>NW_028262357.1:1200000-1800000 GCF_047370975.1 Nipponia nippon | reverse complement strand
ATAGCAGTTTCTCCTTCATTTTGCCATTTGCAAACTGAGACAACCTTCATTCCACATACATGCGTGACTTGCCTGTGCTAAGGACACAAGTGATGCAAACATGAAATTAGTTTCTATAAAATAAACAAGACATGAGCATGCAATGCCACGGCAGGTCCTGCCTCGATTCTCCTGTGTTACAAACCTTCCCTGAAGATCATTTTTCCTCTTTGCTATAAACAGTCTTGCTGGACACAGACTGCTGAAAAAAACCAGACTGTCGCACTGTCACCATTTTCCTTCAGATTTTTCTTCAGAATATCTTTCTTTTGGTAGATAGATGGATTTGGGGATGCAAAAATTTTAGTCTATATTCTAAGAGTAGTATGAAAAAACAGCCTCAAGCAGCTAGTTAAAAACCAAACTTTTAACAGTGTGCCTAAATATATATGTGCTTTTATATATGTATGAAGAGAAAATACACATAGGACAACCTGTTCTCCTAGAGAAAAACTAAGAACTAATGGTTCCAAAATAAGGCTAAAACTGTGAGTGTAGGACAATTTTTATTTTTTTTTAATAGCACTGCTTGGGAAATGACTTCTAATAATAATTACAGGTATATGAATTCCTTAAGTAAACAGCATATTCCCTAACTTTTTATGCTAACACTGCCTTGGCCTTACTATATATACAAAAGAATCTGGACTTTGGCTACAGAGCATTTTTGTACTGCCTTTAAGCAGAGCTTTCTGAAATCAATAGCGTCCATACGCTCCAGTGCACCGAGCTTGTTCCTTCGGGGTCAGCGGAGAGGCTCAGTTTAATACGCACTTAATTCAATTAAGAGCTACACAGCAACAGCCTCTAGTAAATTTTAACCTCTCCTCCAAGCATTGCTTACCAATGTAGCATTAATTAAATACAGTTATTAAACTAGTGTGTTTATAATTATTGTATTTTCCATGAATGAACAAAAGCTATTTATGGGATCCAACCAAACAGCGCTTGTTCATTCACGGTGCGGGACTGAATGCGGATGCCTGAAGCCAGCTGGCATTTCAACAGCACAAACAGCAGTCAATAGACGCATAGAGGCAGGTCACGACAAATATCTTCAGCCCAGAAGAAAACACCATACAGGAATATTTAAAATTCCTGCTTCGGACATTTACTGCTGAAAAAGTCACCACTGCCAGGTGCCTGGATACCCAGAGGAGCCAGTTCATGCATTAATAAGACCAACTCACAGGTATAACCCTTCTCCAGATCTAACAGGTTGCAGTCCGTCATCTTTATAAGTGCATTTGAAATAGCTTGGCACAAAGTGCCATTAGATATTAGGAAATATTAAATACTCGTGTTACCACCACCCTCAAACATGTGTCTCCCATCAAACCAACCTCTGGAAAGAATCTGCTTTGGGTGGTGAGTGATGGAAAGATGTGGCCACAGATGGTCGATTGACAACTCCTCTGCGTAACCAGTGGCATGATGTCATTAAACACCCAAACCTGCGCAAGTGGACAGGGATACAGGACGTGCAGCCCACACCTTCCCACTAAATCATGTTCTGCACCTTCAGGTAAAAACATTAAGATTCTTCAGATGAAGTAGCAGATCACTCAGCATGTAAGTTTAACATTGCATGAGGTCTAAGGCAGCTGCAACACTCAGATTAGCTACAGGTCTATCATCATGCATTATCAAATTTAAATAAACTAGTCAAGTGACAGCAAAGCCGGAGAAACACAGGATTTTTCGCTCACACCACTAATCCAGAAATGTGTAACAAACACATGAAAACTCACGTACAGATTTGAACTAAAAAAAATAGGGGGTTTTGTCTGTCTTTGCCAAAATAAAACGCTAAAATGTTTTGTGCATGTGGTTTTTCATTCATGTGTAAATACATGATCCAAAACCCCCACATCATTGTTTCTGGCTGGGAATGTTTTTAGCATAAGCAGAGCAATGGGAAAGGAAGATTAGGTTTAGTCTTAGTTCACAAAATCAGCAAGAAAATTGCCAGTCTTTCACCTAGAAATGTAGTGAATAAGGCCATTCTCAAGATGCAATATGACTTATTTGTTATACTGGTTTCAAATCCCTCACAGAGAGGGGGATTGCACCCTGGCCACCTGCCTTTTGGATAGATCCCATTACCATCTTGCATTTTGCATCAAATACTTTCAATATTCGGCATGGATGACTCTGCAAGGCATGTGAAGGCAAGACCTGGGCTGCAGGTCCCTGCTGCACTGAATGCTGAGACACAGTATAGGAGAGTAGAGAACCTTCAACATTGAAAGGACCAACATAATTCTGCCCACTTGGGTGAAGGTGTCCTTCTGCCCCAAAGTGGGAGAGGCCTTACATGGGGAGGAGGAAACCGGATGAACGGTCTCACCACAGGGTCAGTGGGCAGAGGGTGCTGATGCCATCTGATGACATGACTCCAGATCCTGCACCCTTAATTCAGGAGGATGGTTTAGCAAACTGAGAGGGAGCTCTTGTCACAAAGTCACATCTTGCAGCGGATAAATGGCTCAATATCCAGATGGAGCTCAGTGACAATTGGTGTCCCTCAGGGGTCCACAATGGGACCAGTACTGTTTAATATCTTCATCAATGACACAGACAGCGGGATCAAGCACACCCTCAGCAAGTTTGCAGACGACACCAAGCTGAGTGGAACGGCTGATGTGCCTGAGGGATGGGAGACATCCAGAGGGACCGGGACAAGCTCGAGAAGTGGGCCCATGTGAACCTCAGGAGGTTCAACAAGGCCAAGCGCAAGGTCCTGCACCTGCGTCGGGGCAATCCCCAGTATCAATACAGGCTGGGGGATGAAGGGATTGACAGCAGCCCTGCCAAGAAGGACTTGGGGGTACTGGTGGATGAAAAGCTGGACATGAGCCAGCAATGAGTGCTCGCAGCCCAGAAAGCCAACCATATCCTGGGCTGCATCAAAAGAAGTGTGGCCAGCAGGTCGAGGGAGGTGATTCTGCCCCTCTGCTCCACTCTGGTGAGACGCCAGCTGGAGTGCTGCATCCAGCTCTGGGGTCCTCAGCACAGGAAGGACATGGACCTGTTGGAGCGGGTCCAGAGGAGGCCACAAAATGATCAGAGGGATGGAGCACCTCTGCTATGAGGAAAGGCTGAAAGAGCTGGGGTTGTTCAGCCTGAGGAAGAGAAGGCTCCAGGGAGACCTTATTGCAGCCTTTCAATTCTTAAAGGGGGCTTATAAGAAAGATGGGGATGGACTTTTTAGCAGGGCCTGTTGCGACAGGACAAGGAGTAATGGTTTTAAACTAAAAGAGGGTAGATTCAGACTAGATATAAGGAAGAATTTTTTTCCTTATATCTAAGGAAATAGTGAGAGTGGTGAAACACTGGAACAGGTTGTCCAGAGAGGTGGTAGATGCCCCATCCCCATCCCTGGAAACATTCAAGGTCAGGTTGGACGGGGCTCTGAGCAACCTGATGTAGTTGAAGATGTCCCTGCTTACTGCAGGGAGTTGGACTAGATGACCTTTAAAGGTCCCTTCCAACCCAAACCATTCTATGATTCTGTGATTTGCCAACAAACTGCAGAAAGGCAGCTACATGGAACGGGACCATCATGGCTGTAGAACCCACCCATCCTTGCATCCCTGGTTTTACAAATGGGAACGGTTCAGAAGAAGATAGGATAGATAAGAAGCACAGAAACTTTCTTCTTACTCCTTATTTTAAAATTATTATGAAATCCTTGTCTTATTTTGCTTCATGGTCAGAAAGAAGCACAATTCTGCTTTGCCAGCAGCATTAAAAAGCTTTCACGCGTGTTCCCAACAGTGTTGCTACACAGCCCCTACTCACTGAACACATTTGAAACTCAGGAGCAATTACCCGTGGAGCATGTTGCATTTTGGCCTCCTCATTTGTCTTCTAACAATGATTCTGCTTTTCAAAGGACAAACTCCTCCCCTCGCACGAGCAGATGGGGAAATGTCATCTCTCGTTCTTAGAGGAGCTTTGACCAATGTTCTGACTTGGGCATTAAATAGAGCAGAAGTCTGCAGAGCTACCTAAGCTTTATGGCATATTTTTTTTTATGCATGAGCTCCACTGTCAACAATGTCAGCAGGAATATGCATGATGGTAAATGCAGTGTTTGTCAGCTGGTCGCTTACTATGCAGCAAGGGCCTGGGAGCAGCGAAGAGTGGAAAATCAGAGCCCCCTTCATTTAAATTTATAATCTGCAAAATCAGGACAAGGAAAGAAAATAGCAGAAATTGGCCCAAGTAGTAAGATTTAGACTGAGATTCAAAATGCTGAAGGTGCAGGAGAGCTCGTGAGCACCGGTGATGACTCACAGCCTGATAAACATGTGGGATGGCAGAGAGGCATGCAACTGAAACAGATGGAGGAACACACACAACATTGAAAACTGCAAGGCAGCAGAGCCTGGCTGTGGACCAGGGGAGGACAAAAGCAGCTGAGTGACAAGGAGCACAGGGAAAGGGGCAGCCTGCGAGGCGTCTCTGCTCAACAAGGGCCGCAGGAAGATGAGTGGCAGCGGTGGGGACTTGCTCCTGGGGACACCCTGCAGGGGTGTCCCCGCTCTGAGGCAGGGCGTGAGGGGATGTGCCTGGCACTGTTCACAGCATCGCTGGAGATGACAACAGGCTCCCAGCGGAGGGGCACAATAGCACTTTATTGCGGCCAACAGCTGGCAACGGCCGCTACACTCAAAGGTTGCAAATCAGTTTGCATTATAATCTCTTGGGTTTGCATGCTCATAATATCTCATATTTGGTCTCCAGAGAAAGATCTGCCATTTTTTTTTATTTTATTTTGAGGAAAAAGAAATAGTTTTCATAAAAAACTCTTGACTTTTGTATTGTGGATGAAGATGAGAGGAAAAAGTATAGTTGCCAAAATAAAGAAGAAATACAATTGCATTTTAGCTAAACAAATCCCTTTGAAACGTGGGAAAGGCATGATCCTCCCAAAGGAAGGGAGTCCGTGATGGTGGAGAAGGAGGATGCAAGCAGCTACAGGAGAGCTGAGCTTCCATCCACTTGAAGGACATACTTGTACATACCACGAATGACTCTCCAAAGCAACACGTATCAGTAAAAACAAGCATAACAAGAATTTTCTTAATCCTGTGATTCTCTGAGCGCGCCAGCAGGATCTACCCAACCCTTTCAATTTTAAGCTGCTCTTCATAACCAAGCTTACCAACACTGCTTAAGACTGCATCCAACAGTAGCTGGAAACACCATCAGAGCAGAGCAGCTAGATTTAGCTCCAATATACTGCATATCTGCAATTTTTCCTCTTCCTCACTATTTGTTAAAGATGTATGTTATAAACTCCATACATCAGAAGGCAAACTGTGGCATGCAGGCCACTATTGTTACTTACAAACTTTGCTATTCTATTTACAGGTTGGATGGGGGTTTTTTGTTTTTATATCAAGCACCAAGCAGTGGGGATAAAACAAACAGCACAGAGCAGTTAGTCAGCCAAGTTTCAGTGCCTCAGATGGGACCCAAGAAGACATCTCCATGATGTGCTTTGGCTTTCGAACCAGGCTGCTGGGTAAGAGAAACGGTAAAATACTGAGTAATTATGCATAAAAATGACTGAAGGATACGGTTGCAGATGCATCTGCAAACACATCTTTTAACTGTTGTCTTGTTGGCAAAATGGGTGCTTAGAAAAAGTACAAATGACTGTAAACGCCAGGAAGCTTGGGCTGCACATCCTTAGTTACCTCCATGAGGGAATGAAGACCTACATGTTGGTATGGTTCAAGTCCCTTCTTGGGTATATTTTTGTTTTTCCTCTGAGTTGTTCTTGTAGCATAACTGTTCACCTTCGCATACACTAAGGGGCAATGTGAGGTTATGCTCCACCTTTCTGGAAGAGAGATCAGAAGTCTTGTTGGAAACTTGACTTCTTTCTGCCCTCTTCTGAGCTGTGAGGGTCTACATATGCAACTATTTCTCCCCTTGTTTCCAGCCCTTCATTCAGGGATCTGCTTAGAGACTTCTTCACAACTTAACCACAGATCTTCAAGAGAGCATTTACATTGCCAATGGTGCCTGTACTGGGTTTGGATGCCTAAAATCCCTTCTTTTACTGGGATTTGGGCAATTTGAGACTTTAATTTTGAAAAATGAAAGGGCCAAAAGGTGAATTTAATCATGCCATCATCCTCAATCATCCAGCACACAAGTCGGGTTGCTCCGCATCCCCTCCAGCAGCATCCCACTAAGCCTGGGCACGGGGTTGCACTCTTGGCAGCAGGAGCTTAGAAGAAGGCACTAGAGCAAGGCTGGATTCACCCCTCGACACTCCCCTGCCTTCATTCCTCCACCCTAACCCAGGTTGACAGCATTGACCTCCTTCCCAGGGCACTAAGGCCACCATGGTCCATGTGAACATGCCTGCAGGGCAGAGAGGCTTCAGCTGAGCAAAGAGCATGATCAGGATACAGCTCCACTGGTCCAGCAGCCAGTGAGGGGGACATCCCAGCCACTTCCCTGCTGGCAGCACTGCCTCCCCAACCCCAGGGTAAGCTGCCCAGGGCAAAATTCAGACCTCCAAAGCCAAAAAGCTTGTTGGCTGTTTTCAGTAGCACACCAAGCATCACTCCCGGTGCAAAGGAGGGGACAGATCTGTGCAGCCTGGGGAGGACATGAATGTGCCACCAGCCATTGCAGGGCTCAGCTGCATCATGGGACTAGACCCGAAATGCCAACAGGATCCGGGGTACGCCACCAAAAGGCTCTTGCAGCAGACAGAGCAAGAGGCTGTTCAGAGAGATTATAACCACTCTTGCCCCCAAAGAGTTCAGAGCATAAAAGATATTCTTGTATCAGACAAGAGTAAAAGACTCTGTAGGGAGGTTAGGGAGACAGAGACAGACTTAATTTGTGAAGTTAAGCCATTTCATTCAAGGAGCTGCTCTGCAGCACTTGCAGTATTGACATGAGCAGACAGTAATTGCCAGGATTGTTTTCTGCTGAGCTCTCACTTTCCAAAAAGTCATTACCCAATCAGTATGGAAAGTCATTAGCTAATCCCCTTAGGATCACACTGTTAACAGAATTTGGTGGACTGCCTGGACACTGGCCGAAGATATTATATATGAATACACAAAGGAAGGAACATCTTAAGCATTACTCAGTGGGGTCCTCAGCTGCACTGGGCAGAGCCCCATGCTCATACACTGGCTGCTTTTCTGCGCCAAGTTCAATCCAACCAATTTCCCAACACAATTTCGGAGAATTTCTGAACTGTCCTAAATTGCACCAGTCTGTAATTCCCCATAGTCACTGCCGCATTTCTAACAGCATGTCCCTGGTGCCAAGAAGATGAAGAGCTGCAGAGATGGCTCTGCACCGGTAGAGAAGACAACCATCAGTGGGCAACTCAGAGTATGTTGGGTGCCAGGGCAGAGCACACGAGAGCTGTCCTCTCTCAGACTGCCAGAGAACAACTTACATAGCATCTATGCTAATTCAGCAGAAGCAACAATATGCTCACTCTTGATCCAAATTAAAATTGTACTGCAAGATAAACCATTCATGTGCAGAACCCAGATTAACTAATGCAAGACCACAGGCTAAAGAAAAAAACACCTCAGGATTAAAGATTAGGGCTTAGGGAATTGGCTGAGGCACAGGGAAGACATAACAGGCAAAGGATATCAAGGATACCTGGATTTAGCAAAATCAGGGAAACTAGGGAAAGAGAAAATTGCAATTTGAGACGAGGATTTGTGAGGATTACTTCTTAAGAAAACAAATTCTAGGCAGAGTCCTGGGGTCTTGCTGAAGACCATTGCTGGCCAGGGCAAAAGGCAGCCTGGGTGCCAGCTTGAGTAAACAACTTCTCTAGAAGTAATGATTTAGTTAAGGTATATCTTGTCTCTAAATGCACAGTAGCTCTGCTTGTTTACCAGTTATTTCCCCATAAAAATTTGTCTTCATATGAAAGACAATGATTTGCACTGAGTTAGTTGACAGTAACTGGTGGTTACCCTGGGAGAGAAAACAAACTTCAATTCCCAGTAGGTCTGCAAATCCCAAGTACTTCCCGAAATGAGCTGCACACATGCGAAACATCCCCCTTGGGCCCCTGACACACAGGAGAGTGCATTGCTGCACAGATGGGGATGTGATGCTGGTTTGATAATCATCTGCACCTGGTGGCATCCATATGATGGTGATGGAAGCAGGTAGAGGTAAAAAAGAAAAAAAAAACACCCTGATTCATAAACTACAATTTCACATTTCTAAAAAGGTGGAAATGCAAAGCTAAGTAAATGCACTAAGCACCTCTCAGAAGATTTTGAGGGTTTTCTGTTTTTATTATCCAGAGTTCAGAGCTTATATGTAACAGAAGCCCTCACCCAAAACTGTGAGCACCCCAGTGGTTATGAAGCTTCCTCCCACAATCTCTGGGCAGCAGAAGCCCTGATATACAAAGTACTTTGGCTTAGATGCAGGTACGTTATTCTCTGCATAGAAGCTATTATCCCAGCTGTATTGCTCTGACAGGCACTTGTGTCAAGCAAGACAGTGCCTATCAGCCTTCTTCAACTATGTATTTATCGTCTGCAACAAAGCACTTAAAAGATTTTGGGAAAAAGTGATTAAAAAATAAAAAGAAAAGCCCCTGCCCTCTACACATACACATCCTTAGGTCAGGCTTCACTTCGTTATACCCAAGCCAGTTAAACCTGTCATAGCCAGAGGAGTAGGTCCTGCCTGTACACCTCTGCAATGGCCAGACCCAGAGCCCTTGCTCTTCCTTGCATGGCTGCTCAGAGCATTTCCATCCTGTTGACACAGGTACCCATGAGGGGAACAGCACATCCTTCCGCAGTGATGCTCAGACCCACTCCTTGGGGAGCCAGAGCAGCAACCCACGTGGGCAGATGCCCACTCCCTATTTTTCATACCAGCAGCTCAAGCTTTGGGGTGCATAGCATGGGAAGCCGACCAAAAGGCCAGGCCAGGCAGCCATCGAGCTGGCTTCAGCCTAGCATTGCACTTGCAATTAACTTTGACTGCCTATAATTTGAAGAGAGGATACACCACACCACATCACACAGCACAAATATCCCTCCATGTGGTACCCACTGTGCTTTTTATAAACTAAGTACCAGTTTCTGCTGCAACATTTCTCCCAAGAAACTAAAGCAGAGTGCAAAATAATGCTTGAAAAATGCTGATTTTGTACATACGGAGAATCGCGACAGTTACATCATAATATTTTGCTGAAGTGAAATATTAATTGCAGGTCTGTGGCACTGCCTCCTTTCTTTGTTAGAAATATTAATGAGATAGTCTGTATCCATGGTATGGAAGCTGTGATCTGTTGAATAAATTTGGAACGAGAATGTACTTAGTCCATTTTTTTCACCCCTGTTTTTTCATTGCTTTTAGGAGAGAGTAACTAGAAAACCCACCCACACAGCCAAATATTCAGCTGCAAGGAAATAGCCTGGAGTCATTCAAATCCATAGAGCAACCCCAGCTCTGGTTGCCCCAACACTGATAAAGTTGCCCTGTGGTATTCTGGAAGATGCACAATTTCTGCAGCAGGGATTTGAGGTAAGAAGGGAGAAAAAATGTCCATGAATCCCTGAATCTTTGCATTTTAGATTCTGAAAAGAAGAACAAAGAATTTTAATTGTTATTGCATGAAAAGGATCTTCAGTAATTTTTTGTCTTAGAGAAGATTTTTTTTTTTTTTTGCTTACATGTGTACTTGTATCTGGTAAGGTCATCTTTGTAAAGAGGTTCAGAAAGAATAAACTTCTTTGAAATAAAGATAGCCATCACAGATTATAACCAGCATTTTTCCATTAATCATCTCCACTGCATACAGTAAAAAAGCTTCCAAGACAACCTACTAGGTGACTAACAGAAGTATTACAGATTTTGGATATTTTACTGCAAGGATATGTGTCCCTCTAAGGAGAGGCCAGAAGAAAAAAGTTATTTATTCTCAGAAAGAGAGGTCTGAACATAGTAACAGTCTTCAAGCTATATAAAGCTATAAAAAGCACAGCAGTCAATTGTACTCCATGCCCATTGAGGGTAAACCAAAAATTAATCAGCTTAATTTCCAGCAAGGAACATTTAGGCTACACATTAGAAAAAAGCTGCAAGGACAGGACACATAGGAACAAGCTACTAAAAGATGCTGCATAATGTTGTCCCCTTCAGTTTTTAAAAGAACAGGCTAAGTAAGCTAAGATCCATCCATCAGAGATGGCCTAAGTATATTGGTCCTGCTCCAGGATGGATAGTTGGATCCCACAATTCCCAATATCCCTCTTGTGCTATATTTTGTTGACTTTCTGGTCCATATGCCTCCTTGGAGCAAAAATAGATAACCAACAGATAACAGACACAATTCCTCCCAATGGCCGAGCACACTGCTACTGAATGCTGTGTCCTCACCAAGAACACAGATATACTTTTTCTATACTGACCTCAAAGTCCAGTGCAGGAAAACAGATATTTACACAGTTGCACTCAATACACATGTTAAGGCAGCTAAGCACAGGTAACGCAAACATCAGTGGAAGAAAAGTTTCTGCTCTGACTTCAAGAGCAAAGCAGACACTTCCAATCCAAGCCTTTTTGCTTGGGAGGGATCATATGGTTCAGTCAGAGACAACCGTTCCCATAGTACCATCAGAGGCAAGAAATCCACAACAAAAACATGACAGCCAGCACCACCAGCGACCACAAGTGACATTACCTTGGTTACAGACCCATATCGAACTCGAATCATTTGTGGTAGTGATGCACCGGAGACGATGACTCAGAGACCCAGCTTGTCCTGGAGCTCCAAATCAAGTGGGAAGATCTTCTGGCTTCCTACTGAGCTCCTGATGTATGAGCACTGGCTCAGTGTCCACAGGCAGCATGTATGTTTGGGATCCACGTAAGTTTCTGCAGTTTGTACAGCAGCAGATCTCACCAAAAGGGTAAGGATTTTCAAAGAAATTCCCCAAGACAGAGGAAAACATCTGGCACTCCCCTACACAGTCTTCCCTGCCACCCACACACGGGCTGGACACCACATTGTGCTGTCAAAAACCTCAATCTGTTTTTAACAACTAAGGAAAAACATTTCCGGCAAAATGAAACTTAACCTAAATGTTCCTTTGCCAAATGATGCCGCCTCCTTTCTGGTTACATTTATGGGGGGAGGAAACTCATGAGTTAGGAAAACAAATGAATAAATCACTGGTCACTCCCATTCCACAAAAGGTCTCCTACCCCTGAGAAAAAAGTCTTTCAAATGCTAAAACAGAACATTAAAGATAAGCATTGCACCCTGACAAAAGCTGTGTGAACCTAAGTTCTACCTTGTCTTGGTTTTTAATTAATCTAAAACTTCTAAACCTCACATGTAAAATGCCAGCAAGGCAAGGCGCAAAGCAGGACACCAAGCACTACCCACGCCGGGGATACACACGCACATGCAAGGCGATGGCAACAGCATATTTTCAGCCAAACCCCAGAGAAACCAGCCATGACAGTGAGTGGCTCTTCCCCTAAAGAACCACACAGCAAAAGCCAACAAGTCCTAGTTGCAGCCAGATTTTAATTTTCAGGGTTGAGCTCAGTAAGCCAGAGTTTAAAATGGAGACTTATTCTTTCCTCGCTGCTGGGGAAAGTCAACCAATTCACAAAGAGAAAAGAAAAGTTTAAGTGCCTTTGAGGAAGCGATGGTTCTGGTGCACTGGCGGACTCACGGGGTTTGTCAGGGCTAAGTACTATTTACCCCTTGCAGTGTTTTATTGCAACCCTGTCCTGTAAGTATTCTGTGCCTACACACTGCATCTAACATCATATCCAAATGCACATGGTTAGGTATTCCTGAGGGACGTAGCTGGATGGGGGTTTTTGCTGCTTGCTGCAGGTCCTCGGTGTCCTTTTCCCTGCTAACATATTTCTGGAGTTTGAGGATATGGAGCTGAACCATTCCTCCCATCAAGTCCTTCCTCCACCACCAACGCCACTGCTGACCTCAACACCGCTCCATGAAGCCTCTGTTTTCAGAGGCACATACTTCCCTGTAATATTTAAGAAAAATAATGATGATAAACAGTATACAATGTAGCCCTGATATAGTACAATACTCCTTGCCAATACAAGGATGCAGAGTTGTAGCATACCACCTTCAAAGTCATACAGGCATCTTAATCCCAGCTAATGACTCCCAGTACCTACCCTGACCGTGGGAAATCCAACTGGTTTAGAGAGTACCTGACACCCTGCCTTCCTGTCCTTTTTCCACGTATCTGAAAAGAATTTAATGAAGCCCTTCAGAAGGACATAAGAAGCACATACTCACATAAGCAGCTCACAAATGAGCATTTAAATTATTGCTTTTGTTTGTCATACTTATATGACAGTCAAAAATATATGGACAAGCAAGAAAAGGAAGGCCAGCACACCAGGCCTGCTGTACATGCAGGTGCATCTTAACACCAGGCACATGGTACCACTCTGAGTGTTAACCTCCCCATCAAACAACAGGATGAAAGCATGCTCATATATAACATCACAAATAGTTAAAGTCTCATCATTCCCAATAAATTCAGCCCAAGCTATGAGATTTCATGTGCCTCAGACGGGGATCTCTGCATGTCTGACTCTGCAGATACAACCTGATATTGCAGCTCTTCTTTGCATTAATTCCCTGTTATTGAAAGGATCTGACGTTATTAATCTGTACATCAATTCAACTTCATATCCTTTTGCTGACAAATACTTTTAAGACAAAAGAATTCAAAAATCACTACAATTAATTCCTTTGTGGTGGTTTCCATTAAAAAAAAATCAAAGCCATGAAAGAGAGGCAGACATTAATTGATAAGTGCATTCACAAAGCAAACTCTAAACTTCTAACAGGACTTACCCAGACACAGAATCATAGAATCACAGAATGGTTCGGGTTGGAAGGGACCTTAAAGACCATCTAGTTTCAACCCCCCTGCCATGGGCAGGGACACCTTCCACTAGACCAGCTTGCTCAAAGCCCCATCCAGCCTGGTCTTGAACACTGCCACGGACAAGGCATCCACAACTTGAGCAACCTGTTCCAGTGCTTCACCATCCTCACAGTAAAAAAACTTCTTCCTTATATCTAATCTAAATCTACCTTCTTTCCATTTAAAGCCATAACCCCTTGTTCTATCACTACATGCCCTTTTAAAAAGTCCCTCTCCAGCTTTCTTGTAGGCCCCCTTCAATAGTCGCGACTTTCTGATGAAAGCCTCATTAAGTCAGCTTGTGACTCAATTCCAGCTTTTCCTCTGTACCTCAAGAAAGTCTTGGGTACTCACAGAAATTACAGAATTTGGAGAGGGGGAAGGGAAGACCAAGGCCATAAAGCAGAGGAGTCTCACACCAAATTTCCTTGGAGCTATTACAAGTGTCTATCATCATTTAGCTTAAAAACCCTTCACAATATAGGCCAGCTCAACAATAATCATCATCATCATCAGTCCTTTTGTAAGAAAGCTGCTTGTCAAAGCAAAAGCAAACAGAGTAGTTTGCTCATGGCTAGAAACAAGCCTTTCTAAGTCTAAAAAGGGTCAAGCCAGGACCACTCTATGAGCTGCTGTTTTCCTGGATGGTTTTCTGTTCAGCTTGATCAGCTGGTGGTGGCTCCTCCCGATGAATATTTTGGCTAGATACATTGAACATCACACTTCAGAACCCACCATTTCGGCCATTAGGGCCCCAACATGTCCCCCACCAGGGGCTGGATGATGGGGCTGAGGACCAGCGCAGAGCCCTGTTGCCACCAGCAGTCCCCGTCCCCAAGCGTTCAGAAGGTGTGCAACTTTTTCTAATGACCCAAAGCACCAAACTGGTGCTCCAATGCTGGTAAATACAGAGTATTTACACACAGAGACTTAAAAATAAGGAGAGAAGGGAGCATTTCATAGTAGATATTTTTAAGTAAGACAAAAAAAGAAGTTTGCCTTTTACTTATGTTCCCATCCCATCCATTTCACCTTCCTTTTTTGTGTTAGCAGCTTTTCTGTAGATGCTCTTTCTGGTTAAAAAACAACAGACTTAATTTTCCTGTTGCATGCTCAGCTTTTAAGGCCAACAGTTCATTGTATCACGGCAGAAAATATAGTTTTATAACCACTGTTAAATAAATTACTTAAGAAATCATCCAGCTTAAATAGGTTTTCCACAATTACGATAAATTATAGAAGTGATTTGTTGGCATATTAGTTACAGATGTGTGTGTACCAGTCTGCTGGCCAAAACACTTCAAGATCAAAGGAGAAGCTGAAAGTGGACTAGAACATTTATTATCTCAGTGAACACCACGTTCAAGAAGTCGTCACCACGGCCGTGGGCTGTACAAGTACAGAACAAACTAATACTGTCCTCAAAAGCTGAGAGCTGAAGCACAGGCCATGAAAGAGATCCAGGCAGGAGGTATAAGTCAAGGATGAGCGAATGCATCAACACCTCACTTTTTAATTTCAGTGTATTAAAAAAGGTATACTTAAATCTCTATCACTTCATTATGCTGCCTCTGTCATCGTGTATCCATTATGTAAGGCAGTATAATTAAAAATAAACTTTTTACTCCCCAGCAGCAGTTATGCAATAATTTTTAATTAACTGAGATCCTTCATGTTAAGAGAACATTTAAGGAGTTTAAGTTATAACTCAATGCCCTTCCTCATAGCTTCATATTCAAACCCTCCAACAGAACCTATCTGCATCTCCTTTCTCATCTCTCCAGTACAAAGATGGTTTGTCAGGTTTTATTTGGTTTTATCTGCTCGCAAGATGCTGTCTCGGGGTCCTAAAAATGCAGAGACATATTTTGTGCAATCTGTCAGCAACTGTCTTCAGATGCAAGGCTACAGGGAGCTGATGAGCTCTTTTCTTATCAGAATGAGACACAAAAATGGATTATCCACACTTAATCCTCCTCACACTGGTGAATTTCCTGATTTTTTGTTCAATAAAAATAAAATAAAATGAAAATTGGCCTCATGAAACCTTGTAAGAAGAGTTTTCCCTCGGGATGCCCTTGCAGAAGAGAACTATTGCTCTGCCATTTTAGGAGACCAGAGAGCTTCCAGCACCCATTCCCTTCTTCTACAAAAGCAAGCATCTCCCTGCTTCCAACACCCATTCCCAACACTGTGGATGGATCCCCCCATGCCCTTTTTTTTGGTCACATCATGAGCCCCCACATGATGTTCAGTAACCATGTTTTAGGGGTTCTTTTGCTTTTTTTGCAAAGTCCTCTTCTCCCCACAAACTAAACAAATAAGAAAGCATTTAACCTGTTTTCTTCACAAAACATTTTCACTGGAAAGTCTGACTAATCTACATTTGCTTGAAATATAAATATTTTTTACAAAATCGTTCTGCTCATTTTCATGAAAGCCAGTACCTTGCACGATCAGAACCCCCTCACTGAAACTCTTTCAGTTAAATCTTAAAAGAACAAAACCTGCGCTTGGGCAACCTCCCTTCCATTTTGAACAGGGATTTAGAAAGAAAACTGTGAGTTTTGCTGCTGTTTGCTAATCCCAGCAGAGAGAAAAAAAGGAGTCCAAACTGCCTGAAAGCTCATCCCTGAAAATAATGTGATTTTCCTATAAGATTAAAAAAATACATCTATTCATAGATTTGAGCTTAAAGAGGAAAAAAAAGGAGTCTTCATACTTCTAACATATGGTCCACAGCCAACTTTTAGTGCAAAGCTGCCTCATCAGGCAGCAAGCTGACGGACAGAATGGAAACGAGGGCTTCATCTTTATGGTTATTTCCTTGGTTATTGGATTTGGGTTTTTAGCTTCACTCTGAAATGCTGCCATGCTACATTTAGTACGTAGTAGCTGGCATCACTTTAAAGGCCCCAGCAGAGCTCAGTCAGCAGAACAGATTAGTTACACCACACGGGGAGGAGGGCTTGTGCTTTTTGGGGAGCGAGGGGGAGCAGCAAGGCATCCCGTTGCGGTGGTGAAAGCGGCACTGGTGGAGGGAAAAGGAGGGGAGGGAAACAAGCCTGTTCTTAAAGTTGACTTTCATCTTAGACAGCGTGCTCTACTTTACACAAGGCCATTACGCACGGATACAACTCAACCGTCCTAGGAGACTTTTGCAGACTGTACCACACGTGAGCAGTCTCACTGCTGGAGCAGAAGTTGGTGTCTTGTCATACCACATCACATTTCAGGTTAATGCACCCTGTCAAAGCTGTGGAGCAATGCAATCAGTGTCCGCATCAGTGCAGCCAGCGTCCTTTGGGTGACAAGTGAAGGCAGAGGTGGGTGAGCATCCTGAGCAAACCAATGGCACTCAACAGAGCGGCAGCACCTCTGGCTAACACCCTTTCTTTTCCAAAAAAGGTTCTGCCATTCAAGGTTTCATCTTCCACCCATATGAAGAAGGCTGCAGTAGGATCCACCTCCATGTGCCTGCACCGTACCTACTTTGCCAGCCACTTTGAAAAGCGTTTGGGGCCAAGTGCTTCCTGTAAATTACTCCTTTCTCTGCAAAACCTGCTTAATGGAATTAAATGCAGGCTCGATTTGGCCCATGGAGTATGTGAAGTGCAGAATTAGATTTTATCTCATTCCATTACAGAAAGTTCCAAAATGGAGAAAAGTGTTCAGTCGTAGGCTGATAAAAGTTATTATAAAAATACAAGGCAAAAATCAGAAGGGTTTATTTCCTTCTACAAACCATTTTAAAATATATGGTTTATTCAAAGCATGTACATCATTAAAGAATTATAGATGAGAGCTACAGAGAAAGTGGATAAGGAGAAAAGTTTAATTATTTTAAAATTTTCTTTTTCAGTTTTCCAGCCAGACAAGAAAAATCATTAAAGCAGAATCATAAAGATTACTCTGCAAGGAGAAAAAAAGCCTCTTGCATGCAACTTAAGACACCAAACGAAGTTAAACACATATTTGACAATCTTCTGTTCATTAAAATATAGATTTGTTTAATCACCTTGGGCTTAAGAATTTTCTAAATGTATCAGTAATGTAAAGTTAAGGTACCATATTTTTCCCTCTATCCTGCCACTTTTTTGAGTATTTCAGCATTTTTTCCTCTAACGCAGGAAGAGGAAGGTTTTTATTATTTTGGACCTGCCCCTTGGAAACTCGGCTTCCTCAGCAGTCAGATTTTTGGTTAGGGTGCAACTCCCTCCTCTGTCAGAGGAGCATACCCTGCACAGCTAATCTTTTTGGGAGGAGATAAAGGAATAGCAAAACAATTGCATAAAGCATTTGGAATATCTGGGAATTACACCACCTTATCAATACATGAAAAGCACGCAAAAAGATAAAAACATATTAGGTCATGTTTTGGGCACCAGCCACTAGTTTGCTTTCAGCCATAAACATCCTAGCTTTGCCTGTGTCACCTCTGAAAATGCTCTTGCTGCCCTCACTGACCATCATTCAAGGGCTGTGTAGCAATACTCACATGCACGCCTGTCACCTCTGGCTTATTCCTTCTTCACCTCTCCAGGAGAAGTAGTATGCGGTGTTTAGATAGTAAAGATGGTCTTTTGCAACTGTAATATTACTTCAGTATGATGTGCACACAGAGTGCCATCTTGGGGCAACCTGGTATTAAGTTATCTAGATATTTTGTCACTATAGGAACTACAGACTGGATTAATTTCAGCTCACTTCCATTGCCTATATTATATATCTGAATGTACATTTTAGCCACCAGAGAAAAGCTGGCTTTTTTAAGGAACAGTTCATCAGATTTTTCTAGACATTTATTTGAAGGCTACCTGAACTGCCCAAAGCATTGCCAGTATTTATGCACTGAATGCAAGAGCAATTGTGTTTGGTCAGATGAACGCAAACCTAGACACCTGTATACTGATTAAATTTATAAAACCACAAAAAAAACCCACCCTGAAAGAAATCTAGCCTCTGCCTCCAAGTCAGCTATTGCACAGGGAAAAAAAATATACACAGCTAATTCTTGGAGAAATTACTAAAAATTAAACCACTATATTACTGGCATAAACATTGAGCTGCTCCTACTCTTCTCTTCCTGCTGCGGAGGCAGTGCAAAGCACCTGGTCTCAGGGCCTGGCTCTGCTGGAGTTAGTCCAGGATCAGTCCAAAAATGATGCAAAGTCTTACCTCTGATGTTCAGCCTTAGCCCCACGCAGCAAGCACAAACTCTCAAACCAGCATCCAAGAAACACAAAAAACTCACTGACAATCCTGCAAATGCAGCAACATGATGGGGCGGAGGGGTTTCCAGGATCTGTGCCTAACTCACAGGAGTACGACGATCCAAAAATGACCGTCCAGCCTCAGCATCACACGGAGGTATTAGACCACAGAGGAGAAATACACAGAGGAGAGGAAGAACTGCATTTTAGTAACTCTTCTACCCTTTTTCTAATAATTTAATACCAACAGGAAAAAATACCAGCCCTTTCTATAAATACACATAAAGTATTACTACCATGTGTGTGGAGAAGGGTTTTTGCACTTGTCTCCATTGCAGAGCTTAAATCCTGGAGCGATCTCAAGAGAAAAATGAAACCCCGGGTCTGCTACAGAGCCTGTGTGTGCGCACCATAAACTGCCAGGCACCCTGGCACAGCTCAGCCCCATCAGCAGCTCTGCTCCAGAGAGCCAGGACCAAAGTAACCAGGGTGGGAAAACTTCCAGAGCCATTACCTACCCACTTTTACTCTACCAAATACAATTCATACTAATTTTCAGAAGTTCCCTGTTTTCTTCAGTAAATAATAAAGCTACATGAGGAAACCAGCGATGGGATTTAGAGGAAAGAGGTTCAATGCTAAGAGTAGCCCCCATGAAGATGTAAAAGGAGAAAAGGGACAGGCAACAAGAGAGGTTACAAAAATAAAAATACATCTTATCTGTAGAACAGATACTGAAGCACATTCTGCTTTAATACACAGTGATGGCATCTCGTACAGGGCAAAACCTGCATACGACTGTCCTTATGCAGAGCCTGAACAGCAAACCACACATGTGGGTGATGCCCCCAAGTGAGAACGAGCTGGTCTCTACCTGCCAACCAGCAGGCAAATAATCCATAAACCCATCTTTCTGTGCCCTTCCTAACAGGGCTGAGTGGCTGGATCAAAGAAGCATTTAGGAGAAGGAGGGATGGGCTATGAACCTCTCTGCATCACGACCACAGACCAAGCAATGGCATGCAGAAGTCTGAGACCACACGTGTTATCAGAAGGGCAGCTGCAAGGAGTCCCCATCTGGGTGACCTCCTGCCCATATGGTTGAATTTACCAGTCATGCAAAAATCATGAGCATGGCAATGAAACACAAGCTACTGTCTGCTGTGCTGAAGGGACAGCGAGGGTCAGTCAAAGGTGGCTTTGCTGCAGCAGCACCAGAGCAGCTTTGCACAGACACAGATCCTCTGACACCCCAAAGCATGTCTACACAGGAAAATTCATCCAGGTTAAAGTAAATTTGGATGCAAATCAAAATTGCTGTTCTTAGTTAAACGGACATGAAAGGAAATAAAAACAATTCGTAACAGAAGTTCCCAAAGGCCAGCTGACAGGGAATTCATCATGAAAAGCATCTCATGAAGACAGGTCCTTAGTTTCCCCCTACACCACCCAAGATCCTCCAGCCAGGCGGGAAATCACCAAATACCAACAAAAACAGTGAAAACAAATGGTCTCACGCTTTTTCTGGAGACCTTTCCAGTGGGAAGCAGGGCCATTGCCAAGCAGAGAGAATAGAGACTCACAGCCATGTGGTAAATCATTCCCCGACCTAGACGCCAGCTTTTCGGCGGGATGTTTCTGCAGCCTGCAAAGAGAAAGTCAAGCCCCAGACTTGCGTCATCCCACCCCTGAGTCATCTCACCACGCAGCTCCTCTCCCCTACCATCACTCCTCAAGCCGGGCTCACGTAATTACTACCACAGAGCTGCAATCATCCCCATGCAGCCTGAGCAAAGCTGGCATCTCCACCCACGCCCTGAGAAAGAGCCACGCTCGCCCCAAATTCAGCAGCTGAATGTGAAACTGAGACCCCAGGACAAGATGGGGAGGTGGGAAGGTCTCCCCCCAAGGCTCCTGAAGGGATTCAGGCAGGGGATGCTGCCTGGGATACAGGATGCCCTACATACAGGGCACGGGAGCAGAGACAGAGCAGCGGTGGGGGATGGATGATCTGTGCCTTGCTCGTGCCTATGACCAGGTTATGTCAGGTGCTATTAAGGCACAAAGCATGAGCACATGTGTCTGAAACCCCACTGCTGACTGCTCCAGCAGCCTTGAAACAAAACCTCCTTTAAAAAAAGAGCCTTTTTTTAAAAAAAAAAAAAACCACACCCTAGGCAGCAGTTAAGAGGGAAAAGCATGCAACCAAAGACAGGGGAGCAAACCAAAGGGGGGCTGCACCTCCAAAACCACCCTCTTCCCGCGGGTTTGGGGAGCACCGCTGCCGTTTCATCCGCTCAGCTCCACCGCCCGGCCATGTCCCCTGAAGGCAGAGCTGCAGCCGCCGGGGAGCTCCGTCGTGCCTTCAAAGAGCCTAAAGTGGGTCAGCAGAACAGAGAGAGAAAACCTGATTTCAGCATGAAGAAAGCAGGCAGACCTGCTGGCTGAGAGATGGCACAAAGCAGGGAATGGCACTCACAGGCTCTGCGTCTCCGTGGAGGCACAGAAAGGCAAGGACCACTGGTCCCCTCTCCCAAAATCACAGGGAGGGAACTGGACTCCCCAAATCTGTAATGGCATGCAGGTAACAGAAGCACATTTGGGGATGAGTGTGTCCCTCTGTCTTCCACACAGCAGTCTGCCTAAGGCCACCCTCACCCACCCTCCCAGTCAATTTATTCTGACTAAAACGGAGTGAGACAATTTTAATCCATGCAGATTTAAAATCCTTCATGAGCCTGATGGCCATGCCCTGCACCCTCCTTCCTTGCGCCTGAGCAAACCCAGAGACGTCAGACAAAGAGCCCCAACAACAACTGCCAAACTCAGGCAGCATCTTTTGGAAGCAATTAAAAATGCTAAACAGGATGAACAGGAGACCATGAGGGGGAAGATTTGTTTTCTCTGTTACTCTGATGGAGGCTTTTGACCTTAAAATAAAACAAGCCAAAACCACTTCTGTATTTGTGCAGAAAAATGGGTTTGGGAGCGCAACAAATGGGTTTGGGGGCTGCCAAGTTCCAAGAGTGAGATGGACCCTTAAGAAACACACGACTGCCAGAACCATAATTGGGGCGACATTGGAAAAGTAAAAGAGCTTTGCAAACCATGAAACTCGGAGCAGCTGAGAGCTCTTGTGGGGTACGAAGGCTTTGCTGATGTCCAGAGCAGGTGATGGTGGCTAATAGAGACCTTGTTATCCCCTGGTGCCACCAAAAACTGTGCACACCCTCTCCCCACCCGGGCTTTCTGAAACCTGGCATAAATCTGACCTTGCTCTGGCAAAACACCTTCCCAAGCCACATCACTGGAAGTCGAGCAGGTTTTTCTCCACAGATGCAGGGTAAACCAGCTCAGATCTCTCTATGGAGCTGGAGACCCACCAGTGTGGTCTGTGGGCCCACACAAAACCATCACACCCTGTCCTGACTACTGGCTCCAGGGTGGGCTATATATTTGCTTAAAGACTTCCAATGAAAATATCAGCTTAAGAAATCACAGCAACAAGGGATGGGTGGGGAGAACATTCCCCGCAAGAAAGAATCTGAGCTCTGTAATTGCACGTATCACATCTAGATATTGTTGTAACGAGCTCTGCCTACAGAAGGAATAGGAGATTTGATCTAATACGCAAATAAAAATCAGAAATCTCTCTTGTCAGCCATGAAAAAGGTTATCAATAATTCATTTTAACAAAAAAGGAGATCTAAGGAAAATGCTGTGTTAGTCTGACATTTTGATATGTTGGTTCAGAATTCTTCTTTAATGTGATATATAACAAATAGCACAGCTCATCTATAAATGCCAGACACGCTTGTAAATTGTTGAATATAGCAGGTTCTATTAATATTCACTCAGACTTTTTTAATTAATTCACTTTGACTGCCTTTACATTGCTTTTACTGCCTTTATCCAGCAGTTGTAGGTCAAGTGGAGCTCTCAGAAATGCTACATAGAGTTTCCAAAGATAAAATTTCAAATTTGTAACCACATTTCCATCTATTTCTTCATGTTACCCACCACACAGCCTTATGTCCAACCCAACTTGTTTGACTATCGCATACTTGCTGTGAACTGCTTCCAAAAATTGTATGGTCAAGAGCCAGAATGAGGCGCTTGTGTCCTGAATCAACTGTCTGTGCAAGTTCACTCTCATACATAGTGATTAATTTCACTTACAATTTCCTTATGGGCATTTGGTGGAGTGGATGAAGTATGTTATATTCCAGAAAGCACAGGCTTGCACTCCACAGATTCCAGTGTTATGTTGCAAGAGGTATTTATTGCAGTGGAGAACTGTTGGCAAATTCAGCATATATTGCTCAAGCTCAGTCTGTATTCCCTTTCGTGCACAGGAGACACAGGGCACTCACGTCTTCTAAATTTAGGAAGGGTAGGGCAAATTTCTTCCAAGAGAAAATCCCCTCTAAAATACAGAGAATGGTTAACTATCTGTGACTTATCAGTTCCAGGGTCGAGTAGAAAGGTAAATACTCCTGTTGTTACATCACTTTGATTAAGGATTCTCTTTAAAGTACATTTTTAGGCAATATTCAGACAGTTCTTTAAAAATCTATTTCCCTAGAGGAAAGTCCTTGATGGTAACAGCCTTCATTAGAGGCTGACACTGCATGTGCTAACTTTGGACGGCAAGAAGTTGTCACTCAGGTCCTGAGCAAGGCTGGATCCTACAGCCTCTTGGTTATATATTGGTAGATCCGTGGATTTTCTATGCATTGTAGTTTTTAAATTACTGTTTACATTGGCTGTTCTATCTAGAAAAGGAGTGTAGTTTGACGGAGGGGGTAACAGTTACTGAATGTGATGACAGTCCAGATGGTGAAGCTGTTATCTAATCCAGATGATAAAGTCATATCATCTTTGTTACATCCAGTCAGTTGTGACCAGAAAGAGTCAAAAGGATTTATTATTTTTTTTTTACCAACTGTTTGCAGAGCCTGATGCTGACAGTTACATCTACCGGAATCCTAAGGCACTTCCAGTTGTCCAAAAACAGCACTCACAAAACCACGCATCCCTTGGTGGACTGCTTTTACCCATGCTGGCAAACATGGGGGGTCATCTTCTCTGCCAGAGGGGAGCTTTTTCCTCACACACTTCAATCCCAAGAAATCCCATCCCCAAGAAATCCCATCCCCACATACAGTGCCTCCTGGCTCGGCGCTATTTCTAGGGAAGCAGCTCCAAGGATGAGGTCTTCACACCTGGGCCACCCACACCCCTCCACCCACCTGGCTGTCTCTTGGACATCCCCCAGACCATGCTGTTGCACCATGCTGAGGACAGCAAGTCCTGGCCATGCTTGCAGATGGCATACCTGCAGGTGGGACCAGCTAGTCCCAAAGTTGGCCTTGGGTCTTCCCTTAATCATATGGGGAATATGCACAGGGATGAGCTAAAGACAGCTCTCAAGTCCTCTTTTAGTCTTTTTTAGCAATGGCAATAAATTCATTAAATCACTTGGATGCTTTTGAAAACTTTAGTCACTATTGGAATAATCCCAAAAGAAAAGGAGTGAAAAAGCCACTGCCGCTCACTCCAAGGGCTACACTGCAAACTGCAAATCTCTGAAACCTATTTAAAAAAAGTCACTCCAGAGCAGGAGGTGAAGAATTGCCACAGCCAGCCAGCGTGCAACAGATTGACATGCAGCAGGGTCCCATCTGGCAGCATAAATTTTACTTCTGATTACAAAAAACACAGCCCAGAGGCTGGACGAGGAACTGGCAGCTCAGACTGCAGCACCCCACCCACACAACTGCTCCCAGTACTCGGGATGGGTGGCTGAAGCGGGTACCCAGCCCTGGTCCCAGCAACACCACTGGACGGAGGAGAATGGAGGCACTGCACTAAATTTACAGGGGTTTAAAGCACAAGATCTGACTTTACATAAGCCTGTCCACCCTCAGATCTTTACTTATATCATGAAAATCAGGAAGAGGGAAAAAATGTTTCCCTGGCATGCAGTACAAGCACAAACATGTTATTATTTGAAAGGCTGTACAAAGGTTAAATCTTTAATCCCTTTAATCCAGACGACAAACAAACAAAACCCCAAGAATGGGATCCCGGAGCACAGCTGAGCACTGCCAGGTCTCTTGCGGGGGCTATCCGTTCATTGCTGCAGCAATTCAAGAGCCTTTAGCTAAAAAGTTGCTGCAAAGGAAATAGATGCATGCATGGTTTTATTCCCAGTTCTTTAAAGCTTATCATGGACAATTTGGCAGTCTGGGCTCCTGTTTCAGTGAGAAGGGTTTAATCCTCAGGTCAGTGGTACCTGGGTTACTGGATTTCCAGGTCTGGCTGCCGATGCCCTCTTACCAACACCAGAGCTCTCGAGCGCAGTGACCCCTTTTACCTGGTACTCATGCACAGAGAAAATGCAGTTTCTCCTAAACAAAATCAAGAGTGGCCAAGGCAGGGTACTAATCAGGCAGTAACACAGAGCAACATCAGAAGATAAACTGCAGAGCGTTTGGCGCCCGGGAGAGCTCCTCTTTCAGTACACCATACAAAAAGCATTTTGATCAGTGCAGTGCATGCCAATAGTTGTACTGCTCCCAGACCACGGTATCGTGATAAGCAGACATCAGTGCAGGCACCTGAAGGGTTAATTGCTTTTAGGACCTGATCTGGGTTTATCAGAATAGTGGGGAATTGTTCCACCTGTTTCAATGGGAATTGGGTCACCCTGCAACCACGCATCTTAAATGAACCACAGGAAAAGTGTCACTAATTTCAGTAGAAGTATTCATGCCATTCAAACTAGATGTGTGGTTATGTACCTTGCTGAATCAAGTCTACAGGAGAAGTCTAAGCCAGTGGTATAAGCAGCACATTTAAAATCCCACTACCCTTTCTGCCATACAGCTGATCACAAAGTGGTAGGCTAGCACAAATGAGGTGCAAGAGGCAGTAATTAAAATCCACATTTTCCTCTCAGACTGTTTCTCATCTTTTCTCTATCTGTCTTATCAAGTATGAACCATTCAGTGAAGATTCTGTCAATTTAGGGAAGAGCTGGTGGACATGATCTAAATAGCCACTACTTCAGCAGTACACAGATGAGCCAGAAGAATTAACAGCGTTGATGCAGCCCAACCCTCAATAAGAATTTGTGACAGTCTTTTTGGAACCAAAAAGTCCCCTTTCTCCTCATTTTGGATACTCTCTGGGATGCTGCAACAGCCTCACCCTGCTTTCCTACAAGACAAATTGGACCTAATCTCTCACTCTGAGCAGAGGTCAGGCCAGAGTCACACTGGCAGAGCAGCAAAGCACGTGAGAGCTGTAGGGCTGCGAGATGTCCTCTGGTTATTAGAGCAGTTGCTCTGGTGTGTATCAAGCACACCAGATCCACATCAATAATTCTCACGGCGGTACAGGGCATCACCGCAGTCCTGCTCACTGTGTCCCCATTGCAGCCAAAGCTGCACATCACACAAAGAAAGGAAAATGCAAAAGGCAGTGGAAAGATGCAGACACAAATTACATGATCCAGCCTACATATCTCAGTGCACATGGGCAGAAAATGGAGAATGCAAAGGCTCCTACCCCAGCTGATGGGACTAACATTAACCAAATTCAAAGGGATATGCAATGGCACAGGGAGCTATTGCTCTGCACAAGTCTCCATCTGTCTCTGGTCTCAGCAAATTCTGCTAAAGTGTGTTATCAGTTTGAGATGATATGTGCAGTGAAGGGAAAAACCAGATAGGAGGAAAAAAAGAAAAAAAAAAAACAAACACGCAACACACATCCCAATTTGTAACTGGGCCCTGAATTACTCTTAGTACGATGCTCCCTCTGCCATGAGGATGGCAGGTGTCTGATCTCATTTTGTAAAATAGCAAAGATCACTGCAAAATTACAGCTCAGTTCCGGTTTTATTTGAAAAGGAAAAAATTCCATGGTGCATTTAGATCATTTTGGGAGTAGTCACCCCTCTCCCAACTCCCGGCACAGAAGTCCCATCTCCCCAGTTTTTCATCCCATTTCCACAGAGCCCAACAGTTGTGTTTTAAGATTTGTTATAAAATCAAAAGAAAAGGGGCAACTACTGTAGCAGCCCAGAAAGGGTGAAAAGAAATATAAAGGCCAATAAAACCCCTTATTTAGACATCCTACATGAAGACCGCTAGTGCCATATGCTATCGGGCTGCCAAGCTCCCTGGCTGCCTGAGTGCTGACAGCCTTTCCATCCCTGGCAGTTCACAAGGTCGTGGTCCCTACAGACACTTCATTCCACTTACCAGCCTGGTTTTCCTTAGCCCCATCAATTTCAGCTCTGTTCTTGCAGCCAGTAGCTCAAGAATATGACAATTAAAGATTAATGTTATAAGTGCATGGAAAGTTGAAAAATCCAGATTTTTTGAATGTCACGCCAGACATATTCATTTTTAAACCTTACCCTTGTGGTTTAAGACACCAGGCCAGGAGTGTCACTTTTCCCCAACAGACTGCAAATGCTTTCTTCCTTTCAGCTGCCAGCTAGTTTTGTGGGCTTAGATATTTTTCTTTATTTAATTATTCACTGTAGCACATGAAACATTAAGCAGCTTCTTTCCATGAAGAAATGAGTGCTGCTTCCCAATGACAACATGCTAAATATCCTTAATAGCAGGAATAAGGAAATGAGTTTCCTAGAACAAAGGGGAAAAGGGCAAGGAAAATGACAGAAGCTCTGAGCAGCTAGAATTTACTACCACAAAAAAGCTGAGACTTCATTTTGAATAAAATAGTGATGATCAGCTGATCTGGGAAATAAAAACAAAAAGAAACAGACTTTTAAAGTGTAAAAAGATATGTTTTCTGATATGACTTTTGGGCTAGAATCTTTTTCCTTCTCCATCGACACTGGTGGAGATTGGTCAGTGAGGAAGAAGCCACAGATGCAGTGTTAAGATATGTAACAGTTGTATTTTCTTAATGGTACTAAACCCCTGCTAGCTGTGCGAAACGCCTGTTCTTCAGAAGAAGAAGGCTGAAGTCATTAACGGAAGCCACTCCAAGCCACAATTTTTCCTGTAAAAGCAGAACTGCATACACAACTTTCAGTGTATGCTCTACTCATTTAATGTCTTCTGCAGCAGCAGCAAGAGATGGTCTTAGAGGTTACGGAGCATGACGACCTCCTGACAGCACCCCACACCACCACATGGCCATATCCCACTGTCGACCCAAGACAGGGCAAACCTGTGACCTTGTCACTGCCGCTGGTTTTGATGAAACCCTTTACCCTGTCCTTGAAAACCTGTGTAGGATTGTGTGGGCGAGAGGATTTTTCCTTATTCTGGTGTTTATTTGTTGGGTCACAGAGGTAAAATTATCTCTGTTTGATTACTTAAAGCTGTTGGCTGTGGAGATAATCTGTGCATTAGCAGCTGTACGG
The DNA here is from genome assembly GCF_047370975.1 of Nipponia nippon. NCBI lineage: Eukaryota > Metazoa > Chordata > Aves > Pelecaniformes > Threskiornithidae > Nipponia > Nipponia nippon. The sequence continues at coordinate 1,772,368 of NW_028262357.1, read as the reverse complement.
TGGGTGGTTAGCAGTTTTGAATGTGTAGTTGGAAGCAAAAAAGTCTTTTTTGCACAGCACTTTAGAACAGAAAACAGAGCACACAGGACAAAAACCCCATCACAACCCCATGCAGAAGTTGTTTTCTGCAACAAGAAATCCTCCATTTGATGGCAAAGTGGAGGATGAGTCCCCAGCCGTGTCCTCCTGCACTCCCCCACCTCCCATGGCTGCACCCAGGGAGAAGGAAGACCCCAAGCAAACACCCAATGAAGCCTTAACTCCTGCAATTGCAACATTTGTCTCTGATTACCAGCAGCACAGCTTAAAACAGTGGGTCCCAGCAACTTGGTTTAAAAGCTGCGAACTTGCTACCATGAAGCTAAATCCCATTAGCCTTGGGAGAAAAGAGGGCTCAAATCTCCTACCTGGGCATGACTTGTCTGGGAAAGGTGGAACAATGTGACTACTCACTATGGATAAATATTTAGAGTACAAACAGTGCTGGAAACAACTCTCTATCTCAACTCTCAATCTGCTAATTCACCAAACAGAAACTCCTTGCCTATTCGCGTCTGTAGGAGAGCCATAGTAAGCCGCTTCTTCCCAAGCCAGGACAACTTTGGTTTGCACATTTTTCTCTGGGGTCTTGAAATTTTTCTCCTCCTACCTTCACTTTGCCTGCAGCTGCTGAGCTTTAGTCCTGGCAAAGAGGGCTGGGAGCTGGGGTGGGGTCACTGCTGGGCAGATTTCAGGCTGAAAGTTTTATAAAGAACAGACATCAAGACCAAAGAGCAGGAAACCGATGGAAGATAGCGATAGATGTGAAACATCCCAGGGTTAGGAGTCACAAGAAGCAGAGATGCATACTTTTCTTGTTAAAAATCTGCATGTAAAAGCAGAGGAGAGCATCCTCACACACAACAGACCTGTCCCGTGCTCTCTTTTTCCTTCTGTGTGGCTTGAGATGGAGCAGAGACACACAGCTCATGTTATAGTTTAAAATATAATCTATAGGGTTTTTTCGGTTATTTGGTTTTTTGTTGGTTTTTTTAACAGTTTTGCCATCACTGTATGTGCAAGTGCCTTAATGTGGTGCATGACTGCACAGACACTGGCAACATCCACACAGCCCATAACTGCACGAAAGATCTGTAGGCACAATTGATAATATCTGGAACACATTAAAAAATTAGAATATATAGTCCCCTCAGCAGCTGTACTACTTTTCTCACAGTCTTTACTAATTAACATACATTGAGGAAGTACCAACAATCACAGACCCAAGGTTGTGTTTAGCTTCCTTTTTTAAACAAGGCACAGAATAATATCTTCGGCGTTGACAGTGCTGCAGTCTCAAGTGTCACAGAACTAAAACATCAAAGAGTTTCTTTGCCATGAGCCCCCCTTTTTTTTTTTTTCTTTTCTTGAATAACAGAAATTAATCAAATATGGCATCTTTGTGGAGTGGTCTATCTGATCCACTTGGCCACCTCTCTTGTTTCCCAGCCTCGCCAGTGCAAATCCTCCCTGGGTTTGGGAGCTGCAAACCTGAGCAGTTTCTCGCCCTGGCTGCCTCCCTGCCGTCCATTCCCACCCCTCTCATGAAAACGAGCTGTTTGTTGGCTGCCTTCCTTGATGTGCATTTCTCAGAGTGATAATTTGCATTATAAAATACACAGGGATGAATCCACTTAGCTTTTGCTCCCAAAGAGAAGTATTAAAAAACATTTTGAGGCACACCCAACACTCCCGCTGCCATCTTCCCTGCTCCTTAAAAGCCATCTCCACTGTGCAACCAATTTTTATATCTTTTAGTAAATCATTTAAGACAGCATTCTCTGCTCATTACCTTAAAGAGTTAAAGGTTACATGGTCTGTATTGTCTCATGATGAGAAAAGAAACAGACAAGGTGAATGTTTTATTTACGCTTTAAAATTGGATGTGGAAAGATTTATAAATGGATTAATTTTAATTAGTGTCCTCATTTCATTTAAAAAAAAAAGCAAACTAAAAAGCATGCCTTAAAATTAATGCACTGCTACCCCGCGTATTAACAAATATGTCAAGTCTTTGCTTGTTTTAAAGCCCCTTTTTTGCCTGGAGTTTTTTTATTATATGTCAAAAGCAGCCCCTGAATGGTTGTTTTCAGAAACCATGCTGGAATAAAGCATGGGACAAACATTTTTCTTGCTGTTTAACAAGGCTGCCCCCATAAGCATTATCCTACGGGGTAAATGTTTGCACCGTGTCCTTTGTGTCCTATCTCGCAGCACAGTGCAGGCAGCTCCTCCCTCCAAACTCATCCCAGAGAACCTCTTTGCTGTTTGGTAAGTTAAAACTAGGTACCAGCCCCAGAGCAGAAGCATTTGAAGAATGGCTTTAACATTTGTCTTTCCTTGAACCATTTCTCTAGCAGCTGCAGAAGTTAGATTCCTCGCGGATAAAGAGCAGGTGCGGTACCTAGGAAGATTTTTGAAAGACCACATTGGATGTCTTGACAATTGCATTATATTTCATTAGGACACAAAGCAAAAGTGGAATCACTAAAACCCATCAAGGCCAAAAAATACCCACTTTGTCTTTCTGGAGCTCAGTAATCCAGATCCTGGCTATCTAAGTTTCTTCTGCAGATGCCATGACCCCAGACAGGAGAGTTACCTTCATCCCCATCTTCTCCTCACTGACTCGTGACAAACACAGAGAGGTGTCTGCCTCAGAGGCTTTACTTATAGTACAAACCAGGCAAGAAAATCTCAAGCCATTTGCTATCTCCAGGACCCCAAGACTCAACCCCCTTATACACAAGTTCACTTTCTGCCTCTTAATATTTTTGACATTTTAAGACCATCTCTGAAGACATCCTTTCTCCCAAACACAGGCTCCCATGAATAAGCTCTCTCATCTGAGCTGCTTCTTCCCACATAAGCTCGCTGAGATTCAGCCTTCCCCCACCACCCACACCACCAGCACCCACCATCATGGTTCTCCTCGTCTCCCACCTCGGTCACTGCAGCCTCTTCCCTCTCACAGTTAGTCTGACTTGCTTCCACTCCGGCCAGGACCAGCACTGAAATAATAAAGAAAAAAAAAAATAGCATCGCTCCGTTACTGGTTTTTCCTTCTTCACCTCCTTGCTGCAAACATCTCCCAGTGTTGACCTTGATATATATTTACATGCACCTTGACTTTACTCTGCATACAAGCAAGGCTTGGCTCCTCAATCACAGCAGCCCACATGTCCCATTTTCCAATCCAGCCCCTGCTATTCTTTCCTGTGCTGGAAAGGGCTGGAGAGGAGCTCCCTCCAAACACTCCCACAGCTCCGATGCCCAGGGGCACCATGGCCACCACTTGCTGCCTATGCCCACATCATGTGGAGGGGACCAACAGCAGCCATGATGTCCACACCTACACAAACTGGAGCGTGTAGCACTTCCAGAGGGAGGATGGGACCTTTAGCTACTACCATATTCCCCTCATTGTCTTCTCCTCTTCCACACTCCTCCTGTGACCACCTTGCCCTCTCTGCACTTCCCAAATACGTGAACGTGACTACTCTTTAGCTCCTGGCAACTTGACTTCAGTCTACTGCTCCTGTCCCAGCAGGCACACAGGCAGTCCAGGCAGGCATGAAATGAAACCCCTGGCTGATTTGGAGGGTGTGTTGCACACACACCCGCAACACAACCCGCCTGAGCATTTTAGGATATCACAGCTGTGAATGATGGACTTGTGTAGGATGAAGTCTGGCACCTTTCTGTGCTTCAGCCAAAGAAAAGGGGGGAGAGAGAGAAGTGTCGCTTTTCCCCTCCCCTTGATGAAAGCAAAATCTGATGGAGGCGGGGGGGAGAAACAGACTGGGCACTAAGCCCCTTATTAATTAATGCATGTTTTGAAAAAAGAAATGAAACTGTGCACTTGTTCCTGCTGGTTTCTAGGAGCTTTTGTGACCTTAATAATTCATGTTTATGCAAGCTGCTTATAATGTTAAGCAGTTGTTTTGTGTAGATTTTGTACATTGCATTTAACTGAGATGAATATATCTAGCTGTGAAATGAAGTTGGCCACAATACTCAAAGGGAAGCTTTAAAAAAAAAGGACAGTGTTTTTATAAGGACAAACAAAATTCACAGCTTTGTCTGAAATAATTTTCCATCCACTACTGATACACATAAAGTAAGAAAAGGAAAAATATTTTTTTTTTCCCCCCAGATTCATCCTTTCCCTTTCCTTTTCATGTTTTGGCAGCATTTCCAATACCATGAACTTTCATTGTTTCTCAAGCACGTAATCGGTGTCTCCTGCCTGTTTTGCTTTTCTTCATAGCAACAGGAGAGTAAGGGAGGGATTACAAATACCAAAGTGATCAGGAAAACTAAGAGGCAGGTAGAGCTCCTGAGACCACCTTTAAACTCATATTTTGGATAGCAGTTTGGGCTCCTGCAATGCACAGGACTACACAGCAAGAGGACTGCTAGCACAGGGAGAGGGTTCATTCTGCCAGGCTTGAGCCGATCACCCACGGACACACAAGTCCTCAAGGACATCACTTCAGACGGTGGCCTGGACGAAGCAGCAGCTTATACCTGACCCACTAGGCAGCCAGAAGAAAGCATGCCAGCAGTCAGAAGAAGCAACTGCTTATTGTCCTGGATGCTTTTATAAGCCTTTCTCAACACACCAGATCAGACTATCCCTACACATTCTTCATTGACACAAACAGGTCTCAGAAAAATCTACATTTACTTTGTATCAACACAAACTAAACCACTTTTCTCACCCTCACTTCAAAATTTGGCCAGATTTAAGGGGAACGGAGAAGGTTCTTTCCTGGGCAGTGTCAGGAAGGAGACAGGGACGTCGTTGTGAAGGGTCACCTCTCCCAAATGCTGGCAAGCTTGTGCACATCCCTGCCAGGCCATGTATAAACTGGAAGCTCTTCCATAAAGACTCTTAGTTGGTTTTTAAGCTGATTCCATTTAAACAAGTTCTTATTTAAGAAAAACAGTGTCCATTTCAACTGAAACTGCAGTTTGCTCCTCAATATAAACTGCCAAATACAGGTTGCAGCTGCACCTCCCAGCAAACAGAAAGTTTCCGTCTGCGGCAGAGGAAGAGTGAACTGTCCCTGCAGTGCCAGCAGCTTCATAAAATAAATAGAAGTGAGAGCTGAAAGAAAAAGATGACTGTAAAAGCCATGGGTTTTTGTTCCAGGTTTGCTCTGGCTCAAGCAGAAATGGGCCCCAATGGATCATTTTTTTCCACAAATAAGAGATGTTGACACTTAACACAACCTACACAAGTGTTGACACTCAGAGTGTACACAATGGACTTGACGTACTAACCACTTTTTGTGGTCTATGCAGCCAGGCAAACTCTGGTCAATTACAGACCAACATAAAACTAGGTGCTTTTAAGGCAAATATTAGGTCTTCCATAGAAAAGCTCAAGTTCACTTTTGACAGACCAACAGTCATTTCTGCAGTGTTTCCAGCCTTCATGGCTTCATGAGTTAAAGTTTCAACTAACAATAAAAAAAAAAAAAAAAAAAAGTAATTTGTCTTAGCAGCTTACAGTAGTTTTTAGAACAAGCTGCAGCCGCCTCCCTCCCTCCCTCCCACCCACAACAGAAATCAATGGATCCAGGCACAGCCCTGTTGAGTACAAGCCCATGGTGGTACCATTGCTAGTAGCTAAAATAATGTTCACTGTCTTGACTACCTAATAGTACACAAAGTTCAAAAAGTCTCCTAACTTTTTTTCTATATTTCTTTGTGTGCTTACAAGATCCAAACTAATACTTTTACTCACTTAGATAAGGTACCTAAATCGGTTGGCATCTAATCCGAGCTCCATCAGATTTAAGGCCTTTCCTACCCTGAGGTAGGATTATCCCCAATGAACATTGAGGAGAGACATCAAAAGATGCCATGTCATATCTTCCAACCAGTAACGCTTCCTGCATCCCATCAGAGCGATTACCTCTGAGCTATCATCCCATCTAAGGGAGGTATTAAAAGGCTGCAGATAAAATCGTTAAACACAAAGCAGGCTGTTTCAAGGCAAGACTTCCTACTCATACACTGCATTTTTCCAAAGTCTCTGTACACACTGAAAAGATGCATTGTATTAAAGGACCACTCCTGTGGTAGGTTGACCTTGGCTGGATGGCAGGTGCCCACCAAAGCCGCTCTATCACTCCCCTCCTCAAATGGACAGGGGAGACAAAATATAACGAAAGACTCATGGGTAGAGATACAGACAAGGAGATCACTCGCCAATTACTGTCACAGGCAAAACAGACTCAACTTGGTGAAATTAGTTTAATTTATTATCAATCAAAACAGAGTAAGGTAATAAGAAAATAAAAACTAAATCTTAAAACACCTTCCCCCCACCCCTCCCTTCTTCCCAGGCTCAACTTCACTCCCAATTTCTCTACCTCCTCCCCCCGAGCAGCACAGGGGGACGGGAATGGGGGTTGGGGTCAGTTCACCCCACGCTGTCTCTGCCGCTCCCTCCTCCTCAGGGGAGGACTCCTCACACTCTGCCCCTGCTCCAGCGCGGGGTCCCTCCCACGGCAGACAGTCCTCCACGAACTGCTCCAGCGTGAGCCCTTCCCAGGGCTGCAGTTCCTCACCAACTGCTCCAGCGGGGTCCCTTCCACGGGGCGCAGTCCTTCAGGAGCAGACTGCTCCAGCGTGGGTCCCTTCCATGGGGCGCAGTCCTTCAGGAGCAGACTGCTCCAGCGTGGGTCCCCCACGGGGTCACCAGTCCTGACAGCAAACCTGCTCCAGCCTGGGCTCCTCTCTCCATGGGGCCACAGGTCCTGACAGGGGCCTGATCCAGTGGGGGCTTCCCACGGGGTCACAGCCTCCTTCGGGCATCCCCCTGCTCCGGCGTGGGGTCCTCCAGGGGCTGCAGGTGGATCTCTGCTCCAGCGTGGACCTCCATGGGCTGCAGGGGGACAGCCTGCCTCACCATGGGCTTCCCCAGGGGCTGCAGGGGAATCTCTGCTCTGGCGCCTGGAGCACCTCCTCCCCTCCTTCTGCACTGGCCTTGGTGTCTGCAGGGCTGTGCCTCTCACGTATTCTCACTCCTCTCTCTGGCTGCTGTTGCGCAGCAATTTTTCCCCCTTCTTAGCTATGTTATCCCAGAGGCGCTACCACCATCGCTGATGGGCTCAGCCTTGGCCAGCAGCGGATCTGTCTTGGAGCTGGCTGGCATTGGCTCCATTGGACACAGGGGAAGCTTTTAGCAGCTCCTCAAAGAAGTCACCCCTGTAGCTCCCCCACTACCAAAACTCTGCCACACAAACCCCATACAACTCCAAACAAGAAATATCAATTCAAAAGAGTTTCCACCTGTTTCTCAAGCTGAGCTACCATTTTTGATGCTTGCCCACATCCATGAAAGAACCATTGAAGAGATACGGACTAACAAATACACTTCCAGAAATAGTTCATCTGGGAAAATTGCAACTGTGATATCTCAACCTTTCCCTACCTCATGCCCCAAGACACACATTACAAGAGGGCAGTTGTCGCCTCTTTGGCAGTGTACCAGTGATTTCACATCCATCAGGCTGGAGCACTCAAGCTGTATCCATGCCGGGAGCATCACAGCCAGCCAGACAGCTCTGAGGATGAATGCTCTTTTCTTCAGTTATAACTGCAGGTCATTACCTTTCACTTAGAATACATTTAAAAGTAAATAAATGTATAAAGTACCAAATGATTTAATGGAACGTTCTCCAGACAAACACTAATATTTCACCCCCAAGAATAAAAATTAATTGGAGGAGGAAGAATATTTTAATTGATATATCTCTATATTGTAAAAAGGCTCTTGAGTGACAGGCAATTACACATCAAGTAATTTCTATTACGCAGTGTATAGCAGAGCAGATACAGCAGGAAGCAGAAAAAGACCAAGCTTAAATACGCCAAGGAACAAAATTTTTGTGCACTGTCTGTATGATCAATGCAAACATAACCACAACCATTTGCATTAGAATAATGCAGTAAATAACCACCCCACAGCTGAGACATTTACAGCCTCATTAGTAAATACACTTTCACTTCTCGCAGAGAGGATGGCAGTTTATTAAACCACCCAAACAAGACATCTTGCAATCACCAGTCGTGCTTTAATTAGGAAGGATCCTTCTGAAAGCAAAGCAGAGGGCTAGGTGACCCAGCAGGTCTTTTCCATCCTTGCTATCCAGGAGCTGTGATTCATCGCACTTAAGACTACTCACTGTATAGATGTTTAAATCCTTTGATGAGCATGTGGACGTGGACTGAAAGGCAAGGCTGCGGGCCAAGACAAGCCCATCACACCCAGCTCCCCACAGCCCTGCACCTGACAGCAGCGACAGCACACCAGCCAGCATAACTGTAGATTTTGGAGCAGTGCCACCCATTTGTTTGCTGCATTTATTCATTTCCAGCTGAGCTATGGGACAGATTTCCCATATAGAAACGCTTGTAGTTTTTTTCAGAGGAGAAAGAGAAGGATGTCTGTTTCTCCATACAAGAGGGGAGATGGATTGCTGCTGGAATAGGACATGCCACATCTCATCCCGCAGGCCGAGACCCATCATACCAACAAAGACATCTCCCTGCTCAGCTCCTCACCCCAAAAAGTGGAGGACCCAAACACAACCCCTATGGAGGAAAGTTCCTTAGTGGTACGGATGAGATGCTTTGCTTTTCTGCTGTAAAGACTAAAAGAGTAAAGGGTGGGAAAGATGATTAACGAAGCATAATATAACCTATGCTGCTGGGAGCCTGTGTAGGCTGGGAAATTTGCTGGGAAGGCAAACTGGAAGCCAGCCTGAAGTCAGCCCACCCACATGTTTATATTCCCAGATAAACATGGCAAGCATGTTCCTAGCAGAAATACCTGCGAGGAGGGCTCAAAATCTGGAGACTAGCACTGCAGATCTGGGACACGTATGACCACGAGACAGGTAGTCATTACTCATGAAAGTCTCTAGTCTTTCAAACCCAGGTATACTGGGTAAAACAGGTAAAAGCATAAGACCAGGATTAATATTTTAAAGCTGAACAGCTGGTTAATGTTTAATGTTTAATACCTGTCCCACTTGTCATCTGACATCCTTCATGATGGGAACTGAGTTCAGATGAGACAGGGACTTCAGTCATTTAATATGAGGTCAGTTGCCACCAGAGCTACTGCCAGCCCCGATTAAAGCTGATGGGCCGACAGCCAGGCACCACAACGAGCAGACATGGCTGCCATGGGTTCCCTCCACCCTCCTGCACCAGCACAGGCGGCACCGAGGAGCTGCTGGGGCTGCACCATTTGCATTGGAGTGTTAGGCTTGCATTAAGTAAGCAAAGCCTTTGGGGTTTGTGTTTTGGTACAAACTTTGGACAGAAGTTCTCTCAAAACCCATACCGTTTTGAAGCCTCTTTTTGATTTTTGATTGTATTGAGAAATACATAAATATCCCAACAGATCACTCCTTGGTCATCCCAAGACCACCACAACCAGTAAAATACATAGCTCGCTATTAAAGCTAGAATTACCCCATGTTTTTGTTCTGGAAGCAGAGAGAGAAGCAGCAGTGTGTTAACCCCTTCCTGTGGTCAGATCACAACTACTGATTTATATAGCTGTCACAACTGCGCACAGCTGGAGGCATGGAGAAACCCTGCTCCTGAGGGGCACAGGCTGTATTTTACCTGTCTGCCTTGGAGGCCCAGAAGACAAAAGCACTGCTAAACTTACAGACAACTTGCAATGGGATGGTGGCACTGGTAAGACGTTATCTAGTGAACTCCGAACTATTTACAGAAGACCAAGCAGCTGGGCTGCTCTTGTGCAGATGTGTAGCACCCAGGAGACAATGGCAGGATGTTTTCCCTGGAAGGCAACAACGAACAGGGTGGGGGTCAGCATCTGTTTTAATAGGTCCTACCTCTGTCAACCTTCTGGCCAAGGCCTGTTAGTCTGAGACTTTGCAAAGAGTGAAGTGAGCATCAAAGCTCTCCTCTGTTTTGTAGGTCAGGAAGGCTTTGGGGTTGGCGCAGTGTCAGCTCACATGTATTCTGCAAAGTGAGCTTTAATTTTTCATTGTAACAGCACCTACAGACTTTGATTGAAATAAATAATGAACCAATATGTATCATGAATCTAAGAATCACTCTCTTCTGGTCCCCATCACAGAAAAGATTTTCTTCCCAGTGACAAGTGTTAATGCATTTATGCCCTAGTTTCCCACAGTGGCTGTCACTATTGAAGTGTCAGGAAGGAAGGTTAGAGCTGCTTTTTCAGCCTGCTCCCATCAGCCTCAGCAGTCCGTTTTGGATGAAAACATCCCGGCAGAACACAGGCTGAAAGAAGGCTGGATTTTAAACAGCACAGCAAAAGTCTTTGTGTTGTATATGATTAAAATGTAACATTGAATAGGTCTTTTTCCCAGTCTGAGAAAGGGAGGATGGCTCCACTCTGTGAAATTACAGGGTTTTTTTTTCAGAATGGCAGAAGTTTCACAAGTCTTTAATGTAGTTAGAGACCATTTTCTATGCTTTTCTCATTTTTCAATGCTGTTCTTTCTGGTAACTCCCCCAGCACAAATCCTGACAGGTCCTGCTCCATTTCTGGGAGCTGACAGAGGACAGTCGGCCGTTCACTGTAGTGGGATGCCAAAGTGGTGCCTACCTTCACTTCTCATGAAGCAAAAATGGCCAAAACAAAAAACCCAGTGGGATCCAGATGCTCTGTTTGATTTGAACCATTCTGACTGTGTGAATCGTGATAATTTTAATCAGCACAGCTACTTAGGAAAAAAAAATCAATTATCAAAAGCAGCCTTACTGTAATTTCAAAGTTTTGCCAAATTAGTTTAATACAATTCCATTTCAAGAGGAATTTAGATTAAGCACACACAATAAACGCTGTAACCCACCCAGGTACTAATCCCCTTTGCAAACTGTCTAACACTGCAGAGAAAGTTAATAAAATGCTGGCCAAATCAAACAGTAATGAAATTAAAGCACAATTGGCATGGCTTACCGCAAGGTTCTAGCAGCATCTTTGGGAGACTGCACCAAAGAGGAGCTGTTGCAATTAGGCAGGTATAACAGAAGTATTAGATTGCGGAATTAGAGCTGCTCCCATCTCCCTTGCAAAGCTTTACAATGTCAAAGCAAGGCAGCAGTATCAGCATATTGATACTAGATTAGGAGCCCTTTTTAAACAGAAAAGGATGATTATTTTATCCTGGAGAGTAACTACAAATTAATTTTATTCACCCGAACCACTTTTGTCATTGCTGGAAGCTGCTGCTGAAGGAGCACAGACTCTGCCCTAGATGACACCACATCGCATGCAAATCTCCAGCTCAGTACAGTGGGAACTGCACGAGATAGATATAATGTCTTGTGACATGGAGAAGGTCAGATTAGACTATTTGACCTTCAGGCTAAATTTATCAATTTAGTGAAATATATTAATATCACAGTTTTTAATTAAGACAACATAATACAAAGAGCAATACTGCTCGGTCCACTGCAGGTCTGTATTAAAATACGATATTCATGGAATCACTTTTGTACATGATGTAGTTAACATTAGCCAGGAGAGCTGTTATTGTAACGCGTGGGTAATACAAGTAGAAAGCTGAGACTCACCAAAGCGGAGTCACCCCAGCAACCTCAGCATGGCCAGGCACGCCAGTTGGGAATAACAAGAGAGGGAAAGCTTAAGGATCATACACAGTACAACTCACAGACCTTAAGAAACAAAATGTAGTTCATTACAATGGCCTTGTTTCGACAGAAACAAAGCCCGAATTACTCATTTGCTGCGGTTATTTTCACTCCATCAGCAATCGCGTACATCTGAGTTGGTGCTGGACTCGCTGCCCAGCACGGTGTAAGGCAGCACCAGGCTTTCCCCGGCTCTACATAAGAGCCAGCTGTCACATGGACAAGGGGGTCAAATTCAGAAAAATACTCTTTTCTATTCTCTCTCTGCATACATTAATCTATGTGTTTATTCCTGTTTACATTATGAGATGTATGCCATAAAAGAGCTTACAGGATGTGTATTGCAGCCAAGTTAATATTGCTGTTGGAGCCTCAGCCTCTGCATTTCCTGACTTAACGTTGCCCAGTTAAAACTTCTCTTTTTTTTTAATTCTGCATTATTTGTCTAATGGAGTTTGTTAGTGGTTTGAACCCATTTAAGGTAAGAATGCTCCACAGAGCACCTATTAATACCTGCAGGAAACCTAGCGAAAGAACAAGCCCTAGACTGAAGACAGTAACAACATTCAGAAATGTTATTTAGTATGGAAATGTGTACAAATATAGCAAAGAAAGGTACTTTTAGAAATAACATTCAGAAACAATTTAGGAATGTGCCGGCATTATAAGACCTTTTCACATACTACTTGGATAAAATCCACAGCTTTTCATTTAGGGCAACTCAACTGACCTTTCAAGAGATAAAGTGTGCTGTGTACAAGAACTATAGTTAAAACAGTAACAAAAAAAACCAAGTTATTTTTTCACAGGTGTCACGACTTGGATTTTAAAGGCAGGAAGTGGAGAAGTTTTACTTAAGTTGAACAAAACATTTCACAATGCTTGTTCCGAAGAGCTAAGACAGATGGGCCTTACATTAAAGCCTCTTCCTACCTCTCAGCACACACCGTGCACTCTTGCACCCAGCCGGACTCCTGCCCAGAGCCGTTTCTTTACTCCATAAAGCTACTGAAAAGCTAGCAAGACACCCACGGCAATATCATGAAGACATGCAACACCTTTCAAATTTGGCCCTTACGACACAGAGATTTGATGTCACTGGCATTGCCAAATGAGCCCTTGCAGTAGATAGCTGCCACGCGAGACAGAGACAGCTCCCTGCATTCCTAAGAAAGCCTTTACAACATCACTTGGACTTCGACCTTCTCTCCCTAGTTCCTCTCAACTGAGAGAACCAGAATCTTGATTTCTGCCCTGGGACTCCTGCACATCCACAGCTGGACTTGGCCCTGCTCTGCCCCTGGCAGAGCTGCTGGCAGCTGCCTTTGCCAGCTCAGGAGCTGGTAAACCAGACGAAACATCTACTTGCATGTCAAGTTTTTTAGACTAGCAATCCCCTGCCAACATTGTAAAGGGAACATAAAAAAGACCTCATGTCATGAAAACTGAAACACTTTTAGCTCTTCTTTTAAATAAAAAGGAAAAAAAAATCACACCCCAGTTCTGTAAAATGTTCGTGAGTTTTATACAAGTGAAAAAATAGGTTTCCTCCAGGCTAAGCATTGAATAATTTTAAAGAAAAAAGACTTCAAAGACACATTTTACACTCTATTTGCATTCAGGCATTTTGTTTCTCAGAAAATTATTACCTCAGTAATATTGCAGGCTATTCTTCCATGCACTGTGAGCTTTTGCTACCCAGAAGATAATTTGTCCAGTGCAAGACCCATGCAAGAGAGAGAGAAGCCACTCCACAAATGGAGAAGTTTGTGATTCATCTTGAGGGATTAGCACAATATTTGCAAGGACATGCATCCTGGACATGAAAGTGAGCATTGCAGAGGGCGTACAGGCATCACAGTTTGCTTTAAAATGAAAGCAGAGGAACTTAGACCAAAGCAGTTGAGGGCTCTGACAAGAAGGTCTGCTCACAGCCATTCCTGCTGCCCCTTTGCCAGAAGAAAAACGAGGCCGAAGCCCTGATGGTTCCACTAAAATCAAGAGGCTAAGGCGGGGACGCTGGGGACGGTGCTGGAGCCACTGCGTTTCCCAGAGCGCACCCACCCCTCCGTCAATCCCCCACCAACTCCCGCAGCCCCCAAGGACGAGGCAGCGAAGGCGGCTCGGGGAGTCGGGGACATCTCCTCTCGCACAAGCCCGCCGCGCTCTCTCCAGACAGAAGCAGAGAAGATCTGACAGCCCGTTGAGAGAAATTCACGATCAGTGCAGTTCATTAAAAGGCTACCAAGGGAAAGCACCGAGGTTAACGGGATGGGCTATATTAAGCCCATTTATAGCTTTATGGCACCTTCAAAGGAGCATCAGAGCTTTCTGCAGCCAGGTGTAATGGTCAGATAGTTACAAACTGAGACAGGCTTAAGAGAGTACCCCAGGCCACTCGAAGGAGGGGCAGCACAGTTACCTTCAGAGTTTGAGGTCAGCTCTTGATCTTTCCCTCTTACGTATCTCATCCACAACCACTCCCGGGCTTACAACACTGCATATATCACAGCCTGCTTTGTGCGGACAAGAGTATTTAATGACAAAGAGAACTACTTCCTGATGATTAGGGGGAAAAAAATCAGCCAGATGTTTCATGCTGTCTGATTTTATTAGACTGCTGCATACGGGGCGGGGGGGGGGGGGGAGGTGGTTGTTTTTATGTGACTACCACCCCTTGTTCATATCCCTGGGCCCTGCTGCACTGCAAGACCGTAACACGGACTGTCACGACATGACCTAATCCACAGCACGAGGAGCTAGCACCAAGTCTCACAGCAGGTGATGGAGCTGCCCCTTGCCCTCCACGCAGGCACGCCAGGGTCAGCAGAGCAAGGTCAGGGCAAAGACCCTGCAAGCACCCCCAGACCAGGGGATGCGCCCCACTGACCCCCAGGGAAATGAAACCCCACCGACCCTGGGGGGATGGACCCTACTAACACCCGCCCCATTGACCTACAAAGGGATGCACCCCACTGGCCCCTGGGCACGGAGTCCTGCTGCTCCCTGGGGGATGCATCCCACTAACCAGCTGGGGATGGAGCTCCCAGGATGATGGGGTACACATCCCACAGACCCCCTGCAAGGGGGGTGCACACCTCTGGCTCCCTGGGGATGGAGCCCCGAGGGTCATGAGGGAAGCACCCCACTGACACCCGGGGGGGGTTGCACCCCACCAAACCCCAGGGGCGAGATGAAGCGCCCCGGCCACAGGGTGGGGGATGCATCCTGCCGACCCCGAGAGATGCAGCCCCCAGGGTAACCGGGGAGGCACCACCGACCCCCGGGAGATGGAGCCTCGCTGGCACCGGCGTGGGGGCTGCACCTCACCGACCGCCGCCGGTGGCGGGGGTGATGCCCTCCACCGACCGCCGGGGGACGGAGCCCCCTCGGCCCGCTGCGGCAGCGCGGCGGGGGGGGGGCCGCAGAGCCCAGCCCAGCCCCGCCACCCCCGGCCGGCGGCGGCCGGCCCCGTCCCCGCAGGAGCGAAGCCGCCATCGGGGCAGGCACCGGCCGCCCGCCGCCCCCGCCCCGGCCCGCAGCCCCGCAGCCCCGCAGCCCCGCAGCCCCGCGCCGCCGCCGCGCTCCCCACTCACCTCGGCGGGGACGGGGCGAGCCGGCGCCCCGACACCTGCCCGGCGTCCCCGGGGCAGCGCGGCCCCCGGACCGGCGCCGCTCCCTCTCCGCCTGCCGCGCCGCCGCGCTGCCCGCCCGCCCCGGCCCGGCCCGGCCCGGCCCGGCCCGACCCGGGGAGCGGCGGGGGCGGCCCCGACGGGGCGGGAGGCGCGGGGATCCCGCGAGGGGCGGCCCGACGGGGCGGGGCGGTGCCCGGGCGGGGGTCCCCCACCCCTCCCCGGGGACCCGGCGGCACCCGGCCAGCGGCACCGGCGGCGCCCGGTCGCACCGCGGGGCTGCCCCCGAGCCGGGGGCGGGGGGCAGCAGCCGCGCTGCGGGGGTCGGCTGCCGCTCCAGGAGCTGCTCGAAACCTCCGGCCCCCGAGGAGCAGGCGTTGTTCCGTGCAGGTTTTTAATATTTTCGGGCACGTCGGGATTTTTTTTTAAGTCCTTTAAATATTTTCCTTGTATCGCTTTTATCTTCTGTTCTCGCTCAGCAGGCAGTGCTAGTTCCAAAGAGGATTTAAATGAACAGTGAATTACTCGTTTTTTTAAAAATGAGCTGAAAGAATCCTTTTTCACTTTGAAAAAGTTCCTTTTTTACTAGAAACTTAAGATTGTTAAAATGAAAGTACATTCTAACATGTTTGGTTGCCTTTTTAGGTTCACTTTTCCTAGGCACTGCGAAAGGAAATGGCCAGCAGCTCTGTTTTCTTTCAAGCCAGAGTCCCTTCCTGCCTCATGCCCCCGTACAAGGCTCAGGGAGTGCATTTCCAGTGCTGCTGTTCTAAAATTAAATCTAATAAAAAAAAAAAAATTCAGATCAGCCAAGGTGTCTCTAAAGTATTGTCTTTATTAAAGACTCTGTCAGGTAATCACGTTACAATTTGGCCCAGATGCTCTGCCTATCATTCCTTTGAAGATGATTGCTCATGACTGCCATGTCTGCGCTGATAACTAAATCAAGCCCGGTGTTTAAAGCGGAGGGTTGTCTAGAGGCACTTGTTGCAGTGGCAGGCTCGGCACGAGGTACCAGGCCGTGCCTTAGGACCCTTCAACACGCAAAGGGTGCTGTTAGTTGAGCTGAGTTGTTCTGCAAAAGCAGAATACTTCCATGCAAACGAAATAGTATTGCAGAGCACACTCTCGACCACCCTCCGTGCAGAGCAGGGAGGTTTTCAGTGGTGTCAGCCAGGCCATAGCATGCAATGAGAAAAAAAACACACCAGCCCCTTCCACACTGCTGAACTCTGGGATGAGGGACAAAAAAATAGGTGTGTGATTCCTGCCGGTGACCTTGTTTCAGTGAGGAATTCCCAGGCACACGGAGCAAGTAATAACTGCTGGGACTGGCGGCAGAGCAGCTCCCAGCAAGCAGCGTGCTGAATTTTCCACCAGCGCTGCCGGCAAACACGCTGACACCACGCCAGGTCGCAGTTAACCAAGCAGCACCCAGGAGAACCACGTCCCACCATGTTTTATCACCTGCATCTTCACACTGAAGAGCAGTACCATTAGGTGGTTCCCTGCAGGGTTGGGGTTAATCCAGCACATGGTTCCATGAAATTTCAATGAAAATAGGTTTGGGGGTGTATGAAGTTCTGCCACTACTCAAGACACCATGTGGCTAACGCTGCCCTGTGCCCCTGCCAGGTCACAGGGGATCGAGGCCCCCACAAAAGCACTGCAGTATCAGACTGATTCAGTCTCTGTCTGTGATTTTTTCACCCTCTTTCTAGGGACACGCCTTTGAACAATGCTCTGTTCATTGTTTATCTGCGTGACAACAGCCGTGCTTGCAAATGATCCCTCCGTGCTGCCAGGTAGCTCTCTGGAAACGGTGATGGCTCACAACAGCAAGATGGATGATGAGGTGAAGCAAGAGAAACTCTGAGAATTATTCCCTTTGACTCCCAAGTTCAAAAATGTGATTATGTCCCGCTAGGACACAAAAAATCCCCAGAGGTCCCACAGCACCTCGGGATAGCAGCCCAGAGTGTTAGGCCCTTATTTCAGAGCACGGCTGTCCCCTCTGATCAATTCTGGCAAGAAATAATAGCCGATAGCCATGCAAATGTGACAATCAACTTCAGCAGCAGCAGCATATGGATCAGAATCACCAAAATATGCATGCCTTAACTTCCGATTATCCATTATCTTCATTTTTAAAGGTCCACAGTCCAGCCTATTTGTATGGCTCGCTGCTAAGACAAGGGAGCAGATTATGTCTGAACCCTTCTCATTCAAATCAGGGCAATTCTGTTCACTTCAGGGATTGCACCAATGTAGAAATGGCATGAAAAGGGACTTTATCTTTCTTATTCTCCCTACATAACAATATCATTTCAATCTCTCTAAAGCCAGACGTACACGTTTCCCCCCATTTTCTACATCAATTGTAAGATAACATTAGAACACACTAAAGGTTTGGTGCTCCTGCTGCAGAGCGTTGGGCTTCTGGCAGGATTATACCATGGAAGCAAAGCTGACGCTCGTAAACAATATCTTTTGCTAAGTACTTTCATAGGCAGCTGTTGGCATTCAATTTCGTAATGTAAATCAGTCATTGCTTATATCTTCTGATACCAGGCCAAAAGGTAGAAAAGATACTGTGCTATATGTGTGTTGGGTTTATTCTGCAGATCTCTATGGAAAGGTCAACTTTATCTACAACTGGAATCAGTAATTCTGGAGGCTGCCAGCAATATTTTACATTCTCCTCTTACACATCTGAGAAATATTATTTTTCTACTGCTCTTCCTGAAGGTTATGCACCTCTTCTGCAATGTGAACAGCAAAATCCTAATTACATGTGGTTTCATGAGTATGGATCTCCCAACATTGATATACAGGATTTGCAATACTTGTATTTTGCAACCTGGTCAGATGTTGATAGCATCAGTAGCATCCTGTGTTTTTCTCGGACACCAGCTAAGTAGAGATTAAGTATATCCCTTAGTGTTTTCCTCACTTCACCTCCCACAGAGTGCCCAAAATCTCATTTTATTTTGCTTTAGACAAGGGAAGGATGCTGAAAGTAAAACAGTTATCTGGACCCCAGGGGAACATGGAAAAGGAGCTAGAGCCCAAGGAAAAGGGAAGAACAGCAGAAAGCAGGGAGAAATATCAGATTAAGCCATTGGTGTAGCATTCAGCTTTCGGGATTCAAACACTGCTCAGATCATATAACCTTGTGTGGCTGTATCAGTGGGACCAAATTTCAGTAGCGTATTTTCAGAACCCTGGAGTACATTCAGAGTTGCTACACAGCAGATTTTAGTCACCCTAACAACATTTTATCCCAATGCCAGCTTCAGCAATCTGTAATTTTGTCACATTTTCCGAGCGCAAGCAGGATTTTCTGCCCTGACCTGTGCCACCCTGACAGTGTCCGTCTTCTGCCGCGCTCTGGGGACGGCTGGACAACATCCAGCGATCCAGGCAGATCTGCTGAGCTATCTCCTGCCCTCAGCTCTCCCTGAAATCCCCAGATATGGGAGTTCACAATAATCTGAAGTTTTTCTGTAGCTGATTTGATGCCCTTGGATCTAGTTTAGTGACTTGGGGACAGACTGTCTGGCAGTAGGTAGAGCAGAAATTGCAAAAGAAAAAGCACGTCATCTTCATATCCAGGTGGGATGTATATAACGCTGCCATCACTGACACTACAAAGTGCCCCAATATTTGCTAAGTATCTGGGGCTGATATTAACCTGAATTGTGACTTTCCCCCAGCAGCTTCCAAAATTCAGGCTGAGATTTAAAAACTGCAGTGTGACTCCTGACACATGAGCTCCACTAGCAAGGCTTGTGTTTTCCTGTGCTTATGGAACAAAATGGGGACCCTTCGTCTTTAATATTGCTCCTCTCTCTTCTCAGCTCTGCTGTTTACACAGACACACACACACTTTCCCGTGTATATAGCTGGTACAAAATAGACTGAGGACAAGCCACCACTGGCTGTGCTATTATAACTTCCATTCACGAGGAGACTAAAATGAACTATCCTGTTGATTTCCTTGTCTACATGGAAAAATTAACCAGCATGATTACGGTAATAACCTAGAGTTATCTTGGTCCTCAGGTGGGCACAGTGTTCCAATTTTATTTGGAAATAATTACTTCAAAGGCAGAGCAATTTTTCCAGGGCTGTCTTACTCTGAAAGAGCGTATCCGTACTGCTTCCACTGCAGCAGCAGTGACAGTGATTTGCTTTGCATAAGCAAAGCCCAAGAGAGGGAACACATTACATATGTCTCCTCCATAACATGCTACAGTAAATATGAGACTAAAAGGGCTGAATAAGAGAAATCTTGGAAGTCGGATGGAGCTGTGCAGAGAAAGTGAACAGTCACGCCAGGCTCAGAGCCACAGTCGCAATTTGGCTTCGCACAGCCTTATATCATCTATAATAATGACACTCCACTTTGTCCCAGCTTTAATTTGGATCACCAGCTACAAATGGGAACCACAACAACAATAAAAAAATAGATGCTGATCCAATACTTTTTTACTGCCTTTTGAAACCTACTACATCTTTACAGCAAGAGGGAAAAAATAAGCTAATAGCCGTGAATCCATCAGCAGGGATTTCTCTCCATTTATGTCTTTCCTCCTGTATTGTCATAGACTATCTGCAAGCCTTACTAGGATGTAACGTTCCCCAGATGCAATGGGTTTCCCCCAGAGCACAAAAGTGGGCAACCCTTAAGAAGTACTTAGTTTAAATTAACATGAAACATCATAGAAGCATAACTGCCTCGAATACACAGGGGAGTGAAGGCAGGGAGCAAAAATACTGCTGTCAACAAGATCTAAACTTTAAAGTGAGAAAATATACACTCAGATATATTTATGATAAATTGTTTGTGGATACCACCCATTAAATTATTCATTTGCTGCAAAAGTCTAAGATATGTACTCTATATAAGTACTATAACAGACGAAAAAAAAGTCAATAGTAAGGGTCAAAGTGTCTCAGATTCAAACACTCAGCTACAAATCTTCATAGAAACATTTGTTTTCCAAGCTCCTGAGGGTAAAAGCCTCTCTAAGATTATTTTGCTATATATATGTAAGAAAATTCTCTAAAGACTCACTTCCATATAATTCCAAGATCAACACTTGCTTCGATTTCAGTGGTACAAGATATCAGAGGTCAAATTCATCCATTGGATGAACTTGACTGTAGATAGAATATTTGCAGAGACCAAAGAAGTAGATACAAAAAGTCTAAGGTGAAAAAAAATCAAGTACTAAAGATCATCTTTGAGCGTCTCATCAAGATAGCATTTTTTGCTAACTTCTTTAGCAAATTAGTCATCTTCCTCTTTATTATTGTGCAGTTGTTATCAAACTTGCTCTGATGCTGTGTTTATTTTTCTTTGAAGTAATAAATTTTGGATTTCTTTCATTTCTGTTATCAGGTGATTACCTCTTCATTCCTCCCTTTGTCTACAGCAGTGCTTCTGTGTGTTTTAGGATTTATTATATTTCCTTGTTAAATATGTGGGCACATATAGGGTAATTTACTGTTTCAAAGCACCTCCTTCAATTTGAACATCATCTTTGCACAAAAAACCTGTATCTGCAGATACCTGTAGGAGAAACCAGAATACTGTATTCACAATAGTTGTTGAGTGTGTGCTATCTTGACAGGATGGTAAGAAAAGCACTGATGAAACCCTTTCTTGCACAGAACTGGCACCAAGGAGTTATAAAATAACCGTGCAAAAGATACCAAGTCCTGCTTAAACATTGCCAAAGCAATCTGTTGCCAGGGGAATGTCCACATCTTTAATGCACAAATAGCAGAGTCAGTGCCTCATCAGTATTACACTAATGAAGGGCTGTGCAAAGAGAAGTGTTTTAAGGACTAGCCAAGTTTTGGAGTAGCATTGCCCCACAGCTAGCCAGCAGCCAGCACTGCCCCACTCCCAGGTCGAGGCATCACTTTCCCCAACACGGCCATGTTCATGGTCCACCAGAACCAAGGGGATCAGCCTGATTTCGTAATGCAAACCACCAGTCTGATGTCCTCTCCTCGCAAGAGCGGGAAGCACTTGCCGAGGACAAAGCCTGTAAACAGTCTACTCGTTGTTCAATAAAATACTTGTCACACATGTTAATCGTTATAATCTTTTGCAGTCAGATAGTGCCATTCATCTGATGAGCTCAGCCTACAAATTTAGCTTGAATCTGGTCTGGCGTCTGCCTTGAAGTATGCTTTGATTTGAAAATTACATTAAAACTCTCCCTAGAATTGTTTCTGTGTGTGCATGTGGGTCTGTGTGTGCCTGTACACGTGGACAGAAATTCCTAATATTTCCATACTGTTTGAATGAGCACTGAGCACCACAGGCCATCTGCCAGTAACTGTATTTCTGAACTTGGAAAAAAAAGAAAGGAAGAGATATTTTAATCCTTTTGCTCATAAGAGCAGCAATTTCTCTGGAAATTCAAGCAGCTCTGAAAGGGATGTACCGTTTCCAAAGGCAGCTCTCACTCAACAGGTTTGTGAATTCTCCCTAACTCGATGTCTTAATATTCTACCATGTCAAATAAGGACAAAAAATACATCTTTATCTAGCCAGGGTCCATATGGCAGGTGCTTTCCAAGACATTTGGAATCTCAGATGTAAAGTGCTAAAAAAAGGCAAAATAATATTGTTAAATGAGGGCAAGGCAGAAATGAAGTGCACTGTCAGAATGTCTTTGTGGATCATGAAGGTCTTTCTAATACTGCATACAGAGATCTGATATTCAGGAGAGACTTCTTAGTTTAGTCTGTCAGTTTTTACTGCTATGGTATGTGCAGCATCCTTTTGTTTGTTCCCAGAACTGTCCGGGTTTCTCCCCAGATTATATTTGTTACAGTTGGAAACTCTTCATCAGAATTTTCTGGAAAAAAGACAAACTCACCACTAACTGCCTGGGATGCAGTTAGTATTTCTTTATCACACCCCCTTTGCACAGCCACAGCAGCCTCTTCAGAACATCTTTTTATTTAGGCTTTTGCACTGTAATATTTCCTTTTGTATTTCTTGTACTTACCCACTAAAGTTAAAAAAAAAAAAAAGCATGATCCAAGGCTAGCACAATACAAACTGGCTAATGGAAAAAGCTGCACACTTGAATTTTTTTAGTCCTCGGAGCATGTGATGTCCAGTCTTGTGAAGCAGCAAAAGTCCCTCATAAGTGCTCCCAGATCTTGCTTCAGTGGCCATTTCTAGCAACCAATATCTGGTTTCCTTTTTTAAGTAAAACATGCTGTTATTCAGCTTGAACTACCTGGGGTCTAGAATTCTGAAAAAGCTAATAAAAAAAGTTTTCTACACAGTTCTATTTTTATATCAAATCCAAAGCACTGCAAGCCAGAGCTGTTACTTCAAATGAACATTTTTCTGTGTCATTGAGACACAGGTGTGTTGTAACAAGCATGAGAAATCCAAAGGACCAGTGAATCAAATAAATCACCAGAAATCCTGATAGAGAGGGAGAGACAAAGAGACAGACCTAGAAAATTAAACTGCTACACTGCTCTTGAAGAATTGCAATTTACAACGATGAAAAACGTCCTTGCAAATAACATCATTGAAAACTTCCAAGAGCTGAAATGTCAAATACTAATGCAATTCTGCTAAATATCCCCTGTATAAATCCCATTTCAGTGACATTAAAGAGTCAGAAGGCAGAGAATTACCATCCAGAGTGCCGAGCAGGGGAGGGGAGGAATGGAGATATGCCTGAAGACAGGAGAATCCAGCTAAGGGCCAGAATAAGCAGCCCATTACACTCTCTAGCCTGGTGAATTCGCACATGGAAGTAAGTAAGCACAATAGCTGTTTATGCTCCTATTTCTTTCCGAGAGCAGTAAATGAACGAGCCTTCTCCTTATCATGAATCTGTCAGGTTTAATGGAAGGCCTAGCCTGATTTTGAGTTAATTTGCTTGGAGCAAAGAAGTCTAAATGCCATAAACACCATGAATATCAACGGGGTCTAAGTGACGCTTGTGTAATACAAGAGGCTGTTATGCAGGCAGCCAAAGGCTTTTGCCTCAATTTTTTTTTTTTTAATACTTCATTGCCAATTTGCAATCTGAACAGGTACCTGGGGCCAAAGGGCTGCAGGGGCACCCAGCTGCAAACCCGCCGCTCCCTACTGGCACGGTGCTGCTCAGCAAGCAGCTGCTTTTGCTTCGCTCCTTTAGGGAGCTGGGGACCACAGATCTGCCTGCAGGAGAGGAAAAGGCAACGCAGCGATGCACGCTCCCAGGCTACACCCCACGTACCCACTTTGTGAGCTGGGAATGGAGCAGAGGCACGGGAGTCACCTGCCTCTCGCTTCGTTTCTCAGCTGGAGGACAGCAAAGAAGCAGTTCCCATCAGGTCTTTATTGCAAGGGGCCAGATCTGCATGAGAGCATCTACAGGCTGGTGAAAGCCATGGCCTTTGGGGCCTTGTGTGACAGCCTGGGCTCTGCAAAGTCTTTCTCTTGCAAACCAGACGGGTTCCTGCCTGCATGGAGGCCACTGGACCATGATCCATGTATGGGTACAGATACAATATTTGATAACAATATTGATTGCAGTGTTTTTGAAGTCGTAAT
The DNA here is from genome assembly GCF_047370975.1 of Nipponia nippon. Taxonomy (NCBI): domain Eukaryota; kingdom Metazoa; phylum Chordata; class Aves; order Pelecaniformes; family Threskiornithidae; genus Nipponia; species Nipponia nippon. Next base: position 1,748,422 of record NW_028262357.1, on the reverse strand, counting down.
TACAGGGCTGGTGGGAGGTCATTGAGCAAATGCTATTTCTGATAGTGCCATATTACATACTAGTAGACCCAATTCTGACACCTTCCATCAGTCACTTTGGTATTTCTCCCCTTGATGCTCCTTAATGCAGAGTGATCTGCAAAGTGCCATAGTCCTCCTTTACATCCCTTCTTACCCTGGCATCCTGTCTGCTGCGGGGTGTCTGTGTAGCCAGGGGTGCTGATCACCCATCTCTGCCCAGCCTCGTCTCATCCTTTCCCTGTACAGTCACTCCTGCCTGTACCCATCTGAAGGGTGGTGGAGAAAGCACACATGGCCCCAAGACCGTGATTCACCAGCTTAGATCAACACAGATACGGTGGGTGAGGTCAGCTGGCATTCATTTAAATATTATACATGTGAATATTAACTTGCAAAGTTAGTAAGTTGAGTTGCAAACAACATCTGGCTGGGAGAGTAGGAGGGCTTTTCTACTCTGTATTTCTGCACAGTGCCCAGCCCTGGGGGACCCCAGTCCAAGGCAAATGGTCTGCTGTGGACCACCATCCCGACTGAAACACCATACTGACTGTGATTCAGGTCTCTCTCTGGTTCAGCTGTCATGAAAAAGCCAGCTTTTTGCAGGGAAAATCTCATCAAGAGCAATACCAAAGCTATTGCTGTGGGCAGATCCCTCTGTTGTGGCATGTACGTAGCTACCCAGAGCAGCTGAAGTGGAGGAGCCTGCATCTGCTGCACCTTTCTCTACAGCTTAGCTCCCTGGAATGCAAAAAGCAAGAAGATACCAGGTTGCTTCTCAGATGGAGAACTTCAAGAGGAATTCACTGCTCGGCAGCCTAACTCTTCCTGTCCTCCCTCTCTCCCAGCAGCGCTCCTGCCCTCGTCTCTTTGAGATGCTGCAGCTCTGTATAGAGTAAGTGGTGACTGTGAAACCCTGACAAAGGAGAGGGAACTAATGGATATTTCTATTTCTGGAATTGCCCATTAGAGAGGCTATTCTGTGGTACGCAGCATGCCAGCGCACTTTAAAAAATAAATAGGAACAAGAATATTAGCAGAGGAAGCATATGTGGCCCCAAGACCATGACTCATCGGGTTAAATCGACCAGCTGAGGTCAGTGCTTCTATTTATCAGCTTTTAGTTGCAAATATGGCGATGGGGACAGTGATTCTATTACTTAAATTTTACATGCTGTGTAAAATATGGCAGTGATTAATGTCTGCAACTGAGGCAGCTAGCTAGCTATATGTGCTGCTTTTAGAATTTGGAAGCTATTCAAGGTCAAGAGGTCTAGTTTTCTTCCTAAAGTGGGTTTTCAGCTGGTAAAGGGCTTCCTACAGATTTCAGGGTCTGTATTTATAGGCAATAAAGGTATTTTGTGCTCTCATCAGCATCCAAAAACAGACCTGAACCACAGTTTGATGAGAAAAGCCCCACTAATTGTACTTCCACAGTCACCCATCCTTCATGCATTGTGGGACCATTAAAACATTGACCGTAAGCTGATGACAAGCATGAGGCTATTTTGACAAATACAGAAAACGTTTCTATATTGTGTTGTTGATTTTCCTTTTGGTGTCCCAAATTTTGGATACAAAGCATCCTCCCCTTTAGCCAGTCTGTACCCTGGTCATCAGCGCAGGGGGGGTTGGATTAGATGGTGCAGGTGTGGGGCCATCATCCTTGGTTTGCTCATGGGCTGCTTCATCAGGGCACATTGAAGCTCAGGCTCAAACACATGGTGGGAAACATCTCTCTGAGGAAGGTCCACTTTTGTTGCCAGGGCATCACATGCAGAACATTATGATAGGTGCAAATAACCTTACGGCCCTGCTGTCTTATATGTGAGTTGTTACCATTTTCACTGGGAAATTATTCCATTCTGGTTTTTACTGTCAATTAAAAAAATTTTTAAAAAATCAGAGGTAGTGCTGAAGGAAGGACAGTATTCCTTTCTGTCAAACACCCAGAAGCCCATAGACGTGACCAGGTACAATGCATTTGTACAGGAGAAGAGGCAGTCTTCTCTCCTCTCTTTCACCAGGAAACCACAACACGACGACAGGGCAAGCCCAGAGCAGAAGAGTAACTGCGCTGTCTCCAGTTATCTCCATTTCCCAGCAGAGAACCAGAGGTAAGTTAAAACCGAGCAACTCGCCGCTCTGATTCACATCCCACTGCTGTTATCCTTCATCCCACTGCTGCATGGGTAAACAGGGGCTCAGCAGGTCTGCTGAGAGAAAGCCAAACTCTGCTCAAGCCGGAGAGCCCACTCCAGAGGCTAATATGGCAGGCAGAGCCCAGATCGACCAGCACAGCACAATCCTATCTATCTCTGTTGGTCAAAACTAAGATCAGTAACACAGGGAAGTTCCAACCCAACAACTGTACTGCAACAAAACAGCTGGAGGCAGCTGGTCCCCCTTGCTCCAGGCAGCTTGGCTGGGGAAAATCCCAATGGAGAGACCACAGGCATCTTCAGGGCAAACCCATCAGAAGGGCAGCATAAACAAAGGGTGCAAGGCTGGACCAGGCATGCCAAGGGTTTACCAGCTGCTATCCCCAGCAAGGAGAAGGCTGGAGGGTCTGTTAGTGTATTAGTAAACCCCTCCAGGTGTTTGGGATGGGGCACGCCATCTCATATCTCTCCCTCCCCAGCCAGCCTCCTCCTTCATGCCTGACTCCTGCAAGCGGACACACTCAGGAGACGAATCCCCATCCTTCAACGCTGCTCAGCCTCACACACCCACGGCTGTCTGTCTGCCTGCAGCCTCTTAACAGGCAGACCCAGTCACCAGAATATGTAAAACTTCCTGTAGGAACCCTGTAGGCCCATGGTAATTACAGACAAACTGCGGTGCTGGTTGGGGCTGTGCTGTAATTACCAGCAGCAAAGATAAAACCTCCAAGCAGGCTCTCAAGCTATTTAGATTACAACTCCGCTCAGCTTAGCAGTGCCCTCCACAGCAGCATCCATCTTTCAGCAATATGTCAGCTGGTCACTGTGCAGGGTTTCTCACAGTTTTACCTGCTCCCCAGTTCTGTAAGTTTTTTGTTTGAGGGCTCGTTTGGGCTTTTTTTTTTTTTTTTTTTTAAGGCCAACTTCTGTATGAGATATTTTGGTAAAATCTTCTCCCCTAAAGCCCTCACTAGACACCGCTTCCAAGGTTCATATTAATGAATTTAATTATTTCCGATGGAAATTGCATGCATCCTAGGTCCCTGGAGCATCGAGAGGAGGTGATTTAACTAGTAATGTCAGTCTGATAATTTTGTGTCTAGGTTTAGAGGCATCCTCTGTGGCTTTTTCTCCACTAAGTGCTTGGTGTCTTGAATTTTTCATGGCTAAGACATCTATGACTAAGGCATCCAGAAAGATTATTCTTTTTAAATACAGGTTAGCTACTCTTTTATTTGATTTGTGTGGGTGTTATTTCACTCAGCGCTTCGGTGTCTTGTGACCCACTTACAGGCTGAAACAGGCTTCTGTGAACTTCCATGTCTTTGTATTCAGGTTGCTCTTAACTTAGAAAAAAAAACCCAAACCTCTGAGGCAACTCTATCCTTGACTTTTAAATTGGAAATGGCTATTCTGTATAAGTTATTGTAAAAATGTTCTATCAGTTAAATTCATGAGTCTCATGGGCTATGAGGGCCAAGTGGGGGCTCAGCAGGGCTCGGGGTGCTGGGCTTGCCTAGAAGGATAAGAAGTGCTGGGGACTGTAGTGAGCTTTTGTTAACCCTTGTGAAAGCTCATGTCCCACATCCAAGAGGGTCATGGACCCAGAGCATCTCCTGATTTACACGTGGCAGTTGGGGTGAAGCTGCTGCAAGGGCTCAGGTGCTCCTCACCCACCTCCAAATCCCCCCTGGGCGGGAGAGAGCACTGGGAGACCTTCCAAGATCCCTTTGGAGAGAGTCTAAAAGAAAAGGAAAAGAAAACCTACTTCTACCCCAAAACAACAGTGTTCTTGCGGGGAGCTCTGTTGGTGCCTGGCACTTTATTTTACTGGTATAATTGTGCCAGGAGAACATGTCTGCTCTTCTGTACTGATATGCCCTTAAGGAGTTTAAACAGTTCAGTCTGTCTTTGAAGATGTTGTGAGGTGACTTAATTATGACGTAAATGCACCTTCAGAGGGAAAATACCACAACATAACGGCTAGGAGTTACAGTCAGGATACCAGCCTTAGAAATGTAGGACACTTGCACAGCATCGGCACCAGGTTAACCTTATCCAAATAAAGCAAGCGAAGCATGAAAAGGAAGCATAAGGCTCCCAGTCTCTTGTTATCCTCACATCAAGGCAGGATGTCTTACCAGAAAATCGGATTTAGCCAAAACCTGTGATGCACAGTGGGAAACAGATACAGCTTTTGGTCAGGAGACTGGACTAGATTTACTAGCAGTCTCTCCTCACCTTCAGAGTCACCTTCAGTAACAGCCACTTCACAGGCCCCTGCAGCTTCAAGGAGAAACTTAGCCATTTCAGAGCAAGGCACGTGAAGACATAGATATGTAGAAATACCCCAATGACTCTCCACAACTTGGAATATTTGACTTGCATGGTATACTACATATTTTAGCTTTTTTCTTTTTCTTTTTTTTTTTTTTCTTTTTCCTTTTTTTAAGAACTGTGAAATATAACAGGTCATGAAGGAAAGCTAACGAGAAGGCAAAGTCACTTATTAACATAAAACACAGGCAGGAGACCAAGAATTGTCCTTTCAGTCCTAGAAATAAGAGGCACCAACGTAAGATGTATTTTATGCAAAAACTTAAGAAGTCCAGCTCCTGCGTTGTAGAACTCAGCAACTTAAATGCTAGGTGCTTACTGAAACACACATGGTCTGTCCTGCGATAAAAGCTAGTCGGTTATAAAAGACCTCACATCCACATAAACAAAAGCAGTAAAAGAACAACAAAATTACTTCAAAGGCAGCAAGTACTTGCAGAGATGTTGATTTCCCCAGGCACTGGGGTCAGTCTGTGATTTCAGAAGGTTCAGCTCCATCCCTTCCCTTCTGTTCTGCCCTGTCTCTAGTGGATCCCACCATGTGCCCAGAGACCCCAGCTAGGGGGGAGCTCTTTCAGTTTCTAGTAGCAGCTGTAAATCATCCTTTACATGGGACACCTGCTTTAAAACTTGCCCTTTCTTTTTCCAAAGATTTTAATGCTCTTCAGAAAGGCTGCTTCACATCCCCTGTGACTCAAAGCAGACAGAGAGCAAGGCAGAAAGTGGTGGGTAGTTTCTAAAGAAATCTAGAATGCCTACAAGTTTTTTATTTACATAGCTATGTAGACACTTAATTAAATTAAAAACCAATGACCACAATTTATTATATGAATCCAACTCTTCAGCAAACTGGGATTGCAGATGAGTTTGCTTTTTGCAAAATTTTTTGTTGATTCTCTGTAAATGATTCTGGCTGATGTTTCTCCTTATGGTGGAAAGACAAAAGGCAGTTTTCGGTAGGTGCTCTGGCTGTTCTGGAGTGACGTTAGCCTTTTTCTCTTGCTGAGGAAGGTTGGATGGAGGTGGCAATTTGTTTATTGGATTTAAATGAGGTTGAATTGAAAAATTCAGTTTTATAAGATTACAAGAACCTATTCTGAACACCATGGTGTAAATGAGAGGGTCTTTTACTGTACAGATGGGTGCAGTAGGAGAGATCCCCACAGGGAATACAAGTTCATGCTGCACTGCTAAGTTCCTTGATATTCATTCACAAATATGAATGGGTATTAATTACGAAACACAAGTATTTCACCAGTGCAGATATGTAATCCTGTCTTTGAAGAAAGTGACAGGTATATGTATTTGCTGAAAATATCCTGGAAATTCATGCTTTTGCAAAATAGTTCCTCATCTCCTTTTGTTTAACAGAAGTATACACAATAAGGATCTTTTCCTTAATGCTTGAAGTAGTGAAACAACTTTATAAATAACACCGATGGACTTGCATGACTTTACAAAACCTCAAAAAACTTACTCCATGCTATTCTGACAGCAGTGGATGGAGGTGCAGAGCTTATCCACCTCCCCACATCCCCCCATGTCATGCTACAGGCAGATCTGGTGCCTTGCTTGGGGTTTGCTGCCTGGATGAGACCACCTTGGTGCATTATCTGCCCGATATCGACATTGTCTTGCAAAGGAAATGTTGATTCTGGCAGTTTGGGTGGCAATATCTCCAGTCTATCAGTGAAATTAGACATTAAAAATCTGCATCTAAGAAGATGAAAGAACTGAATAATGTTTCCAGCACGTGTAAGATTTTGGGGCATTCAGGACAAAGCTGAATAATATTGTGAGGACTGCTTTTCTTCTGCTCAAATAAAACAAGAGCAGACCACCCTCTATTTCCCAGTCTCTGCCTCTGCTATTTGATCAGCCTGTTGAGTGGGAAGCTTGTTGGAGTGTCCAGCTTCGCAGTCTCAGTCAAAGCGATTAAGCTGATCACAGGATTACAGAAACGTTAGCAGAGAAGGACCTTTGGAGGTCATCCAGCTCAACCTCCCACTTGGAGTGGAATTTTTGCCAACACTGGATCCGGTCAGCTGTGGCTTTGCCTAGACAAGTCTGTAAGACCTTCAAGGACGGAGACACCACAACGCCTCTAGTTAGTCTGCCCCAGGGCTGCACCACTCTGCAAGTGAAGAAATTTTCCTGAAGTCTAATTTGAAACTCCAAAGGTGCAGTTTGATGCTGTCACCCACCGGTATGTTACCTGCTGCTACTGAGACCAGTTGGTCCCTGTTATTTTTTTAACTCCCCCCCAAATAGTTGTGGACCCTTCTCTTCCCTAGATTAAACAGTCCCAGCTCCCTCTACCTCTTCTTGTAGGCCACGTTCCCCAGACTTGTGACTGTTCTGATAGCCCTTTGATGGACCCTGTTTTCTCAACATCCTTTTGAACAAGGGGACCTGAAGCTGGACATGGTATTCCTGATGTGGACAAGACGGGGCTAATATCTTGCCTCTAACTACTGCCTATCATCTTCTTCATATTGTAATGAGAGTGTCCCAGTGGCTCATATCCAACATGGTCCATGTCCTTTCCATCAGTGCCACTTCCACTTGGCTCCCAGCCTGCACCAGTACATTGTTTTTTTTCCTACCCTGGGCACAGGACTCCACACTTCTCCTTGCTTAACTTTTTCAGATGTCTGTTGTCCGAGTTTCAAGTTTCTCTGTGTCCCTCTGAATTGAAACTCTTCCATTTGCGATATCAACCACTCTTCTTTAACTTACTATCATCATCCACAACGCGGATGCACCTTCTCTCTTCATGTAGGTGGCTGATGATGCTACTGAACAATATTAGCCCCAGTCTACTACTGGAGCCCAGTGGTCCAGCCAATTTTCATCTCACCTAACAGTCCAGCCTTCCAGCCTGTACTTCCATAGCTTCCTTCCAAGAGTGCTGTAGAGACGGTGTTGAAAGCCTTCCTGAAGCCAAGTGGCGTTATATCCACTGCCCCCTCCCATCCCCGTAGCCAGGCATTTAATCACAGAAGGCAGCTTTGTTGGTCAGGCCCAATTTGCACTTCATTTATCTTTGACCATTCCCTAGTACCTTCCTGCCCTGTTACATGTTTGGAAGCGGACTCAAGAGGTTGTGCTTCCTGCACTTGCCCGGGACTTGAGACAAGGCTGACTGTACCACGTCCTCCATCTCAAAGGCAGATGCAACACTGGCCAGTCCTCAAGGACTTCCCCGAGTCACCATTTTTTCCCAGCTGAAGCTTGCTATTGCTTTCAGCCCCTTGGGATGAATCCCATCCAGCCTTTCTGAGCAGTCCCTGCTCCTGGCCACCCACTTCCATCCCAAGCTGTCCGGGCACACACCAAACTCTGGTGCAGGCAAAGAAAAGTACATCAGCGTTTTCCATTTTTCATGTCACTTGGTTGTCTCCCTCACTCGTTGATGGACCCGTGGTGTTCACTATGGGCTGCATCTGGAAACAGCGTATGTGCAGCACCTTTGAGAACCCTCTAGATCTCCAGCGCTGAGGTGCGGGAACCTTATGGGCATGGGGCTCCCAGCCTTTGGAGAGGAGATGAGCCTGGGAGGAGAGGCGCTTCCAGGGCAGCCTTGACAGCTGGCTGCACATCTGAAACCAGCAAGTGGCAAATCTGCAAAGCCCTGTGCAGCTCAGAGACACCGATGGGGGAGAGCTGGGACTCATTTGACTGTACAACCAAAGGGCTGAGGACCAAGCAGACCTGAACCCTGTTCATTACTGTAACCCCACAGGGTGAACTCTCAGCTTTCTGAACTCCTTTCTGTGCCACTGATTAACATAACCTGCAAGACACGCCATGAGCAGGATAGTCACCAACCTGCTTGTACCTCTAGTTACCTTCTAAGCAGTTGCCTTCTGAAGATACACTTCAATTAAGGCTACAGTAATGGTTGCTTCTCTCCATCACTGCACAGAGTAAATGAAAATGTGCCAGACATTTCTGCTGTTCATGGCTCACAAATCCTTAACCCTTGTGCTGACTCTCAGCCATATGTGATCTTGGCAGCAGGTCCTGTCCATTCTCTACAGAAGAAAGAAAAGGAAAAAAAAAAAAAAAAAAAAAAAGAGGACACTTCAGTATGATCAAAAGATGACTTTGTTTCCCCTTAAAGAAAAATGTAAGACGTTGGTTTAAATGTGCATAAATCCTGCGTACAAATATCTCTGCATGTCAGCGCTGCTCGTAGAGAAGGGATTCTGTATGTCTTTGGCTGAGTGTCTCAGATTTGAGTATATTAAAATGTGTGTAAATCTTCAGCTGGATCTCAGAAGGAAGCTCTCAATAGCCAGTGCCTAACATCAGACAACACATTTGCAGCAAGGCATTTATTAATGCAGCAAATTTAGCTCCATTTCCTGTTTGCAACGTATCCAACAAACAGACTTCAGTTGTTATTCCAAATGTGTTTATAATTGCATTTTATTTCTGGCCTGTTTTATTTGTACATATTCCAGCTTAAGGAAGGTCACACGCGCTCCCTTGTTTCAAGTATAACTGCTCATCCGCATGACGTGGTGTTTTCCTGGATGGCTGAAACCTTTGCAAACAGGCGGCTGTTCCTCCTCTCCCACGCAGGCACAAGCGCAGCCCCAGACACATCTGCAGTGTACTGACTGGTGGGCATGAGCCAGACCCCTCAACACACAGCTGCCGCGCTTAGAGAAACTCTTCGACCCCAAAGGTCTCCTTGGACCACATGGGGTGGGACTGCTGGGAGAACAACCTCCAGGGGAAGATGCTCAGGTCTATCATGGCTATTACAGTTCATGGCCTCCCTGGATGGAGAGCAGCTCCCACATCACCTGAGAGGCAGCAAGCCTTCCCAGCCTCTGGCCCATGGCCAACTCCGCTTTCACCGGGGAGGAAAAGAGTAATGAAGCATGTATCCATACAAGATCTTTTCAAAATGTCATTAAGAACATTTCATAAGATTAAGGCCTCAGGAATCTCAGACCTTTCCAGGAGAGGAAGCTCCCTTGGATCAATTTTTGTGTGGGCACCAGCATGGCTTCTCCATCGAGGGCTCTGCTTACTGTCACAGCTGAGGTGGGTTCCTGCAAGGTTGGTGCTTGGAGAAACAACCTGGTTTTGCTAAATTCTTTCTGCAAGTCCTCCGAATACAGGGTCCATGATTTTTAATGGTGTGTAGACATTTTTCTGTTTAGCACTGCACAACTTACACATGACTTAGCTAAATCTTATTTTCAGAAGTGACTGAGGTACTCAGGAGCTTAAGGAGTCAGAGCAGGATTTTAAAAGCTGGTTGAGACATGATTTGGTTTCATTTGAACAGACAGGAAACAAAGAAGGACCTACGAAGACACCCTGGCAGTGGCAAAGAAAGCTTAGGAACTGCCTGTCATTTTGCTTTACAACCACCAAAGTCTTCTCCTAACGCCTACCTTCAAGATCAATCCCAGGGCAAAGGGAGAAAAAAAATCCAAGCTTTGAATAAATGTACAAAAGGAAGGGGCAACAGATAATAAATCCTGAAGGACTAGTGCATTAGATGATGGCAAATCCTTTTTGAGCAGACATCAGATGCACTAGATGGGACAGAACCGAATGATGTATTGGGAGACAAGACAGCAAAAATGAAAATCTAGAATATTTTAGTCTATTTTGCCAGGAAAACAGCTTATGTGATCACATTGTAAGTATATCTGTGCCTCTTTCTTCTCCCACTTGTCCCTTGTCATCAAATTAAATAGAAGTAAAGAAACCTTCTAATAAATTTAAGCAACTACAACCTCCATAAAAATAAATGGCCAAATAGAGAAGATGCTTTTTTAAGCTGCCACACAAACTCAACTCTTTGTTAACAAGCAGAGAGCCCAAAAGGGAATATTACTCTTGTATATAATGCTGTCACTGTAGGAAAAGCTTGAGTAAGACATACCAAGTCCTTCGAGCTCAGGAACAAGGTCTACTTGTATTAGAGAACCGGCTAAATCACCGCCCTCAGCTGCAAGTCCTCCCTGCTGCATGGACAACAGCTTGCTTTTGAAACAGGCAAAGAGCAATTTCAAGGTAAATTAGCACCAGGTTTTGTTCACCTTAACAAACCATGTGTTACAAGCTGTAGAAAACAGCGAGCTGCTTCGGTTCAGCCACCAAGGCAGCTAGTATTGACAAACGTATTTGTTGAAGACAGGGAGGTTCCTTGAGGCATCAGCAGGGAATCAAAGCAGAGGGGAAAGTGACTCCGAGGACAGGGTAATGGAGAGTCAAGCTCGAGTTGAGAGTAAAACTGAGAGCACATAAAGGTTAATAACAAAAAGGCAAGAGTGGAAACATCTAAGGTTGGAAATCAGTACAACTCATTCACGAGCACGAAAGAGGAAGTCACCAAGCAACAGGGAAAAGAGAAGAAACAGAGAAGACCAGGGGGCAAAGTCAAGAGAGAAAAAAAGGCAAAACACCAAATTGTTTGGAAGTACAGAAAGGGAGGGGGAGAAGCCAAAGGCTACTACTCATCAGCTTTTCTTTCCCTATTCTTTTCTGCTGTCTTAGGAACCAGCTTTTCTTCTCAAGGTTTCTACAGAAGCTTTCTCCTCCTGAGTCAGAAGGCATTTCTTACCATCAGCTTTTCATGGGCTTTGTGCTGCTGCTTTGTAGGCAGCAGAAAACAAGACCCAATGGGAGGAAACTCCAGATCTTACTCAGAGATTAACACGGGCAGCAGCTCTGACCACGCTTCTTCCCCATCCAAAGATCCTCCCCTCCTACCCACGAAGGCCACCTCCTACACGCACCTGAAATCACACTTTGTATTTGACACTTACAAAGCACTTGACAGCATCTTATTTTCTGAGTAATTAAACTGTTGTGTACATTAGGCATTACCACAGAATAAATGAGTTACTTTTTCAAGAAATTTGTACTTCTCTGAAGCTGGAAGCCCCCTTCCATATAGGACAGATGGACAATAGGGGAAACTAGGACATAACGGCTTTGACTGCCTGAAGCCCAGTTGAGGCAGAACTGAGGCTTTGATGGAAATCTTAAGAGTTCTGCTTCCCAAACTGGTGAAGACCACAGCCTCAGGAAAAAATGGAAATTACTCAGCAAATGAAAAAAAAAAAAAAAAAATCCTTTAGGTGTTGCATGCATGCGATACACAGTAACCATGTGCAGCTCATAGCTTGAAAGGGTGCTTTATTTTGTTTCAGTACAGATTCGGTCCAGTTCACAGAGAACACATTAGTTAATACATATCTTCACTTTGTAGGAGAAATGGGCATGAACACATGAGCACTCAGTCACCAGTCTTTTATAGCCAATTTATGCAACTTTTGCCTCGAAAGCATCATGTATGGCACAAAGGTTTCACTAGCATCCCATATACGGGCACCGTAACATCATCTCTAGAAACACAGGAGAGGAGGATGTAAATCTCAAGGACAGTAAAACTATATATATATATATATATATATATATATACTGCTTGGGGATTTTACTTTCAAAATCCTGTTTTTGACATTAACTTGAAAGTTTGTTTTAAAGGAATGTGTCCCTGAAAAATATATATTCTTCCTTGAGGCACACGTTCAAGTTCAGGCTATGGATAGCTGTCTTCACTTTAAGCAGCCATTGAGAGCTGAGGGCTCAGAGCAGACAAAACTATCTTAAAACCAGGTCTCCATGAGCTACAGCTGCAGCTAATAGGAAGAAGGGTACCTGAAACTCAGCAGAACAAAGCAGTCTCCCATGTCTAACCATTTTATTAGAACCTGAAATAGCAACGAAGGCAAGGATGTTAGCTAGATCAGTCCTGTTAACCTACCACACTTACCTTCCTTGTTAGACATAAGGTCTGATAGCACTTGTGAGGCTTTGGGTTTTTAAAGCACAACATAGGACTCAAGACTCCAAAAGCTCATCTATTTCCCCTGCACATCCCGGCTTCTATCAGGTGGTCTAGCAAAAGACACTGTCGTTCTTCACAAAACCTTCCGTTACTTACATCAAAGTTGACACACCCAGTACAAACCCTCCCCATCACAGACAGTTTTTACCTTTAAGCAGAATAAAGCTGATAAATACTGTAGGCAGCTATCTTCTATGTGGAAAAAAAAAAAAAAAACCAAACCAACCAACCAAACCAAACAACAACAAATCCTCTTTCTGGGGGGATTAAAGGGTGACTTCTTTTAAACCATGTTGGCTGTAAGGGTGACAAAACCCCAATATCCTCCACAACCTAACATGAAACCAGCAGGAACATGGAAAATACCTCATGGAATGAAGATGAGAGGACAGAAAAGGGACTATGAAAGATACTTTCAGTCTGAAGCACGTTTCAAGTAGTGTAGATTTTCAAAGCCATTTTAAAAGTTTTGTGCACTTAACTTGCTCCTGAATACGCTGCAATTTTTCTGACCTTTCCACCTAATTACTTTTCTCTCCTCTCAAAGAGCAACAGAAAATGAGAAAACAGATCACAGGAAAGACAATGAAAGCAGTGAGTTAGCATATACTATCAAGTACAGAAAGTATTCTGTAAGCTGTCAAATGTAAGAGCAACACGGCAACTTTCATTTTTCTTCAACTTAAAGCAATCACGTTTTGAAGCGTTTAAAAGAAAATGTCGGAAGTTCATGCCCAAGCTCCTCAAAGTTTTAAACACAGCATCTTACAACTGAGAGAACACTGTTTGTCTTTTTATTTGTAAACCAGAGTTTGAAATATCTTACAATATTCTTTTAATTTCATTTTTCTAAAGAAACAGCATTTAAGAACTGAGAGAACAGTGTGCCATTAAATGTTAAGGACTGTATTTTAAAAACCTTTATTAAAAAAAGGTTATATAGGTATGATGAATTTAAGTTGTGTTTTAAAGTCAACTACTTAAGCATCTAAATGATTGAAAATGAAGTGCAAAATTGGAAGTCCAGTCACAGATGAGGCCGTAGAGCTGTGCTCAAGAGAGAAGAGGTCTACCCATGGCAGGCACAGCTGCACACTCGCAAGCTAACTCAGTCTGTCTCAGCCATGAATCCTGCAGATCTGAGCCACACCGCTGATTAGGTCAGTTTGATCTACTGAATATAAACCCTCCCTTTCTAATAAGAAGGATATTAACTAAAGCTTTCAGTTAAGCAATAAAACCTTTCTAATTAGCAACAAAAAATAAAAATCACATGCTTGCTCTGTTTCAGGCACTTTCAAGATCATAGTTTATTTACTGTAGATAAAAAGCTAGTATACAGATTAAGGGATCCCTTAAATTTCAACTCTACAGTTATACACCATCTAGTATTCTTGCTCTGAACATTAACCAAAAAGTTTCTAAACACCTGTAAGCCCCACTATAAATCTGCATTGTTTTCAGGAAAAAAAAAAAAAAAAAAATCAATGCTTAATTTTTTCAATGCATAATATTTACACTGTGAAACCAATGGGAGATAACAAGCAGTGGCAAAGAGGCAATAAATTTTAAAAAGCCAAAGTTTTATATTTTTTTTTACAATAGTGTGCTAATCAGCATAATTGTATATAAAAAAAAATAAAATATAGCAGAGCGTCCCAGTACAGAAATCTTAATCGTCTGAACTGCAGTCATTACTTGCTAATCATTTACATGCAACACCTGCTAGGACTGACTTTTTGTTTTTAAAGTGTAAAATAGATTATGAGGTTTAAGAGACAAACATTAATTTGTGTACAAAACTGAAAACTGCACTCAAGAATTGTACTGGTCATGAGCCTCTTCCATACAGGAGGGGAGGGAAAAAACCAAAAGTACAAACAATGACAGAAAGCGGTCTCTTTCCGTACATTAATTATCAAAGGCAATGCATAGACTGACAATACCTGGATGGCAAACTCCGTAGACACTGGAAACAAACAGCTTTGACATACATGCTCTTTACAGGAGGCCTTTCTTTCCGTTGAACGGCAATGGCTGACAGCAAATAAGGGGCACCAGGTGTACAGCTACGTAGATCTTGCAAAATACTAAGATGGGGCTGTTGTTAATATACAATTTGAACTATATATACAATATAATGGAATGTATCCCATCCCAAAACTGGTTTATGAAACAATTGGACCTTTCTATACTAGCCTTATGATTCAGCTATCGTTCTAATGAAAATATAAGTACACAAGAGACTTGCATGAAAAGTAAAATTTATGGGGCATTTTACAGGAGCTATTGACAAAGCTGCTTAATGCCATTTCTGCTTTTAAAGTAACTGTTAGATAGAACTGAAACAACATCTGTGTATAAAATGTCCTGACAGACACTTCAACATGGAGCTTTGGTGATTTAAAAAGGCCTTTTTTAATCTGTTATGAACTGTACTGCAGAAGTATTGATGCATGCACACATCTGTGTCAGCTGAGACTAGTGGTCCAACTGCATGCACATTTCCTCCTTGAGGTGCTTTCCATGTTAAACCACTTCAATAACAATAAGATGAAAAATAGATTAAACAAAGTATTTCAGGTAACTCAAACTGACTAGGAAATGGAATGCCAATATGGCAGTAAAACCTTTTTCTGTTGTTTTTAAACAGGAAGGTCTCTTGTACCAGCAGAATCCTGTATACAGATACACAGAGAAGGAGGGAATACACCACTTATAATTCCCATTAAACAAGAGCCGATTCATCATGTGAGAAGGTACAAATTACAGAAATCATGAATAGTCAATAGAAGAGAAACAACTGGTTTACATGAAAGAAGAGAGAACACTTCAGTCCGAATGCAGTTACTTTGTGAAAGCTGCTACAACAGCCCACAGAACCTCATTCGTGTTGGCTTTCATACATTCAACCTCAGGGTCTAAATCCAGAAGCTGTCGCACTCTCTTTGTGGCTAAATCATACTGCTCATCCAAAAGGGGGGCAAAAGCGTTCTCCAGAACATCTGAAGCATGGGCTAAATAAACAAGTGCCAGCAAGCGCTTGTCCATGCGGTGAGGGTCATTCACCCATTTGTCAAGAACTGCTTCTTGAACCTTCTTGATGAGGCGCTGTTTGATATTGTTGTTGGTGAGAGGGTGCGTAGTCATGTCAAAAAGAAGGAAGTTCTGTTTCTCTGTTGTCAGTACACCTTTTTCCACTAGATTTTTAGCTAGCCGTTCACGGACATTTCGTAGTTGGTAGTGCAACTTCAACGGGTTCCATGTTTCACCTAAAAAAACAAGCAAAAAACCCAACAGTCAGGCAAAGTTTAAGCTGTATTATTACAGTGATTTTTTTCCCCCACCCCATTGTGCAGAACGGGCTGTCAAATTCATATAGCTGACTATTACACTAAGATATTGTGCTAATGTCAGCATTTCTCTGATCTCTGACCTACCCAGATATAGGCTTAGAGACAGAGACCATGAGAGCCTCCTTGGAAGAGCTTCAGCGTATGTTTAAGGTTTGGACGAAATGCTAGCTAAGCCATGTCTTGATTAAGGATATGACAAATAAGCAGTCTTGAACTGAATTAAAAAAAAAGGCACAGAACTCAAAACAGTCATGAAGAAAGAGTTTACTTTTAATAATAAAAATAAGCATCTCCTCCAATCTTGTGCATTAGTCTGCTTCCAGTCTTTTACCATTTCAGAGACTGCAAGAAGTTTCATTGCCTTTCTGCCACAGAGACAAGCTAATGCACACCTACCCTGTGCATTTCTTTATTTCTTCAGGTTTTCATTCTTCTCTCCCTTCCCGCCCCCAGCAGTGACCATGCACTGTGTCAGTGGGGGGGGGGGTGTGTACACAGGAACGCATGTTGGGCAGGGGCTTCAATGTTTCTATAAAAATTATTTCTAATGCTTTTTGTTAAGGCAGGAGAATCTGACCCTTCAGAGTGCATGACTGTGTGTGCACAGAGAAGGTAATTTAAAAAGCACAAAATCAGCATCAACAGCTACTGATAAAGCTAAAATTGTTAAGCACTGAGAAATCCACCTTTGCTTAAGAGTACTTAACAAGCTAAAAATTTTAGGTCCAGCCTACCTAAGTATTTATCAAAAGTATTACAACCCCCTCCTGATATAAAAGAGTCTATGCATTTTAAGAGGCAAGGGAAGAAACAGCATTAAGTATTTCTTACACAGATGGGGGTTTTCTATGAATGATACAAGAATTTCTGTATCAATTTGTTTCTATTTCAGAAAGCTTCTAAAAATTCATCGGTTAACATACAATAATAATAATAAAAACCACAGATGACTTTAAGGGTTGTCCCGCTGTGATGGAAGGTGACATACACTCTATCCAAGTAACAGCCAAATGAAGTAAACAAATGAGGTGACACCAACTGCATAGTGAAAGGCAGAGAACCCACCCAGGCCTGAACTACACAAGTCCCGGTAGGTCCCACACCTCACTTAACGTCATTCCCCAGATTGGCCATGAATGAAACGATCACGCACACATACACACACACACACACACACAAGTAGTTTCCTTACAGCATTTTACAGGGCAAAGGCTATTTCCTAGATTTTACTACATTTGTTAGGTGGATGTGGCTATACGCTAACATTAAAAATCAGTGCTGTGGTGACACCTTGTGACCAATCTCCTCAATTACACAGACACTTGCTTGTCGACGCACAGACAGGTGTTTGCTACATCTACAGGAAGACCTGACATTTTGATCCAAACTTCTGTATTCCCTACTCTTGCTTCCCTTAGAGACTATCTTATAAACAACATCAGCCTGGCAAGCATCACCTTACATGTCCATATAAATATTTCCATGATGGCTTTGAACTCATATGCATTGTAACTTCAAGTAGCATTCTTCGCATCACCGATAATTATGGATAGAGTAGCTATTTTCCCAGGATCAGGCCCTAAAGCAAAATTCTAAAAGTTTATTAAAAGAAACAAAACAAAACACCAAAATATTTTTCTTCAAAGGGCAGTCCTCTGAACCATGGGAAATGCAAAGAACCCTAATGCCATCCAAGAACTAGTAATTAATAACCATGTGCAAGTAAAAATGATTGATCCAAGTCTTAGCCGCAACACTGATGATAACTATCTTCCCCGAGCCAAAGCTCAGCAGGGTTGGGAAAACCTTAGCTTAGCTCAAAGAAAACCTACAACATTGTTCATTCATTAGTTGACCTTTTTTGAATCAGTACTAACTTGATGTGCTTTGCACTGGGAGAGAAGGTGAAATGTCAGCACAAATTATGTATTTGGGACAAGAAAAATGAATTGTTTTTGCAGACTGTAAAAGTGGAGAGCTGAGGAAGAACGGAACTGCAAGGCTACGAAGCAGCCATGCCCCCTACTGACAGGGACTGCTTTGTTCTCCTCTCTCCCCCCTCTGCTTGACAGTCAAAGACCAAGAGGAGAGGGAAGGCAAGGACAGACAGGAGTAGGAATTGCTGTGCAAGGAAGGCTGTTTAAGGTGGTACAGGACAAATGGGAAGAACATAATGAAAATAAGGCAGGGAAAGGTGGAGAGATTTGCTCATTTTTGAAACTTATTGGTTGTTACAAGTAACAGATTTAGATAGGCAACTTCAAGTTTCATTACCCCCTACCACCCAGAGTCATGTTGTTGACAAAACAGTGGGTTTTTTTCCTGCACTGTTTGTGCAACTGAAGTACAGGTCTGATCTACTCCAAGGAAGCTGCATTTTATGTGTTTTGTAGAAACAGACAAATGCTGGTGATGAATTCTGGCTACAGAAAAAAAAAACAAAACAAAAAACCACAAAAGCAATGAAAGCACTACATGTTAAAAGATGGTCATTGTTAATTTCAGTTTAATTTATGCATCCTGAGGATACAACTGTTGGTGAGGTATATGAAAAATGTTAACCGCAATTGTAAAGATGAAATATAATTGACATTTCATTTTTTTTGCAACAGTTTACTAGCTTTACAGAAAGAGCTGTGTGCAAAAGTACTCATCCTGAAGACTCTGTTTTGAAGAAGTACCTAATACTTGAAAATATTTATTACCTTTCTCCAGTTAATGGAAAAACAGAACTCCTAACTCTTTACTGTTTCTTTATGATTAATGGCCAAATCATCCTCAATTTTAAAATCTGAGCAGTGAGCTCCTTATCTCCTTTCTTTATCAAAAGAGCTGAATACTGAATCCATACACCTATATGCCAAACTTCCACTAACCCTCATTTCCAATTAGAGAGAAAGGCAGTTATATCTCCCAGGTGCAGTCCTGATTTACTTCAGAGCCAGTGGAAGGCACCTCTTCCACAGAGTTCAGATGTCCACTGACACTTCCATATAGATCCTTTCTGTACCCAGTTAAGTCAAATGCAACAGTTACTTATATTTGATTAAAGGCTACAATCAACAAGAGACTACCCTAGAGGGCGGACTAATTAACTTTTTTGCATACTTTCTTCCCAAAAAACTTACAGTATAATCTCTAGTGATGCCAGGTAATTAGCTTTATTGGGGGGAAAAAAGCAAATACATTATGTCCAAGGCTTACCACTAAGCAGTTCAATCCAATTTTGTACTGTTTCAGGAGGCTGGGTCTCTTTTATGTGTTTCAGAGCTTCATCAAGCAGAACATCCCCTGTAGGAGCATCTGACTTGCAAACCACCTAGGGTAGAATAAAACACAGTCAGTATTTTGACTTAATTTATATACCATAAACATCCACCAATAAAAACTGGGAAAATCTACCCGTTATCAAAACCAAGGAAATTAAAAAAAAAAAAAAAAAAAAAGAACCATCTCTAAGAATACGCAACTTCTAAAAAATACCTAGTTGTTAAAAAAAAAACAAACTATCTAGGATTTTAATTACAAAGCTATGTTAAGCCTTAGGTTATCTAAAACTTAAATTAACCTTAACTGACTAAAACGATAGTATTAATAACATGCATAATACCTAATTTTTTCAAGGAAGATAATCCACTAACCCAGCCAGGTCCTTTGCTTCCTCCCCAAAACAAAGTATACTACAGTGTTAAATTACTCTCTGACTGCAGTCTGTTTTACTGCTTCAAGTCAATTTATTCAAAATACTACAGTTAAACAATTAGGCCATGTGAAATTGAGAAATCAATTACAAACTGAAAACAGAGGAAAACTGGTTTTCTTCCATGTATTAATGGATAAAAATAGGTTCAAGACAACACCTGTAAGTTCTACAGCTCTGAAGAACACAATGACCACCAACACCACGTTCCGTTCACTAACAGTTAAAACACAGTATTAGGCAAAATATTTATGTACTAATAAACCCCTTAATACGCAATAATAAATGCAATATCATTTGTTATTTAATAACTTGAAAATTACTTGAGCTTTTCCCTCCAGAGAGCACAGGAGAACAACAACAACAAAAATTCATTCAGAGTAACACAATAAAATTTAAGAATCTGAATAACTGCTTGTTTACCAGTATGAGTACTTATACAAACCATGTACAAATACAATTTTTTCTGGTTAGAAAAACAAGAGCACCAAATGAAAGCACACAGATTAAACTGGCCCAAGTAAACAGGTTTGAATAAAAACAAAACAACAACAATAAAAATCTACCTTTCTTTAGGAAAAGAAGAATTACTACAGTTTCAAAGCTATTTATGAAAATAATGACTGAATCTTGCAATTTAAATAGTATTACAAGTTTGCACTTTATAAGCATCCGGTAAAAAGACAACAGGTAATTGACAGAAAAACTAACACATCAACGTAATTCCATATATACAAGAGAAGAAGCAAGTGAAAGCTCTTATTTTTCATAAAGCTTCACAGTAGTCAGAGAGGTGTCCTGGAAAGGCTTTAAGTGTCCTACTGAAATGCATCCCAAGCTTAGTTCTGTTCTGTAGTTCTAATAATCCTTACTGCAAACAATAGAGGAGTACAATACACTTTCATAGGGTCTATAGATGACACTGAAATGAGTTGCAATGGTAAGACAGCTTCACTACTGGCAAGATGATCCCAAACTAGAGATGTGTACTAAGTCAATGACATTAAATGAAAAGGTAAATTGCTCAGAGATCTTTGTGAATACCTAACAGGTCATAGCTGCAATACTGTTTCCAGTTTAGATGGTATATATAAAGCACAGAAACTAAGATTTTTAATAAAATCAGCAAGAATGAACCAGTCCACAAGGCCAGGCTAAAAAGAACAAAGTTTGTTTAGATCTAAAAAGCAAGCATGTAAGATATTTTTACAAAGAGTGTGTCAAACAGTAGTTTAGGGTGCCTACTTTGGGAAAAAAAGATACCGGCTTATTCTGGAAACACAGAAGATGCAGGATGTAGTGTCAAAAACTTCAACGGGCAAACTAAACACCCAGGGAGCTGCTGAATTCCATTCAGTGGAGAATTTTAAGACTAAACATCTGCCAGGGAGGGACCAGAGAAACATCACTATCTGTTACTGCATCAGGATTAAATGGTCTCTTGAGATACTGTCCAGGTCTCCATTTTTCGGAGCTGGAGATCGCTCCAACCACAAACGTTGGATATTTGGCTTTAAGAACACAACTACATTTTAATCCAGACAATTCCTATTCGAAACTAACACACAACAATGCATATTTACCTTTCTCATTTGCAAGCTTGCACCACATTGTCACTCAAAATCTTTATTAACCACATACAACGATATTACATATCTTCCAGTTTTATATCAAGATTCTGAATCTTTAGAAGTTTCTGTTCTTTAATTATACAGGAGCATACTTCAAGTCGGGTTTTTAAGCTGCTAGATTGTGGCAATTAATAGCCACCTTTCAGATATGCCTTTAATAATTAACCTAAAACACCCAACTCATTTATCTTTGCTTCTTTTTAAAACTGATTTTCCAGCAGTATTTTAGTTTCTTTGAAGTGTCTTATATGATTAGTTTCACAGTAACCTTAGTTACACTGGATTGCTCCAGCCTGCTGCAGTTGGTAACCTACTACTCACCATCTCAGTTTAACAGGTAAGATGTGAAGTCATCTTTTTCACCTGTTTTATTATTAAAGAAAAAACAAAACCAAACAAACCTCACTGAAGAGATAAAAAAATCCTCTTACGTCTAGGATATACGTAAGGGTTGTTGTTTGTTTGTTTTTTTTTAAGTTTAGGTAACAGCTTTCCTTGCTTATTTGGGGTTAAGATACTTCTTTCTACCACTGCAAAGAAGTTTACGAAGTTAGCCTGAATATAATGCACCATGACAGTAAAGCCTAAACATACAGGCATTTAGAGGAAAGAGCTGTAAGGAGCATAGACTCCCATTCAACTCAGTCAGGACTACATAAGCTCTTGTGCAGCCACAATGCACAGTGATTTTGTTTCCAAGTTTACTGTTCTCTGCAGCTAGGCGTACAGCACTGTTTCTTCTCACTTCTCTGCTACACTGAATATTCATTGTACAGATACTTCTGATTATCCTTCCCCTCAAACAAAAGTAATTTGGTTCACAGTTCCGTGGTATTTCTCTTCCCCTCTCCTTCCCAGCACATGGAGACAGGCAACAGCGGAAGCCCACCTCTCTCCTATCTTCGTGGATCTGCTCTTTCCTGAAGGATTTATCGATGAATGCTTCCTGGCTAACTCTCTTCAGAGTCATAACAGCACAAGAAGAGTGGGAAATTGAGTGGGTTGGGGATCTTGTGAATTGAATCATCACAGAAGATTAAGCATCCACAAAGGGGAATATTTTTCTAACAGAGGAGCTAAGGTAGAGAAAGAAGCTAAGATCCTGGTTCTTCAGAGATTATGGTCCTTAGCCTTACTGCAAAAAATCTTTCTTTATTCCAATTTTTCAGTGATTTATCAGGTACTAGATTTGCGTTGTATCCAACTGCAGAGAAAATTTCCATTATACAGAATATTTAATTTGCATTTTTCACAATGATGCCTTGCAATTAAGCAATGCTAAAGATTAAGTACTTCTTGTGTTGATTTTTAAGAAAACTTAATTATTTACTTTTAATATAAAAATTCACTCATTCATGAATCAATCAATTGTCAGCTATAAAATGCTGAAATTAATCTGCCAAAGACTTGTTGGGATTTCTTTTGTTTTTAAGAACTGTAATGATTCGGTTTGCTTTCTGAGGCTGTAAGGCAGCATAGAGTACCACTTTCTATCTTCAATAACCACTAGTCTTAGAAATTACTTTATTTATATATGAACCTCAACATTCATTTGTTTCTAAAATTGATACCAATAGATAGAACTCCAAAATGATGCAATGATTACATCCTGTTAAGCCAAATTCATGAGGATGTTGCAACATAAAATGTCATATTGACTTTCAAAGTTTCACTAACATCCATCAAGTCCTTGTCTTCCAGTTTCTCAGTCTCATTTGTCTACGGCATTCAAGCATGGATTTAATGCACCTCGATCCACACCTTGCAGTCTTAGAAACTGCAAAGAATTATCAGCAAAGATCCACCTGATTTAAGGCTTGAAGTGGAAATCATTGTAGCTAGCAATCTTTTAAGTCAGCTGCATGACCAAGGCCACAGCTCGTTATAAAACTGTACTATGGCCCAAAGAACTAGTTCTACCCTCTTCTTGTTCCCACCGTATTGCTTGTGCCAACAGTCTCACTTGGTGCCACCTGACGACAAGATCAAGGAAGTGATTCAAGTAAAAACTCAACTGATCAAAGAAGTGAATTAGTTTTCAGCCAGAGGAGTTATCTGACAAGGCTGCACAAATGCTAGGAACAACGCAAGAGAGACTCCAATAAGCCTCTTTGCAAAGACAGAACTACCCTTCTCAGCTGCAACAGCTGAAGTGACTGAAGCCTAAACTCCTCCCTTCAGACCATGGCTTGAAGATAAAGGGTCCCTGATTCACAAATCAAAGCTTTAAGGAGGTTTCACCGTCCCACAAAATCCGAGGATGGACCTGGGGCGAGGAGGAGCGAGGGATAGCCTGACAGGCAGAAGCTATAGAAAATGGTATCGCCACTGAATCACAACCTTGGATGCAACCAGACAGCTCATTCCACTCACTAAGCATAGTACTTAATTCACAGCGAAAG
Organism: Nipponia nippon; assembly: GCF_047370975.1. Classification (NCBI taxonomy): domain Eukaryota; kingdom Metazoa; phylum Chordata; class Aves; order Pelecaniformes; family Threskiornithidae; genus Nipponia; species Nipponia nippon. The sequence goes on along the minus strand of NW_028262357.1, from coordinate 1,724,931 downwards.
CTGAGGGCAGGGACAGCAAAGCCCGCAAAGGGGGACAAGGAGGACACTTGGTAGAGTTGAGACACTTAAATCTAGCCAACACAGAACAAGACTGAAATTTGGTGTTAATGCAAAACTTCAAATAAGGTACAAAACAACACAAGTCATTCATGAGAATGATTTCTAAGTTGAGATAGGTGGTGCAGGGGCAAAAGAAACCTCATATACATCAGCAGTTAGGGATTTTATTTGCAAGAAATTACTTAAGCAGAAACCAGTCTTCATTTGAATTTTAAATTAAAGCCTTTTTCATAGAATCCTCATGCCTGCAAAAAGAAATCTCTTGATTGCCTTACAACAGCAGAAAGAGCAAAATGTTTAATACTGGGTAGTTTTTAGATCTCCTTAAGCAAAGCAGGAAGGGAGAGAAACAAAACACACCTGCCCACCCCCAAAACCATGCGATAAAATTTAACAAAAACAAACCCCAAAAAACCCCAACGAAGCAAAACAAAACAAAACAAAAACCACAAAACAAACCACCACAAAAGGTGACAATAATTTCGTTCGTATTCTTTACTGGAGATATGCACAGATTATTTTTTCCATTTTACTAAAAAAAAAAAAAAGCATAGTTAAAATTTCAGGTAGATGGAGCTGACAAGGTTTGAACAGAATGAAAATGACTGCTAAAGAACATTCCTGAATGCCTAAGGAGCCAAAAGATTTGGAGGAAAAAAAAATTGTGCAAACTAATCAGCACTGAATATGCTTAAATGAAGCTAAAAGAAGTAGGAGCTGTTTGTCTGAACAGAGGTTCGATTCTTAAGAAAAGGAGGAAGCTGGGAGAAGGTTGGGGAATTTGTAAGCTTTCCTTTAAAAAATTTAGCAAAAGACAATATTGACAGGGAAATGTGCCACAAAAGAGAATTTATTTGTGGTAGGTAGACAACATTTGACCTTATTTTCAATAAGCTTACTTTACAAGTATCCTCTAATGCTGATGAAGTAAAAATTCTTCAAACAGTGTGACTTTGCACATTTTGTACTAAGGAAAAATCCAGTGGCAAAAGTAATAAATTAAGGCCTCAAATCTTCAACCTCATTCAATAAAGGACCTTAAAAATTTGCCCATCTTATAGGTCAGTGAGTACAGCTAATTTAACACACCAGTCAGATGCTTAAACTAGATACAGTTTTGTGTTCTCAGGGGCCCACGGTACAAGGATCATTTCCTTCCCATGCACTGCAAGCACAAACTGCAACACTGTGTACACCAGAATTAAACTGGTGGCTTGCAGGATACATCTGGCAGGCCGTCCGTTAGCCATTCCTTTCAGCCCCAGCCCACATCTCACTAACATTGCAAAAGCCAGTTCCTTCAGCAGATTACAACCGGTGCTACTGGCTTTCAACAGTAACTGCTGCCACCGTACCCTGGCCAGAGCCACTGCCAACTGTTCGTGTAAGGTTCCCAACAGCAGCAGGAACACATCAAGAGAACAAACAGGAGCAGAGAACAAGTACAGAAGATTTTTGAAGGCACTTCATCTCACCATCTAAACACTTAGACCTCCGTGCATTTAACTTGGGTCACTACTCAGAACCTCCATCCCCATGTAAAGAAAAAAGTGTTTTTCTTGAAATCAGTTGTAATTTATAGCTACTGCATTGTGTGGAGCACGACACAAAAGTAAACGTGACCATTTTTCTCCACTTACCTTTCTTGTTAATAAACTTTTACGCCTCATTCCACAAGCCTCTAGCTGAAGACGCCCTCGCAATGCCAATTCGATTAACATACAGCCACGCAATCCTGAGGAGATGCAATCATTCCAGAACGATGTGTAACCCTGTGAAGAATGAAAGACAGTAAGATATCTCTGTCTCCACCGGAAAGCAAATAGAAAAAGAGGCTTACTGCGTTCTCTAAGCAGTTCTCCTACCTTCATACACTTTTGAAGTGACATCACTAGTCAACTACTGAAAATATGAAAGAGAAACAGACTCATCCCCTGCTAGTTTTGATACTTAAGGCTCCGCTCTTTGAACAACAGGGGAAACCTCAGGAAAGTGATACAAAATGAAACAGCAAGATAAAGAACTATGAGATATAAAACATACTTTATATAACGTAGCCAAAATAAAACTTACTACATTCTTAAGACATGAAGCATTTGGCATTACCGACACCACACAGGCATATCTGAGTTTCCTGAGAAACATTAACATGATTTTACATCCATAAACAATATGGCACTGATGAAGTAATAACTACCTGAAAATCAATATTAAGTAAAATAGGTAGTATACTAGAAACACAAATGTGGCAATCAGCACAAACCACAGAAGAGATTTTTCAGCTGGAATATAGTGAACCAAAGGACAAAAGTTTTCAAGCAAATACTTGGAATAGCTACTATTTTGTCATTTAAATCCTTTGAAAACACGCATTTTTAAAGCTTGATGCATATTGTTCTTATATGGACTGCAAAACTGCAAACCACATTCATTCTATGAACCACACCACATCTACCACGTTTTTTCATCTGTATTTCTGCATTGATAGCTGTCTGCTTAAATGGCAGAACAGAATATTTGACCCAATACATTTACCCAATGTCTAGTAATACATGTATTGACTTCTGTACTCCATTGCTCAACAATTATAACAAAAAAAAAAATCATATAAAAAGGATTCTGCCAACACAGTTCTTGCATATTTTTTAATATTTAAGAATCTAAGACAAAACAAAATCCTTCTGAGAAATGTTTTGTCTTTTGAGAAGTGACTGTAGAAACACTTGGTATGATACAGAAAGACCTTCCAAAACTCTTCTACTGATGCATCTCTGAAAATATCTACTTTGGGATACTTCAGAGAAAAGTGCTGGAAACAAGGAAAAGGGGGGGGGGGGGGGGGGGGAAGAGCACTTCCTTTCATAAAATTTATCTTAATCAAATAACAAACACTAGCTTAAATCAAGAGCAATTCAATTTTATTCTATTTGCAAATAAAAGCTGCAATGTACAGACATACAAGATGTATCCATCTGAAGTCCACTAAACTTAGAAACCAGTCCATAACTAATGCATGTCATTAAATACAGATTTCCAGAAACACGATAATATTTGTTTCCATTTAGCACTTAGCTATTTTCAAGAGCTGTATTATATAGATGACCAATACTTCTGAAAAGTCTACGAAAGTTCTGAATCTCCAGAAAGTAATTACTGAAATATGTCACAGATACTTTTTTAAAAGGCCATAAATATAAGGTTGGAAAGGGATTTGAGGAGTTCTCTGATCAGCCTTCTAGTCAGAGCTGATACTTGGCAAGTATCAGCTACTCTCATAAGCCAGCCATTCTGTGAATTAAGATTTTGGTTGGCACTAGACATTTCTTTGCCAAAAACATGCAAGATAAGGTGCAGTATTTGCCTGACGGGGGGGGGGGGGAAGAGTGATGTCTCCTGCATTCTACTATTTCCAATCAAATAGCATCTTTACACTATAATTTTTGAAATCAGACAACACATATGTAAACTAAAAATCTATTGCACAAACTTACAGCTGTGGCACAATAAATACACACTTCTTTCTATTCACAAAAAGTGTTATATTATTATGCAAACAATTGTGCTAAATTTTTTCCCTTTGTTTAGTAATGAAAACTGAATTTGGTTTTAAAGTGAGTATTTTTCAATGAAGTGACGTTAACTACACCGCTCCCAGTGGCAATTACCAGATGTAAACTCCTCTGCTCCAGTAGTTATTCAACATACGTGGCCACACGCTGTGGGCTGCAGAGAAATACAGGCTCATAGGATAACTCAGGTTGTAAGGGACCACAGGAGACCTCTAGTCCAACCTCCTGCTGAAAGCAGGTTCGGCTATGAAGTCAGATCAAGTTGCTCAGGGTTCTATACAGACAAGTCTTGAAAACTTCCAAGGATGGAGACTGCACCACCATCCAACAGCTTTTAATCAAGTGATCCTGAAAGGCAGCTCAAAAAGATTATAATCTTCATAAATGGAATTGCTTGCTCTAGTGGGTCAGATGACATTAAAGTCATGAGAATGTATACTGTGTCATCACCTTTTTTTTTTTCCCCTCTCTCTTTTTTTGTTGTTTCCAGTCTCAGAGTTTGCAGGTGATCCACTTGAGAAGGAACACCATATTTCAATATACAGAGATTATACTGCTATTAACACAGTGAGGAAGGAGATATTTTATAACAGTTGGTGTCATCCTGAACATTTTTCAATCCATTAAACTGATCTTTTCAGATAGTTCAGGCAGATGGACTGCTTCTTTTTGGCACTTACTGCAAAGACCTCAGACAATTAAAGGAACCCTCACAGAAGGTCAGTTTAGCACACAACATTCTCTCTAAATCATCCTTCAAATTAACTCAAACTCCCTGGTGTAACTGAAAATGAGTAAAAGCAGCCATTTATCTTCAACATTGCTAACAGCTTCTTGACACTAGAAAAAGGTGCACAAAAGAAACAATATCGCTCAGCATTATAGAACTACTGCCTATTAAAGAGGCTATAGATGGACAGTGAAGAAGAGAGGAGTAAAAGGGGCAGAGAGAATAATATACGGAGAGGGAGAATAGCAACATAGAATAACGTACTGTTTGCACAGGAAACAATTACTTTTTCCACAAACAAGGACTAAAAGGTGGTAAATGAAGCCAGCTCACAGGTTAGAAAAGTCAAAGACCAACTTCTTTTTTACGTTTCTATTCAACTGTTTTTACAGGAAAGCAAAAGTTTTTTAAAAATCCTTTAAAAAATGGGTTAAATTCATAGGAGATTGATAATGAAGTCTGACAGACAGCAATGGATCTGTAAGCCACACGTGTCCTAGGAAGCTCCCACCCAGTTGAAGTCAGTGTACACTGGAGGAGTTGCTGCCATTCTGTGCACACCCATTCCCTGAACATGGCCTGGCCATTGCTCCCTACTGGTTATGGAACAGGACAGGGATTTGGTTTGACCTTTTAACAATGTTCTCATTGTGTCCTGGTTTCGGCTGGGATAGAGTTAATTTTCTTCCTAGCAGCTGGTACAGTGCTGTGTTCTGGATTTACTGTGACAATAATGTTGACAACATGTTGGTGTTTTAGTTGTTGCTAAGCAGTGCTCACACTGGTCAAGGACTTTTCAGCTTCCCATGCCTGGCCGGGTGCACAAGAAGCTGGGAGGGGGCACAGCCAGGACAGCTGACCCAGACTGGCCACAGGGCTGTTCCATACTGTATGGCGTCATGCTTAGTACATAAACTGGGGGAGCTGGCTGGGGGCAGGACCACTGCTCGGGGACCTGCTGGGCATTAGTCAGTGGGTGGTGAGCGGTTGTATCACTTGCTTTTCTTGTGTTTTATTCCTCTCTTTGTTGTTGTTCTTTTCCTTTTCACTACAATTATTATTATTACTGTTATTATTGTTATTATTATATTTTCATTATTAAACTGTTCTTATCTCGACCCACGAGTTTTCTTACTTTTGCCCTTCCGATTCTCTCCCCCATCCAACCAGGAGGGGGAGGGGGAGTGAGCGGCTGTGTGGTGCTTAGTTGCTGGCTGGGGTTAAACCACCACACACTGTTATTCCAAATACCTAACAGTCTCAAAACACTTAGATTGAAGAGCAAAGACCACTATTTATAGATGCAAGCCATTCCACTATTTAATGCTCTTAAACAGCACTCTTCTCACAAATACAACACCAAATATTTTTACTTTATCCATCTTCCTACAAGTCTTTCATAATTTTATAAACATTCTAACTCAACGGAATACTTATTTTATTCAAGTTGCTAAGCAGCAAGAAAAAAAAAAGTCTTACAAGGCAGAGAATTATTTTTATCTGACAGCAATCACCCTAGAATAGCACTTCAACTATGAATAGCTCACAAGACAGAATTTTAAATCTACGTTGATTCAAAGATCAAAAGAATGTTTACAACTATCATGTTTATTGACACAAATACAGCACTAAAGCATTTTTCGTCACAGCTGACCTAGAAATTTTCAGGTAAAAAGTAGTTTTGCTAGACAAGCATAAATGGAAATGAGAATAAAGTTTGTAACAGAAACTTGTTACCATATTAACTTGGAAAGCTCAGACTTTTCCACTCAGGTATGGCAAAGCACAGAGCTAAGACTAAGATCCTCTTTCTGCTTAAAGAATAAGTTATCCAAAATCCATATTCATTAGACCATTTCTCTTGCACCACCTCCTGCAGTGTTTATTCGCTTTCTCCTCTTTCCATGCCCCTTACCCAATCTCCAGCTCACATGTCTTCCTGTTCAGTTAGCCATTAATCACTTGAAACTCTCACTTATTAAATAGTCCATCTCCTAACAATGGCCCTGTGCCTTGGTGTTACCCAGCCTCACTTACCTTCCACTCCCTGCTTTTACCTTGCCTCTTTAGCTGCACTTCCCCGCCATTGAACTTTAACACCCTCTCTCCTACAAGCGGCCCCTTTCCCCACCTCATCTTACCGTGACATGTAATACATTAACTTTTCACTTCCAGGTTTATAAAGATCTGAATTTTTGTGACCTTCATGGTCTTCCTTAAATCTGTTCACACAGATGGTGCAGACAAGATAGCAAAGTATTTACACTGTATATGGTGATCAGCCATCTTATTCTTGTCTCTGCTCCAAGAGAAGGACAAAGCCACATGATTATATTAGCAGATGTACAAACAATGTCCTTATCAATATTCTGGGTCTAGCTTTGCTGAGCAAAGCACAAGCTCTCGCAGCTTCTTCCTACTTATTGTAGGAATACCCTCAGCTCAGATCTGTATACTAAACAGTGTAAACATATACTTGGACTCACTCTCCTACAGATGCTGGCATATGGAGTGCAACAGAAGGCAGAGTTCATACTCATACCCCACAGGGAAGGAAGGGACAGGGAAGAGATCCTGAGTGGAAGTGTCTTACCAATGTCCCTTAAAACTTTAACTTACTTTATTCCCTAACAACAACCTTTCCCAGTTTGCCTTCAAGGTCCCTGACTCTCAAACTTCACAAAGCTATACTTAAAATGGAATAGGGTCCTAGGACTTGCAAAAAAGCATTTATAAGGCTCGCCAGGAATTATGAAAACTCCTGCACAGACAAAGAACATTGTTCAGCACCTCAAATATTATCACCCCAGCTGTGAAAAACCTAACGGAATCATCTGTTTATGCTATAATAAAGCCATAGCTAGATGGGCAAACTAGAGAGAGAGAAAACACATACATAATAGCTCTGACAACATCCTAGTATTCTGAATTTGGTGGCTATTCGAATATTTTGTTGAAGCACTCAGTACTAAGTATTACAGAATAAGAGCTGTTGCAGAAGTATTAAAGTACACTTCTACAGAACGCATTGATTTCCAATTTTTCAAGACACTCAAAATTCAAATTTCTAGATATTTAAAATCCATAAGTTACTCAAGAGATTTTATAATTCAAAGATTATTTGTAAAAATGTTTTTTAAAAATAGACAGATAAGACAACACTTTCTCCATCTCTGATCCAAAAAGGCACTCCAGTAACGACCGCTATAGTTTACTAGGTATGTAAAAAATGAGAATGAGAAGATTCTAAAATGACCAAACCACCTGAGGGTATTTGGCAAAGATCAGTGCCAAGTATGTTAGCAATTTCTACACAACCGATGCTGCTTTAAGAACTTGCACAAACTCCAAAAACATTTCACCTAAGTACAAAAAAGCCAACCTTCGAGCAGTCATTCAGTTACCTCTTTCATTGCTCTACTCAGCTTCCAGGCAATTGTCATGCCAGCTCTATTTAAAAAAATAAACAAACAAAAAGACCCCACCCAAACACATCTCAGTATTTTCTGTTTCCCAAGTGCAAATTAAAGCCATCCAGCAGTAGCAGTGCAAAAAATACAATTAAATTGCAGATGCCATTTTACATTTATAGACACAACCTCAAAATATCGATGGAAAAATTATCTTTAACGGATTACAGAGTGAAGTTTAAAAAAAAAATACTTCCTTCACAAAATTGAGTACAAAATACTCACACAAGACCAGGTAATCTTTCACTTAGAATACTTTGTTTTACACGTAAGAGTTACTAAAAATCTCTTCCCACCAGAGAAAAATACATTCTCTCTCCAATTCTTCAGTTAACTCAGAATACGAGAGCAGCAGTTCCACTATACCTGGCACAGACCAGAAAAGAGCAGGGAAGAGTGAAAAATCCATTAAAATCTCCCAGATTCAAAAGAAAGGAAAAGAAGTACTTGCAGAGTTTCAACCCTGAGGCTTCAAGATACACACATAGTATTAAAAAAATTATGTGTTTGACTTACTTGGTTAAGGCCACCTGTTTACAGAACATTGTGCAGTGCAACATAGACTGTAGCTGCCAATGCATTCCCTGATCTAACCCAGTGAGTCTCAAGATTACTCTGCAGACCACAGAGCCATTGCAAATAGAAATCAGCTTTATCAGTCTTTTAAAAAAGCATCATAAAGCCATGTAATAGTCTGTGAAGACAACTGAGGGTTATAACAGCCTGCCTACCAAAAAATAAAATCTTTATTTTAGCAACAACAGGCCCCTTAGGCCCATCCTCAGATCCACACAGACCCATATTCAGTATTAGAGGTCAGTGTTAGGTCTAGGTTTTTGCCCTGACTCTGACCCAATTTACATTTATGAAGAACCACAACAGCAGAGCTTCCCTGGGATAATGCATGTAACACTGCCCAGTCTATGCTTCTCTTACTAAAAGCCTTTTCATTTTATATTCAGACTTAATAGTACTCCTTAAACCCTAACCTAGCACCCGCTACTTAAAAGCGAAACAAAAGATCTATGGTAACCAAACTGAAATAAACCAAGCAATTAAAGGGGAACCTTCTGAAGGAGAAACATCGCTACAGCTACCCAAACCCCTGAATTCCTGTTCTCAGGAAATTCCAAATTCTTCTTTTATAAAAGACACAAACAAAAAGAATTCAAAATTCAGTAAAGAATGCAGTTTCTGAAACTTCATGTAGAGACAGCAGAAATAAAATGTTGTTTTAACCCTTTCCAGCCATGATACGTCCATCAGAAGGGGAGCTGGACAACTTGGAAAGTAACAGAAAGCCAAGACAAACAACAACTACAGCTCCTGAGGAACCTGGAAGTCCTTACTTCAAGGCAATACATCTGACAGTCTATCAAGAAGACCTGAAACTCCTAACTTCAGGGTTTCTCAGCTAGGGGGTACAATGTAGGTTGAAGAAAGCTTTCACTTTAGCAAACAGTAAATTCTGAATATACAGGTAGCCTGTTTTCCATTAGAAGACTATTTCACAGGAAAAATTTCAACCAGCTCTACTTGGATGCTGAAAGACAGAAAAATTAAGACTTCCCGAACTCTGCTGGAGTTTGGTATTACTTTTATTACTACTGCATGGATGGCATTCAAATACTGTGTTGGTGGTAGCAATATAAAAGCTGAGACATAAAACTATTGTTTTGTTTATACACAAACAAGCATCTAGCTTTCCCAAACAAGGGTTTCTTCCTTGCCATCTATTCTTTCAGATACATAACAGACTATTTTTATGGTATGTTCTCAGAAATCACAGATGACAAACATGCTGGAAAACATTCTGTGCTTGCTGGCACCATGGCAAGTTATTGAGGGCAATTAGTCACCCTCACCAAATTTGCATGCCAGCATAATAAAAATACAGTTTGGAGACCTGTAAAACAGACAAAGTTCAGTTCTACTATTAAGATGAGAATAAGAAGGAACATTTGTCAACAGCTGTATAGCCTGACATGGACTAACTAAAGCGAATGTGGAACTTGGTAAAAAAACCTTTGAAAGTTAGTTTAGGTCATTTGTAGGATTGGGTAAAGCAAATTGAGTAGTCTCCTGGTATAAATTATATGGGTGGGACTGATTTTCATGTTGCATAGCACAATTGGCAAAGACCCTAATTGCTTCTAACATTTACACAGCATGTGTCACGAAGGGAGAAGATACCTGCATGCTCACTTTGAGTAGTTATCTCAATACTGAGAAAGAGACTCATGTTTTGTATATACATAAATTCAGATATCTTTTCTTAGGGGTACTTAAAAATGGCAGAGAAAAACACCAGGAGAAAAAGCAGGAAAAGAAACTGAGGACAAAATGACATCCCAGTGTCTAATTACTTTCCCAGCACAAGCATCTCTTTTGAACCACTACTTTCTGCAAACCACTTCAATTATTTTTTCCTTCAAGAGATTAATTTCACTTTTACTGACCTTTCAAAACAATGCCACAGCATCTCATTTTAATCTCCCACAAAACCACATAACTGGAGAAGGTACACCCTCTACCCCGTCTTTACTTTTAGCCATTTGAGGGCTAAACCCAAGAATGCAGTCCAACAAAGCCTGAACTGCTGCTGAAGATAAAGTATTATTTTTTCATCCCACTGAAGCACATTGCTGTTCCCTCTTGAGCCCACAGTAGCATTTCTGTAGTCAGCTCCATGAGAAAGTGGTCTGTCTGAAAGCTAATGGTCAGTCTCCTCATCTGATTCACCAAGCAGGTGAACACATTTCAGAGACAGCACATGAAAGGGAAGGAACATGGTCAGAACAGAGAGCAAAAGGCAAGAGAATAGCCTTCAGTGACAACCCACACTTCAGTGGACAAACTGCTTTCAAAACCTGAATAGTTATAGCTGGAACTATTCACTTAGTCTTCACAATAAAGAGCTCAAAAAAACCAACGAACCAAAAAAAAAAACCCCAGAAAAAACCACCACACATTATTGGGCTACCTGTACTGAAGCTATTCATGATCACAATTTGCTCAGAAAATATAAAATGCTTAATGCTTAAGGTATCATGCACTATATTCATCACTACCTTCAGCTCCCTGTTTTGGACCTCAGCAATGATTACCCTGATCATCATAAATTTGGAGTCATATTATTTAAATCTGACAAGACAGCAATAGCATCCCTTTCTGATTCTCTGAAGCAATAGCAAGTTCTTTCAGAGGTGCATACTAGCCTATTATTAGCCAGCACAAAGCACAGACAGAATATAATAACCCAAAATCATCATGTCACCCATTTGAAACCTACTGCAAAAGACAGGCAGAGACAATTTATCTCGAAAGATGGGCTGTGGCAAGTTGTATTTCATAATGTATTTCATGGACTTGATCACAATTGCAAGAGAACTCAAGCTTTTTTAGTCAAGGAGTTCCTCTCTGAAGTAGTAACTTTGGGAGCTACAGAAAGGCAGCTAGGGAGGGCAGAGGGAAAAGGAGTAACAGCATACACTGTCCAGGTGCACTGCAGCAGGTTAAAAGTTAACAGGAATTTTGATCTGTCACAGTTCTCATGTAAAGGACAACTGTTTCCTTCCCCTTGGATCCTATCTCCAATGTAAGAATCTGTTGCAAGCAACTTTACAACTTTAATCTGTTTCACAGCTATGACTGTGGATGACAAACGCTGTTTTTAAGTATTTTGATCTTAATGAAGAGTCCTAGCAGACTGAGAAGCATAGGGCTATCATATTCCCCAAAAGACAAGAACCATCAATATACTGTTTCCTTTACATTGTCTCTCTACAATTACTAATACTACTTTGGATTTTTGAGAGCAGTTGGAATCACCTGAAGAATTTCTACAACACATCTCCTTAAAGCTGTTCCCAAATCCAAAGAGGTAAAATACAAAATATAAGCATTATATATCCAGAAAGGATAATGAGTACCTGGTTTATTATAAATTGTTTTAGCATAGAATTTCAATCCTTTCTGTTGACCCAAAGCTTCATTTTATGAATTCCAAATGCATCTATCATCAGTATTCTTCTACAACAGCAACACTATGTCCTCTTGGATACTCATGTAAAGTCATACAATTAAATGAAGATACCAGGAGACAGTGCTAGGAGAGGAGACAAAGAATAACTGAATGCCAAGTTCTGACACCTTACATGATTCTGTCGTTCATATCCTTTTAGCTGAAAGTAAAATTGCTCATTAGAAAGAAAGAAAAATTGCCTGGTATTGTTGCAGGTAACTAAATCTCTTTGTGATAATGCAACTATAAGCAGAAATCTTAGGAAGATCAAAGTCAATAACCGAGACAATAACGGAGTTACTGATTCTTTAGATATGAAAAACTCTTAAAAGTTACTATTTTATTTAGGACATCATTATTCTATGAGGAAGAAATAATACAATTTCTGAATCTCTTGAAGGCAATGGAAGTCACCAAGACTGATGCTATATATGCTGAATTTAATATTAAGCATATTTTATAAAAGTATTTGTCCAACAAATCTGATACATGGCTTTTTCAGTCAAACCTAAAAACTTCAAGCACATCCTTCTTCAGAGCAGGAAATTCTTATAAGAAATAAGATACACTAATTTTTTTCTTCCAGCATATTGTTGCAAGAAGCTTCTCAACATAAAAAGAACCAAACAGGTCTTGTAAAAATGAACATAACATAAAATACCACAAACTTTTCCAAGTTCTCAATGACAAATAGGAAAGCTGGTCATTACTAGGAGAACTAACTGTATATTTATTCTGATAATTTGAAGCCCTTAGATCCTCCTGTGCAGCCAGCCAGCGTTTGCTCCTCCTCAACTAGGTCCTTATACAGATTTCTATAAAGCTCTGATTCAGCTATTCAAGTAACCTTAGACTGTAAACGTATAAAGCACCTTAAACTCCAGTAAGAACCAATCAAAAGTCTTTTTACCAGCACAAATAAACATACTTACAAGAAGCTGGCTGAAAATGCAAACAATAGAAAAGAATGATGGAAGAGGAGAAAAAGGAAATGCTTCATTGCAATATTCATCAAAGACAGGCTGGAATGTCCAAAATTGTTTGAATCCTCAAGGTAAAATTAGGCTGCTCTCACCACAGGTATCTTATTATATGAATTGATACATTTTCACCTTCAGGGGATCAAAAAGATCTGTTCTTTTCTTTCCAGTGCAGGTTATTGTTATTTAGTCTACCAGAAGATGAGTGTAACCACAGCACAGAAGCTGCAGCTGATGGTGAGTAAGTCTCAAACAAGAAAAGCTGACACGGTCAAATTATACATGTGCTTTAATGACCTAGAGATTCTCTGTTACTTTCTAATATATATTCAATACACAATCAATCAATCAATACAATTAATCTATTAAGTCTAATAGCTATTGATTTATTACCTCTACAAAAATCTTATACTCCATGACACTACAGTACTGCACAATACCAGACAGATTAAAACGCAAAACCAAATTCAGCTGCTGTGGCAGCATTCTCTGCCAAGACCCAAATCAATTTCCTTTGGCAAGGAACTGTGTCATTTTACCCCAGCCTGTTGATACTCAGCTGAAAATACAATGCTCAGGGTTAGGGTCTTGCTTAAATAACTCTTCAATAAGAGTTTCAGTCTCTTTCCTCCTCTATCGACCTGTAAGACAAGAGAGAAGAAAAGCCTCCACAATTCTGGAAAAGAAGAATGACAGTAAGCTGAGAACATGGGTGAAATTTTTTTCACGTTTAGGTTCTAAGACAACAAGCAACCCTGAAATGAAAAATTGATTGTTGGTTTTGACAACAATAAGATTCAATAAAATTTATGATTATCTAGAAAATTATATAAAGACAAACCCTCCATTTTTCTTATAGAATTGTTTTCACATCTACTCTCTGCCAGATTTTGATTTTCACTGCTTCCCTAAACCAATCTGTTATAAAACATATTTGGTTAAAGACATGACCCAGCTTCACCTGACAGGAATGCACTCAGAGAAGGCTACTTTGTATATATTATATAGACATATATTATATGTAACAACCAAAACTGAGAGATTCATTTTTCAGGTAGCTCTTAGATGGGTACAAAGAAATTTCAGATCCAGCAAAAGAAATACAGTTCTATCTATCTACATAATTGGAAGAAATAAAAATGCATTTCTGAAGACAAAATAACTTTAGGAGACATTCATCCCTTTTACCAGTCATCCCTCAAAAATAACAATAAAAAGATAAAACCAACATGCCCAGTACTTTTGAATATTCAAAATATTCAAGTAAGACACCTGCTAGAGGAATGCTCCGAATTTTCTCATGTGTCAAATGGAAAATATCCAAACTTCAAGGCATTTGCAATTAAAATTAACTAGATTCCTCTTCACACTAGATTAAGGGTCTATGCTAACCTGCAAATCTTGCCTTTCAAGTAAGCCATCACCTTCTCAACCCAGAAGGTTGCAGGAACATCTAATGATACATCCTGACCTATGGAACTTTTGAAAGGTAGTATCTGTTTAAAAAAGAAAAGCAAGCCAGACTGCAGAAGTGTTTATTATTGGAATACCACAATGTGAGGACTTTGATAGACGTCTGACTGCGGTCCCTCTTGATTTCCTCTTTTGATGCAACTGAAATCATTAGCCATTCTACGGGAACATAAATTGTAGTTTAGTTATAAACAAAATAAGTTAGTGAGAAAAGTCTCTGAAGTGTTCTGTCAGCCAAACACTAGAAATACTTTAGGAAAGCAAGCATACATATTCTAAAAAGCACAGTATCATTGACAAGAAACTTGTCAGGTGTTTGATTAACCTGCCACTGCATTTACGAATAAATAACAAATAGCAACTGCTGTTGACTACTGAAAGCACTAAAGCCAAATGCTATTGCCCAGCTTTTCAAGCATACGTCACGTAGACATATCTCTTCACTAAAATGAAGACAATAAAAAAACGTAACTTTGCTGAAGAGGAGGCAACTAACACATGCATGCTGCTGAACCCTTACGAGACCCCTGAACAAAATCAACACTTAAGATCTGACTGTTCACTTAGGAATGAAAAGACAAACGTAGAAGTCTAACTTTCAGCAAGATTAAGTGTATATACATGCAGATAATGACTTCAAATATTTGCATGGCTCTTGCAAAGCCACCTTCCATCAGGGTTCAATCTCTATTCTCCATACTCAGTGCAAAATAAAAATGTAATTAATTTGTTCCATAACCTGCAAATTGATTTCTACACTACCAGCTATTGTCACTGAGCACAGAATCTGACATTTATTTGAAAAAAATGTTTAATTAGAACTGGTGCTTAAATCCTCCATATCAGATATTTCACTCAAAAAAAACAAGTCTTCCCACAGCAGTAAGCAAATATAGCAGGAATCGGAAAAATAGGTCGCGTCCTGCCTAGATCTAACAACCAGAAGCTTACAACACAAGTCTTGCACACATTTAGTGTCTCCTAGTGGTGGGTTGACCCTGGCTGGCAGCTAAGTCCCACAGAACTGCTCCCTCAATCCACCCCAGTGGGGTGGGGGAAAGAACAGGAAAAGTGAAAAAAGCAAAACAAAACTAAGTGATGCAAAACACTCACTCACCACCTCCCACAAGCAGACTGACGCCCAGCCAGTCCCCGAGAAATGACCACCTACCTACCCCCTCCCTCTCCCTTTTTACCGCTGACCATGACACTACACAGCATAGGATACCCCTCTGGTCAGCAGGGTCAGCTGTCCAGGCTGTCCCCCCTCCCAGCCTCTTGTGCACCCCAGCCTCCTCGCTGCAGGGTGGGCACAGTGAGAAACGGATGCGGCCTTGATGCTGTGCAAACACCATTCAGAAAAAACAGGGGTGTGTTATCAACACTGTTTTGTGTTATCAACGCTGTTTTGGTCAAAAATTGAAAACATAGCACCATACTGGCTGCTGTGAAGAAAACTAACTCTATCCCAGCCAGGTCCAGTACAATTCTCTTAAAAACAGTAGGAAAAGCCTAAACCTGGTACGTCCTTCTAATACAGATGAAGCAGGTCTAATATTGGCTGACCGAATAACAGGTGGAAGTTTCACTGACTTTGAATAACTAGGTCACATTACAAGTACAATTCCCATCTCCAGGCTTATAAATATACAGTATCTGCCCCCAAATATAACAGCTATCCCTCTCTTCTACAGAGGTCACAATTTAAAACAGTATGTAAAGCACTGTGTTATTTCAAATTGGGGAGCTGTACAATGTTTAATTTTGAGGGATTTGCATCAGGTCATTAATGTGGATGGATTTCCAGAGTCATGTTTTGGATGTTTAAAAAAAAAAAAAAAAAAGCATGCCTAAGGGACAGGAATTCCACTCTTTGTCCAAACTTCCCCTAGTTTCCTTTCAGCCTGTTCTTTTCCAAACAGGTCTCTGACTGGCTTCACTTATCCAGGTGCAAACAATTTTCAAGAAACAGACCATCTCATAATAATGCCATGTCAACATTTTCATTATGAGATAAAAACAATTCCACTCATTGCACTGTTCTCGCATTAAAAGTAACAAGTTCTTCCATTTAGTACTTAACATGTACTAACTGTAAAGTGAGAGTCTCAGGCACAGACTCCAGATGCTGCTAAAGCACAAGTCCCATTTAAATATCCAGCACAGGCAGAGCAGTTGTAATTACCACTTCCTAAGTGATTAGTCTAGATCGAACATCCATCTGGCATTTACCTCAACCTAGCCAATAAATGCTACATCTGCCTTCTCCACTGTGCAATGCAAAAGACATACTGAAATGGCAACATAATACGTACAGAATACTTCTCTCGTGGTAGAGACTGTGGAAGTGCCAAAGTAAAATCAAGTGTCTACTGAAGTCAAAAATGGAAGTGCAACGTGCTGTGCTGTACAAGAACGACTGGTTAAATAGAAATCTCATGGTACAGCCCATGTACAAAAGACACCTAGTCTGGCAGCTAAGGACTCTGTAAATAATACAACCACATGATGCTATCTAGTAAGACCATAAAGGCAGATGACTAGAAAGTGCATAGCAATAAGCAGCTTACAAGTGCTTGAAAGAATATCAGCAAAAGAAAGATACGCAAAGAGCCTGACAGACTAATTTCCCAGTGTGATGAATAAACCCTATAACATGCACGAATAATAAAAGAGCTATCAGTGTAACACGTCCCCAATTATAAAGATCTAGCTTACAAGGCATACTATTTTATTATCTTAATGGTCCATCACAAACAGGGAAAAACAAAAAAAGAAAAAAAAGGGTTGAAATGCAGTAGTTTAGTATAGGATATACCGGGGGAGGTGGGAAAGACTTGACATGCATAATACTGGTTTGCACGCAGACTAACAGCTTAGTCATAGTACCACAGACCTTTGTGCTCCTACTCATCCAGGCTGACATACAGTGCACTTAGAGGAAGAGAACAGTCATGCATTATTTTATGTGTAACCTTGTAATTTTTATGTCTGAAAAGTGTATGTGAAATCATTCTGCAGTAACATTTTATGAATATTTCTGAAAAAAAATAAGTTACTGAAATTGACCTAAGACCTGTTTGCAACCCGGGAAAAACACAGTTAAAAGTGGCACATAATAAGTTTGACTATTATGTTTTTCTTTCTTTACTAAAAGTCATGAGAAAACAGATTGAGAATGTTGTCTAAGCAGAGAAAACCAAGCCACCCATTTACTCCAGGCTAGCATCCCCTTCCCCCAGTAATGCAACACAGTAGTGAATACGTGCTGTAGTAATTATTTGCTCTGTGAGTAAGAAAGTAATTCTTGAATATACTGTCTGCAACACTTAGCCTGGTCAATTTAGCCTTGCAAAGAAGGCCTGTTACATGCAGCTTAACTGAGGTAAATTCTGCAGTACTTTAACTACTTTAGGATCAAAGAACACCTGAAATAATACCACTTTTTCTTTAATATAAAAATGTTAGTTTTCCGTTCCATGATTGCTTCCCTTCTAGCAATATTTTCTTATATATACTTCAGGCAAATTTTGTTAATAAAAACAGCTTGCTATGGGGAGAGAAAGAAGAGTTACAGCTTTGGTTTCTTTTAATAGCACTTCGAAAAACTGAGAAGCATCAGCAGAAAGGCTTTGACAATGTTTTTGTCTTTGCCCTACACTACACAGCTTGACGTGAAAGAACGGATTACATTACACTTGAAGTTATCCATGAATAGATAATACAGATTACAGAGGAGCCATGCTATAAGAGCAGGGATAACCACACTAGCTGCATGCAGAACCAGCCCAAAAGCAGATTTACTCAGCAGCACAGTAAAGAGGCACTTGTAGAGGCATCTTGTAGCACACAGAATTGGGGTACTTCTCCTCCTACACCTCCTATCTTCTCCTAGCCTGTAGTTAACATATGGATATGAAATTTAAAAGGACAAAAAAGGTATGCAACTATGAAAGAAAGAATTTTTCACCACAGACATTACACACTTTGCTGTTATTAGGCCCTGAACATTTGAGAAAAAAGTACATCTTTGTCAAGGTTTCAACACATTCATACATCATTCTTCAACTGAAATGCAAATTCCCAGTAGACGCCTCTTCATGTTTCACTCATTTGTCTCGGAAATTTTCCGGCAAAACTTGGGAGCTTTTGAGCAGACATTCAGGCTGTTGCTGAAACTTTTTAAAGCGGGGATGGGGGGCGGGGGGGGGATATACTAAAAAGATACAAAGATGACTTTTCAAAACTTGATCATTTGTTACACAGGCAAAAAAACCCAGTCCTCTGCATCATCATATGCTTTCAGAAAAATTTCTTTAGGATTAAAATACAAAATTCAGTAACAAATCCAGACACTCATATTCGTAAGAATAAAGAAACTACATTTTAGCACTCATCTGATCAACAGAAAACAGCACATCTGAAGCAGACAAACTAGCTCCCTAATAACTTATTTCAATACAACAAAAAATATCACAAGCTGGAGACCTTCACATGAACTGTTTGGACAAAAAGCTATTCTGCAATTCTAAATCTTCAGCAATAAATGAAGTTTCTGAAAGCCAAACATGAGTAGCAAAGATCTAAGATAATTTCTGTACCTAACAAAGTATTTAACATTACCTCACTCTCACAAATGACATTTTAATCTTCAACAAAGAAAGGGTAAATAAAACCAGAAATATTTACTGTTGCAGTAGACCACAGCACATCACAATTATTTCAGCATACTTTACATGATTTTTCTTTCAGCAAATAAGGAATTAGTTACAGATCAAATAAATATTTTATCTGAATAGGTGCCACGTCTCTATAGCTGCTTCAGTTTGGTTAGTTGTGGCACATTATATAGAGGATAGGAGCAGCCATGTGCATTGCTATATTCAAATAGATTCCCAACGTGCACCAAGAGAGAACTCCAAAAAAGAAAAGAAAAAACAACAAAAAACCCCACCCTACGTGTACAAAAAACTGACATGAACTTAAATGGAGCAACAGTTATAGAGCACAGCCACCTAGCAACCTCTCAGTTTTCTATAAGGCTGAGTTACGAGATGTCTGGAAGAGCTGTAACGAACAAACTGGCCTGTACTGATCTCTTAGCTGTCGTTTTTCAGTAAGCTAACTTCTAATATTTATCACTCCCTTCTTTTGGGAGTGGTGACCTCAGATGCTTCAATAGTCCCACAGAATAACCTCCCTTTTGCTCTGCCTTTGACCTATCCTACTGCAATACTATTTTTAGCCTAATACAGCAAAGTATTTCAGTGAGTATTTTTTATTCCTATAGCAACAGGCTATTGCTCTACTCTAAATGGATGAACACAACTCCCTTTCCCAGCCATGTTTCTGAAGGGTTTCCAAATAAGTGTAGGTGTTCTTATGATGCTCCCTAAAGAATTCTAGTAATGTATTTTGTTCCAGTATACTATCTGCTCCTCCAAGGACACCACATCTGTCATGCTATGCAAGCATGCACATATTTCAGCACATACCCCTTATAACCTACCTTGACCTTGGAATACAGAAATAGCTATGTATACCCAGAAGACAGAAATGGAAGAGGAACCATTGGTGGAAAAGAGCAACCAGTACACATACAGCCAGTACAATTTAACTAGGCCAAATGGGGGGGAAAAAAAAAAAAAAGGCCATGTCAAGGAAGTATGTGCGAATGTAGTTAATTGTGTTCAAGCATTAAGAACAGGGCTGAGGTGTGCTGCCCTTGTTTTAGGGCAGCCAGACATTCCCATCACTGAACCCATACTGCAGCGATAGCCAAGCAAAAACTCAAAAGTTTTGCTGTGGTTGTTAGAATCACCACACTCTCCTGAAAGCAGGATTCACATAAATAGCAAACAACCTCCTAGAAACATTTAACTCATCAATCCATCACTGCCTGAACCTTCCTGAAAAACTCTCTCCTAAGAGTAAAGGTTCTGTCATCTACACTTACAAATTATAAATGGTAGCTCCTTACGTGTGAAGCACTTTGTATACAATTTACAAAGTGTTAAGCCGTATTCACTGGTGTTTACTATTAGAAAAAAAATTACCCCCAAAACTGAAAGCTAAGTTGCCAATGCAGTTATCAACGATGTTTCTGAGAGAGAAGCTATTGTTAGGGAAACATGTTCTTTGGCCAATTCAGATTCCCTTTTTTAATATTTTTTATTTATTTATTTTAAATTCAACATTAAATTATTTTATCCTGTTGGAATAAGCAGGAAGGATGTTATCAGCTTTAAATTTACTGGCTTTCAATTGAGCTTATAGCTCACACACCTG
Organism: Nipponia nippon; assembly: GCF_047370975.1. Lineage (NCBI taxonomy): Eukaryota > Metazoa > Chordata > Aves > Pelecaniformes > Threskiornithidae > Nipponia > Nipponia nippon. The sequence goes on along the minus strand of NW_028262357.1, from coordinate 1,704,337 downwards.
CCTTTGCCTTTCCCTTACACTCTTGTCTAGTTATACAATTATATTTTACAGGCCCTATATTGCTTTTCTCTGCTTGCTGTCACGAGAAAGTCTCAAACTAATGTCAGGAGAAATCAATTCTACTGAAGTAAAAACTTTATAAAAAGCATTTCCAGATGCACAAAGTAAAAATATTTTGCTTACTTATCATCAGAACAATAGAGAACAAAAAAAAAAAAGTCTTTGAAAATAAGTCTATAGTTTTATTTAAAAGGAAAAAAAAACCATGAAGACAAAGCAGTTTACATAGTATAGCTTGTACATAGGGGTACCAGCAGACCCAAAACCAAAATACAAACCCTAGTGATTCATGTCTAACAAAGCTCAGAAATGGCGTATGCTACAGTTTCTGCACATAAGCCCCCCACCCTAGACATAACGTTATCATTCTTTTTGTCTGATGCCTCAACTGCAAAATCCCAAGGGAGTTATGGATATCCGTGCCACTGCAATCACTCAGTTCCTTTTTCCATACAAAGGAATATTAGATTATCTGCAGCGTGTGCCACTGCTGCACTTAGCAAAGTTAGATGATTTATAATTTTGAGGCACACCAGTGCAAAGCTGGATTTTTAGGCTCAAAGTTAACTATTGACTTTTGATATACTAGGAAGACTTGCACCATATACGGTTTCCAGGCAAACAGAATGCTCCCTACTTTGAAATCTTTACAGCCTAAGGCCTGCAAATTAGCAAATTTAGCACACAATCCTCAGAAAAAAAGAGCTGAAAGATCACCCGGTTTACCCCACCTTCCTCAAGGCAAGACCTCCTAGGCAATCCTGCGAGATACCTGTCTTGTCACACTTAACTTACTTTTCCACAACTATTCAGGTGTGTAGAAAGAGAAATGTGCATATGCACAAGCCTTCAATTCAACAGGTGGAAGCTGTGAATATCTACTGAGTTTATCAGGATGTCATGCCAAGGCCCATCTGAAAAAATGGGATTACAAGAACATGGCCTAAAATACACAATCTGAGAGAGAAATAAAATATGTTATTGTAGTAGGTATATACACAGATATAACCCACATGCATTAAAAAAGAAGTGTTAACCAGGAAAACTACTCTTTAACCTATTCATTATCAACTAGCAAATTATTTTAGATGCAACGCACTGTCAAAGAACATGTAACTTAGCAGCAGTTACGAAAAAAAAAACAGGTTGCTTAATTAAATCCATATTATACCTCATATCTAAAATAAAGGCGTATTACACTTCACCATACACCACATCAAATCAAACTGTTTCCCCAATAGGACTGACTTTCTGCAGTATGCATGCTTTTTATGTTGATTACTTCTTTCAAATGAAACAAAAATCTGACACACTGGTAGAAGTACACCTTCCTCAATGACTGTTGTTCACAGTATTATGACAAACAATTAAGATATAAATTCAGTAAAAACACAGAATTACATAATAATGACATTTCCTCATTTTGACACACTTCTCATTACTCAAGGCCCGTTTTTGTCATATGTATCTCCCCCAACAAGGCATGTTTCACATGCATTAGTCTGGAAAGTCTCAGTAGAAAGGGCTGCTAAGCATCCTAAAGCACCTGAGAACCCATAGAGTTGTGTCTGACATCGGAGCAGACAAGTCTTCCACATTAGTGCCACGGGTAAGTCGTAGGAGAAGGAGTACAAACATCACAGGTCTACCCAGGCCACCAAGTCAACCACCAACGCTGACCAGAAGCCCTGGCCCTCATGTCCAGGTCCTTGTCTTGCCCCAACCCCTACGCTGCCTTCCTTGAGACGCTACAAATAGGAAAGCCCCTCTGCAAACCCCACATCCAAAGGGCAATCCAGACTCTCTGCCAGGCTCCCCCTCCCCAGAATCCAAGCACCTTCACCACCTCCTCCAAAACACCCAGCCTGTTCCAGCATACGCCCTTACCCCTAACATCACAGTCCCCATCCCCACCAATGCCTCTGCCCCAAACCCACAGCAACACTCACCCAGCAGCGCCCTCGCCCCCATCCCACTCGCATCCCAGCACCACTCAGGCTCCCCTTCCCCATCAACACCCTCCATAAGCCCCCGAATAACCGGTGTCCCCTCAGGCACCCCGTTCACGCCACCCTCCCCCCGTCCCAGCACCACCGGGCCTCCTCGGCCACCCCCTGCCCAGCGCCCCTCACCTCGGCCCGCCCCAGCCCCGCCGCCGCGGCCCCGGCCGCACCTCACGGTCCTTGAGGCCCAGGAGCAGCACCTCCTCCATGAGGGTGAGCCGCGTTTCCTTGGAGTCGCCCTTCTCGTCGTCGCCTGACTCGTCCCGGCGGCCTTCATCCTCCGGGCCGCCCCCTGCTCCTCGCTCCTTTTCGGCAGCGGCGCTGCGGGAGGCCTCGGTCCGGCGCTGCACAAGGCCGGAGCTGCGCTGGGTCAGGGAAGTCATGGCTGGAGGCGGCGGGAGGGCAGAGGCCTGCCGCGGGGAGAGGGGCTCGGCGACAGCTCGGGAGGCGGGGAGGAGAAGGGACGGGAGCCGCTCCCGCCTCCGCCCTATCCGCACCGGGGCAGCGGCCGGCCGGGGGGAGTCATGGGGAGCGGGGCTCGGCCGCGGCGGGGGAGGCGGAGGCAGCGGGGGCCGGCTTCCCCCCCTGCGGCGGCCGAGCTGGCGGAGGCGGCTTCTCCTCCAATATGGCGGCGCGGGCTGATGTCAGCGGAGGATGTGGCAGCGCCGGGCGGGGGGGGCGCCGGAAAGGGCCGCGGGCGGGGGGGGACGGACCCCCCCCAGCCCGGCCGTTACTGACCGTTACCGGCCGTTACTGGCCGTTACCCGCGGCTGCGGAGAACGGTTAATCCCGGGCTGCGGGAGAGGCGCCGGCCAGTACCCGCCGTGCCATAACCCAGCGGCTGCGTGCTGCGCTCTCGTCGTGTTGTTTGTTTTTTTTTTCTTAAAAAGTGCGTTATTGACAGCCTTAAGTCAGCTTAGTTTCATTTTTAGCCACAAGACCGTGACCGGTTGCTAGTGCAGCCCCCCAGGAACATATCCCCACATATGTGTATACATACATATATACTCGTCATCTAAGCTCAGGTGAGCTTTCAACAGTCTTGACTTCAAACTGAGGAGACGGAGTCCCTGCGTCTTTTCAAACCTTTAGCCCTTCTGAATGTGGCACACCGAAAACTCAAAAAACTACTTATCAAGGGTAAACCCCGTATGTTTCCAAGTAGAGTATTTTATTGCTTGCGGTGCAAGGATGGCCTATATTTTTTAGTCCACAATTAGGATATTGTGTTTGGCCATACGGAGATACATAGAGACATACACATATATTTTAGATAAAATACATAAAGTATCTGTAATATATATCTAAGATATAAATAAAAAAATATATATAGAGAGAAATATTTTACATATATATATATTATTTTTTAGGTGCACCCTGTTTCTCAAGAGCTCCAAGTCACTTTGTAAGTGACCGTCGCCTCCATTGTTTCACACGCCCCCCATTCTTGCGTCATCTGTTAATGTGACTTGGTGATACTACAGTATAGCTTCTTTAAGATGATTGATAAAAAAGAATAGCAGACAGACAAAACTGATCCCCGAGGATGTGAATCCCTCACTCAAGTGTTTGCTGGTTGTTCCTCATCTGTGGTTTGAGGCCTGCCAATTACAGTCCACTTACTATGTGACATTCTGATTTTTTTTTTATCTTTCTACCTTTTTTAATTAAAATGTTTTGCTGTACCAGGTCAAATGCCAAACCAAAGCTTAAGGATATAACATCACTGTTACTTTTATCGAATAAGCTTTTGCATAAAGATGAGATACCACAATAGCGTTACAAGATCTGATTGCTGGAAATGTCTTTTCTGAGTAGTAATTACACTCAAATCTTTATTAATTTAGTCCTATATGAGCCACTCGGATATTTTGCTGAGGATTACAATCAAGATGACAGGCATGTAATTAACCTCGGTCATCCATTTTACCGTCTTTTAACATAGTCACTGTATTAACTTTCTTCCTGTTCTTTGGAACTCCCAAGATTTATTGAGAGTCATAATTAGAGATTAAAAAGAGGTTCCAACAAGCTCTTTTAAAAACCTGTATGCAAGTTATCCTGGCTTACTGATACAAATTACCTAGATTTACTACTGCTGTTTAAATGTCTCTTAATGTATACTGTTAACGGAAAGTATTTCATCTTTGTCCGGTGTGATAGTATTTACCTATTTCCCCAGAATACAAAGCTATTTATTGAACACATTTTTTAAAGCACTGTTAACAATTCTTACATTTCTCTTTAGTAATATCATTGCTAGAATTTGCCTTGCACCTGCATTCAATTCCCTGTTTCTTTCTGTTCGCAAAAATGTCTCATCATCACTTACATTTTCTCTAATTCCTAGATTTAATTAACAAAGCAATATTGTCTTCTCCTTTCTTATCAGTACAATGCACTGTTCAGGCCATTAAATTTATTTTCACTTTCCCATTACACTAGTATGGCATTTTAACTATGTTTGGGTTTTGTCCTGGTTGGATTTTAAGGGTTAACTGATTGAATGTTCGTTAGCAACTCCTAATTTGTATTTTGTTGGTTCGGGTCCTTTCCTCGAGGGCCTCAAAGGACTCATCACTATTTTCAGTTTTGTGAAAATCACTTTTTGAAAGTAGCAGCTAATTATGTTATTGATTTCCCCACTTTTCTATTTTTTATTACAAAAGTGATCAAATTAGGATAATTTGTAGATTAACAAGAGCTTTTAATTTTGTTGGTTGATTTCATTTTTATTAGGATGAGACGTACTATGAAGTTCCTTACATTTGACAGTCACTTTTCTGACTTAGAAATTCAGGTGTTTGCACAAATTGAATGGTGTAATTTCAAACAAATATATATTTTCATTACTAATTTCAGTTCTGATTCTTTATCTAATGAACCAAAGCCAATAAGCTCAGTGTGAATCAAATTAAGAATGCAAATAATTGAATTTTGAGCCAATTTTTTTTTTTTGTTTTACACCAGTGCAACGCTGATAGACAAAACCAAAATTTGAATGAAAAGGAGACCAAACAAGACACATTTCAGCACACCATTTTGTTGGTGTTGACCTCTTCTACACCACCGAGAGCTGGTGTGTTAGCAGGGACCGCTCCGCTTGTTGGATCTCCACCTGGGAGGTGCTAATGTACATTGTCACGACCTTCTTGCCTGCAAGATGTATTTGTGCCAAGATGTATTTGAAAGATATTTCTGAGTCATGTGTGGCTTTATGAGGAGTTCAGAAGGCTGTAACCCCCGACGCTGTGGTTTGTCACTAGCTGGTGCAATGCGTGCATCGTGTCATATGGGCTGTCACTGGGCGTCCCACTGGGTGCAAACTCCCCTTCCTCCCCCCATCCCAGAGCCAGTGGCATCCAGCCTGAGAGACGAGGCCCTAAATCTTTGAAACATCCTGTTAAGAAGTAATAATGCAAAAGCACAGGCTGTAGTCTATAAATAATTTTGTTGGGCTTGCAGTAAATTGACCTCGTAACACATCCTTGTTTATTCTTAAGTCCATATCTGGCAGAATTTCTATTAACAGTTGCTGATGAGTCTAAGTTATCTTTACTAAATGCAACAGACTTCAAAAGTAGCTACGTTTTTTGAACTGCTGCTAGCCCGCTGGGGAGTTGAAATAAAAAGGAAAACAGCAAAGGAATGAATCTTAGACTCTCATTTTGTGTTGTGCGAGTTGCAGTTGCCATGATTTATTTCACCATGGGAGCAGGGCTTACCTCAGTGATGTCAGCAGAAAAAATGATTGACAAACCGAACGCAAACGTCTGTTGGGACAGTAGGTCAAGGAAGGAGTAATGTTATTTAACACCTGAAGCAGGAGGTCGCATGCTGTTAACTATCGACAAATGTGTTGTAAATTGAACGTGATGAGCATGACATCCAGCTGGTTAAAGCAAGAAGTTGTAGAAGTCTCAACCTAACAGACGTGCTCTGAAACTTAAGATGTAGTGGACGAATCCTAGTGCTACTGTCGCAGCATCCTAACAAGATACTGCTGGGCAGATTTTTCTCCTGAAGGACAATTAGATTAATGGCATGTGCGTGTTTTGAAGTTGACAGCAAGAATACAGGAGTTGTTTTCTACAAGGTGGCCGCTGACTGTGGTACAGCTTTACTATCCCGTGGTTTCACCAATCAAGCTCGTTTACATTCCTGCCTGTGTCTTCAATTCCCTCTCAGTGAAAGTTTGCCACTCCCAATTATGCCGCTAAAAACAGGTGTCAGGTGGAGTTGTGGCCTGAATCCCTGCAAGGATCTGACTTAAAAGCAACAGTTAAAAAAAAGGTCATGTTTAACCATGTTTAACAGGGCAGCCTCACAAATAGGCACCGTATCATTACTGAAGGAGCACTGAGCTGGAGTACAAAATTAAGAAACCCAATGGCCAGGAGCAAAGGGGGACAAGAATTTCTTAAGGCCAAACCATCTTTAAAACCATGCTGATTACAAACATGCTGCTTAAGTGCTAGAGTAGACATTAATGCCAGAAAGCAACTGGAAGGAACAAACTCTCTTGAGATTTGTTGTATCCAGTATTACCAGCATGATCTCCAAGAACAGGATTTTCACTTCCAGTAAGAATCCAGATGCTGACAGGTACAGAGTGATGAGAGGAGGAGGAGCTCAGAGATATGGGACAAGAAAACCGAGCGGACTAATGTGTGATCCTGTAAGTGGGAAGAAACTAGAGTTAATGACCAACTAACCATAGAAATCGTGTCTAGTACACAGTGGTCATGTAACATTCTCACTTTTGGTTTCAGCTGCACCTGCTTTACTCGTACTGTTGTTCTGGTTACTAAATAAATCCTTCACTAGCCAGTGCAGACCAGCTGGGATTTTCTTCTTGGTTTTAGGACTGAACTTTCCAACACCAGCAGCAAATTTTTCTAAGTAAAAAGCACTTACTGATGTGGCTCTTTGTGTCCATAAAACAAACCCTTGCTTTGACAGCTTTTAATGCCAAATAGTTAGACATCATTTAAATTATCAGTTTATAAAATCAAAATTTGCCAATATATCTTTTCCAATAAGCCTCTTTCTAAGGTTCTCCCTTGGGGTGATTTAAGGATGATGTTTTAGGCTTCTCAAAAATATGAGGAATTACTACTTTCAGTGGCATAGCGCCAGCTGTTAACACCTAGCTCATATAAAATCAGATGCAGCCACTAAGTTAGTAATAAGATTTAACTTCAAGGAGCTTTGAGTTAAAAATTTAGTGCTGCTTTTAATTTTTATATATACAAAACCAGTAAGCTGCGGTTTTTTTAGAGACAGAGTGACAGGCATTTTAGGAAGACCAAGGGCAGACATGCAAAGGTGTTATTCACATTTGCTCATTTCAAAAACGTTTTCTTTATTCAAGTAGTTCCAGATCCTCTCATTTACTCATCTCCTGCAGAGTTCAAATGATTGCTAGTTCCTGAAATCTTTGTATTGTAATAGCAGCTTCCTCCTTGTATCTGAGTGATATTGTTCAGTAGCAAGAATCTGTACTAGTTATTTTAATATTACAATTATAGTACTGAAATCATAAGGGCAAAAATACCTCTAGGAAAAATGTGCAGCTTTCTTACATGTACATTGAGTAAAATGAGTCCCATGAAGCCTCCACCAAAACTGTCACTGGTATTTTGGCAAAATTTTAAATGTTTAATGCAGTGAATTTTATACAAATTCAATTTCAAAAATCTTTATTTCACTTCCTAATGTAACAAATGCTTTACTATCTGTTCCTTGTAAAGTATATAAATACTCATCAACTCATTAAAAAAATACATAAAGCCAGATGGCGCAAAGAAAATGTTTCCGTGGGGTTGTAATTTACAAGATAAATAGTGATTAGAAGAGTATTCTTGTTGTCTAATTAGAGAGTACTTGTGTTCATTCAGAAGTGTGTGTAGAATAAATGTCGATTACTTTTGGTAGGTTTACACCCTCTCATTATGACTGAAAACCCACGCAAAGAGAATCAAACAGTGAGTGGTAATTTTACAACAGTAAAATGAGGCAAACAGAGCCATGGGGTCAGTCAAGGAGAAAAATAAAGATGCCAAGAACTAGTGGGTTGTATCAGCTCAGCAAAGGTGTGTGAGCAGCTGGGACAAGGGAAATGGAAGAAAAATCTGGCAAGAAAAATGGTAGCAGCCATCTCTGAGCCTCTATAAAGACTGTTGTAAAGGAGATAAAGCTGCATTTTCCAGTTACCTTGTTCCTGAGGAATCAGCCAAGTGCATTGCAGTGGCTGTTCTGCTCCTGGCAGAGGTTGAATACCCTGCTTGTGCTGTGTGGTTTGTACTTCTCATGGCAGCCAAGAGGTTGTGATCACAGTGAACACCAGAAGGTTTTTAAGTTTGGCACGGATGGTATACCTTCCATAATACCTTCTATCCAGGGAGAAAAAACATTGATGAACATTTGTAGATTAAACATGCAGACGTCTCTGGGTTACGGTTCTCCCCCCATTCACTCAAGAGTCAAAACAGGATGGAAGCAAGTCTAACTAGTTTTTGTTACATTTAAAGTTGGCTTTGAAAACATGGAAGAATAAAATCTTGTGGGAGTCAAGTATTAGCAAGCACTGTGTCTGACTGTCTTTCTGTGAACTTTGCACGGTTGTTGCCATCACGACCTGATAGACACCAAACGTGGATTTGAGAAAATTCCAGAAGAGGTTTTTTGGAGGGGACGCACTTGCTCTTAGCCAGGGGAGTTCAGAAGTGGGACTGCTCACTTAGCAGCAGAGCACCCCACCAGCACTGCCTTTTTTCTGGTTTGGCCTGTATTCCAGGTGCCTCTGTTGGCTGCAAGGTGGAAGGCTTGAGAATATTTTCCTGTGAACATTTTCCCATAGGGTTAAAAGAAGCCAAATGTGGACTGATTTTCTTTGGGTTAATTCTGCACTTGATTATATCTGTGCAACAACATCTATCTTCAGTATTGTAAAACGATATTATCGCTAGAGCAATTCTATGGGATGGCTTTTAAAGAGATTTCACGGGCTAACACTTTACCATCCATGCAAACATTTATTAGTACATTTGATGCAAAAGAGCTGTTATTCAAACAGAAATCTCTTCATAGGGGATATGCAAGGAATTTTTGATTTAAATCTAGACTGCAGACCACGTTCTTAGTTCAATTTAAAGTAATAATTTGAATGGTTGGGACAAAGGCCATTTAGGACCTTACCTGCATAATATAGATTGATGAGCATTTGAGCATTAAACACAACATCGTTTCTGAGGTTAGCCAGTTATTTAAAAACTTGTCGCTGTCCAGTTGAATAAGTACATTTTCATAAGTACTGATTGCATTTAGGAGTTCATTAATGATCTATAAATATATAAGAACTCAGGCTACGTACTTGTGTAGCACCAAACACAAGAGTACCTGGACATGACTAAGTAAAGATGATGTAGAGCATCAAACCATGAGACACAGAGGGGTGTGATTCTAGAGTGTCTCCAGTTTTTTTAATAGTAGTATTTGCAGCAATCACAGCGGATTCAAACAGAGCAGAAACCTGACTAGTAATCAGGAACTATCAGAAAACCCATGATAAAGCAGTAAGTTTACAATCAGCCTTGTACACCTATAGCATGCTCATGTTTCTGCCTTTTAGTGGATTTTTTCCTCCCTGAAAACTAGATTGAGGAAGAAGAGAGGGGGGTTGGGGCTTTACTGTTGAAGCCAAAAAGAGCTAAACCAGCACCAGAAATACACAGTAAAGCTGGAAAGGTTATATGTCTTTTTTTCTAGGGATCCTGGAACGGGGAAGGGGGACTCACTAGACAAATGCCTCACTGACTCCAGAGTAAACCGGCAGCTGAGTACATTTCTGTGCATGCCCAGACATGCAGCAGCACTAGGAGAGAGCCAGTGAGCCTGATAAAAATAGCTTTGAAAAACTTAGCATAAGAAAAGTTCCCCAAAATATTTTTCTATACCTTGGAGCAAAAGGAAAGAAAGTGTAAAAAAAGTGTTTGCATTGCTTGCATCAGTTATATGAGCTGCTGTCTTGCTGATGGCCACTTACTTTTGCATTACCTTTTGGGTTTTTTTACGGTACTAAGTTGTTGCAAAAGTTAGCTTTGAACAGGGCAGAAGAAACTTTCCTTTTCTCTTGAATCCATCTGCCATTAAACTGTAACTTCAAGCCAGGACACTGATACCTGTCTGCCTCAAAGCCTCACGATTACACTAACAGCAATGTGTGGCAAGTGACCATCACATCGCTTTCCCATGCTGATGCAGGCAGTTGCAGGACTAGCTACAAAACACAGCCTACCTTTTGGGCCTCCCAAAAATCTGCCTCCCACAGCCACCGGAGGCAGTCTGATGCTCACAGCAATAAGCTGTGTCACTGAAGCCAGGATTAGACCTTCAGGACTCCAATGACTTCCCCAGGGAAGAGACAGAAAAAAGTATTAGCAGCTGAATTATCACCAGTCTCAAATTAAGATGGAAGTTAGAAACAAAAACTTAGTGGAGAAACCCAGCTGATGACTGGTAATAGAAATACGTCCTGCAGCCGAAGAAGGTGGCCCTGCCGTGGCCCAGGAACCTCCAAACGACACAGATGCATCTGCAAGGGAGGCCCTTGGCTGCAGCGGGGAAAGAGAGAAGCTGCACAGCGTATCGGTATTTTCACCTGCATAGGCAGTAAGTCAAGGTCTCTCTCTGGTTTATAAGTCATCTTTGGAAGAAAAAAATAAATCTCTCTCTGCTCTTGCTGCGATACAGCAAATGACATCTGAGCTTTCCATATTTAACACAGAATATGTCACACTGATGAGTCAGCCATCAAGGTGTCCTACTTTGGTACGTATGGTCTTTTCTCCTTAAATGTTTTCCCTAATGTTTACTGAGGCACCAGCTTAATTCTCTTTGCCAAATAATAAAACAATGATTTTACTTAACAGCTGTTTACTACACAGTAAGTCCTTCAGAGAGAAATTAAAAACAAAACAAAAAAATCCTTTAAAAATCCCCCCAAACTAAAACTAGTCTCATTATTCATAGTGTAAGTTATGGAGCAGCAAATACAACTCTTGTGCTTCTGCGGAACAAACAGACAAGCAGAAGACACTTAAGCTTTTACTGGCCTTAAGCATCAAAATGCACCTGTGGCTGAAATCCAGCGAGGCGATCTGTCACTGCTTACAGCAGGAGGGCAGGACCAGGCACTGCGCCAAACCAAAGAAAGCACTCCCTATCCTGGAAGCCTGGTCCCACTCTGAAACACAGCTCTGTAAAAAACAGATTTAGGACTTTCCCTCTCTTTGAATCAAATGGGATCTGTTTCGCTAGCTGCAAACTCAGCCTGGAACTGGAGAACCAACTTGACGCTTCACCATCAGTCATAAACATCCTGCAGCCAAAACCAAAGCATTACTTATGTCTGCATGACCCCAGGATTTTAAATTGGCCTCAGATATGAACGTCATGTTTGAATATGTGTTTGCTAGTCATTGTTAATATAAGGTTAATACAAGGTTCTAAGTGTTTCTAACATCCTGTTTTCCGACAGGAGCTATTTCTGGTGCTTCACAAGCGTTACTCTTAGCTGTACTACTGCAACTGAACTGAACACTTCAGCAGATACTTTTTGTGAAGGTGTACCCCAAGCTGACAGTAGCAGGGACTTTATTTTGCCATTAACATCAGGAAATATGGCATGGGATATACAGGAGGACCAAAAATGTTTAAGGAAGAAGATGCGATTTTTACCACTTTCCATTGGCAAAACCGTATTGGAAAGATACTGTAGAACAGAAATAATTCTGAAATTTGAAAACACATAGATAGATAAAACTACTTCAGAGTAGACTTTTTACAATGTCCCTTCAGCACAGCTGACAAAAATAAAAAATTGATCAAGATTCCTAATTCTGCTCCATCTGCCAGTTTCCCTTCCGCAGGAAGAGATCTTTCTTGATCTGGGCTGTTAGCCAGCTTGGAGTCTAATAGGTTGCTCCAGTTAGGAAGAAAGCATCTTTGATGCAGTTTGGTTTATTTACAAAAATATACAGCCTTGCTTCTTTAAGCACAGTATAAATCAAACAGCTGGAGGCAGTTTCTTTAAACTCAGCTCTTTCAGCCCGCACCTGACCAAAGACCCCTTTTGCAATGCTTCTGCTACCAGTTCTCCATAGAGCAATAGATTTCATGCTCCTCATCGCCACTGAGTACATCTCAAAACCTAATCTAATTGACACACCGGAGTTACTGGTGAGCAGTTGCGCAACGATGGCTTGCCCCATTGTGGGATGGACTGCTTAGACTTCCATAGCTCAGCAGTGAGGATTTGGTGATAGCCATGGTGAGATTACTCACTTATTAATGCAACACGTACCTTCTCACAGCAAAACCAGGGAGACGTTCAGGAGACCTGGGAAATATGAATCAGTGGGTGATTTTAACTGAGCAAGATCTTCCTGCAAGTGTAGCTGTCTGGGTGGTACCTACTGGCAAACCAGCAGTTAAACAAATTGAACAAAAGCTCATACAGATGCATAAAATAAATTTTGTACACCTTTAAAACTCAGTCATACCAGTAGGAACTGAAAATCCCACCATAAAAGCTTTCCAAAAACACATACAGCCAAACAGACGCTGTTAAAAGGTGCAGCTATTTAAGTGTTTGTGGTGGGTTAATGTTGACTGCATGCCAGGTGCCCAGCAAACCGCTTTATCACTCCACCTCGTCAACCGGACAGGGGAGAAAATACGATGAAGGGCTCACGGGTTAAGATAAGGACAGGGAGATCACTCACCAGTTACCTTTATGGGCAAAACAGACTCAACTTGGGGAAATTAGTTTAATTTATCAGAGTAGGGTACTGAAAAATAACCCCCAAATCTTAAAACCCCTTCCCCACACCCCTCCCTTCTTCCTGGGCTGAACTTCACTTCTTGAGTTCTCTACCTCCTCCCCCCCATGGCACAGGGGAATGGGGGTTGGGGTCAGTTCACCCCACGCTGTCTCTGCCGCTCCCTCCTCCTCAGGGGAGGACTCCTCACACTCTGCCCCTGCTCCAGCGCGGGGTCCCTCCCACGGCAGACAGTCCTCCACCAACTGCTCCAGCGTGAGCCCTTCCCAGGGCTGCAGTTCCTCACCAACTGCTCCAGCGTGGCTCCCTTCCACGGGGCGCAGTCCTTCAGGAGCAGACTGCTCCAGCGTGGGTCCCCCACGGGGTCACCAGTCCTGCCAGCAAACCTGCTCCAGCCTGGGCTCCTCTCTCCATGGGGCCACAGGTCCTGACAGGGGCCTGATCCAGTGGGGGCTTCCCACGGGGTCACAGCCTCCTTCGGGCATCCCCCTGCTCCAGCATGGGGTCCTCCAGGGGCTGCAGGTGGATCTCTGCTCCAGCGTGGACCTCCATGGGCTGCAGGGGGACAACCTGCCAGACCCAATACAATGTTTCTTTTCCCCCACATGTCCATGGAAAGAAGAGCAAATCCTCAGTTCCTCACTCAGAAGAGTTCAAGTACATTAAAGAATTCCTTTTCAGTCCTGTGATTAAATTTACCTTTTCAACTCCAGTTCAGTACACTCAGATATTATTTAGCTGACTGAATATAACTTTTCAAAAGAAATTTCTTGGCGGGGGTAGCAGCCGTAAACAATGCCCCTCTGACAAATGCAAAGATGTAAGTCAACTTTTCCCTCCGAGTGCACTTTTCAGCTGGACAGACATTGGCCTTGTGAGGGTGGAGCTGGTAGGCAGCAGGTTGTGTATGAACAACTGAGAGGGAAAACGCTCAAGAAGGGGAAGGATGTCTACCAGCCTAGACAATTAATGTCAGCAGACAACACCAGTAGGGCTATTATTACTTTAATAAGATCCAAAGATTATGAAGAAATGTTTATGTTCGGTCATTTCCTGCTCCCTAAGCGAGTCTGGGTCCCTGGTAATTGTATTTCAGCTGTTTCCAGCATCCATTATTACCTGCAGAACTCCAGAGGCTTTGCATATTCATGCAGCCTCTACTTAACACCAAGACATTAAGTAATGGTTTTACTATTACTATATTTCATGTCAGTAACTAGCCCTTTTTATCATCATCTCTCCCAGATACCTATTCAGCTGCAACCTGAATCATAAAAAGGGCCACTGCCTTAGGAACGACACTAGGTGAATAAATATCCCTGGCAAATTGTAGTCTCTCAATCAGAATCAGGAGCGCTCCATCCTACACCTGAGGCAGATAATGGGCTGCATATGGACAAAGCACATCACCAGCATTAAATCTAAATAAAAATGAGAAGTAAATAAGTAAAACATGCTAAAAGGGGAGAGGGGGAGAGTAACCAATCAGCATAGCTATGCATGGCTGAAGCTTAGAAGAGAAAAGCAGGAATGCATCGGGAATCCAAAATCACTTTCCAAGCAATGGTTGTTTTCAGATTACAGGTCAGAACATGATTTTTGCTTTTCAACAGCTGCACTCAGTCACTGCTTAGTCACAGCCCGGGCAGCATGATGGTATTTAAAAACTCTGCCAGTCCAAACCGAGCCACAGCCTAAGGAACTACAGGCCTGAAGAGCATCAAAGTGTGTTTCATGGCCATAGATTGAATTAACTGTTTTTGTTTACTTTACCTTATTACTGTACCAAACAGGTCAGATCCAATGCAACTATACTTTAAATCACCCTGTGAGGCTTCTACAGGCAACCTCAAACCAAAGTTCTTTCAGGTTGTGGTTTTTTCTTCTTTGTCTTTTTTTTTTTTCCCCCTCAGAAGTCTTAAATAGCTGGAGTTAGCTGTGCATGTTATTTACAACATTTCAGCTAGCCGCACATTAGATGTGGTTCCCAGGATTTATCTCTTTTTCAACAACACGGCACCTCGAGAACTAGATTTACTGCACTTGTGGTTCCACCTTTCACCTCGTCTGCTCTAACTGAGGGTGGCCTATTGAAAAGGGAGAACGCTCAAACAGTCTGCTCCTCTTGCTTCCTCGGGCACCCCCATGGGGTGATGTGGCTCAACACGCTGGTCCGATAGAACATTAATGCACAAAAGCAAAATATGTATTTTCATAAAATCAGCTGACGGCTACACGAGACTAACAGCAAAGGTGGCGGGAGCACACCACTGGGCAGCACACAGCCCTGGCAGCTGCCTGCAGTTGCCCCACATGGGTGTAACCCAAACCCCAAACCCTGCTGGGAGAACAGACCGTCGTTCTTCGGTCGCTCATGGCTCTCCACTGCAGGCATCAGTCCAGCAAAGTACTGAGAGCTACAGGAGATACGCTGCTTGGGATCATCACCCTGCTTTTTCTTCGATGCAGTTTTCATTTGTGAAAAAAAGCTGCACAGGAAGATTTTACTTATCTAGAATAATTTTTTAATTATTATTATATGACAACTTCCAGAGTGGCCATGCTCCATATTGGCAGGGAAGTGAGGAACCTTGTACTTTAAAAAGACTGGTTAAGTCATCTGCAGTGCTTCTTGTCTGGCTTTCAGTTACTCCCACCACCTCAGGAGAATGCAACAGGAAAAACTAAGTATAGATGGCAGGTATAGAACCAATCTTTTCCAAACTGAAACAAACAGCCCTCAGAAAAGCACGTCAAGAAAGACTTTTTAAAAAGTGAACCCACAGTGGAAAGTCTAGGATGGGAAACTGGAAAATGCAAGAAGTGGCTTGTAGGTAACAAACTGGGTTCATCTGTGTGGGGAACTTCAGGAGCTTGGTAAGGAGCATCCTGTTCCCATTTGTGAATTGGGGTCATAGTGACAGTTGAAACATCTTCTTGCATCATCACCAAGACATGAAGCAATGAGCAGTTACGCCCTCTGCATAAAATCTGCTTCTCTGTCATCACATTCATACATAAACATACTTTAAATCAATGCCTGTAGAAACACAAGAGGGAGTGAATCCCAGACTGCAAAGTGAGCTAGATAGCAAGCCCACAAAGCTCTGACATTTAAAAGCCTGCTAGTATTTATAAAATACTTGAAGATTTACACGCTTAATTAGCAAAACTGTACATTAATTCTAGCTATGTTAGCTGTTCTTAATTGGAAATTTTCTTCAGACGGGAATAAAAAGAAGAATAAGGATTATAAGTGACCTTTCAGAAGTCATACAAATGTCAGCTCATTTCCAGGAAACTCAAAGGTTCCCTAGCCTGAATTCTGGCCTCTGCAGTATAATGAAAAGTTTATTTCAGAATACAAAAACAGACATTACCCAAGATAATTTGTGTGTCCAGAGAAGGACAATGAAGCTGGTGAAGGGTCTAGAGCACAAGTCTGGTGAGGAGCGGCTGAGGGAGCTGGGGCTGTTTAGTCTGGAGAAGAGGAGGCTGAGGGGAGACCTTATCGCTCTCTACAACTGCCTGACAGGAGGCTGTAGCAAGGTGGGGGTCGGTCTCTTCTCCCTAGTAACAAGCGATAGGATGAGAGGAAACGGCCTCAAGCTGCGCCAGGGGAGGTTTAGGTTGGATATTAGGAAAAACTTCTTCACCAAAAGGGCAGTCAGGCACTGGACCAGGCTGCCCAGGGCAGTGGTTGAGTCCCCATCCCTGGAGGTATTTAAAAGGCGTGTAGATCTCAGGGACCTGGTTTAGCGGTGGACTTGGCAGTGCTGGGTTAACAGTTGGACTTGGTGATCTTAAAGGTCTTTTCCAACCTAAACGATTCTATGATTCTATGATAAAGGAAAGAAAAGGTTGCATTAAGAGAAAACTGGGATACCTCATCTGACTGTAAATAAGCAGATTTTCCTATCTGGGAGAAGCATTGCTTTTAGCCTGAAAACTGCGGATTTGAATCATGCCTGAGCTGCAGGTACAGGGGGCTTAGCTTCATTCTCCCACCCTGATTTCCTTAGTAACCACACAGGGCAGCTCATCAGTCTCCTCTCCACCCACCTGCACCAAAGCTTTGGAAACCAGTAGATAATTTTGATCATATTTGACAGAAATAAATTTCAAAAGTTACTAGATTCCAGCAGGCAGTTGTGATTATGTGGACTGGCCACAGCAAGTCATGTCCATTTATTTGGTCCCCCAGGAACTGAGATACTGAATTTGGCTTGTCCAGCATGTTCGTAGCAACGACAAACCTATTAACTGCTCGCACAGCACGTGACTTGAGAACACAGAGGGGATGGATGGAGGCAAGACTGAAGATGCTATGGTATGAGCACGGGTAGGAAATGCCAGAAGAAAGGATGAAGTTGAGGGAACTCTGGTACGGCCAGACAATACAACGCCATGGGAAATCAGTCTTCATAGTTCTGCTGTTCACAAAATAATTTAACAAATGCACTTCTAGGTATATGTTATCTGCCTGCTTTAAGCATCCAGCCATAACATTAAGCGAAGTACCCATTTCATTTTACTGGATTGCTGAAATAAAAAACTGAGAAAACAAATGCTTGCTGGAAGTGGAGTAACACGCTGCCATCGAGCAACAGCGTTTACTGTTTCACAGGGTTTCCACACGAGGACAAGGCTTCACAGTAGTCCAAAACGTGGCAGCATCAAGCATCCCTCGACCATACAAACACTTGCCACGATGTTAGCAGTCCTCTATCGACATCATCTCAGCCTCCATAACAAGTTTAAAGCTGATACTCTAAAGTCAAACTTACCTCCCAAGCAAGCCTCTCTGGGACTCAGAACTGTTTGCCGTCTCTACCACATTCTTCTAACACAGCCTGAAAAAAAATCCACTTCCACTCCCTTTTTAGTCAATGTGGAGGTGCCCTCCCCACAAAATTGTTTCTCCAGCTCAGACATCAGCTATCCTCATCCTCTGTGTCCACTCCTTTCCAAGTAACTTTACTATAAACCAAGACAAAGGACCCGAGGTCATGAGAAGAAGGGTTTTGCCCCTCCCACCCCCCAACCACTGAATTCATCCTGGAAAAGCATATACTGTTCTGTATACAGAATGCTCTTTTTAGACTCAAAAGAGTAATCTGTCTCCTCCCCGTCCCAGAAAAATGAAGTCCATCCCACATAATTTCTAAATGGAGCTTTACACAAAACCTAGCTCTTTTTAAGAGTACCAGGCAGTAAACACTGGATATGAGGTTTCCAGCTAAAGATTAGAATGAAGGTAACCTCTGGTGTGACAAAACTAATCCATCGTAAGACATCTACAGCAGAAAGTATTCTACTCCCTCCTGAAGAAGTTATGCTTCCATGCTTTGAGCGTGAACGGAAAAAGCTTTAACGGGAGCATTCCAATATGGTGTACATCAATAGCCAAGCGTTTTCACTAGTGAACGCAGTCTTAAATCAAAGCCAAGCGGTCAAAGTACACGCGCTGATCTTTAGAAGATGTGGGTGAGGCAGAGGCACACCTTGTGTTGCAACGTGGCCTGGCACTTCACAGCCGCTGCATAAGCTATTACTCTACGAGACCTCAAGAACAAGTCTGTCGCCGTCTTGTAACATTCTCTTTAGGAAATGCCCAAAGTGGCATGATTTTTGAATGTGTGATTTGTGCTACTGCTGTTTTTTACAGAAGCTAGTAATTTGTAATCTCTGGAAAAAAACAGTTAAATTTGTACTCTACGGCTCACTGTCACCATCTCCCAGTCCATGCTCAATACACACTTGGTTTGAGCAATACCCTGCTGTAGCAATTTCAAGAAGTTGCTTAGTTTAACACTGTAAGAACCACGATCCCCGTTGAAATGGGAGAAGACAAGTACATTGCTAAGACCGAAATAAAGTGTTTAATAAACCCCCAAATACTGACATTCAGCAGACACTTTCTAGACCACCTTAGTTAACTTCCCACAGTCATCCCACTACACTGCACTGACCTCTCCTCTTTCCTGAGCTGACAGCACCTCTCCAGTAAGTATAACCAGGTCAAAACTGTGCAGCTTCCTCCCCAGAACAGTCTGTAAAAACCCAGCACATAACTAGAAAGGCCTCGTGACTGTAGATTGTCAAGTTTCCTACCATTTAAAGTATCATTTGCAAAATATGACTTTAAACATAGATTCTCATTTCAGGACGGATACGCCAAAGTATATTTTATTGACAGTCTCCAAACAGCCCGCTAGAAAGAAATGACAGTATTAAAAAAACCAAAACTGTAAAGCTTCTAGCTTGCATTCAGTGTAAAAACTTGGAGGTATAAACAGAAGCCTGCAGTAAAAATATTAAGTACATTTCTAATCCCACAGTGCAGAAAACCAGTAACAATGGTATTTACTCTACATTAGAAGTGCTCCCATGTTCAATTCCACATATATTTCTCTTCTATATAAACTTCTGGTAACTTATGTACAAACAAGATGTCCAACATCTGTTCTTTAATATAAATATGTAATCTGCACGACTGAAACATTACATCAGTTTGATCAAAGGTACAGAAAAATCCATTTAATATTTTTTTCTAAAGGCAGTGTTCAAAAAAACCAACCCTTGAACCCAGATGACCTTAGAATGATAGGTATTTCTTCACCATAAAAATGCACTGCTCATTCAACATGCGAAGTATAATTGCATACATGAGTCACTTGAGCTACTATAATAAAGTCTGAAGGGCATGTGCTGGACAGCCCATTCTAGCAAGTGCTAGCTGCAAGGTCGTATGTATCACAGAAGGAAGTGTAAGTACTAGTGTATTCATTTTAAATAAAATGCTACAAACTCAAGTGTTGTCCTCGCACTACTAAGACTTAAGGCAATCAAGAGTTGGGAAGCTTCAGTTTGGCATAGCTGCATTAAGCTCTCCCCTTTCCCCACTACTAAGTTTTAATACGTTAAAATAAATATATTTTTAGAGGGCTGCTGATAAATTTTTGCTATACATATTATACAACTCAGTGTAAAGTGACTGATCAGTAATGCAGTTTAATATCCCCAATTCCACTGAGCTGATACAACTTAAGCAACAGTTCCTCCACCACCTAAGATTTCCAGCATGGATTTCTAAATTGGTAAGAGAACAGAAAAAATACTGAATGTCTACCCTCTCAGCATAACTGATTTTATGATTTGCATCTATTCTTGCGGTATTCTAGAATTTGAGGGTTCAAAATAGATTCGACAGTCGAATAATATTCAACTTTACAAAGGATGATTATTTGCAGTAAAAATACTTTATATATAAACATACACACAGTAGATCAAAGTCAACAGGCATTTCTTTATGGCTTTTTTCACTGAGGTACTGTTATGACATCCAGCAACAGGATACGAGTGTTCATATGGTATGAACGCCACATTCATAAGCTGTACCACCAACTCATGACAAGTGGCAACAGACTGCAAATCCAGCTTCACTGCAGGATTACAGAAAAAAGAGTCTTCCCTTCTATGTGGAGGGTCTCAGTGCAAGCTACAGAAAGCCTCAAAGGCAACTGGCATAAATGGGGAAAAGTCAAAATTAAAGTCTCACTCTATTAAAAGGAGAAGAAAACACTCATGGCAAATTAGAATCTCACAGTCAGGCAATTTCTTACAATTAACAGCAAACATTTGGGACTTAATATTCCAAGGCAGCAAAGGCGTATAGCGTAGCAGCCACACAATAAGACTTGAAATGTGTAGTTAACCTCTTGCATCTGATCCTTAAGCTAAGTGCATGCACAGGCTTAGAGCAGCCAAGCTGCTACTGTAATACCACACAAGGTGAAGTGCTGCAAGCCAAAGATGAACAAAGATGAGGTTGAGAAGCACATGACGTCAGTTGATGCCACAGCAGACAAAAATCCCCTGGTGACCACAAGTTTATTCCTCAGCTGTAAAAAGCTTATTTGTGAGTGCACATTTAGTTGCACATTTCCCCGTTTATTTTACATGGGGGGGGTGGGAAATGCAGATGTGTTAAGTCCCTAGTCATAGTACTTCCAATCCTAGTATTCTTAGCATAAGGGGAAAAGGTTTTATGTTAAGATAGTGATTGTTGCTGTATATATTTAGTATTCCACATTTACAACAGAAAATAATGGTCTTTCATTGTTTGTTTTTCTTTTTCTAAACGAAGTGGCCATATGGCCACTCCAGCCTAGACTTCTGTTCTTACTACACCTATGCTAAAAATGTGTTTCTGCAATAAATACTGTTCGAGTGAAATGGAAGTTCAAAATGTGCTCAGTTAATCATGGCAACTAGTTCTTTCCAACCAAGTTTGTTTTTTTAACGCCACAAACCCATTAAACAGGCTGAAGATGCTTGAATGAGTTCCTTATATGAGGATACAGCACAACATTTAAAACTCGGAGCTTAGCCACATACAATTCATACTTTAATTCATATACACTTTATGACATATCATCACTTAGATCAACAAATTCGTCATCCCTTTTGACCAAGTCATCTTCATCTTCCAAGTCCTTCCAGGTGCTAGTTGGCAAAGCTGGTTTGATAGACTGTCTCTGAAGTAAAGCAAATGGAAACAAGGATGACAAACGGGCAGAATTTCTCAGCAGTGCGGCAGAATGTACATCTCCAGAAACAGCTTGACTATGTTCTTCATCCATTTTCACCTGCAAGCTTTGCACTTCCTCCATCAAGTCCAAAATCTTGGCAGCTGTGGCTATTGTACCACCACCATGAAGCTGGGCTTCAGGAATCCATCGTAAATACCGTTGTGCCCAAACTTTGATTTCAGGACCATCGATGCGAGGTAACAGAAGACCGTGATAGTCAACAGGTTTACTACGCCAGCTATCGTAAAATTCCCTGAAGCTATTAGGAGGTTCATCTGAAGAATTTATGAACTTGCCAATTCTTTTACCCAGAATGTTTTTAATTAAATGATCTGTTTCCTCCCTGAAAAATCCTCTCTTCGTGGAAGATTTTGTTTGCGTCAATGGCAAAGAAAGTTGCCGTTGATGCTTTAAGAGGGAAGAAAAGAAAAATACTGAGATAAATATCAATAGGACTTCAGAAAACATCTTAAGAGGAAGAAAAACGTAACTTGTATTCAGAAATACTTACAAGTAAAGTCACTTAAACACAGCCACCGATTTGCTATGTAGTCTAAAACCGTTACTCTTCAATGGCTAATACAGCAAATACTTCACACAGCATACTTAGTATTCCCAGATACCTTCCCTGCACTGTAACTACAGCAATGAAGTAACACTGAATAAAGCATTTTCCTTTGAAAAGAAGAATTCTCTGCATACATTCATGTATTACAGATTTCCACGTTTAGTTTAAGCTAGCCACACAAATCAAAGAGCACTTGACTTAGAAGTTTTTATCCAGCGGTTCCTCATTGCATCCCACTACGTAAGAGTTCTCCGATTAATGCTGTAGATCATACTGACAGTGTCTCACTTGAGAATGCTTTGTACAGAACAGAATTTAATCAACAGAGATATTACAATCAAAATAGGCTACCGCAAACAAACTTTTCTTACTGAATTTGTGCTACTTTCCAGTAATGAGGTGGTTCACCCATAATCCACCATACCCTAGACAGTTTTTTTTTGTTGGTGGTCTCCTTCCCCCTCCAAGTGCACGCACACACTCCAAGTACACTCAGACAAAATTAGGGAGGCAATTATAAACCTGCTGTGTATTTGTGTTAGGTACTCCATGAAACACCAAAATAAAACTCACTTCAAACATGTCAGTGCAACTCACCTGGATGTTAAGTCTCATGAGTTATCACTACACTTGCACAGTATGAAGAAAAAACCACCTAAGTTCACAGCTATGTACAGTAACTGTAAAACAGTGATTTATAACTGAAGTGGGTGCAAACTGTATTCTTAAGATCCAGGCGAGTGTGAGGTGCACATGCATTTTGTCAATTAAAAAACTTTGCACCAATACTTCCACTGTGAGTACATTTGAAGTATGAATTGTGCACAATATTTTTATCATTTAAAAATAGTTAAACAGCACATGTCTTACTTTGAATCGTGCAGTTTTCCGTTGACTTTTATCTGGTTTTGGCTTCTCTGCATAAAGCGGGTTGTTCAGGAAAGCCTGGGCCTTGGGGTCAAACTGCACAGACCAATCCCACACAGTAAGAAATTTGAAAGGGCCGCTTTGTGTCTTGAGGCTTTCACCACTCTGCCAAAACAAACAAGTCACAATTAATACTGCTAGAAAGGAGTTCTGACCACGTCAAGGTGAAATTAAGAAACTGGCTTTTCACAGAAGAGGCCACAGAGTTGCAACAACACTCATGATTTCTATGTCTTCAATGTCTGAACGTTATCAGATGCAAGTGAGTACAGACACAAAGGCTATCTATATATTATTCTCTGTAACTTCAGACAGCATCTCATTTCAACAGCACCAAGACTGCATTTCACAGTTGAAAATAAGGTTAAATAATCTAGGGAAAAAAAATAAAGCTTTGAAAATTGGGCAGGAGATAGACACTTGAATTCTTCAAACACAGGTGGCATGTTAGGATTGTGGAATAAACCTCTCCAAACTTCAAAAGTTAACTCCAGTCATGCAGTACTACCAGTTTAAATTTTATGATCAATGCTTTATTTATATGCAAGACAGTGATCTTCACTTCTTTTTTTTAGTCTCTGTGCAGCCTTGCAGACGATACTCCCATTGCTTTCATCTTCTTAGGATAGAGAAAAGCATGAACCAAATGTAGATCAACATTCAGGAAATGTTGATTTTGGAATACAACAGAATATACTATACACGAATTTTGTAGATAACTTACTCTGCAGGACAGCAGGGTATTCCTCCTAGGTTAAGGAGCTCAATTTTCATTGAAGAGCAATAAACATGAACCTATAGCCACACATTAGGAGTAATATATTCCTGAGTTATTTTCCTTTTGTCATCATAAACTCCTAAGCCCCGAACTTGACTCCTTACATCCAAAGTTGCACTCATTCACCTTTCAAGGCAGAACCCTTCAAATAAGTATGGAAAAACGTGCTGCTAGGGAATTACTTTTGAGTGTTCCTTGCTTGTTGGTCAAATCTGTTCTGCAACACATTACATCCACAAAATAACAAATCCTTACCGTATTAGTGTCTTTTTGATGTTGCGAGTTGAAGAAGAAAGTGCTAAAAATAGGCACATAGAGGCTGTCTGACAAGACAGTTAAGTAAGTTTCTGTGAACTCAAACGCTGGAGGATACTGTTGTACCAACTGCCAAACACAATTTAGCAGGAGCAGAAAAACGGGAGCCTAAGTAAAGAAAATATTGCATCAGTTTCAGAAAAAAATATGTTCCGCCATGCAGACTATTTATTTTATAATATTTAGTGCCTCAAAATACAAATCTTAAGGAAAGCAATCTGGTTTGCTACAGAACTGCTGCATATAACTTTGGCTGAACTCTGAAGAAGTATCATCTGAGCTACCCTACTTTTAATAGTAAGGAAATTAATAAAAAAAGATCATACCTCCTCTTTGTCACTTTTATGTAAGTGGTTACAACGATCCAAAAAGCCATGTCCTCCAATAACCCACTCCTTCTGAATAAGGCTTTGAAACCCTGACTTTGTTCTGCTGTATGAATCCATCATCACTTGAACGAGACTAGAGATTACACAGCACAGATCAGTAGCACTCTCTTCTACAAAAGAGAACAGAAACCACATTGTCTATTAAGCCATTCCTAAAACTTTGGGTAAGAAAGCAAAGTATTGCTAGCTCCACATACACAAAATTGTATTTGAAGATCAGAGAAGCACACAATTTCTTGAAAGTGTTATAGCATCAGAGAAGTTAATCCAATACTTCCCTTTGTAAAAACATAAGGTTTCTTGTACATATACTGGGATAATACTTTGACAATAAAACCTGCAAAAACCAAGCTTTTACTACTATAACTTTGATGCTTACGCTCTTCAGTCTCCCACAATGCACATACTGCCCCTCCTGCCCTATACCACCAGGCCAGCTATCTGCCCCCTTACCCTTCCTATCCTGCGTGCATCTTTTCACAAGGTGTGAAATTGCTTCATCACACAACATGCATTCTTCACTCTCCAGGTGCCTTCTAGAAACATCTCTTCCCATTGCTAGGTGTCTCAAATGGCAGTATGTGGAAAAAACCCAACTAAATTACTAATCAAAAAATAGCTTAATGGTTAACATTGAGTTTGGTTTTCCATGTGATTGCTTTACTCAATCTAGGAAAACAAACTGCCTAAGATGTGTACAATAAGCATATTCTTTCCTGTATTTTTAATAAAGAGATGACACCGTATTCACTGTGTATCTAGAACAAAAACATCCTTTTAGAAAGTTTTCATGCTCCTTGTTCCTTGTGAAGGTCTGTCTCCCCACCACCTCAAAGTAAAGCAAAAGGTCTAGGAGACCTTTCATAAAATAAGTTAGGAAAGAAGAATGCATAAACAAGAGGTAGCATGACTCTCCTGCCAATTTATCAGCAGCTTTCTCATTCACAACATATTTCTCTCAGCCTGGAACTATGCTTACCATGTTTTTTTAACTACAGGAAGCATCTCCAGGAGTGTGAAAGATTTAGGTCTCTGGTAGTTTGAGTACTCTATGAATTTTACCAGCCTCTACCATAATTATAAACTTACAGCCTAAGCTACATCTAAAGAAATTAAAAAGAAATTTTAAAAAATATATAGGATAAGCTCATTAAATTCTTACCTATAAGGAGAACATTTGTATGCTGTCTTTCCAGACACTCAGCAACTTCTATTGCTTTCTTCAAGACTCGCCTGTTGTGGTACAGGAAAAGATAATTGTAAAAACACTATGAAAATGTTCACTTAAGTTTCTTACATTAGTTTCCCCTAAAAGGGGTTAGATTGTCATACTACTGAGACTTGACTAGTCCTCCAAAACAACAAAAACCATGCTCAACTTACGTAAATGAAGAACTGTTTAGCCTCAAGAGTAAACTTTCAAGAGGTATCTTTATTTGGCCATTAGTCATGCATTTCCAGCCGTTATCTTTGTACATTTGTAATACAATACTTTATTCTGGATCAACAGCAGCCATCACACACACACTAAAGTATTACAACT
Organism: Nipponia nippon; assembly: GCF_047370975.1. Lineage (NCBI taxonomy): Eukaryota > Metazoa > Chordata > Aves > Pelecaniformes > Threskiornithidae > Nipponia > Nipponia nippon. The sequence goes on along the minus strand of NW_028262357.1, from coordinate 1,678,316 downwards.
GCTAAGAGCCAGATCTTTGTCCTGGAAAAGTCAACATCACCACACTTATGTTCTAACCTGCTACATACTACATTTCTCCCATAATCTGGTTTTAAGAGGCAGAGGGAAGGATCAGCAATTGGATCTTGTAAACATGCAGACAAAATTTATTCAGAGATTATCATTACACAGGGAAGTTTGAGTGGAATTAAAGATCACTGAAAACAAGATGTAACACTGCTGGTTTCTAAACCTAACTCTTCATAAAGTTGGTGATTTTCAGCAAAAGTTTGCACCCAAATTAGGATTCTTGCAAATGTTTAGGTCACCAATAGAAGCTGACAGTTTATTTTGTAAGTGTGGAGTTGTCAGATTTTTTGTTCTAGCATCTAGAATAGCTGAGAAGGCATTTCGACTAACAGCAAGAGCCAAGAACAGGCTGATCCAGGAAGCAACTGGATCCAAGTATGAAAATGACCAGTCTCAAAACAATGTAAGGATGGGAACTTGGGCTGGCATTTACTTTAAACTACTTGTAATCTTGGTTATGTCAATGCATTTCTCAACATATGATCTTCACTAGAACCCCTCATTCAACATACATTTAAATTCTGGATTAAGGAATGAATAACTATCAATATTTATTGATTGTTACTAAGACTACAAAGAACTGAAGCTGACTGCAGAAGACTGCAGAAGCACTTCATGGTAACAAGCTGATCACAGAGTAAACTGGCAGACAATAGAGCTAGCACAAAGTAACACTGAAAACAAATAAAAACCCTCAACATTCCACTGTAACAAGCCTTAAGTTAGCCAACACCATTCCAACACTTACTGTGGACTGCTGAGAGAAGAAAAAAGAACTTGAGGAACAATCAGGAGAGGAAGGGGACAAAACTGAGAACAACTGTCATTTTATAAATCTTTGGTGGGCTAACATCTTGAATACTGCAGTTCATCCCGTCCTAAAGGATATTACAGAAGTAGAGAGTACAGAGAAGAATGGCAAGGCTAGTCAGAGACACGGAATAGGTTTCATGCAAGAAACAAATAGGATTGTTCAGTGTGGAAAGAAGGTGACTAAGTGCAGGAGGGAAATTACTGGATCTACAGTTTTAATAGGTTTGCTGGAAGAGCTGTAATTGGAATGATCTGCTGCTTCTCACATCCTTTAATGTGGGAGGCTTAACACAGGCCTGCACTGTAAAAATACTGTCTCAAGTTGTAGAAATAAGATATATAAATGGGACCATAAGTCTGTCTTAATTTTCTATCCTACTGGAGGTGACGAATGTTGTCATATTTCAAGAAACTAGCTTGAAAACCCACTACAAATGCGTTTAACAACAATTTGAAACCCAGAAAGTTACAGATATAGCAAACCTGATTATCTCCAGCCAGTTAGTGCTCTCCAGTAATGAAAACCATTTCACATCAGTTGCCCAGAAGTCTGTACTGTTATCTGCAAAAAAACAAAACCAAAAATTGGTTCATTCACATAGATGTAGCGCTAATTAACAGCCATCCATTGTATTACTCTTCGGTTATGAACTGTTATAAAACAATGAATGATAAGGAGTCAGTAAATCCTAATCACTGTTAAAGCCAACAGGCTATAACTAAATGAGGAAGTGAAGTAGTCCTACAAACCAGTAAAGTTTTACAGCACCATAGGCTTTTAGAAATAAGTATGTTGTAGGTTCATAGCAACCAAGCCAAGTAAATAAATCTGTTGACAAAATGAGAAAGGAAGAGAAGTTTAATCAGAGGAGATGGTTCTTTCAAGTTCCAGTTGCTTTGACTCTAAAGCGTGATCCATATGAAGCTTAACATAAGGAGGCTGGATTTTGAAAGTCATTACCATTAGAGCCAGAAACATGAATGAGTTTTAGAAGGGGGTTACACAAATTTATGGCATGTAAGACTACCTGAAAAAGATTTTAAACAATTTTCACTGCAACTGAAGAGGCATTAAAATACATCAAAAAGGCAATAGCTAAGATAAACCAGAAGACCAAGTACAATACTACAAAGTCATTAAACTCATGAATTTCACTAGAATTTTTGTGGCTGGTTAAATGCAACCCAAATCTCTATTGCTTTCATTTCTATCAAAGCCAGTATTCAGAAACTGGAAAGCTCTCGCAAGCTCATATGGTCAATTAAAACCAGAATAGATTACTGTTCATGCATAAGACACAAACCTTGAAGCCCAAAGTCTACGACAGTTCTATTATTGAGAAACAACTGAGATACACCACACTTCCCTCCTTCCCTAATCTCCCTGCTGATAGCTTCAGTTCTGCATGTTCGTATAACTTCTTTTCACCTCCCAAAGTCTCTCGATATGCTTCCAATGTTTACTTTCAACACATAGTCACTTCTGTCTTGTTTTCGGCAGCTTGCATCTGTGATCCTCAAGTGCACAGGCATCTATTTATTTCATTCCTGTAGCTGTTCTGCCTCCATGCCTGCTTGTGCCCCTCATTCTGTTCATTACACATTTAATAAAAAAAAAAAACCTAGAAACTAGTTCTCCACAAAATAAGCATTAGAATGCATCTTCAAAGCTCCCTAATCAGTTCTGTTCACACTAGATGTAGTTTTCTCGAATCTTTTCTGATTAACATCTTCAAATTCACTTCAACCTTTAAGTATGATACCCTTTAAAGTACATACAATACAGTAGTTCAAGTAAGACACCCTTTACTCCCCAGTTCACCCTTTTTCCATCCGAGCTTTAGAATATTCCTTTGCACCCAAATCTCATGTTCCGTTTAGCCTGTCATCACTATTTGAAAAACCTCTGTCCATTCTTAATCAAGGCAAAATTATAGTACCAATTTCTAGTCCTTCAAAACCACCCAAAACCCATGATACCAAGGAAAAGGGATTTCTGTCTTTTTTCCTATAGAAATAACAGCCTTTCATCTAAAGTGATAACATTTATATTCCATACTGAAGTTTTCTTAGTTCTCTTACATTATGGACAGTACAGAAGAGTTTTACTCCAAAAAGTTGAGTAGCCACATTAAGTGTGGCTAGCTGTTTGTTTTGTTCAGTCGTGCTCTACCACAATTAGACTCAACCACCTGTACGCAGGCCTCTACACACAATTGCTTGGTCTGGCAGCTCTCCCCCAGCCAAAGCAATCTCCAAGTCAAAACAGGAACTTCTTTTTAAAGGCACAACAAAACACTTGCAGCTTGTTTTACCCCTTAATCAAGGTATTTTGCTTAATAACATCACAATAGAGAGCAAGCTTTCCCTTTCTCCCTAACTTCTAGGACAATGAAGAAATACTCCACTAGGATTTGAGGACTGAAGTGTTCAAAGCCTCATCTAAGGTATGTGGGGAAATGGCATACAATGAGACTTGTGAGCAGTCTAGCAAAACCAGCATCTGCCTTTGCAACATTTCAAATAAGAGTAACAATTTAAGAGGATACAAGTTTTCCCCATCAAAATCCTCTTTCAAGCAGCTGCCTACTATTGTGGTTTCTGCTTTGTTTAATGAGGATTTTTATAACTGAAACTTCAGTTTGGGCATGTGTTCAGGAAATTTAAGTTACACTGGAAGTTACCTAAATCAAATTAACTAGGCACATGTAGAACAAAAAGAATGGTTAGTGTGTTCAGGCTTTGAAAAATAGTAGTAAGGAAGTCATTTCCTGTAAGATCTTAATACTTCTGCAAGAAGTTACCTGAATGGTTTTCTCAGACTGCCAGTGCATAGTGCTATATTCAGTGAGCTATAGTCTAAAAGCTTATTTAAAAAGCTGTAAGACAAAAATATTTACTGGAATGCAGTTTTAACATATTCCCTTTTGCTTCAAGTAATAGAAGGCAATGATACAATTACACCACTGAAATATGCAATATTTCCTGAGAGATGTTAAATGACTTAAATTCAAGCTCTGGCCTTTTTACTATAGGAGGGTAAGTTACCAGAAACTACATAAAAATATAGGTAATTGTTTTTACGTCCTAACATTCACTGTGGATTTGACAGTGTATTCTGGAGAAAATCCTCAATGTGAAACTCTGCCAAGTATCTCTTAGACTCTTCAGAGCATCACTGAAATCTTTACTACATACTTACCAGAAACCATTCATACTAATTTGCAATCAACATCAACTTAACAGCTAAATTCTATTTGTAAAACAAACAGGACTTGGATACTGTCTGTAGGCTACACTGCAAATATACAGTTCCTCAGTGAGGATCAGTTCAGTTATGTCTAACATCAACATGAACTGCCCCAGTGTTCAGCATGCCATCAGACAGAGGTTATTGCAACATCTACCCTCATCATCTTGTAGAAGACCCACTGTCCAAAATGGCCCAATGGCACACTGCACAGCTGCAAGGTGGTGAGGAGCTTTTTTCATGCCAAGCAGTAAGGTCAAAGTACTGTTTCATGACCGCAAAATAGTTAAGAGTCCCAGAAAAATTCTGAAAGCCTGGATTATACTTTCACATGGCTCCCTTTTTTACTCCTTTCAAGTGGACTTAATATTTACAGTAGTCATGTTTAGCCCTACAGCCAGAATGACAGAATTTTAAGCATGCTCACGCTTCATAAGTTTTGAGATGTGACTAGTTTGTAACAAAAGCTAGGGCAAAAATTGATTAGCATTTAGACTAAACTCTTGACATAGCACAAAGGCTTAAAAGGTTAACAGTTAACATTCAACTTCTATGGACCACAGAAGATGACTGAAAAATCTCTCCCATAAATCTGAATCCAACTAACATTTAAACTCCATAGTCACTCTCTTTAAAAGTAATTTTCAGATATGGTGACTGCTTAGCAAGAGGTAGTAAGTTTAAGAACTACAAATCTCCATTAACATGTCAGTCATAAGCACAGTCTTCAGTTAAATATTTAAAAATCTGCTTTTAATCACTGTCAAAAGCAAGACACCAATCAAGACAAGGCTTGCACTCATGAGACATAAAACAGCATTGCTATGCTTTGTATCTCAGTCACTTTAGAGACAAAAGACTAAAGTTTGACTTACCTATCAAAAACAGCTGTTTGAATCTTGTGTATGCAGTCTGGATATCTTGCAGTGATGGAAGGCTGCTTGACAAGTCATCCGTCTTCAGGAGTTCATAGGGAGGTTTGCTAATTGTCTTATAGATTCTAAAGCAAATCAAGAGATTAAAGCCTTCTGATTCACAAGTCAAATAATGCACCAACCATTATCACTGAAGACAAAGTTAATAGGCACTGTTTGGGAAACAGCTGTAAGATGGAAAGATATACACCCCAGAAAGCTAATGACCTCCACGCCTTTTTAAATACTGTCTGGAAGCTTGCCTACAAGCTTATGACAAGTTTTGCTGCTCTTAACTGTTACACCAATAAAATGATATTCATGCTTATAATACTCATAACTGCAAAAATATGCATTACTTGATTTTTACTACTGCTTCTTTAGTATTGTCTTCACCAGACACACCAAAATTACTTTACTAGCAGGCTATTTAGAGGTGAATCCAGGAAGAGGAAAGGGACAGAAACATTCAAACCTTCCAGCAGACACTTAGAATTTTTCTTGATTTTTACCAACCAAATGACATTCTGATACCTAGCTGCCAGGTCTGCTAATGAAACACATGAGTAAAAGAAAGAAGAAACGATTTGGACTCAAAAAAGACAGTATACCTGCCTTGTACTTCCCTACATATCTGCTAATTTTTTCCCTAGGAGGAGAGGAAAAAATACCAGGCCAGCTGAAGCTTTGGTTTGGACCTGGAACGTCCCCTCTCATTCAGACTCCAGAGCTCAGATGAACATCAGCTTAGTAAATACCTCTGTTGTCATGCTGGCTTTTTATTGTCAAGATTTGGGAAAACCTGCTCTAGCTCATACTTCAGAAGTTAAGCCTTGTGGGCACTTGCCCAGACACAACAGAGTACTTTTTTTCCCCCCTGCATGTTGTAGCACAGAAGCCTGCTTTAACTGACAACTACAGGAGTCCACATCAGAAATGCAGGTTACTAGACCTACCAGAAGATGCATCAGATAAGAGAATTGAGGGAAAGCGATCATTTGTCAATTACAATACTTCTTCCAAATTGAAGTAAACAATTTGTGCTAGAAGATCTGGCTCTAAACAACTTTTTCAATAAAAGAGGCTGTTAATTGTAAACATGTGCTGCATGCTTGAGTTCAGACTACAATGGCATGTTAACACACCCTTATGGACAATTTGCAGATATATTTTTAAATATTAGTGGTTAACCACCAGTAATAACCATAGCAAAGAAAACAACCAACACTGCCCCAAGTCAGATGGCCACAAGAGATCAAAATACCGGTTGATACCTTGTTACAGCTTACTGCTACGTTTACTTACTTTCACACTATGAAACAGCATTACAAAGAGCTATAAGTCATTTCAACTTCTCCATTTCAGGGGAGAAACATTAGAGGATCTGCAGGAAGGGTCAAAAGCCTTTCCCATGCAAGTATAATTAATTTTAAAAACAAAAGAGGTTTTAAGAGCCTTATCAAGCTATTTTCTGTTAGTTCTGTGTGATTAACAGGTTCTCCATCTATAAGGAGAAAGGAGTTAGCAGTGAAGCAGTACAAATACATACTAGCCTGATCTAATAGCTGGCTGCTAAGAGAAGTTCCCTCCAGCACACCCAACAGGTTAAAGAAAAGCCAGAAAAAAAGAGCAACAAGTCATTGCTATAACTCTCAGCCAGGCAGCTGTGCTCTTCCCTTATGTTAACTTCGGCATTTTTCAGACTGCTGAGCTAATTCCGCTTACTAACTCAGCCGAAGCAAAGGGCTGTCTGCCATCGCATCTGGAAGCAGCAGTAGTGAACTGCTGTATTGTCTCAGTCATTTTAGGTCACTTTATCTAACGTTATTTAAGAATACAAATCTAGTCCCAAGAAGACAATAGAGTTCAGAGAGATTTAAAACTCGGCTTGCAAATTCATGTTTAGAGATGGAGTCTAGACTTCACTTGTAAACACAGTTAAGCTCATCAGCTAACAATACTTTAACTGTACTTAAGACCTACAGGCCTTGGTGCTGCTTTACCTAGTAACAAGCCACAGTTTGCACGGAGATTCATCTGATATATATAATGTATTTCTGCAAATAAGCCTTCAGTGATGTTACAGCCCTGCTCAATTGACCGATGCTGTTAGGCCAAGGGCTTAAACCTATTTCACTACAGAAAACTACTTTTAGATCTAGAACTTGTTTCCTGATGCGTGCAAGATTAAAGATATAGCATATATGGAAAAAGAGAAGCAAGGTCCATACCAAGCAAAGTGTTGTGGACAGAATAGCTATTACTGACCCATCCAAGAAGGCTTTTTGCATTTGTGAAGTGCTGTCATCCTGTTCTTTGGGAAATGCAGACATTTTGAGAAGAGCAGCACCGTTATGGCAAGACCAACACCAAATCTGCAGAAAGACATTTACCAGGTGATAAAAATTGGTAAGCTGTCCGTACAAATTATTTGCTTAAGTGATTGAGTGATTACAAGAAATTTCTCTATGCTGTGCTTTATTGAATTTTTGGTGTATTCAACAAACCGATCAGCAGATGCAAGCTTCTATATCTGCACCAAAACTCCATGCCTCAGTACACTGTATTATCACTTGCAAGTTTTAAGTTAAGCTTTTTACAGGCACAGGGAAATATAAGATGTCAGATTATATCAGAATATTACTTTCTCAGCTGTGCTTATAGGTGAAAAAAAATTGATTAAAATGTCTATGGCCAAATTACGTTGGAAGATATGCCACAGCAAGATGACTCTTCTAACTCATATATATTAGCCCTCAGTTTCTCCACACAGATAGAGTAGTGATTTTCTTATAGTTCAGCCTTGATATAACTCACAATAGATACACTGTCAGGCCCTTCCATGTGAGCTACATGTAAAGGGTCATCTAGGCATATGAAATAAGATATGAAACAAGAACTGCACAACTAAATCAGATTGCACAGCTACAGGTATTCCTTGTAGCAAGTCAGTCCTTGAAGCTTCTTACTTCCCTTTACACATAATTTCTTGACTCACACCTACTGCTTGAAGCTCTGAAGTTGATCTTTAACCTTGCTTTGAAAGTGGGAGTCAGAATAATTTTCATCAGGAATATTACAAAAGTCAAATCAGGAAGTTATAGAGTTCTGCTACCAATTTACAGTAGCCAAGAGGTGCACCGCAGAAGGATGCAGAAACCTCACAATCATCAAGAGTAGAAAAATTGACAATATTGTTGTTCCACTGCCATCTCAAACTGATTTAATATGGTCAAGCTATTTTTGACAGTAGCTCCCCAAAAAGGTTTTGGAAATAATTAAAAGTTATACAAGGCCTCTGAACAATGCAAGATGCAATTAAAAAAAAAAAAATCACTTCTATTTCTGTGTAATAGCCACTGTAATTTGTCTGGTTGACTATCTGAGAGAAAGTGAACCAAACTATTTTGAACTTCATATCTGAAAGGACAAACTGGGCAGGACAGTACAGCACTGTCTTCTCCATGGACCCATTAATTTAAGAGCATGAAGTGAATACAGTTTCCCTTGGCAAACTTGATGGACATCCAGCAACTAACGTGAGACCTCGTAAGTGAGGTTACTTTGCTCCTTGTTTCTACCTACTCTGTCTCACTAGTTCTTAAACTCTGGTATGAGGTAGGAAGTCAAAGCCAGCTTGCTACAGGGTGCAAAACAATATATTTAACTTCATTTTCCTTTGAGACTGGTAGAACTAGTTTTTCAGGTAGGCTACTTCTCTTTGGAGAAATGCTGCATCATCACAGCCATACTACTTACCAGTACCCAAGCTAAGCAACTGAAGGTATTCAACCATATCTGCACATTCATGGTGTTCACTTCAATATCCAAATAGCATTAAGCCCTACATCCTGCCCCAGCTAGATGCCGGTCAGTACTTAGTCTCATGAAAAACAGGCTAGTGGATAGACAGACTAGTAGTATATGAAGACTATAGGACATTAGACATCGGATATAAGTAAATGGGGGCTGTGAACCCCCATTTAGCTTTACACTGTTTAAGGGGAATACAGAATACTTTGAGCACCTCTCCTTCCAGCATCTATTTCCCCTTGTATAGATGATGAGGTGTCAGTGTGAGCTGTTAAAAACGAGTTCTAAAAATAATATGCAGTAAGACCTGAAACACTCATTGAAATTATGCATTCTCAACATGATTTCTTACCCTCACTCATGCACATATACTTACAGGAATGCCTCTGCCTTCATACTTCAGGATACTCTCTTCAGAAACACATATGGGAACAACAAAATACAAAGGCAGCCTAAGAAAACAAAGAGAGTTTCTTGCACTTAAAAATGGAACCAAGAACAATCTCCTTTTAATGATGGTAAGTGTTCTAGCCCACATGCTAATTGTATATTCACTCTTACAGCTACAATAATGCTTCCTACTAGAGAATTATATTGTCCTGAACACCCTCCCTTTCTTTTCAGCTGGATAAGGTATTTTCTTCCAAATCTTGAGGTGTTCATTATTTTCACTGCAACATTCTCCTGCCTTTCCAAGTCTGCAATTAAGTCCTACATTTAATTGTAACATCTAAGACTGATTGTTAAGACTGCCTTGGTTCTTTCACTCTTAGTTCTTTCCAAAGATACCCTTGTACTATTAGATAACTAATTCTGTTTCCATGCCTTGTAAGCAGTTCACATCACAATTGAAGGATGTCATTTAATACACCATTATTTTCCAGTATCACACAACACTATGTTCACGGCCCACAGAAGCAACAAAGATAAGTACGTACCCTCAGCTTGGGTCTCTCAAGACAGAGTTCTAGAATAAATAGTTAAGGCTTCTTTAAAAATTGGTATTTGTTTCCAAGGTCTGTAAAACCTTTCAGGATTTGACTATTAAACAATGGTAGTACACAAAGCCCTGTATACATCCTAAAGGGTTCTCTGATAGACACTACTTAGCTAAACTGGTAGAAATATACATCTCTAACTTTCCACTAAAGGCAATGCAACTTGACTTCCATCAGCACATTTTGTAAATATGCTTTAAACCAGTTACTCTTTCCCCTGCAACCGAAACAGAAAATCTCAAGTGCACGTAACTTGAAATTTTACCAGAGTAAAGGTACAGGATTGAGAAAGTGTTGTCCTAACCAGTAAGTATGACAAAAGTGTAGGTACCAGACCTATATATTTTCTATTCCATTTCAAGGTGGTATTCTCCACCCCAGACCTATTCAAAGCTTGACTGACCAAGGTCCTGAGTAGCCTGACCTCATGTTGAAGTTAACCCTGCTTGAGCAGGGGTTGTGTAAGATGACCTCCTGAGGTCCCAAATCAAACTATCCCATAAATCAAAATGGAAAACAGATCCTAGAAAAATCCTGAACAACTGTGTAATGCTTAGCAAAGGTAGCACTGATTTTTTCAAATCTTGATGAGACGTATATCTAAAGTTCACTATTAACCAGGCAAGCTTACTTTTCAGAGACTCTGTAGCCTTCATTGGTAGTCACTGCTTTGTATTTCACATTCCCTTTGGTCCGCTCCAACTCATCACGCCAGTCCTCAAGAGTATCAAACATCACAGTTTGGTTTCTTCCGTCTGTCAGACAGCAACAATGTTAACTTCGCAGACTATCAGGAATTCTAACATGAAAGCATTCCCAAATCAAGTAGTTAGTTTTCATTAAGGTAAGCAAGCAAAACCTCTTGTGTACAGAAAGCCTTGAGTCAAAGATAAATACATTTGTACAATACACCGCTTCTGTCTGATCTTTAACAAATTTTCTGTCAAATACTGTTTTAACTAATAATGTCAGGAATAGTTTCTCTCACAGAAACTAATCAATTCTTAACAGAACTTCCATACAGTTGAGGCTGTCCCCACATCCAGCCTAAAACCCAGGGTGCTGTGCAGCAAATACTGTTGTATAGCAGTGCAGCTGACTGGCATCTAATAATATCGACTTAAATGTAGAATTAAGAATCATACCAAAAGCCTTTCTGCAATTCAGATATTTCATTTCATTTAAAGTTCATTCTTTCATCATGGATAGGAGTTTTGCACTGAATAGAACATTTCAGGCAGAAAATTGATTACAGTAGAAAATTGAGTACAGCAATTCAGGCTTAATCATCTCAACTGAGAACTTTTCCCGTATTTCTGTGTAGCCATCTCAGCAACATTTACAACAGCAGGTTGATTTAGCCTCAGATCCTATATAATAACCATATAATTTATGGACTAAGGCCAATTGTTTTAGACACCCATCATAATTAAATATCTTGCAACATCAGCTAACACTGAAATACCAAACAGAGCTACAATTTCCACAGAAGATACAATGGCAAGTTGAAACTCTCCACTGTAAGAAGATAAGGTAGATGAAATATTTACAGCTGGAAACAGGACATTATTAATGAGCTCTAAGGGACAAGTTAAGATTTTAAGAGTATCAGACCATAAGAGGCATAAAATCCAATTTCTCAAGTCTGCTTGGTTTGTCCTGTAACAACTTCATAAAGAATGAGACCTAGGCATTTATAATTGAAGACATTTATTAAAATGAAAGAATTCTGGAACAACACTTAAAAGTTGCTAGAAAGACTAGGCTTCTCCCACATTTGCTTAGTCTCTACCTGGAAAAGCTTTCAGTCTTTCTGACATTTGTAGTTCAAACTGAACACCAGTTACAGATGAAGCCTGCAGAAACTACCTGAGCCAGCAATGTGCCCTTGCAGCAAAAGCAGCCAATGTATTCTTGGGCTGCATTAGAAAAACCATTGCCTACAGGTTGAATGAAGTGATTGCTGTTCTCAGCTCAACACTGGTGAGGCCATGCCTGCAGTGCTGGGCTCCCCAGTACAAGACAGGCACGGGCCTGCTGGACCAAGTCCAGTGAAGGCCCATTAAGATCATTAACGGGCTTGAAGCACCCGATATGAGGAGAGACCAAGAGCTGGGATCATTCAGCCTGGAGAAGAGAAGGGTTGCCAGGGGCGCAGAGGGGCAAGAAATCTTTCCGGTGTGTATAAACACCTGACTGGGGGTGGAAGCAGGGGAGGGGAGCGAAGAAAATGGATCTATACTCAGTGGCACCCAGTGACATGACAAAAGGCAGTGTGCAGAAGCTGAACTACAGCAAATCGCATTTAAATGTGATAATAAACTTTTTCACTATGAGGACAGTCAAATAATGAAACAGGCTGTCCAGAAAGGTCATGAAGTCTCAGTCCTTGGAGATATTCAAAACCCAGCTGGCCACAACCCTGGTAAGCTTGCTGTAGTTAAGCCTACTCTAAACATGGGGAGATGAACAGGAACACAACTAAATGATCTCCAGAGGTTTCTTCTAACCTCAATGATTCTGTAATTCCATGACATATTTTGGTAAGTGTCCAATTAATACCTTGGATACATCAAAACTTCCCTCTGTGAAAGGAACAGGTGTTCCTGGTACACTAAGAATCAGGTTCCTAATTCAAAACAGCACTATTACTTCAGTTGAAGTCTGAACTGTGAAATGCTAGAAAGAGCACTGACAACTTTTTATCTTGAATTTTGCAGCTTACTATGTTATTCAGCCAAGTTTGATCAAATGGGAAGATTATGTAATAAGTCAGCTATAAGAGGAAGTCAGGTGTCCACTGGAATCTTGCTATTCAAACCTATGCTTTTTTTGCAGTTGCCTGGGAGAAGCAGATTGCTTGCAAATAAGAACAAAAAGGGAAATACTTTGTCAGATGCCACTGAAAATGTAATAATTTAAGAATTAAGAGCAGGAAGTTTGGTTCACTGCAATAGTACAGAAAAAACACACCGATAAAATAAGCAAAATATTTTCTAGATGAGAGCACTCTAGTTAGAAGCACATGAAATGCATTTGCACATATTGATCACATTAAGTTTTCAATCCAGTGATGCTACTCTTGCTTGGAAAATTTCTGTGCAACTAGAATAAGGGACACAGAAACCAGTAGCAGACAATTTAGATTTTTAGCAACAAGTCTAACAATGCATAATAGGAGAAAAATGAATCTTTTGAGGCTATCTGCCAGCAGGGTAGAGTCTTAAGCTGAGCACAAACTCAGCTACTAAGTGCCCCAGACTGCTTAAGGAACTAACAGTATGCAATAAATACAACTCAAAAATAGAAAAACTTTTACCTGTGTTGTTTGGGGCAGCTGATGCATAAGAGAACAGAAACAAGCGTTTAAGGAGCTTAGGAGTCTGGCTATGATGAACTATACCACTGACGATCTAGGAAAGGACCAAAAATTAACACCCAAACACAGACGAAGACTGTCAGTGTAAAAAATGGGATTTTTTTTTTTTTTTTTTTTACACCACCACCCCCCTCCCCGGTTTTAAACAAAACTGTTCAATGGGTTCTATCCCGAACAGCTGAAATTGATTTTTAGAAAGCCTTCTCCATTGTCTGCAAGACACTATACCTACTTGGCTTAATGAAAAGTATTATATCTGTTCAGCTTGCAGAACGACTCTTATTATTTGAATAAGGTCGTAGACTCCTAGTTTGGAGTTCAGATTAACCTGTCAAAAGAACTCAAGTTACCAGGTAAATAACTGCTTTCGTATGAAAAAGGCTGAAGTCTACAGTAATAAAATTGTATCACAAACAGAACAGCTTTACAAGTTTGCTTGAGCTGAAGCTAATTTCATGTAGTACTCTCAAGCTCCTGTTTTCTTCAAAGAGCCAGTGCTACACATAACAACGTTTAATGAGTAAGGTTAGCCAGAAATCAAAGTCTTACTTTCTCTCTGAATTGGGAATGATCACAAAACACTTCAAGTTTAAGGGATCTCCCAGGGTGAATTTCATTCTTCCCTCATCCCCACAACTAAACACCCAACACTAAGCTTAGAGAAAAACAAATGAAGTTACTATACTTACTCTTTTCACTTCCTCTTCTTTTGTGTATCTCAGGCAGAAATTAAATACTCTAAGGTCTTTACAGTAGATAATTAGCTTCTCTGGGTATTTTCTCAGTTGTCCAGTTAGAAGTTTCTTTTTCTCATCATAAACTGCAAAATTAAAAAGTCTAAGTAAATATTAAAAAGAACTTTGCCGTCAGTTGATAAAGCTATCCCTGCTTGACTTTTCAAAATTCTCAAGAAACTAATTCAAGCCCAAGTTTCAGCTAGTCAAAACAAGGATCCTACAACAGACTGGCAAGCTCTTGTGCTAACACACTCAACTTCTTTTTTTAAATCCACTCAAACTACTTCGTGCAAGGTAGAAACGAAACTTGCAGCAAGCCAGCTGGTCAGTGATTTTTTCTATTCACATTCTGATGGCACAGTAAGATCAAAGTTTTGAGATGCATAAAGTACATAATTTAGTAGTTTTGCCTGAGGGAAAGTCCCCAAGCAACTGACATCATTTTAAGTTCCTAAAAAAAAAATTTTTTTTTAATCACCATAAATTCCCCAAGAGAGCCCTTTGTTCACTTCTGTTTGAGGATGTATCATTTCACAACTTCAAGTGTTGCCAACTAGGCCATTGTATATGAAACTAAATAGTGTTTTACAACCAGGCTCCACTAGTCTCCCCCTAGTCCACTCCTTCATGAATCCACACCACCATTCATAAATACTCTGAATACTCTACGCCAGTCCAAAGTCAGGCTTCTCAATAAGGCCTCCCCCACTACTTACAAATTACCAGCCCCATTCTCATTTACCTTTTTTAGCAATGCAGCCATACCTGTAAGTGCTGCTGCGAAATACTCATTGATTTACTTGTAAATTAAAACCTCATTTTCTACCTCCTTTGGTACTTTGAAGACATCATGAATCTCATAAAACAAAGCTCCCTTACACAAACGAGAGGTATTGTTTCGGAATTTGGTACCTGTACTGCTCTGCAGTGCTATTGCTCAAATAAAATGAATACCTCCATATCTATAGAAATAGCTGATACACGGGAAGATCCTTGTGCACCAGTCTTAATCAGAGCCTCTTCACAGTACACTCTGCTTTGCTTTGAATCATGGCATTTTGAAGGAATTGTTTCATCCGTCCCAGGAAGACAATTAATCAAAATGTAGCTTTGACAAGCTTGAGGGATAAAACTGGATTCTGATAGATCTCTTACCTACCATTTCATCATTAAATATAACTGCAGCTATTTTTTCCAGACTACCCAATCCTAGTTTCCAAAGTGACAACTCTAAGTTTTCTAAACAGGATGTATGAGTACAGACAAAGAGCACCAGCACTATAAGACAGTTAGAAGCGTGGGCATGTTAAACGAAGAGGAGAAAGCTGACCTACCTCCATAGATTTGATCTACACATTGCAGGGTTATGTCATTTTCTCCTACGATCTTATTCTTAAATTGTGGCTCCTAGAACATGAAAAAAAATCTTAGGAATCTCACACTACTAAGCAGTAGCACCTTCTCACAAGTAAAGAATGTATTCAGAACCTATTTTAATATCAGTATTACTTCTTATTCCTACAAGCTGTGTAAGGCAGAACACTGAAGAACAGTTATTAAAATACAGAGAGATGCAGGTTACATAGGTACAGTTCATAAACTACAGATCCAGTTTTATTTTAGTCTCAGCCATGCTTGAGACGGAGTTTTTACTTTTCAAATAGCTTCAAAGCATGCATTTCTACTGAGAGTCACTTTTCAAACTAGAATCATTGCAGTAAACAGGAAATACAGTAACTTGATGTAATCCAAGCCCTTTTATGACAAATTTCCTCGCTATGGGAACCTGGCAGGAAATAGAAAGTCTGTTAAAAGAAAAAGTATCCCAAGAATATTCCAACATAACAGCGAGATTTATCACTGGGTAAAATGAATACACGCAGAACACAATTCTCTTATCTGCTGTTTTGCCAAACATGAAGTGATTTGGGGCTCCCTTCACTTTTATCATTCCATGAGTTCAGAGTTAAAAATTACATTTGAGTGATGCCACAATTAAATATCATTATGTAAAATATTATTACGAGAAGGCTGATGTACATCAGCAAATTACATTTTACATTAAGACAGCTGTTAACAGAGTCAACTTCATTCAAGTTATTTCCAGGTCTGCACTACTCTGAATCAGGTGGCTAATACTGAATTTTTGTTAAAAGAAATATAGTTGACTTGGCATATTATAAACCCAAGACTTAAAGTTAGTGATGGAACAGAAATTAGCATGGTCACTACCAACTTTAGCATAAATCTCATGTGATCTGTGGAAAGGGTTCTGCAGCTTTGTCCCAATTAATTCCAGAAGGTCCAAAAAATCCACATTTGGCTGCAGAAGCCTTAGTTTAACATTTAAACTACCTGAAATTTTACCCCAAGAAACTCCCAACTATAATCAACATGTGCCAAATCATATTCTTCTCGTTATCTTCACTGTCAAGATCACCTTGCACTCCAGAGCCATATAGTAGGCCCTCCTTCACTGTGATCACCTAAATGGACCAGACCGTTTCAGATGCCTAAGCACACCAAAAAAAGTGTGGCATTACCATTCCCCTTTGACAGTTCAATTTGAACACCTAAAACAAAGGAAACAAGATTCAACTAATTTCTAAGATTTGGGGACTTTTTAGCTTTTTCAGTGTTTGCCAGCTCAATAGTACCAGGTTTTTAAATCTTTGCAGTCAACACCTGACTTTGAATGGAATAATACAGAGCTTTACTGAGGCACACAAACAATTATCTAGAGCATTTCCACTGAATGTCAGCTCAGTCTTGTGCAGCCCTGAAATGGTTCTGCAGATGTAGCCCAACATGAAGTCAGACAGATGTTATACAACATTAGAAGTACGTTTGACATTCACACTTCTGCAATCGCTACTAGATGAGCAGCCAGAAACCAGGTTTAAACAAACTGTTGATTTAATTTTCAAAACAATTAATTCTTCTAACTTAAGTTTCATAAAATTACCAACTCACAAGATATAAAGAGTTATAAACTATGTCTAATGTAAATGTCCACATACAGGCTTGCACCATTTTTACTTAAATAGTCATTAGAGCTTGAGGAAGGATTTGCATAGACCAAGCAGATGCAGACTGATTAAAATTAAGTCTGCAGCCATTAAAACTTATAAATCTATATTAATTCTGTATCCTTAGATAAGGGACAGGCATGATTATTTAGTCAGAGACACTATATGTCTTCAGATCCTGTTTGGTCATAATTAGAAGACTTGTCTTCCTACATTATCATCTGAAGCAGAATCATCGTCAAGGAAAGCAATCTTGAAGTTTGTGCATACAAGTTTCCCATAGGTGCCACGATTTGACCCATCTTCTTGTATATACTTGTATACCGTGCTTGCCTCGCAAAGCAGCAGTTCACCTGTATAAAAGAAACACTGACTTGCAACATAACTGACATTTGTAATTGAATTATTTCAACTGTTATCTTAAACTCAGCATTAACATCCTGACAACTTCTCATAACTGTATGCCTGGAGATGCTTCATCACTGTTATACAAAAAGACTATGAGGCAGCTCCTGGAATCAGTACATTGAGAGCCTTCCAGGTTATTAACATTACTCAAGATGGACTGAACACTGTTCAACTGCACACATTTAGGAGTTCTATAACCAGAAGTACCTGTATCTTGGCCTACTCTAAGCGGCAGGAGAATAACATGCGGAGTTACAAAGAGCAACCATATGAGCGTGTACTCAAAAAAACCCCAAAGCCCACTGAAAAGTAGTAATACAGTCAATAAACAAGTTGAAAACTGTTCCAATTTTCCTTACCAGTAAACTCTAAGAATGCTGAAACATCTGAGTTGATTATTACAAGTTCATCATAGTTAACTTTTCATAGCTTTGACTGGAGATGTTGCTTATTTTACAGGTCCCAGGGCTACTTTAAAGTTCTCAACCACAAGTTTGCATAAATAGCGGTCAATGAAGTTCTAATCTTAAAATGAGCAGGAACTGAACTTCAAGTTTAAGAAAGTAAAAACAGGTTTTAATACGTATAATCAGCCAGACTCTTGGTCTTTCCTATAAAGTGCAGAAAAACCAACAGAACAGTACTAGCTCATTCTAAGCTTTTACTTGTATTTTATCTTAGTAACATCATCTTTCCAGATCTTGGAAAACATTTTTTAAAAAGAAAGAATTGTAAATTAAAAAAAAAGAAATCTTAAGAGTGAATGAGGCATCAAAAGGCCTAAGTAGTAGAAGTCTCCATCGTAGAAGCAGAACAACTAGAAAGTAAGTTTCCACTAGCTCTTGGTCTCCAGTTCCCAAACAAACAAAAAACGACCCAACTATCTCTTAAGAAACAGGGCAAACTGAAGAACAGACAGTTCTCCACATGCAGCTTACCTGAAGATACTGTACTCTATATAAAAATTGAAATTTGTATAGAGTTTTTCAACAACCCATGCAGATACAGATATTGAAAACATTTCAACCTGTATGGGTTGTTACACCAAACCCTCTATTTACTACTTGGGACACTGCTGTCACATGAGTGTTTGCTGCAGAGATGGGAATATTTAAATATTGTTTACATGATTCGTTTTTTATTATTTAATTCTAATAATACAACATACAATAGTTACCTGGTAATAAGTGAGGATTTACTTCCTTTTCTATGGGTTCCTTTATGTGTACTTCCTAAAGAGAGAAAGAATAATTACTTTGCAAAGATTGTACCTTCAACACATGCTGTAAATAACAGCACTCCCCCTCTTAAATTCCTCACAGTCTAGCAAATAGGTAAATTATAATAAAGGAAAAAAACTTCCTAAATTAAGGAGAATAACTTTACAATGTGCTCCTTCCACTAAAGGTCAGTAGTCTACCAGCTAAATAATTAAGTCAGTGGTTTGACACCCACAGTGTCAGTTACATGCAGCTGTGAACACAAAAAAGGAAATGCATTATTTGTAATGCTTTATTTCTGTTACTTACACCAGTACTTTTTAAGTTCTCTCAGCACATGTAAATGGGTAAGCATAAACTTAGTATTACAACACCATCTCCCAGAGCTCATTCATAAGCTTTTCTACATATTACTTAATATTTGTTTCTAATGTACCCTTCAGTTTTTCAAGCTTCATCCTTCACTATCTGCTTCTGATTTTCTTACATGTATTATCGCAATCAAAGTATGAAACTTACTTGAACAGTACTATGAAGATTATAGGGAAAGGGATTTCAGAATCTCAAAACCAAGAGGTAAAACTGGTCACAGGATATCCTTTAGTTTGGACCCAAATTGCACAAAAAAAATGTATTAAATTCTCAGTATCACTTATTCTAGCCTTGAGGCACTGATAGTTGGACTAAAATCTCCAGCTGAAAGACTATTAAACTAGAGGACACGCTACACCCTTCCTGTTCTGCCAGTTCACAACTTCCTCCTCCCAGACGGAATCACTTCACATGCATTGGAGTCTTTCTGGATAACTATTAGTTAACTGGACACCCCCCACCCCACCCCACCCCCCCCGAGGCCACAGCAGTAAGCAAGCTAATTTTAGTTTGTCACCAGCATCCTTGCAAATCAAGGCAAGCAATCAAAAGGAGGCATAAGCAGTAACAGTTTTGCTAGATTAAAGAGAGAGAAACAAAAGCCCCTGAGAGCATAAAAATACCCCCCCCTTTGCCATTCATATAACCACTTGCTGTCAACACTCAGAAGACCCAAAACAAAGCTTGAAGGCTGCACAGCAAAACTAAAACCACCAGGAAACCATGTCATGAGAACAGCAGAGATGTTCGAGACAGGTTGAAAAGAGGCAAAGGTTATAAAAAGCAAGCAGTGGTTGTGTGAAGAAAGAAACCTGTGGCTATAGCTGGCAGCTAATGCAGAAAACAAACACAATTTGCTGCCTTTGACTTCTAAGTCTGGATGTTGTACAAGTAAATTGTAATCAAAGTTCATGCTTGTCAGCTAAATAAGTTAATATGCAAACATGGCTCAAGCTGAACACTGCTGCATTCAGAGAAGAAATGCATACACGTTTTCCCAGTGTTGCCTCTTCACCACTGGTAGCTCTAAGCTAAACTCTGGGTTTACTAGTGGCTTTATAGCTATGCCTTCTACTATCACTATTTGTGTGCAACTAAATGCAACACTGCTCACAAACTATATGCTAACAGTCACTGCTACAGAACAGTAAAGCAGTATACTTAAACTAGGTGTTTTCCCAGTAACTTGTACTTTGGGAGATATCATAAGGCATGTAATAACTACTTTTTATGTATACACACTGCTTGAATGTTCATACTTATTGCAATGAGTACCAGTTTATGCTAGTGTTGGCAGGTAAGACCTGAGCAAAAAAAAAAAAATAGACCCCAAAGAAGTTCTTTTGAGCTTACACCCAGTTGTTAAAACACAATGAAGCTTTTATAACAGGTATCATGGAGGCAAATAATTTTGAACAAGTGGTTTGGGTTTTGGTTACAGGTTAAATTGGTTATCTTCTGAAAGGAATTAACATTTTAGTTGCTTTAACAAGCAACTCATTCACAGCAAAATAGAGCCCTCAGTCAAACACTGCGATGGGCTTGTAAAATCCAGTTTCACTCTTGTTGACAAAAACCCACATTGAAGTGCTTACTATAGGCAGAATTCCTACAACATACAACAGCTTCCAACAGCTGAGCCTCCAGAACAGTTCTATTTGGAAGTCAACATTTATATCCCCATAATAAAATCATAAATGTTTTAAAGACAGTTTTCATACATATGCACCAGGGATAGCTAGAATCCAAGCCATGAACATTGCTGAAAAATCCATGTTGCTGGGCTCATTATCCATGGGAGGATATTAAAATACATTAAATTCTACTAATGTCACATTTTGTATTTGCTCTTTTAAGAGAGAAGGCAAAGATGTTTGTGAAGAAAAGTTGTTAACTCACCGTGAGTCAGTGCAAGTTGTGCAGGAACCCCTAAGTTTAGCTAACATCTCCACTCTGATTCAATTTTGTTTTTCTAATGGATTTCAGTTTTGGGGCAACGCAGTCTTAGAAGTAAATTAAGAGCCTGCTGACACTAAAATGCATGCTTCTCAACAGCCCTTTAATCAGTCATACAGTTCGTACTCGCCCACCCACTCCTTTTATCCCCGGTTCGTCTGACTACATGGTGAGGTAATTTGGTTTGTAAGATCAGCTGGAAAGTCTGTACTTGTGCTACATTTGGTTTTGTTGTTACTGCCTATTGTTAGCAGAACTGGCTCATCAACAGGTCAGATGAGCACAGAAACAAAAGAAAGGGAAGCAGCAGAAGCAAGGCTCTCCATTTCCACAAACTACTAAATCCACTCAGACCTCAGGAAACTTCACCCTCTGACCATCTGTTGAAGTTAAGCATGCAGGTGCTTTCCATATATGACCACTCAAAGCCACACACACCTCTAGATAAAAACTTTTTCATCTGTAGCTTCCGCCTTTCTGAATACCCCAGGCAGCACTGTGGCACTTCTTACTGAAGATACAACACAGAAAACCCTACTACCAGCAACAGCTAAAAGCAGATACCTGTAGGACACCATGCAAACGAGGAAAGTTAACTTTGGATTGCCTCAGAAATGCTAGAAACAAAGATCTCAACTTTGCTGAAGGTTTTAGAAACTTCCTACTGCTGCCCACCTGTGTGCCCACCTTGTGCTACATTCCTTTTTCCAGGTTATCAAACAGTGGTAGGCAATACAGCAACATCCGAAAATTATCAGTTGTAATGGTACAGAGTGCCAAATCATACCAAAACGGCAGGCTGACACGTCACACCATACTAATTCATAACACATCATCCTTCTTGTTAGTTCAAACCAACTTCAGCTGACAGCACTATGAAACCATGAAGTGCCAGGGAAAGGAGATACCATGCTCCTCGCAGATTCTCTGTGTGGGGAGATTCTCTGCTGTGGGAAGACAGCACAATAGAGAAACTGTTTTTCTTAAGGAAAGGCTCACCTCTTCTTCACTTCTTCTTGGTTTTTACCCAAGTATAGAGAACAACTGCACAATTTGCAATACCCAGGGACCACATTCAGCTCTCCCCAAAAAATATGTTTAAAGGGGCTAAAATATATTCCCCAAGTCTGTCTGGGGAGACATGTCTTCCTGAAGTGCTGAAGCATAAAAGAGCCACCACGTGTAATGCAACATCAAGTTTAAGGCAGTAAGGTCAAGTAGCAGTTATGCTATATTAACAGGGTCCTAACACTTAGGGCAGGAGAGGGATCCCAAATGATTCCCGCTCTTTGTCCTACAGTCTCACCACAACCGAGAGCATTTCCTCGCCTCCCAGCCCACAGGGAGGTAAACAACTGTGGACAGAAAATGAGTAAAAAGTCAAAATCATTCCCTGTATGCTAGAATCCAGATTACTCTGATCTTGTCAGAGAATTTGGGGTTTTTCATCACTATTGCAAAATATGTATATAGGCCTATGGATACTGAATGTTGCTCATCACTCTCAGGAGAGAGACCGTGCATAGCCTGCTGTGGCAAATTACATGCTAAGAACTCTGACCTACCTTACCCCACGGTAATATTTCTGTTTATCCATAGCCAGACATTTGTGCCAGAGGTAATCCCAACAATGAAAAACAAGATTTTTAGTAAACATACTGGGAAAAACATTGTTTATTAGATTCAAGTAATGAAGGAACCAGTTATCACTTCCAGCATTCCAAGAACACTGGCTGAAACATACATTCTTTCAAGGCTGACAGCAAATAGTAGGACTGTGAGAACACAGGATATTTTAATGTTGTTCTATAGTTTTCCACAAGTAATCTCTCCACAGGAAAGCTCCACATCATGGTGAGGCTTGCTGTGAATGTTCATTTTTTCTTATTTACTTATACTTCACTAAAAGACTAACAGAGGGCTGAGATAGCTTTCTTAACTACACATTTATCTTTACCAGTTGTAAAAGTCAAACTGTATACTGAAATATTTGCAAGTTAGTTGTGGTGGTCCAAGAAGTGAATACAGTATTCCTGAGTAAAATAAATCAAACTTAGGTCTAACAGTTCAACTGGAATTTCATCCAAAAGAGGAAATACCTGCGCACATGCTTAGCATATACTTCGTATTCAGAAACACACCAGAATACATACTTGGTATTTTCTGAAATACTATTTCTTAGTCAAACAAGCCTAATCCCATGTTGTATGCCATACAGTCCAGAGGAGATACTTACTGCACTTCAATTAAATAAATAGTGCTGAAAATAATCTCTAAATGCCTGTTTTCCTTCCTTTCACAGCTCCATTATCCAATAGCCCATTAGATCATAGTGTGTGTTTTCCACGTCCATTTCATCTTTTATCCTTTCCTCTTTCCTTACATTGTCCTGTCCATCTCCTCTGACTTCAACGCCCGGCTTCCCCCACGTCAGCCCAGAGCCCAGCTGTCCGCTTTTGTACTTATGCCTACTCCTATGCCACTCTTCAATTCCATCACTTCGATTTAGAAGGAATGCCCTACTATTTTAAAAGTGATCACTACAGAACACACAATACTGTACCAAGCAACAAGTATTTGTAGTGGCTATGAGCCAACAGGAATGGACGATTTAAGAGACAAAGCACCAGAGGTATGAGAGCTACCCTCACAACTCAGCAGCCTGAGGTGCACTCCAGATTTCAGGGACAAGCAGGATAAAGCAGAACAAACTCTTTTAAACTTTAAGGGCTAATAAAAGAACTAATATCCTATAAGAATTAACATGAAGGATAATATTAGAGTTAGAAATTGTGAAGTAATTCACCGGTTCTTGTTTCTATGTCTCCACAGAGAAATATTGCTAGTCTATGATCAGATGTGTCAAAACATTGACTTTATACCCTAGTATTCACCCCACTTCCTGCAGAGTAGCCAAGTCTGTCCTGAGGGGAAGTGTGTCATTAATATCAACATCCTACAGTCTCACTCTCAACAGACCATTGATTGATCTGTGGTTCCATATAGCAGAGCATAACTAGGTTACATGTCAGACGTCAAAAACACTGCTTTTCCAGACATTCTGGGGCTTCACAGCGGAAATAACTTCTGTTCCTTTAATAAACAGCACTTTCTGTTCACTCCTTACTTCTATCTTGCTGTATATTAACATGAAGAGTTCCTGTTTCTCTTTATATTCAAACAAACGAACTCCAAAAGCAGTTCAAAGCTAACTTCATTTTATTTTACTGAACATACTGTGTCCCTCAGGTCTTTGACGATGAACTAAATGAGCTGGGGCTAAAACAAAACTCAGCTCTGCCTGTTGCATTTTCTTACTGCAGGTCTCCCCTAACCTAGAAGCAGCAGCTTAAGGTCTCAAACAACTCTCTAGGCAAACAAGGACAAGCACACAGTTCAAGGCAAGGCTCCATAAGTTCACAGACAAGTCCGTCGTTAACTCAAACACTATCTAGGTGTAACCTCAAGTTCATGAAGTCCCTGGACTGCTGTTTCCCACCTTTTGATGGGGTCCACCAGAGGAAGCATCACACTGAGCATACCTGTCGCTCATACTCTTCCCCAAGCATCTGCTACTGAAGGAGACGGGATATTAGTCTGCCCTAGTATGGCAGTTACACTATCTTGATGAAAGGAAAGTTCCCAGTTGACCAAACTATTTTCCACGTAAGAGGGACTGAAGTATTTCCACTGTTCTATCAGTATAGCCCCAATTTTAAAACTCAGCTACATGAAAGTTAACAGGAACAGGAAACTTGTGTTCAGAAAATTGTTTTTCTCACATACATACAGAACACAGTTCCTTGAGACATGCTCACTTTTGCCTATTTTAGGATGTCTAAGCAACACGCTTTTTCCAGATCCCCAAATGGCCTCACAGGTTTCATCATATATCTGAAGCTGTATTTTAAATCCTTATAGAAACCACTGAAGTCTTCAGCTTCCTGTGTAACCATCCCATTAAGGCAGTCATAAGCTGTCAAAAAGACAGCAATACCCAACAGAGCAGAGAGTTAAACTTGCTTTACTTGCTACTGGAATCAGACCTCAGTTTCACTGAGCTTTTGCTCAATTCTGCCCAATTCTGTGGCAGAAGTTGGGTCTATATTTCAAAGCTTCTGCTGCAAGAACCCATGAAATTCTTAAATTTAAGTGCATCAAGGAGATAGTTAAAAGCAGCAGGAATAAATAAAGAGTAAATGACTGCAAGCTCTGGTGCATCAGGATATTTCATTAAGACCTTCATCTTCCAATATTAAATACCTTTGTTATTCTTCCTGCAGCCATCAGGATCATATCTGGAGTAACATTACTATACTTATAATCAAGTTAAAGGAGTCTTTATTATTTGGTATCTTACTGCCCTACATATATTTGACTTGTACATTTTCCCACTGGCCATTTTTTCCAGCAAGCTTTAATCACCCAGCATGCCTGTTTAAATGGTGAAGCGTCTTCCAGTAAGTGAAGTTCTTACCTTCACAAAATTCAGTTCCTTGAGCGCACACTCTTTTGTGTATTTGTACAACATAGTTCCCTAAAGTGAAAGACTGACTTCACACAGTGATCACAGACTCATAGAATAGTTTGGGTTAGAAGGGACCTTTAAAGGTCATCCAGTCCAACCCCCCTGCAGTGAGCAGGGACATCTTCAACTAGATCAGGTTGCTCAGAGCCCCGACCTTGAATGTTTCCAGGGATGGGGCATCTACCACCTCTCTGGGCAATAAAATACCTCCATTTTCGCTGCGAAATACAAGGAAAATAGAAAGCTCTTAAAGTAAACTGATGAAACTACAAGTCACCAGGGCTAAACAACATCTAAAAACAGAGTTGCTACTACAAAATAAGGACATAAATTTTAAACAGCATAGCACGCTTAACCCATACTATCTCTGCATTGTTGTTTCAGATTCAGTGAAAAATAAAAACAGCAGATTCTCCAAGGTTTTATTACTGACAAACTCTGTACTAATTAACAAGATAGATGAAAATCTCTTCCTTAAGACACCAGCAAGAGAACTGAGCAATTAAGAAGAACCAGTTTGACACAGATTACAAAAAACTATGGAGGGGGAAAAAAAAAAAAACAAACAAATGGCTAGTTTTCATGAAGATTTGTCTTCCTAGAAAACAGCCGTCTACCGGGAATAAGAATGAAGGAACACTTAATAACAATACTGATCTAATACCATCCACTAACAACATGCTCTCAGTCAACTGAGTCTAAAGCCACTTCAATCAAACTGCCAACAGAAGTTTCCATGAATAAGTGAAAGGACAACAAGAAGAACAATACGCATAGCCAAGAGTTCAACATGGAGCTGTTAAGGAAAGAGACCCAGGGCTTTACAATGACAGAACTGCAAACAAGGAGCTTGCAAAGACAGAGCGCACGTTGCAGGTGAAGTGATGTTAAGGGACATTACGAAAAACAGGCTGGGAAAGTCCCACCTCGCAAGCTGAACAGTCACAGCGACAGCCTGACATCTGGTCACTGCTTACAAAAAACAACCCAAGCGAAGCATCAGAAAAAACAACCAGCTTAAAACTGACGAGCCAACTACACTTTTTAAGCGTTCTGGAGAAGGAAGAAGCAAGATGTTTCCCCCTCGCTCTGGGGGAAGCACCTTCGAGGCCCACACACGCCACCCCGCACCAGCCCCGCTCCAGCCCCGCTCCCGTCCCCCTCCCGCAGGCGCACCACGAAGCCCTGCGCAGCTCCCCGCGGAACATCCCCGCCGCCAAACCCGGGCGCGGTGCGAGGGGACCGGCAGCACGGGAGGAGCCCGCCCAGCTCCCCCCGCCGCCCGCCCCGCCGGCTCCCGCGGCCCTGACGAGACCCCGCGCCGGGGCGCGGAGGGCTCCCCGCCGCCCTGCGGGCCGGGGCTGCGGCAGCTTGACAGCCCCCCCGCCCGCACCTCCCGCCGCACCGCCCCTGCCACCCCCCACCCCCCCCCGCACCCCCCTCAGGGGCCGCCACCGCCCCCTCTCCCAGGGCGGCCGCGCCCGCCCCGACGGCCCCGCACCTCCGGGCTGATGTAGGACACGAAGGACGGCTTGGCCGCCTTGGCCCCGCTGCCCAACATGGCTCCGGCCGCCTCCCGTCTGCCCGCGGCGGCACCGGCCGGTAGCAGCACCGCTTCCCGGGGCTCTTCCTCAGTGCGGCCGCGGACCGCGCAGGCGGCGCCGCAGGCGGCGGCATCCGGCGCACGTAACTGACCCCGCCCCTCGCCCGGTGCCCGCCTGCCCCGCCGCCGGCCACTGCTAGGGCACCGCCTCTCCGCCGTGCGCGTTCTCACTGGGCAGAGCCGCTGTCACTCATAAGCGCGCCTTTCTCCTATTGGCCACGAGGAGGCAGGGCGGCGGCCGGAGGAGGGGGGAAGCCAATCGGGGCGCGGCCCCGGCCGCCGGGGGGCGCTGTTCCCGCGGGGGCGGCGGGGGGCGCGTCCCGCGCAGCCGGGGCCTGCAGCCGGCGCTGGCCCAGGGCAGCAGGCGCAGGGCTGGGAGCCGCGGCCAGCAGCACCGGCTGCCATCCAAACACCTGTGCCTGTGCAGGTGACGAGCAGCCGGTTTTCGGCGCTTTGTAGCCGCGCAGGGTGGCGGCAGCACGTGGGCGGCGGTGGGGGTGCAGCCCCACGGTTGGGTTTCTCCCGGGGGGGATCCCCACCGCTCCGCACACTGCCGGTCACCGGCCAGAGCGTGTCCTGCACGGCTGTTCCTTTGGCGCCTGGTGCACGGCTCCGCTACCTGGGTTTCCGCTGATTTTTTTCATTTCAGGGTAACTGCGTCTTTTTTGCATCGCTGCGAAGACTGCCTCGCTCTTGCCTCTTCTTCGGTCAAGGTGTCACTTTGTTTAAATTGTCCATCAAACTCCTTACTCAGCTGCAAAATGCTTGTGTTGTATCCATGCACGCTCACAAGAAAACTCGGTGTTAAGTGACATCTAAACAAAGCATTGAGATGCTGAGTTTTACGGCAGGAGATGTGCAAGCAAAATGACATAAAACGGGCTCTCCATTAAAATAATCCTCTAAAAATTACCCCATGCAACGCTACAGGCTGGGGGAGGAGTGGCTGGAGAGCTGCCTGGAGGAAAAGGACCTGGGGGTGCTGTTTGACAGCCACCTGAACATGAGCCAGCAGTGTGCCCAGGTGGCCAAGAGGGCCAATGGCATCCTGGCCTGTATCAAGAATAGTGTGGCCAGCAGGACCAGGGAGGTGATGGTGCCCCTGTACTCGGCACTGGTGAGGCCGCACCTCGAGTCCTGTGTTCAGTTTTGGGCCCCTCACTCCAAGAAGGGCATTGAGGTGCTGGAGCATGTCCAAAGAAGGGCAACGAAGCTGGTGAAGGGTCTGGAGCACAAGTCTGGTGAGGAGCGGCTGAGGGAGCTGGGGTTGTTGAGCCTGGACAAGAGGAGGCTGAGGGGAGACCTTATTGCTCTCTACAACTGCCTGACAGGAGGCTGTAGCGAGGTGGGGGTCGGTCTCTTCTCCCAAGGAACAAGGGACAGGATGAGAGGAAACGGCCTCAAGCTGCGCCAGGGGAGGTTTAGGTTGGATATTAGGAGAAATTTCTTCACCGAAAGGGCAGTCAGGCACTGGAACAGGCTGCCCAGGGAAGTGGTTGAGTCCCTGGAGATATTTAAAAGATGGGTAGACGTGGTGCTTGAGGACATGGTTTAGTGGTGGACTTGGCAGTGCTAGGTTAATGGTTGGACTCGATGATCTTAAGGGTCTTTTCCAACCTTAACGATTCTATGATTCTATGAAAATCCTCTAAATTTTGAGATTTAAAATCCTCTAAAACCTGACTGCTGATAGACCCCAAGAAGCCCTCTGCCCAATGTCTGTTAAAGCATTACAGCCGTGGCCTCCTTGGAATGTAATCTTTGGAATGGAATAATCTTTAGACACTGTATAATCAGAGCTGTAAATAAACACCAGGTTTACCAGGTATCTAGGTTACTTTTAAAAGCTCAACTTTTATGCAGATAGAGAACAATGGAAATACTGTGAACTGCTTGTGGCAATGCAGCAGGACTACCCAGCAATTTAAATGACAAATGGTAACCCAGGCGACAGTTTGCATACAGAGTAGACTTTCTGGAAATATTTTTACAAAATGAAACATACTTCACAAACATCGGTGGACCATAGGACATGAAAATCAATAGCTCCTTCAAATATTAATGATAAGCACTTTTCATATCACTTCCCCTCTCTTTGTTGTAATACTTCACTTTATTTGCCTTGCTCCAAACCTAGACCTAGGAAAACTAAAGGAGAAAGAAAAAGAGGTACATGGAGTCATAAGACAGCATTTATAAGAATGAAGTGGAGTGACTATTTTAATTCAGAAATAAATTAATTTCCCTATTTTCAGTCTCAAACTCAAGGAATGAGAAGTCTTTTGGATTTAATCACCTTCTGACTGAAAAAAAGAAAATTCAGACATTAGGTTTCATCAAGTAGTTTTACAACAAAGGCTATTCTGGTGTGGGATCCCACGCAGAAGAGCTCTCACGTTTCACTCCACAGCTGCTCCCACATCATTCCTTTACATTGCATCTGACCTCAGCTGCATAGGTCAAAAGTACAGCCCATGAGATTACACTGGTCTAAATCTAGGGTGAGGGGAAAACTGGGACAGCATCTCCATCGTCTCTAGTGTATTAAAATACACAAAGAAAGAAAATAGCACTATTAAAAAAAAAAATCTTTTAAAGCATCTGAATTTAGAGTGGCAACAGCATGACTACCTCAAAGCACACCCCGAAGTTTACAGCAGACTAAGGCAAAAAGCAGCTACTTACTGGCATAATGCATATCAGAGAGGAAGGGATGTTTTGACACCAGGCCAGAGTCTTAACTCCAGTGGGAAGTGCAAAAGGAGCTTTAATTCCCACATAGCACATGGGAATTCATTCTTCAACATCTCATCAAAAAAAGCCCTACATCCCAAAAATCGGAATGTAATCGCTATTCTGCATCAGCAAAATATCCACATAGTCCCACGTCCTGTCCCTGGTAATGGACAGGGAGTGCTCCTTCTTGGGGCTTGCTCCCCAGGCTGCCAAATGTGCAGGGCTGAGCTCATTGCAGAAGGGATTTGAAGCCCTTTTACTGGAATTTGAGGGCCAGATTTGGATCGCCACCATCAGTCAGTGCGTTCATCTTTTCTGGAAAGGATGAAACAAAGCTATCACACATGCAAGTTAACTTACCTCAGAAAAGTATATTTGCATCCGAAAAGGCCAGCTGCAACCCAGCTGCCCCAGCAGATTACAGAGCACTGAGGGCTTTGGTTGTCATCCCTTTCCCCAGAAACACCTCTGTGCAGTCTTCTCCCTTTCTCTGTTAAAATCTTGAGTGCCTGTGAGGAGTACTCACGAAAGCCAACTTCAGCCCAGCCACCTCATGTCCGTAGGTTCCCCCTGCAGACAGTGGAGGGAAACAGGGTCCTTCTGAAGGTCATGGGGGTAACCAAATAAACGCCTTGTTCAGAAACAGCCTCAAGAAACTGCCCAGTGCTCAGGGCACCTCCGTAAATCAGCTTGGGCAGAGTGAAGTTGGCTTTTCTGAGGGTCCCCATTCCCCATCTCATCTTTACACTCCCCCTGTAGTCATCTACTGCCTCTTTTTCATGTATTTATATATTAACTTCTCCGTTAGTTTCATGTGCCCCCTCCCTCAAGCATTTTTACTCTGTAGTGTTTTTCTGGATTGGCCCCTCCCCATGAAGAAATAAGACAGTTCAGTGTTTTATCATTCATGGTGGTTCTCATCACTAATGAAGACTTTCTAAAAAATCATTTCTGCAACAAATTGAAGTTTCTGGGATGGTGTATTAACAGGATCTGTCTTCCCATGTTACTTCTAAATGGGAAGTCTTGTTCCATGCTGCCAATGACTTTCTGTCCATTAAAAAACAAACAAAAAAACCCAAACAAAAAAACCCAAAACAAAACAAAAAAAAAGAGCTTATAAAATTCTGTCATTTAATTTTGTTCCATTTTAGATGTATATCAATGACAGTCATGCAAATGTAGAAGAGTAAAACTTTTTAAAACTCAGGTTCTAGTTTGTCTGTGGTGGGTGAAGAATATATGGCATTTCACTACCCCCATTTTATCTTGTTATTTTGCATTCTTTCTAAAAATATAATCACGTTATTTACCTTTAAAGCTGTCTGCAGGAGGGAAACTCACAGACCAGCTCCGCTCTTCCCACAAACAGAGATTGCTTTGTTTGAAAAACTTACATGCCATAAATTTGAGTAATTCTTTGGGCTGAATTCTCAGCTGTGCCCGGGCTCTGTGGGAACAGCTGATGGAGACGAGCCACAAAGGAGCTGTTTGCAGCTTTCCTATCAGTTTTCTTTCAGGGATCCTCTTAACTACAACAAGTTGTATCTCGTATTTTGCTTTGTGACCTTCTCGTCAGGATTGCTTTGTCTCTGGGAAACGAGTAGCCTGGATAATGCACTATCCTAGGCAACATCTGGAGCGCGGTTGGCAGAGATCACTGAATATGGCTTTATACCACATTTCAGCTTTTCTGAGCCTGGGGCTTTGTAAACCTTGGTGCCTTGGGGAGTCCCAAGGGTACTCCGATGGGCAGGGGTGCAGGTCACTGGGTGTTGTGGGCGCTTTGGTGTACGTTGGGCAGGTGTAACAAATTAAGTGTTAAAAGCCATTCCTGAGTGTTGAGCAAACTTAACTTGCGTGACTACATCTGAATTTCTACTCCCTATTTCCTCATTTTGAAGACAATAAAGGTAGGCTTTGCCCTGTTGTAGACCTGCAAAGGCACAGATGTATGCAGAGCTTCCATTCCAGGGTGGTAAATCACTGGCAGGACGCTGCAGCTGTGCTCCCCCTTTGACCCCGCACCACAGCTGGATCCAGGTCTGGAGACTGCTTTTAGTACATGCACTTCCAATGGTGACACAGGTAAAGATTTTGAAGTAGCAGCTGGAAAGAGAATCCCACAGTTACTGTTTGTCAAGGTTTCCCGATCCTCTTTTTCTATCCAGAAAAGCTACCTGGGTACAATTTGAAGACTTTTCTTGCTTTACGCTTGCCTGGGCAGTACCAGAACAATTGCCCTTAGCTGTAGAAATCTGGAAATTTCTGTAGTATATGCATAATTAATCTGACACTTCCCAGAGCCTCATAGATGGCCGTGCGTGCTCAGAAGGTAGGAGGTGTCCCAAAAGTGTTGGATTTACCCTGAGTATATAGAGATTGACCATGCATGCTGGATCTGATACTCCCTATTTGTATTGTTCAATTAAATAACTCAGTTTAGGGCTTAGTATATTAAACAGTGTGAGACCACATTAAAGTAGCTAAAATCAGTATGCAAGAAATGTACAAGACTTACGACTAAGCTGGAAGTCAAATTATTGGATTACAGATCGAAGAAAAAATTGGAAATGAGGAATGTACTGTGATGTCCTTTGAGGAAAGGTCAGCAAATCAGTCTGCCTGTAAACAGCCAGCAGCTATCGCTACTTTACACAGGTTAAGATAATTTCCTACTAAAAGTCATGTATGTTAGCTTTATGCAAATTAAGACAATTTTATAAAAAAAAGAAAATAAAAGAAGGGCTCTACTCTAAGATGATGCTTTTAGCACTGAATTCGCATTGACATTTTCATCTGCTGGTACTTTCAGATGTCCTTTGGGAGTTAGTTTCCAAAGTCGGTTCAGATTTCATCTTTTACAGTCTGGCGCCTTCATAGTGAACTCCAAGGTAATATTTAGAGCTGTGGAATATAACCGTTTGTTTTCATTCGCATTTACTAAGCATATGGTCAGAGATTGTCTAATGCTGCCCCATATGAATTCTTTGTTGCAGTGTTCTTTCTTTACTGACTGCATTGTGTGTTTCAATTTTTTAAGCAGCATTTTGTATTCATTGTTGTGAGAACCTAATTTCTCTGGGGAGGTTTTGTGTGACTCTCCCCCAGTAAAGGGAAAGCAGCTCTGTACCAGCCTTCCTCAGCTGAAACCTCCATCTCTGACTCCTGCACTATCCCGTGTCTCAGTCCTGGGACACGATGTGCCCAGTTCCTCCCTGAAGGTGGTTGAAGAGATGTGTTTTATTTCTTAAGTAAAGCCATCTGGGAGGTCCCACATGGCCAGTTCACGACTCAGATGACAAACAGCAGTTCCTTCAGCGGTAGCAATACAGACCATTGCAATTTTGTGTCCATCCCCTAATTACGGAATGTTTTTGTTCTACAAGGGCCTTCCAGAGCTAATGGGGAAACTGAAATTGAAGTCTTGATCAAGTGATAATCTAGATAGGAAAAGAGGGGGGCATGGGGGCATAGTAAAAGTAGAGAGGGGTATGGGGGCATCCCACCACTTACCAGGAAGGTTCATCTGCCATTTGGGGCATATAGTGCCAAAACATGAAGGCAGAAGAATGCAAGACTAAATTAACAAGTACATAATGAAAAGTAGGACAAAGGCATTAACTGCTGAGAACACGCCCTGGACCAGAGTGTTTGCTTTAGTCATAGAGACGCAGCTGGGAATTACATGTTTTCAACTTGAGGATGGAAAACAAGGTATTGCTATGAAAGCTGTGAAAATTGAGGGAACAAAGCACCTCACATCTAATAGCAAAACTACCTCCTTTTCTTAGCTACAAGTGGGAGAAGAGGAAGTGAGTAACTAGTAACTCTACTCACCCAAGGAAGCATGGGTATCAGAAACAAGAACACAAGAGCTAGGGAAGTTCCCCACCTTTTTTTAGCTCTGTTGAAAGCAAGCACAATTACTTGTTCATGGGCACACACAGACTTCTTTGTTGTGTGGTGAACTTCTTCCTTTTGTTCTCCAAAAGACTGTGAATCCAAATTACTTCAGGCTGGAGACTTCTTCTCCTTAACAGTACCCAAAGGGTGAGCTAAAGCCCATCGATATCAGGAGAAAGCCTACGCCACAGCTGGATGGGAGGCAGAGTTAAATCAGGGCTCACCTCTCGTCCTCAGTTCTCAACTTGCAGTCCAAAGGGACGTGCTAAGGAGCTCGTAGAAAACAGGAATGATAAATAGCTATATGGTCTTCCTGATATCAAAGAGCTTGAATTGACTCTTCTGTCTTGGAATGAACCCCAGGAAAGAGAAAAGCAACATTCAGGTCCCAATTTGGATGCCAGTCCATGAGCTGGGTGGTGGAAAAAGCTGCCAAGGGGTCCTTGCTGGAGTTACTGGGCGGCCCCAATTCTTTCTGCCCAAGTAACTTCTCCAAACACAGTGAGGATGGAAAGTCCTTGAGGAAGATTTCCAGCTGTCTGTCACCAGCTGGGAATCTGGTCCGTCTAGTTCAACAGCTGTTCCTTGCAGGACTTCTCCCTGCTGGGCATGAGGACTGCTGCTCTGGGAAAAGAGAAGCTAGTGAGAACCATCCAGCATCCAAGTCACAGGGTACAGGACAGGCAGGTTCCAGCATATCCACAGGGAGAAATACTCGGTATTGGGCCTAGACAGCAGCCTCTTCTCTTTGTGAAGTACACATAGAGACTTGAAGCTTTTGCTAGCGGTGTCCTGTCACTTCTGTTCTTTCCCTTAGCAGTGAAAATTGCATCTAGCTCATGACTGCGGTAAAACGTGTGCTTGTTTTACTTTGCCTACCAGGCCTTGACATACTCTTGGCTTTGATTTCCTAATGAAAAATGCATGTATGAGTCACTAATCATGGATGTCGGGTATTGACAGAAGCCATCCAGCTAAATGGTCATGCTGTTGTCCCCAGCTCCCATACAGCTGCTGTAGCTAAAAATTCCAGCCCAGATAATTTAAGAAACAGGCACAAACCTACCCTTTAAGGAAAGCTACATGCTCTTTAGCAGAAACTAATGGTAGAATGCAAACATGAGTCTAGAGGCTGGCTCTAGCTCCCCATTTTTGTCCCTGACTCCACAAAGGCCTTTGTCTAAGGAAGGTAAACCTTTATTTGGCTAAGACAAACCACTCTTTGAAGCAGCAAACTTTGTAGAAGCAGCAAATCTTGTAAAAGAAATCTCGTAAAACCATATATTCTTCCCTGTTAGCAACTGGCTTTGATTTGCTAGAACATTTTTCTCCAGAATTGCTGTGGTTTTCAGCTCTGGGCCTTTGGAAAGTTTCTTGACCAAATTTTCTGGAATTGAAACATATTCATGCTGATGTCTGCACGGGAGTTTGGCATGCCTAAATGTCGGATGGGTATTTGGAAATGTTTGTCTCAGGGACTCCAGAACTAACCCGCGCTTCCAGAACTGCAGAAGGTTTTTCCAAGGAAATACGTTATTTTAAATTTTCTATTCTTTTCTGATGCATGGGTGACATTTGAAAGGGACTGCTCCTCAGGGAGAATATATAAATCAGCAGAGGGTCAGTGGAAGTTTCTTGTGTGGACTTTGTTCCAAACACTTGTCTTTCAGGTCTGTATTCTCTCACTCTGCTTCACTGCTCCTTGCGAAACACTTCAGCCCTGGCTATCCCTGTAATAGGAGCTCTGAATTGGTCATCCAGTTGTAACTTGGTGCATCTTATGCCTTTGGATATGCTGGAGAACATGCTGGGGACATTAGTTAAAGCATCCAGAATCCTGGTTTATGATTACCCACTGCCATATAAGGAATGCTTATCCTGAATCTATTGCCCTGAAATCACCCCTGTCAGCATCTGCAAGAAGTTTCTTAAGAAATGGATGCAAGACAGCAAAAATGCATGCTATCTCCTCACACAGGAATTGCATCTGAAATGTTCCTCTCCTCCTGTTCTCAATTATTTGCCAGATACACTGTTCTGACACGCGTTTTCTCAAGTCTTCCATTATAAACTCTTTCTCAGGTTGCCTTCCTCAGTGGGAATCCTTACCTGGGAGACCTTCTGTAGCTCATTTCTTCTTTGCAGCCCCCCAGTAACTCTGGACAAATCAAACCTCTTTTCTCCCTTCTCCTATGCCTACTCTGAAATGTTTCTTTTTTTTCCCTCCAAAAGTATTTACTTGTCACTTATTCATGAGATAGTCATGATTGTGTTTCTAACCACTGCTCTCTTCTTATGCACTAGCAGAGATTTTATATTGGTTTTGCTGCCATGGCAACTTTGCTGCATCTTTTTTTAAATTTATTTTAAAATTTTTTTAAAACTCTTTTTTTGGCAACAGAGAGGAACGCTGGCGTAGCTGAAACACCACCCTTTTCTCTTTGTGCTTGTCACAGCAAGGTGAAAATTAACTCTGCCTTTCCAAATGGAGGCTGCTGCTAACGACACAGCGCGCTCTGCTGTTGTGAGCACACAGAGACGTTTCAAATATTAGTCCAGCTGAGCCTGTTGATTTGCTGCATAACACTGCATTTTTTTTTTTTTTTGGCTGTGCAGCATTCATTTTGATTTCCAAGTGTTCGGAGAAGTGTGCTCACACACTCCCCGACACTCTCCTCTTCATTCACCTGTACGGGCGCAAGCCATGGACACGACATGCACAGTTTTGTCCGTGAAGTAGGATAGATGCATGAAAGGTCAGTCCCTTCTCTTCATGTTCCCCTTCACCTTTCCTTCCAGCTCATTTGCAGTGACATTTCGTGTAACATTTATTAACACCTCAGCTCGGCTGGCCTAAACCATTTCAGTCTCAACCTCCTCAGTCACCTGGCACTTCTTTCTTCTTCTACGCTTTTGTGGCGCACTGCAGTTGCCGCATGGGTGGCAAATCACGTACTGGACTAGGTCTTCTCTCTGCATGAAATAGAGCCTTTCTCTTCATTTTCCCACACTATTTTTGTAGTTGACTGTTTTACTACTTGATGTAACTTTTCTTTCATTTCCAATTTGGCTTTGATTTGTAGCTCTCTAACGCCTTCCTCATTTTATTTCTTCAGTTGGACTCATTTAATTAGTTCTGTTCTTCTTTCTGATATAATTTTTCTTGGGTTTTTTTCCCTTTCTTCTTTCTTCTGAAAGTAATAGTTCACTCAAAGACTACTTCTTTTCACTGGAGAAATGCAGCTATTGAGGTGATAGACCATCAAAGGGAAAAAGGCTAGGAAGAGCAGACATTTTCCTGCTAAAATGTGTGTGCCCTTGTTCTGTAAAAGACCACCAAAATTATAATAAACTTGAAACAGAAGGATACATTATCATAAACAATACATTTGGGAATGAAAATGTATTGGGTGAC
Source organism: Nipponia nippon (assembly GCF_047370975.1). Taxonomy (NCBI): domain Eukaryota; kingdom Metazoa; phylum Chordata; class Aves; order Pelecaniformes; family Threskiornithidae; genus Nipponia; species Nipponia nippon. Next base: position 1,641,170 of record NW_028262357.1, on the reverse strand, counting down.
ATTCTTGATACTCATGGCCATAAAAAGCTGGTTGCTTCGTATGACAAATAAGGGGAAAGTCATGTACACGTTATTGCTGTTCAGTGCATTTATCAGTCATCTGGATGCAGGAGCTAAACGCACCGTTAGCAAGTTTGCTGATGGTACCAAACTGGGAGGTGCTGTTGACTCTCTTGAGGCACAGGAGGCCTTGCAGAGGGATCCAGGTAGACCGGAGCATTGAGCAATGATTAATGGGATGAAGTTTAACAAGAACAAACTCCGGATTCTGTGCCTGGGATAGAGTGACTCAAGTATAAACTGGGAGAGGAGTGGCTGGAGAGCAGCACTGCAGAAAGGGATCTGGGGGTGCTGGTGGGCAGCAGGCTCACTGTGAGTCAGCAGTGAGGGGTGCACCAAGCACAGCACGGCCGGCCGGTCAAAAGAGGGGATCGTCCCGCTGTATTCAGCGTTGGTGCGGCCTCACCTTTAGCACTGGGCACAGCTCTGGGCCCCACCGTTTACGAAGGATGTGAAGATCCTTGAATGCCTCCAGAGGAGGGCAACAAAGCTGGTGCAAGGGCTGGAGGGCATGTCCTGTGAGGAGCGGCTGAGGGCTCTGGGCTTGTCTGGTTTGGAGAAAAGGAGGCCGAGGGGCGACCCCATTGCTCTCTGCAGGTTCCTGAGGAGGGGAAGGGCAGAGGGAGGTGCTGAGCTCTCCTCCCTGGCATCCAGTGACTGGACGCGTGGGAATGGTTCAAAGCTGCACCAGGGGAGGTTTCGACTGGACATTAGGAAGCGTTTCTTTATGGAGAGGGTGGTCAAACCCTGGAACAGGCTTCCTAGAGAGGTGGTCCATGCCCCAAGCCTGTCAGTGTTTAAGAGGCATTTGGACAGTGCCCTTAATAACGTGCTTTAACTTTTGGTCAGCCCTGAATTGATCAGGCAGTTGGAGTAGATGACCATTGTAGGTCCCTTCCAACTGAAACAGTCTATTCTATTGTATTCTATGCTATTCCGTCTCCACTTACAAAACACACACAAAAAATTATTGAAGTTACTGGGAGAAATTGGGATGGCATTATCATAGGCACTTTACTGCGACAAGCACACTCTGTTGCTGATACCACAATGCCTCCTTCATGATTATCCTACCTTCCTGAAGGTGCAGTTTCACATGACTATATTGGCAACACTCTGGATCCCACTGGCTCCAATTCTTAAAAGTACCATGCATGTAAATACATGGTAGTTACCTAAAGAGTGCTATTCCAGACGTCCTAAGGCATACTGAGGTATCCACATGGGGCTGGCAGCTATGGGCCTGGACCTCTGAGGCGCCTGTCCCCTTTTGGAGCAGCACGTACCCTAGCAGCATGTAAAATGACAGTAAACGCCTGTATTCAGGCACCTCCATCTCTCCCGTGTTGTTCTGACTTGCACTATTAACAGTGCAGCTCAGCTTACCATCTCAGTAAGAAAACATTAAATTGTATAACCAGCACATTACTGGCAAATTTAAATGTATGCCTGACACTACATCTGTGATAAGGCTGTCTTACATATCCTGGACAGAACTTCCTTATCATATATGCATACAATTAATACAAACACGATGCAGCATGCAGAAAAGGAAAGAAAAAAGCGTACATAAGGAGCAAGGTTTGTGATTCTCATGTAGAAACGAGGCTTTTTGTCTCTCTTTTAATGTTAAAGTAACCTTTTACTGTAGAAAAAGTGATTTATTTTCTCTTGGTCAGCTATTCCATTCTGCAATCTTAGATTTTTAAATATAGAAAACTACAAAAATCCATACAGGTTTCTTGATGCCATTTGATGTTTCTTTGCATTTAGGATATCAACACGAGATAGGATTGATGTAGAATATATGTGAAAGTATTTAAGCTAGGCTGAGCCTCTAGAAGCTGATAGGTTTTAAACTACCCTGCAATAAATGAATCACTGGCTTCAGAATAAATATTAATAGCCATGGCTTTGCAGAACAGTTTAAGAAAACACACTTATTAAAGAAGACGACCCTTAATGATGACCCATGCTAATGCAGGTATGTTAAGGCTATGTTAAATGGGAAAGTGTGCACTGCGCAGGATAAAAATCCCCAGGAAGAGCTGCCAATCATGTACCCATGAAAAACAATGACCGTTACCCTGTTAGGAACTTTACACTTGGTAAGTGTTAGTAGGGCAGCATTTCTTAAAATGCAAACTGTAAAACATCAGAAAGCAGTTTAATAAACAGCAAAATTCTCTCAGTACTAGGAATATATGTGCACATTTTCATAATCCAAATGAGAAAGTGGAACAAAACAGAAGAATACAAATTAACAGATATTTACAGAATGAAGCCTGATTTTTATCTGGATGTAAATCAAAACCATTGTGATAACTCTATAGATGGCACTCCTTGGATTTTTTTTCCTCTCCAAAAGACTGGATGTCTGTTTCATTTTAAAAAGGCTGAGAAATACCACACTGAAGGAGAAAAGAACTCTTGAGAAGATTTATAAAAGAATCTCTCAGGAGAAATTTAATTTGCTAGCCTTTTTGGCTAGAAAGCTCTTTGGCTTACAGCTGTCAGAGAAAAAAAAACACAACAACAAACAGAAGGAAACCAGATGTTTTTGTTGAATCTATCACTGTACTTTGGAAACCTACAATGTAAGTGGAAAAAACATATTGCAAATTGTGCCTACTACTTTTTTTTTTTCCCACTCTATTATTAATGCTATGCCATTAAAATCCATTTTGGTAGTCCAAACAAGTCTTAACTGTTTAATAAAGAAATGAATTCGACATTTTGTGAATACTTATCAGACTAATGATTAGCAGATATTCAACCATCAACAAGAATGTTAAATATGCATACAAATTGTTGTAGAAATATTTAAAGTTGATTCCAACTCTCAGAAATTTGCTAGGTACAACAATTTTAAGTACCATTAAATCACTTCTGAGTAGTGAAATAGGTCTAAAAATAGAAGCAGTAAATGAACCCATCACATTCAATAGCTCTGTCAAATTAACAGTTCATCTAGAATTTCATAATAGGGCAAGAAGCTGATGGACTATGTCCAACAGACTTTAATTTCTAGCAATGCCTCTATACAGGAATCCATGTGAAACCACACTGCTCACAGACAGGACACGCTTATAAACTAAGCAGACAAGTCAAAGTTTGAAAAAGCTTCAAAACAGAACAGCTCACATTTTCACAAACTGTTCCTCTAAGGTGAGCACTGAGGGGAAAGTTCTTGCTGTGTACATTTCTCTCTTGTGTATGATGACTAGGTCTCTGGGATTTTGAGATTCAACACACAGCGTTGCTGAATAAAAAAGGCAAACACTGCTTATTAGTAACTGCTAGCATTGCCAAAACACAGGATATTAAAATGATTGCTTGTTCATAAATTGATTACTTGGTCTCAGTTTTGTCTTCCTAAGTGCACAGTGTAATATTTAAAGTCAAAGCTAGCTCCGTACTTTTTAAAACCTTGTTTTTCTACTCTTCTTAGATTAACAACAGTCAGAAGTTACCTAAAATAGCCCATTAAAATGGGCAGGAAAACCAGAAACAAACTGCAAATTCACTCTTCACCACACAGCGCAAAAATCATGGTCACAGCTTCATATTTAATGTGGAATCACTTTAAGTATACAATATTTCAAAAGATCCAGAAACTGGTTAAGAGTTAAAAGCCAGTAGAACAAAAATACAGGAAATCCAAAATACATCTTTGACCTTTTTAATCCTAAATTTTAGGGTCACATGCCTGAATAGACAAGTTTTCTTTATGAGGAAAGAAACTTTGGTATGGAGTTGAACTAGCCACATGAATAGCACCGGTAGCTTTCAGAATAAATAGTAATGGCTCATGAGACACCATGGCAGCAAGATATCCTCTTAAAAAAACACTAAGAACAAGCACGTGCTTGGAGCTATATATCAAGGCTGGACAACAGAAATTAGTGTAATCTTTTTTTTTAAAGTAACTTTAAAGCATTTCTGCTTTCTATATTTCTGATGCTGAAATTAGTAAGAAATCTTTCCTAGAAGGAGAAAGCTTTCCTTTTATTTGCTAACCACTAATCACTCCCTTAAAAATTGCACTCTGATGCTTGAAGAACACTGTATTAATTTTTTTCTTTAAGTCTTTAGACTCCCTCTATTTTTCTAAAGTATTGTATTTTTACTCCATAGGCCCATGCTGTTAGCAGTAGGTGTTGCAAACAGAACATCCCCCTACTCCAAGAGTTACTTATTAAAAAGGTCAAAGATAAATTCGACCTCAAAAGGGAACACAAGTTTTTTTAATAAATGGTACCAGAAATAACAAATAACATTTGTAATGTGTGATACTCTCCTACAGCCATCGATAAAATAGTTACCGGAATGTTAGTCTATGTTAATCTGTGTTTTATGGATTTGCAACAAAGCATAACACACGTTGAACAGAATGAATGAAACTTCAGTTTCCAGTGTATAATGAATTTTAGTCATTTAATAAATTTTAGTTTTTATTTGTGTATTCCACTGTAGTGCTGTGACAACAAATCACACCTGTGTACCAAAGCATACATCAACAGTATGATGTAACTTTACTTACACCACTGCTATATTTAGCTTTTTGAAAGAGACATAAGCATACACTATGGCCACATCAAATAATTTTCTGGGTTTTTTCTTTGATAACCTTCACTTTTTCAGTAATACTTCATTTTTAAATTTGAATTATTGAAAAAATCACAGAAAGTTTATACAGGAATAGCTATAAGGAATAACCTCACAGGCACTGATATGACAAACATTTATTTTAAGGGCTGAGAGGCATTAATATCATATTGACAAAGTTGACTGAAAAGAATGACTAACTTTGTCTAAATGGGAAATGCCTGCTTTTGCTCGTATGTTAAGAAAACAAATTCAGAAAGTTATTTTTTGGCCTTGCTATGTCACAAAGTCAATCATACAAAGACCTACGCATTTAACCTAAGATGATAGTTTTAAAAGCCCTTCTATGAAAAATAAAAACATCATGCAAAACTCTGATCAATTATGCAGCTGCTTTAAAACTGTTGCAAGACCATACTGTATATATTAGCTTTTATACTGCTAATGCACAACTAACAGCAAACTTGATTAGATTAACACAAATTTGTCTTAATTACACCGTTATATCACACTAAGGAGACAAATGCCACAAGATTGGCAAAAACATTTAATTCTGAGCACTCAAATGGCAGGATAATTATGTGTTGTAACCCCTTCACATTTAGAAAAAAACATAATCCTGCAGTCTCACTTTACAAAAAAAAGTTCTGTAAAATATTAATTGGGAGGGGAACAGTTTATACTATCTAACACAAAGTAACTTATACAACTAGTGTCAAAGGCAAACAAAAAAACTTGTAAATAAAAAGTCAAAATACACATAGCAACAGAAGCACAAATGCTGCATTAAATACAGTCAAGATAAGACAACGCACTTGTTAATAAAAAAGAAAAAAACCAGAAAAGTTACCAAAGTTAGCAATACATTTAAAGAAAATGCAATGAGGGAAAACTATTTTTTCCTATGACAACAGAGTTTCCATTTGCAGTCTTTCCATCCATAATTTGTCTGGTACAGTACATCCATTAAAATATTCAGAATCTCACAGAAGAGCTAGGTTGTTCTCTTCCCAATCTAATTCCCGAGTTGGGTTTGGATGTTTTAAACAGACATTATTATGAATGAAGTAAAAGCAAGGCAACAAATGGACTTCTTATCACCTTTGATCTTAGCACTGATGACAAACATTTTTAAAAGTTATCATAATCTTTTTTGTCTTTTTTCCCCTCTGCTTCAAATCCATCAACCCCATCACTGTCCCTTCTCCTTTTACGATTATTATGGATGTTGAAGCGTTGATTCATCTGTGGTAACGGATCCATTCCTAAAACTTTGTGTATTTGACGGAATGCAAGGAGTCTCAGTGCAAACTAGAAAAAGGGTAGAAAGAAGACATTTCTGTTAGAAACAAATATCAATTTTGAGTACTTTGTCAAACAATTAATGAAGGACATTAGTGGTGTATGATATTATCCTTAACTCTCATTATCCCCTCTTCCTTCCCCAAACAAAGTCAACACAACAAAATGTGTATGTCACATTTGCTGCTTCTGTACAAAATACATCATCTTAGCTTAAAAATAATGCACATATGTTTTAGCTGCTGGACCTGCACTGCAGCAGCCAAGGCTTGTCACATGTCCCATTACACCTTAGCAATCTTTAGCAAAAGGATCAAGCGAAGAGGTAGGGGCAGTAACATCTTAAGCTGCAAGTATGAATGGTCACCACTGTAAGTGGATACAATAAATATTAAAAATTAAACTTACACAGACTTATAAATAAAATATTAAATGCCAATGTAATTTTAAATCTAATAACATACTGCTGTAGAGTGAGCATCTCTACAGATATATATAGATGGCAGTGCTTCAAACTTTTCAGGAAAATATGTTAATTTTAGTGCAAAAATGAACACTGTTACAATCCTCTGTTGTGACATTTTTATTGCCTAGCTTAAGACTGAGCATCTGAAAGACCAACCTATATTCTAAGAAAGGAAAATTCATGTCCACCATATAGCTTCATTTAAAAAAAAAAACAAAACCAAAAAACACCCCAAAAACCAGCCATCAAGTTTAGTTACTTCACACATATGTTACCTTACCTGTGCACTCGAAGTAATATCCTCTCGTTGCTGATCTGTCATTACAGCAAGTGTATCAAAAGGATCTTTTTCACAAGGGTCCAGAAGGCCAGGACCACCTACAATGGTTAGGCTAATTAGTAGCACATCTCTACCTTACTTCAACCAAGACTACAGATTTTACTTCAGTTAAGCATAAGTACACAGGCACTGATCGAATGCAACTTGCCTTTAAGGATGATTCCTGAAGATATACACTCAAAAACTCTTCTCAGTGCATCCCCAGGACTCTGTGGTCCAGTAGCACTGCTAATCGCTTTTTCCACAAGCAACTCCATAGCCTACATCAAAAATAAGAAAATACAGCCAATTTAGAAGACGGATTAAAACAGAAAAAAGCTGCTACTGTTGTTCAATACAGAACTTTTGTATCCAGAATTCTGAAGAACATTACACATCATAGAACACTTTCCAGTAAAATGGGAAAAAAAAAATCAGATCTTTTATAAAGATGAATAAAAAGAAAGCTGGTGCAAGATTAACACTGAGTACTGATACTGATATGCTGCTCATCACAAGTTGTTCAAAAGTTTTCTAGAAATGTATATAGTAGTAGCCTACATACGCAGGTAGACAATTTGTCCAGCCAGTTTTTGAGAGAGTATAAAACATGGTGAGCTACCTGAATCTGTCAGCCACATGAATATAAACAGCACACAGTGTATCTAATGAAATTAAGATGATGCTATAGAAAAATAATTTGTTTTCTACAAGAGTACAGAAACTTAAAGCATCAAAAATTTAATGATCTTTTAAGTGGCTACTAGTTCTTCAGTATAGCAAAACTGAAGTTCACAGCAAGTTTTCTCCTGGATATAGGTTAACACTAACTCTGATGTTGAACAAGTGTAAAAAAACCTTGATGATAAACAGGCTTTCTAAAATTTATACATTGTTTGATATTAATTAAAATGGTTTAAATGCTTAAATATTGTTTTTTTCTGTGAATATTTCCATTGTTTACTTTTACTAGACACTATTTTTCCCAGAAAAACCTATTTAAAAATATTTGCAAAGGCAAACAATAGCTTTCCTTAGTTTTTTTTTCAGCATTAAATGATGTTTCAATACTACCTCTTTGGCAAGTTTAATTCTCAAACAATGCCCCTCTCTTCTTTTTGGGTGTTTTTTTTGGGGGGTGTTGTATTTTGGTCCTCCCCCTCCTCAACGAGTTTACAGTTGTTCAAATGTTGCCTTTTATTTTTACTTTCCAGAAGTAAATGCCTATGCTGATGCATGAAAGTAACTATAGGCAGTATTGATTACAATCCTTCACTAAGGGTGCCCATTCCTTTCTATTTTAGCTCTATTTACCTGACAAATTTCAATTCCTGAGCACAGTATTTCCATACTCCCACTGTATTACTCAGGATTTAGCAACAGTAATTTAGTTGTTTTCAAGTATGAAGCAAATACAGCAGGAAAGAAAAAAAACACATAATGTTTTTGCATTTATTCAAGTCTAGTTCTTTTGGATCCTCATACAACACACTAAAGTCTACAACTTAATCCCAAGAAAATGTGAATTATGATGCCCTGGTGTTTATGTGCACAAAAGGCTGGATTTCAAGTTTGAAAAATCAACCTTGAATAACAGTTCCTTCTAACTTGTAGGAACTTGACAAAATTCTTCTAATTTATTTTTTATTTTTAGGTATATAAAGAGGGCGCTACTAATGTCCATATTTAGACTTCCTACTATCTTCTATTCTTACAACTACTTAGGTTCTTTTTGAAAAGCTCTGGCATCTCTTTGGTTTGTAACAGGCTTCTAGCATACAGGTTAGGAGAAGTTCTGTATCCGGAAAAATATATTTCTTAAAGCTACGAAATTCCATCTGTGACTGGCAGAAATTACATATATTTAAAATCACCATTTTCATTCTGTCATTGTTTTTATCAGTAAGACTTTGGCAACAGGCCAAAAGAACAGCTGACTACACAGACTTCAGTGTTGATCCATGTCACTGACAATGCATCAGGGACCAGGAGCAAATCAGGAATCACTTTTGGAGAGAACTGAGACATGGCGAGGCCTGACATGCTGCTTCATACCTCTCTTCCCTTCTGGATGTGCCTTAGAACAGATAATGTGAGAAATAAGAAACAGCATTCCTTGTTCTTCATCTATGTGCCTGCTGTGTGTTGCAATAATTTTAAGAATGCTTTTCTAAAAGTATGCCAGGGTTGATTCTTTGGCAACTCAGTATCATAGTGATACCAAGAGGGCACTTACATACTTCCTAGCTTCCTTTAAGCTATATTGGTACAGTGTATCTTTCATGAAATGCAGCACAGAAACTGGCACTATTTTTTACTTTAAATATTTAAAACCCAGAAATAACTGCTCCACATTTTTTCCAGAAGCAATAAATATTATCAGAAGTAATTTAATAAAATCGTCTGCAAGCTTAGTACAGTTGTAAAACATTTCTCATTGAAATAATGCCAGCTGTTCAAACTGCCTTGACAATGTTAGTACTCTTCCTGCCAAAACTGAAAAGGAAGCAGCACAGTGCAACAGGATTTGGTCTGTGAAACAAAACAGTCAGAGCTAAGTTTACTTCCACATGATACACGTTTCAGAGATTTTGTTTCAGACTAACTTTGTCCAGCCCACAGATTGAACATCTGTTAATATCTGGAGCACAAGTTGCACTCCTGGAGAGCATCACTTCAGACAGTTAATGAAAAAGGAATGCTCCAAGAACACGCGGCTGCAAGAATTAAGAGAGGTAACCCAGTACAACCTAGAGATCTAAGTGACGCTGATTAAAATGCTAATGGTGACACATCCACAGACTGAACTGAAGTACTGTGGTATTTCATCTTGCAGAAGGGACATACTAATGATCACAGGAATTACTGTGATTTGTTCTTTCAAGTAGCCTTTCTGTTATCACAGAACTATCTGGGCACAGCTGACATTTTAAATAAGTTTCAGTAAACTCCAAGCAATTCAGAATAGGTGGTTAGAAAAAATTAGATTCTTTTATACAAAGTAAAGGAAAAAATGCCAAAATCTAGAATAAGAATGCTACCCACAAAGAACACAAAAGAGCAAGAAAATTCCTTTTGGGAAAAAAAATAAATTCCATCTCCAAATGATAAAAACCTCAGAAATTAATTTTTTAGAAGGAATCTGGATTATTTGTTGGGGAAAAAACCTCCAACACCCCCCCCCCCCCCCAAAAAAAAAAACAACCCTACATTACTTCTTGAAAAAGTCTACATTTAAAAACTGTAGTAACACTTCCCTGTGCTTTACTTGCAGTACTATGTGTATTAAAAAGACTCACTCAAAAGAACATTACTCACCCAGCTTGGAAAATCAGACCAAGTTGGAACCCGCTGACAGAGGTCACGAAGAATACGTATGATAATCACACACGACTGCAGACCATTAGCTCTAGCCTTGAGAGCAATACAAAATCAAATTAATTAATCCCAGCACCTACAGCAAATAGGAGTTACTGAAAGACTAAAACACCACTGTTCAATGGAAGCTCAGATACAAGATTGAAACAAATCATTCTACAACTTTATTCCGTGAGCTGCCATTTACAGCAGTATTTTATACAGGGTTAGTAATTTAAGGTGGTAGAAGTCAAAGTGCACAGGTTATACAAGAATAACATTTCTTGATCCCCTGTACACTTTGACCTATGTTCACTTGTAACAATAAATACAGTATCTTTCTATATTAGAAATAAAAAGGATAAAGTAAAGATCTAAGAAATAGGTATAGAGACTGAAAGGTCAAGGGAATCTGTTTGGTTTCTTTATTGTGCCTTTGCCAGAATGCAAAGTCACTAAACCAAACAGTTGCTTCTCACCTTTCATTCCCTACACTTAATGCACTTAAAGAAACAGGAAAAAAAGTCTTAAATCTAAACACAAAGCTTTAAACACATATTCCATTATTTAAAGCAAAGTTACTCTGCAGCCTTATGGAATATATAACAAATATACAACATATAATCACCCCAAGCGAGTCAAGCTTTCAACATCGCCTTCTCAATGACCAGAAAAAAAAATCATGTCAAATGAGCAATAACTGCATAAAGCAGTTCCTCCATACTCAACCTTCTACATTTAAATTTAGGGACCAGAAAAATATTAAGTATTATTAGCATGAACAACGCTGAGTGTTTTCACACAGTTAAACATTTATATTGCAACTGAACTAATCTCTCATAAGGCTACAAGAAGAAAGTAAAATGATGTTCCGAACCTGGAACCACTTAGCGTGGCGTAGAGCAGCCAGAGCGTCAAGGCATTTTTGCCTGTCCAAGACGTCCGGTGGGTCTTTCACCATACCCGAGGTTACATCTAAAATGGATTGAATTGGCAAAATGCAGTGAGGAATGGGTGTTTGACCAGGTGAGCAAGACACTTCCTTAAAGTAGCTTCAATGTCACACATGCCATTTAAAGTTTAAACCCTTGAACAACAAATGTAAATGTTCAACAGAAGCCATTCAATTAGGATTAGGGCATCAACCCAGTATGAAGATCAAGAGCATATTATACTTTAGCTCTGAGGTTATTTTCAAATGCATTGCAGATTATGCAATGCGTAGTACTTCTTTATTTCACCTAACACTGGAAAAACACATATGCCCTAAAATTAAATACTGAAGGAAGGATGGTTGGACACAGTGCACCAGCACAGAGAACACAAGACAGAAGGAACACAAAAATCCACTTTAACCAAGTAGAAACATTCAAACTTCGTTTCTTGTAAATTGTAATGGTCACGTGTTATTTGGGACCTATTCTTAAAAGAAAAACTAACTATGACAATCTTAAAAGCTAGATGTTTTGTAATGATGTTATTTTTATCATACCCTAAACTTGAAATTATTTTGCTTTAAAAACCTGACTAAAGGAATGTGAAATGTTCTTCAATATTACAGAGTTTCATTACTTTGTAGTACTCTCTTACTCATATAAATACGAATATTATGAAAGGGAGGCCCTGCTTCACTAACCTGGTCTCCTTCTATGACAAGGTGACCCACTTAGTGGATGAGGGGAAGGCTGTGGATGTTGTCTACTTGGACTTCAGTAAGGCCTTTGGCACTGTCTCCCACAGCATTCTCCTGGAGAAGCTGGCTGCTCATGGCTTGGGTAAGTGCACTCTGCACTGGGTTAAAAACTGGCTGGATGGCTGAGCCCAGAGAGTGGTGGTGAATGGAATCAAATCCAGTTGGCGGCCGGTCACAAGTGGTGTTCCCCAGGGCTCAGTGTTGGGGCTGGTCCTGTTCAATATCTTTATCAATGAACTGGATGAGGGGATCAAGTGCACCCTCAGCAAGTTTGCAGGTGACACCAAGTTGGGTGGAAGTGTCAATCTGCTGGAGGGTAGGAAGGCCCTACAGAGGGACCTGGACAGGCTGGATTGATCGGCCGAGGCCAACTGTGTGAGGTTCAACAAGGCTGAGTGTCAGGTCCTGCACTTGGGTCACAACCCCATGCAATGCTACAGGCTGGGGGAGGAGTGGCTGGAGAGCTGCCTGGCAGAAAAGGACCTGGGGGTGCTGGTTGACAGCCACCTGAACATGAGCCAGCAGTGTGCTCAGGTGGCCAAGAGGGCCAATGGCATCCTGGCTTGTATCAGAAATAGTGGGGCCAGCAGGAACAGGGAGGTAATCATCCCCCTGTACTCAGCACTGGTGAGGCTGCACCTCGAGTCCTGTGTTCAGTTTTGGGCCCCTCACTCCAAGAAGGACATCGAGGTGCTGGAGCGTGTCCAGAGGAGGGCAACGAGGCTGGTGAAGGGTCTGGAGCACAAGTCTGGTGAGGAGCAGCTGAGGGAGCTGGGGTTGTTGAGCCTGGACAAGAGGAGGCTGAGGGGAGACCTTATTGCTCTCTACAACTACCTGAAAGGAGGCTGTAGCAAGGTGGGGGTCGGTCTCTTCTCCCTAGTAACGAGTGATAGGATGAGAGGAAATGGCCTCAAGCTGCGCCAGGGGAGGTTTAGGTTGGATATTAGGAAAAACTTCTTCACCAAAAGGGTAGTCAGGCATTGGACCAGGCTGCCCAGGGCAGTGGTTGAGTCCCCATCCCTGGAGGTATTTAAAAGACAGGTAGACGTGGTGCTCGAGGACATGGTTTAGTGGTGGACTTGGCAGTGCTAGGTTAATGGTTGGACTCGATGATCTTAAGGGTCTTTTCCAATCTTAATGATTCTGTAATATATGTGCTCCAATATCATTTGGGATGCAAGAAAGGATCTGAAAAGGGACTCCTTTACTTAAGATCTGGCAGGAAGAAGAAAAGCAAGGAATAGTTTAAAAAAATCAAAGCAGAATGTCTGAAAGATAAAGAAAATATAGTAGATCTTGTATATTTAAATGTTCAGAAAAGGATTTAAGTACCAAGCCGATTTCTTTGTTACCAAAAAAAGAGACGACAGGCCCTTTTGGAAGTGGTTTAATCAACAAAACTGGAACCACTGAACTATGTGAAATGGTATCCTCATGTAACTTAAAAATTGTACAGATATAATGCAGTGATCAGCTTTAGAAGTTCTTTGTTTTACTAATTATGAAAATGTCTAGTGACATTTTCACATCATGAAAATGTGACTAGTAACAAAGTATATTGGTAGCATAACTGGTGATTACACCAGATAAGATGAAACAAAAAGCCCTCACTCAATGGCACTCATTTCACAGGAGCTGGCTGCATGGAACAATAGTTAACTCCAGGAAGATATAAATTTAGGTAAGTTAGAGAATAAAATTTAAAAAACATATATATATAGAGAGACTCATTAAACATGCCTGCAAAGAGAAGCTTTTAGGGGTGCTGCAGAAAGACAGCTCTGAAACCACCTATTTTACACAAATGTAAAATAAATAGTAGGATACTTTACTATACAGAGAGCTAAAAAGCCATGAATTAACGTGGTGGTACAACTTTGCAATATAATAATTAAATTTAATCTGAACTACTACATTCAGATTTGAGCATTTTTAATAGGATGGTCCCATTGCTCTGCATAGAGCTAAAAGGGGGAGGATATTAAAATAAGAATGAAGCTGAGAAGAACAGAGGTATCTTCTCACACAGGTATTTAAACTTATGGACTGCATGTTAAAGTGGAAAGATGAAAAACTGCACTAACAAGGCATTTACAGAGCAAATGAAGACATTTAAAGTGGTATTTCCTTTAAAACAAAACAAAACAAACAAACAAAAAACCACCAAAGGTAAACCTATACAAGAGAGGTGCCAGGTAAGATAACTGATGAAATGAGTACAATCTGGATATAAGAAACAAGGAGTATATTTAGAGAAAACCCACAGCAGGAAAAAAGTGGCAAAGTAAGGTTGAGAAATTGAAAATAAAAATATGGGTTGTTGGGCCTAGTAGCCTAATCAATTATTCACATTCTTCTAAAACTAATATGTAAATAGGTGACACTGTGTAAAATTTTAGCACAATAATTCATTATATAATTGGAAACTCCAATTGCTTCTAGCTCTGAAAAACTTCGATTTGGAAAATAATGTTACTAAAAAGAATTACAGTTTAAGTGAATCTTACTCAGTGCTGGAAATGTCTATCTAAAATGTGTTACTAATAGATACCATATGAACACCCTTGAAACTCAGAAAGACTCTGAAAGTCTGAAGTTGCCAAGGCACCTATTGCACTAAGAGTACATTGACTGAAAAAATGTATCAAGGAAACTCTTGTAATATTTAATCTGTGGATTTTTGCATCTGTTTCACATTTCAGGATTAACCCCTTAAAGACTATTTAACTAAATTCAGATGCCTAATCTACCACCCTGTTAAGCTGAGACAAAAAAACTGAATTAATTTACAAAACACAAGCATGAATGCTTACCCTATATAACTTAACTTATTACTGGCCTAAATATAAGGGGTTAATCTTCAGTTAGACATGCTGTGTCCACACTACCTCTTCATTAAAAGTTAACAGGTATATCAATTTAGGTAAATTTTATTATGGGAAATACATTTTACCCAGTCAACTATTTCAAGACTAGTGTGAACACTGCTTAATTCTAGGAGAGACACAAAGACGAAAAGAAAAAAAAAACAAAACCACAAAGTAACAGTAGATGCTAGGACTATGCATCCAAACCCCCTCCTTTGTAAAGCATGGCAGGTGTGACACTGAGCTTTAGAAAACCTTGGTCAAAAATCCTTCCGATGTCTTGGCAGCAACCCCTGACAGGAATCAAGTCCCTCTGCTAGAAGGCTTTGGACCGGGGCTGTTAGCTAAGGATAAAAAAGACACACGCGCACACATATAGGCGTTTATAAGTATGTACACTTTGTTTGCTGAAGGAAAGATTCCACAGCAGGGGTTAGAGCACTTTGAATATATCAGATTTCGGTAAACTGTCAAACGCACAATACTGTAAGAAACAGTAGCTATGCGGTTAACAATTTTATTTCACTGTATTTTTTTTTAGCCTTTTATCATGTAATGGGATTATTAGACATCAAACATGATTCTACTCCACGTGCAAGTCTCAGTCTCATCTTTACTCAAACTGGTTCTTCCGGTAAAGCCTTCCTTATCACCTGAACTAGCTCCCCAAGCGGGCTAAAAAAACCGAAAACTTTAAACCATTGTAAGACACAGAGCATGAGAAGCTGCAGTAAGAAAAAACACAAAAACATACTGTTACTCTGCAGCAAATAAGCAGCAGTCTTCGTAATAAGGCCTTCCTTGCTGCAATAATTTGCAATTCAGTCTTCTATTTGCTCTAGTTTCAGAAGTGAACGTTTCTGCACATCCATTTTATACTGCTCAGTGTCTTGAAGAGAAATCTAACTTGATTTTGCTTGCCTAAAGGCAGTACTGCATTCAGCAGTGAATAAACTCACAATGATCATTTTAACTCAAGTGTGGGTCAGACAAAAATACAGATTTGTTTCCTTTAGGTGGCATAAATTAAGGGATTGATGGCAGTAATTTGAAATTTATTTTATTTTTAGTCCACATCATAAAATTTTAGGCCAGAAACCACTTAATTGAAATTGAGTATTGTGGCAGGAATCAATACTGCACTTTTGCACAGTACGTAGAGAAATAAACATGGTGTTTAAGGTTAACTTCATTTAATGGTTAATCTAATTTAATAATTAAATCTTTTAAGTTAAAGTATTCTTTATCAACTTAAAATAATATGTGAAGTCTGATTCAGCACAGACAAACCAAGAGCCATGTTACACTTAGATTGTCAAAAAACAAGTCAAATTGGTTGGGTGTGACAGTACATGTACAAAGCCTTTATAGCTAGGAATAATATGCACAGCTTAAAAATCATGTACAAAGCACTCTTAAAGACTCTTCAGAAGTCATCCAAACCAGAGAATGCATCTTGAAATTTTTCTTTCTGATTATGGAGGACGATTTTGTTAACACAGCTTGCTTACAATGCACTAGTCACAGCTACAGGACATTTACTAATGCAATATAAAAACCTCAAGTATTTCAGAGGACATGTAATGATGAGATGAAATAAAAAAACCTCTGTGGCTTATATAAATACGTATATACGCAAGCACATGTATACATACACACATACAATTTTTTTCAACCTGCATATGAGAAGTGTTAAGATAGCCTCCGATTTCCTATTTGTAGGTTCACTGTCAAACACCAGAACCCTGTTTGCCATGATCTCTTTCAACTATGAAAATACAGGATTAAAAGGAAACAAAAGTTAATTTTATCTGACCCGTAAACAAAAAGAACCAATGTACTGCAGACATTAATCATGCTTGTTGGCTTAAAAGCTTTTGGAGCTTTGAAAGTGTTACAGAACAGACCCTAAAGCAACACTGCTGGCACCAGAGAAACTGTGGACTTCAGAAATGTAAATTGATTTACAAGCTCCACCTTCTGCTTCAGCTCAACGACAAAGCCATTTCTTATTGTACTAGTCTGGGTTTGCCAGTTGGATAGAAGACTGATTGTAATACCAGGAGCGTAAATATACTCAAAAAGCACTCCAGACAAAAAAAGCAACCTCAGAGAGCTGGAAAAAATCGCATCGTCTTTTTAAGGTAGAAGCACTGTTACCATCAAAAGTATTACAAAAGTGCATTTTAAGTGGTGCGGCTATTTGGAATGTGTAAGTGATGGTAATACTGATCCAGTTGGAACCCAAAAACCTGTGATTTGATTTTCTAAAGCCATACAATCTTTCTCGTAGGGCAAGACTGCTCTAGAAAGCCAGTTTATAGCCACTTGTTATCAAATCCTTAGTTTTCCACATAATTTTAAAAGAGGGGAAAAAATAGTCAAGTTTGTACCTTTTCCAGAAAGCTGAGGTTGGATACAAAGTTAGAAATTTTAAAAATTAAATAAACATAAATATAAGCATTTATTTTAACCAACTGTTCTCTACCGAGACTGGTTGTTGAAAAACAAGGTTTCGATCAAATACGTGTGCCAGCATGTTGCCTTCCAGGACCTTAATGCCATCTTAAGCAGAACAGATAAACATAAAAAAACAGGTGAGAAAGAAGTAACATCTTTAACAACTTCCCAACCTCCATCCCTCATGTTCTCCTCCCGAATGACTGGAGATGTCAGGGTGATAGTAACTTGCATTTTGGGTTCCACACATGAATTTAAAATTATTGCTGCTTCTGGGATTGCACACTTGATATCGTATTTCTCAGGACTTATTACCTAAATATTGAGAAACAGAAATTTCCATTAGCATGTGGCCAATAAAAGTAAGGGGAAGAAAACGGATTTCAACATAGTCTTTTTAACAGAAAGACAGAAATGAAATATAATTATATGAAGCAGATACCTCAGTGTCTCCTGAAGAAACCACAGTATACACAATAAAGATAAATATATGGACTTGCATACTGTTTCCAAATCATTAATGAAAATACACAGCAGTCACCAAGAATGCAAAAGAGAAAAAAATACCCAGAAAGGAAATTCATATACAAGTAAATTACATAACAAGAATCTTGACAGTGTCTGAGATAAGTGCCACTTAAAATGTCAGCTGGATATATTTCTCATTGGAACATATGAGCCTGTAAAAAGCACAAAGATGCAGCAGTTGTTCTTCAAGCTCACGGTTACAGGATGGGTACTGCTAGGTACATTCCATACTTGTGTGTCACAACATGGTAAGAACAACAGGCAAGAAAAACACCAGGGAAAAAATGTCAGAGTAACTAAAAAGGTGGTTATTCCGAATTGCTTCTTGCAACTAGATTTAATAACTCTAAATACCCCCAAAAGGAAGCTGTAGGCACCTCTGTCACCTTCTTCCACAAACTAGAGGGAAAACTGACTTCTCCACAAAGCCAGACCAAGATGTGCAGTTTTTAAGTTTTCTTCTGTTCTGTTACTTCAAACAAGAGCAAACTCAAGATTATTTTCTCATTAATCTGATCCTGCTAAAGCTTCAACCATGCCACTGATTCTGCTGAGCACTTTACCAGACAGTATTGAAATACTAATGCTGTGACAAACACTCTATAACCATGGTGGACGGGCTTTGCTCAGCAGAGAGCAGAGACTTTATTCTACACTTTCATTTCTTGTGGAAATACAGCAAATGGTTTATATGAATTCTGCTGAATGGTCTAAGACTGTTTTTAAAAAAAAAAATCACACAAGACTTAGTTAACTAATTGTGGAACTACAAAGCACCGACACATACAAATCAGAAACAAGATGTAAGTACAAACAGACTGGCATTAATGGAGAACTTTCACCTCCAGGCAGCAAGCTCCCTGTAACACTGCACAAATTAGCTCTATTGCTGCTGGTAACTGGGTAACATTCTGTCTTCATTTCTATTTCCCAATTAAATGAAATCTGTTAAATGATGATTTGATACTACACCACTAGCGTAAACACCTAGACACTTGCACAGACACAATACATGGAAAGCAAAACATGCTGCATAGTCCCTGAATTCAGATGGAAACACTCTGAAAATGGAAAGAAAGTGAACCTGAGCTATGAAATTTGGCACAGTGAGCCCTGCAGACATTTGACTGGATGAGAGATTTTTACAGTATCTCTACAAAAATTCAAATCCAAAAATCTAGATTCTACTTACTGCAAGTTGCTTGGGAAGACTTTCAGCAATACGACTGAGTAACGTCTTTGAAGGCTTCTCAGCACATAACAAAACAAGATTGACGTTTCGGTCTCCACGGAGTAGCAAACCTTTAGCCAAAACGCCTACACGTAAAACTCCTTTCAAAGCTCTGTGAATTATAGTTAAAAGTTGCATTTAAAATAATACAAAAACCTTAAAACAAATCCTGAAGATAGAAACGTGAAATAAAATAGGAGTATTCCACATACTTTTGAGGTCATAGTGACATATACCATATCAAAGCCCAAAGACAAGAGAATCCCTGGAAGCACTGACAACAGTGCAAGAAAAAACTTCAGAAACAAATGATGAAATTCTTAAAAAGTAATTAAAAATAATACCTGTCTTTACTGCCATCTTTTTTGTCATCTCCCTCTTTGTTCTTGCTTTTTTCATGATCAGTCATGTTGTCAGAAACAAGTTTCAAAGCCCGCTCAGTAATAGAAACAATTTTTTGGACTGCTTGAAGTTCCTCCTCTGTTGGATATATAGCAGCATGTTTGGTCATCACATAGCGGTCATCAGAGGAGTCAGGGCGGCGTAGAGGCTAAATAGACAAAAAAGCATGTTTCTGAAATTTGGATACACTTTGAAGTTCACAAATGGTAAGTGACCAAAAACCAAACATGTGGCTAAACAACAGAATATTCAAATCTTAATATCGCTGAAATGTAACTCAACATGAACTGAAGTGTCCCTGACAACTTACACTGGTCACAGTCATTCATGTCTGAAAACATTAAATGTATCAAAATTAAACAAATGATGAAATGATGAAATCCTGGGATCGAAAGTATCTCCCCAACATAAATACCTATTGTCTTTCTGTCAACTGGGAAATACTTGCATAATAAATTGTCCATGACTGCCTCATGACAACCTCCCATGCAAACCATGGTCAGCTGTAAGACCACATCGTGTTGCTCAGTGCTTAATCCAGTTAGTTCATCCGCCAAAGATGGGGGCTGCACAACATCTGTGTGAAAAATATTATTTCCTGTATTCAGTCTGAACCTCTTTTGTCTCAGGTAAAGCTGGTTGTCTCTCGCCCTCTCATGACTGTAAAGAGCCTGGCTCCATTGTCTTTATAATGCACAGGTATTAGAAGGCTATTACATCCCACTGAAGCTCTCTCTTCTCCTGGTTGAACAAGCCCAGATCCCTCAGTCTCTCTTCACCAGGCATGCGTTCCAGACCCCTGACCATCCTGGTAGCCCCACACTGAACCTGCTACGGTTTATAGTATCTTTCTTGTACTGTAAAGCCCAAAACTGAATGCAGTATTGCAGTTTGGGTCTAATGAAAGCTGATCACTTCCCTTCATCTACTGATTATGCTCCTGTTAATATAATACAGGACGCTGTCGGCCTTCATTGCTGCCACGGCACACTGTTGACTCGTGTTCAGCTTGCTATCTGACAAGATCTCCAGATCCCTTTCAGCAGGGCTGCTACGCAGCCTGTCTCTCCCCAGCCTGTATCAGTGCGAGGGGCTATTCCTTCCCAAGTGCAGCATTAGGCATTTGTCCTTGCAGAATTCCATAAAGTTCCTGTTGGTCCATGCCTCCAGTCTGCTTAGGTCCCTCTGGATGGCAGCCCTGCCCTCAAAGGTATCAACTAACAAATAGGCTGGATCATTGGGCCGAGGCCAACTGCATGAGATTCAACAAGGCTAAGTGCTGAATCCTGCACTTGGGTCACAACAATCCCATGCAACGCTACAGGCTGGGGGAGGAGTGGCTGGAGAGCTGCCTGGCAGAAAAGGACCTGGGGGTGCTGGTTGACAGCCACCTGAACATGAGCCAGCAGTGTGCTCAGGTGGCCAAGAGGGCCAATGGCATCCTGGCTTGTATCAGAAATAGTGGGGCCAGCAGGACCAGGGAGGTGATCGTGCCCCTGTACTCGGCACTGGTGAGGCCGCACCTTGAGTCCTGTGTTCAGTTTTGGGCCCCTCACTCCAAGAAGGACATCGAGGTGCTGGAGCATGGCCAGAGAAGGGCAACGAAGTTGGTGAAGGGTCTGGAGCACAAGTCTGGTGAGGAGCAGCTGAGGGAGCTGGGGTTGTTGAGCCTGGACAAGAGGAGGCTGAGGGGAGACCTTATTGCTCTCTACAACTACCTGAAAGGAGGTTGTAGCAAGGTGAGGGTCGGTCTCTTCTCCCTAGTAACGAGTGATAGGACAAGAGGAAACGGCCTCAAGCTGCGCCAGGGGAGGTTTAGGTTGGATATTAGGAGAAACTTCTTCACCGAAAGGGTGGTCAAGCATTGGACCAGGCTGCCCAGGGAAGTGGTTGAGTCTTCATCCCTAGAGGTATTTAAAGAACGGATAGATGTGGTGCTCAAGGACATGGTTTAATGGTGGACTTGGCAGTGCTAGGTTAATGGTTGGACTCGATGATCTTAAGGGTCTTTTCCAACCTTAATTATTCTATGATTCTATGACCTATTCTCTCTACCCTAAACTGATTCAGTTTCACACCAGCTGCAAACCTGATGAGCGTGCGCTCACTCCATCACCTTTCAGATCATTGATAAGGTGCTAATGAGACAAATCCCAGGATAAACCCATGTGGTACTGCACTTGTTACTGACCTCCAGGTAGAGTACGACCCACCACTAACCATTATCCTCTGTGACTGACGATCCAAGCACTTTTTATCCATACATCTGCCCACAATTAGATAAACAACGCTGTATAATGCAATTAAATAAAATAGAAAGTAGTACACAAATCCAGAGTGACTTGTATTTCAGAAGAAACAGTATTTGTCTTCAAGGCATCCTTTTGTCATTTTGGTGGACTTAATTTGGAAGACAGGTCCACCTACACAGTTTCATTAGCATATAATTTCTTTATTAAGAAACAATGGAGACAACTGAAGTAGCACTGAATAATTTAGCTCTTAACTGTGCCTCCTGGTAAGTATGATTTATTTTTTTTCTCAAGTTAAGAAACTCACAGCTGGTCCTTGGGGCTGAGGAGGCATTCCTGGTCTAACTCCCAGCAGGCCCAGAGGTCCTGGAGGACCATGCGGATATCCTCCGTCTGGTATTCGGCGACGGTCATCCCAGTGATGCTGCTCTTCCTCCATTCTCCTCCAGTACATGTCCTCTTCATATCGCCTGAAGTGCATCAATCAAAGTGTTCTCTTTAAATAGCAGTTAATAGTTGCAACCATTCTAAATATATTCTTGTATGTCCTCACTAACTCATTTCTAGCAGTCATACAGAAATACCAGTGAACTCCAGAGGGTAACTAAAATGAATGGGCATTTTGAAAGTGGGTCTGAATTTATAGCAAAATAATTCTAATAAGGCTGCATACCCCTGAGAGACTGAACACTAACAAACAAAAACCTCAGAGGGATAATGACAATTTAAAACAAGGCAGCATAGAGTTCCCAAAACAAGTATTCAAAATAAGTAACTACAGAAGCAGAGTTAGTTTTAGATAATCTGACTGCAGCTTTGTCTCATTCATTGATAAAACAGAATGCATTACCTCATTTCCATCCTCCAGCGTTCTTCCTCTTCTCGCCTTCTCCAGTATTCTTCTTTCTGCATCTGTTTCCTCATCTTCTCTTCTTGAATTTTTCTTGCTCGAATACTGGGCTTTACTTCTACTTGTAAGTCTGGGTTTACTTTTTTCTAGTTCAGAAAAATAATAAATGAAATGTTGTTTTTCCTCTTGTCATCTCAAGGTTACAGAGTTCTTCTGACATGTTAACACACACTACCGGTCTATGATAAACTCAAGGGGAGTAAAATGCAGTTTTAGAACTGCATTGAATGAGTAGCTAAAGAAGGAAAATCTATGTCCAGTATTTTCAAGGAAAGAAATATCAATGTATTACAAATAGCATGAATTCCCTCTTCGCTTATATGAGAACAAAGCAATTTAAGATTAAAATGTTACATGAAATACTAAGTAATTTGCTGTTCATTCTGTAGCAGGATGACTACTCTATAGCCTGAAAGAAACATTTCATCTTAATTACAGTGTGCTTCCTGATCCCCTGTTCCTGAAGGGCCCCAAATACAGGGGCATAACCATGAGTTACTGAATGAAATTTTCCAGCAATTTTTTCTCCTCTTTCATCCCTTTCATGATTATGCAGGTCCACTGTATCTCCTGTGACCACAATAGATTCTTCCAACATAATCTTATGATAATCAAAATGCACACCATATGTCAGTATGAGTGCCTCTCCATTCATGACTAAAAAGTCTGCAACAATTGTTTCTCTAATGTCTCCACAAAGGGTTTATGTGGTTTATCCTGCTGAAAACATTGAGCACTACTATTTTACACTATTTGAAATTAATGGTAAACAACATAAAGAACCTAGTGTTGCTTGCATATGTTATACCATACTTTAACGTTGTAAATGTTGCCTGAAAGCAATGTTCAAAATGTTTAAAAAAACCCAAACAAAAATACAGTTTCACAGTCTGCATTACTTCTTTAAAGACTATACTCCCTAAGAAATATGCTTCTATACCTTTTTTTATATGCTGTTTCCTCAGAGTACCTACTTTTGTCTGGCCTTTAAATGTAAGAACACGTAAATAGTCAGCTGACATCTGGTGGATTTTCAGACAGAAGCATCAGCATTTCTACTAACCTTATACTGAAGTCTGTGCCGTCTCCCTTTTAAGTGCATCTCCTTGGCATTAGGATCATTAAAACTGCATTCACAAAGTTTACAGTGAAACCGGATCACCTTTCCTTCATCATTCCTTACCTGGAAAATAAAGTTAGAACACATTTGGGTATTTTTTTTAAAAACAAAGCTGATGTAAAAATTAATCTAATTCAGTGACATTGGATAATGTCTACCTGGCTCAAAACTTGCTAAAAAGTTCACACAATAACTGAAAGAATGCAAAATACAACTTTCAATTCTGACAAACACACCATTGTGCTTGGTAATTAACAAAGTTGTTCCATCCCAAACAGTACACAGCTTTAAATTCGAGCCTGAATATATTGAGTTGAATCATTACAAACTTGCAAATCATGAAAAATTTACATCACACTTCATCGACATACCTCATGCCACCACATGAAGAATGCCCCACTGAGCATAAAAGAAACATGCACAACACAAAATTATGAACATATGCACAAGCCTTTGCATGTCCAATGCCTTGTCATTCTTATCTTCAAGGAGGACCCAGGGAATTACAGGTCAGTCAGCCTCACCTCGATCCCTGGGAAGGTGATGGAGCAGCTAATCCTGGAAACCATTTCCAGGCGCATTAAGGGCAAGAAAATCATCAGGAGTAGTTGCCATGGCTTCACCAAGGGAAAGTGATGCTTGATCAACTTGATAAAGGAAGAGCAGTCAATATTGTCTGCCTGGACTTCAGTAAGGCCTTTGACACAGTCTCACCATAATATCCTCATACACAAGCTCTTGATGTATGAGCTGGATAGGCATACAGTGAGGTGGACTGAAAGCTGGCTGCATGGGCAGGCCCAGAGGGTGGTGATCAGTAGAATGAAACCTAGTTGGAGGCTAATAAGTAGCAGTGTACCCCAGAGGTCAATACCGGGTCCAGTCCTTTTTAACATCTTCATTAATGATCTGGATGATGGGGCAGAGCGTACCCTCAGCAAGTTTGCTCACAACACAAAACCGGGAGGAGTGGCTGACATGCCAGAGAGTTGTGCTGCCATCCAGAGGAACCTCAACAGGCTGGAGAAATGGGCTGACAGGAATCTCACGAAGTTCAGCAAGGGGAAGTGCAAAGTTCTGCACCCAGGGAGGAACAACCCCATGCACCAATACATGCTGAGGGCCACCCAGCTGGAAAGCAGCTTGGCAGAAAAGGACCTGGGGGTCCTGGTGGGCACCAAGTTGAACATGAGCCAGCAGTGTGCCCTTGCAGCAGAGGCGGCGAATGGCATCCTGGGCTGCATCAGACAAAGTATTGGCAGCAGGCTGAGGGAGGTGACCCTTCCCATCTAGCTCAGCACTGGTGAGGCCACACCTCGAGTGCTGTGGCCAGTTCAAGAGAGACACGGACATACTGGAGAGAGTCCAACAAAGGGCCGCAAAGATGGTGAAGGGATGGGAGCATCTCTCCTATGAGGACAGGCTGAGAGCTGGGACTGTCTAGCCTAGAGAAGAGAACGCCGAGGGGGGATCTTCTTAACGTATATAAATACGTAAAGGAAGGGTGCAAAGAGGACAGAGGCAGGCTTTTCTCAGTGGTGCCCAGTGCCAGGACCAGAGGCAATGAGCACAAACGGAAACACAGGAGGTTCCCTCTGAACACCAGGAAACACTTTTTTACTGTGAGGGTGACTGAGCCCTGGCACAGATTGCTCAGGGAAGTTGTGGAGTCTCCATCCCTGGAGATACTCCAAAGCTGTCTGGACATGGTCCTGGGTGACTGGCTGTAGGTGGCCCTGTTTGAGTGGGAGTGGATCCCCAGGCGACCTCCAGAGGTCCCTTCCAACTTCAGCTGTTCTGTGATTCTGTTTCATGTTGAACAAATTTTCACTAAAATAGTTAAAAAATAATACACATTTTCATATCAATACCTCCTCCACATAGTCATGGCCCACTGGCTGGACATCACTTTGCAAGGAAGCAAGAGTTGTGGGAGTCACTGGTTCAGCTGCTGTGTCTGGTTTTACTTCCTGTGTTTGTACTGTAGCAGCAGGAGTTGTTTTAACAGTTTCAGCTGATTTCATTTCTTCCAGTTTACTTCCTGTTGTCTGAAGCTTATTGCCACCTATAAATCAAAAAAGTTAAATCATTAACTTTCATAAAATGGGAGTGTGATCATGCATGATGTGCAAACTGAAGACTTTATTTGCAAATATCAATGTTCTGGCCAAAGCATTATCAGCCTTTTAAAATTAGTTAAAACTTAAACATATTTAAAATACAATTAAAGATTTTTTAAAATAAGTTTAACAACATTGAAGTTATTTAAACACTTGGCTTTTTATTTTAGCAAGAAAAAATTCTGCTTTATATAATTGTAATTTTCTTTTTTAATTTTCATGCTTTTTTCAAAAGAGAGAGGACTGAATGGGAACAACTCAGCAAATACATTTTAATAATCTCTTTTTGTCATCAGATAATCTTTTTTTTGGTAAATGGATCCAAAAAAGTACTTCAAACACTTATAATATTTGTACTAATAAAGGTAGTATACTCTCAGTGTTGCAACTGCATAGGTCTTTCCTTCAAGAGCAGGATATATTATTGTGGAACAGCTGCTTGCCATCTCTAAATGTTTGTTATATTCATTTCAAAAGTTTCCACTGTTAGATTTCCACTGTCACAAGGATGTTCCAGTTGCCCAGTTATCAACTGCCAACCTACTGCAGGTTGCCTTAACAGCCCAGGCTGTAAACTGAAATTAGGACCAAGCAGACTATAAACTGCAATACAGCTACTGCATAAGAAACCAAAGGTGGGAGGCTTCTCATGAAGGTGGGAGAAGCCTCCAAGAGAGGTCAGGTGGAGACAACTGGGCAGAAAATACTACAGATTTTGAAGCAAAACTTTAATTTACATTCTTATATTCACCTATCAGTAATTCTCTTAAACACAACAGAGTTACTCATGCATAAAGTTAACTAGATACATTTGTATTTGCTGCACTAAGTCTTAAAAAAATTATAGAATAGGTTAGGTTTCAAAATAAAGACTGACTTCTGTACTTGCCAACAAAGTTTATTTTCGGTGTAGATATTTTCTTTACAGCTATATTAGCAGCGGTTGAAGATGTTTTGTTGTTGGACGCAGTGTTAAGTGGTGTGTTTGCTGTGGGAGTAAGAATTTTCACTGCAGAAGATGCAACAGAGGAGTTCACAGTACTGCTGCTAGTTGCTATATTTGAAGCAGAGGCAGTTGGTTTGGATGCAGATGTGGATGTTGAGGAAGTAGCTTGGGTAACCACATTTGGTTCAGTTGAAGGAATGGGTTTGCCAAGTTTTGTGTGCAACTTTACTACCTATAAGAATAAAGAGAAATTCATAATATGATCTCCCTGGGATAACTAAAAAATTATGTAAACACAAACATCATGATAACTAAAAAAAAAAAAAAAAATCAATATAACTAAAATGTTAGCTATTGCTTCTTTACAAAAAGTAATCTTGGGTGGGAAAAAAAAAGATGGACATGTATAAGCTCTTGTCACCTGTAACAAGCAAATAGTTAATAGTTATTTCACATTGCTCATTTCCATTAGAAATTCAGACATTTACTCCAAAAGCTGCATAGATGAGAACAGAAAGCCAGTAAACTCACAAGCCAGTACAACTCAAGGAAACAGTGTGACTGTTTTGTTGCCTGGTTGCTTTTTACTCTCCCTCCAAAAAGTGCAGTACATTGAACTATTTGGTTCCAAATAATATTTGTAAATAAGTGTTATTTAATTCAGAATCAACAATACTGTCTCTTTTGATCACTACATTTTAAGAGTATTCATATTGAAAGAATTTCCAGGTTACCTAGCAGAACTGAGAAGATTCCTTAGACAAAGGGGTTTGTTTTCTTTTGTTTTGTTTTTTTAAAAAAAAGCACATCTGCAGAGACAGTTAAGGAGGATGTGAGATGCATATTTCAGAGCTCTTTAGTATCTCATAGAAAGTAAAGAAGTACATGCTTATTCTTAGAAGTAATAAGCAGAGGCCTTCCCACAACACGCTTGAGATAGAATAATACTTCATTTTGGTGACAGCTGACCATCACCTGAAAAAGCAATACCTGTAGTCTGTAAGAACAAAACAAGAAAAATCAAAACTAAACACTGGGTTTGAAAGTAGCAGTGAAAAAAAATACAAATCTGCGAGACATGCCTTTAATGCAAACACATGTACACAATCATGACACACACACAACTGTATAAACACACTTCTTAGGTTTTTGTTCTTATTTTTTTAAGTATGTTCCCCATCAGAATACAGACATATTAGTGTCACTAATACTATAAATTTAAGTTCAAGCAACTCTTCAAAATTACTTTTTTCCAGTAGAATGCACAAGATTCTTCAGTGTACCACAGAAATAAATAGAGTCCTTTGAGATTTCCTTTTTACACTGATAACAACCTAAATTAGCAGTCGTTAGTGACTATCTATGAGGAAGAGAAAGCTACATCCAAATATATAAGGATAATATATACTATACTCCATATACTCATGGAGTTATTGGTCACAACCCAAAGATTTAATGGCTCAACTTATTAATGAAAGAAAGAACACTAGGCAAGTCTATCTAAATTATAATTTTTGCTTTTGTACTAACAAAAAATGACACTGGGAAAATTGTTTTAAATTTGCTATAAGATTTATTTATTTTAATAGGAACAATGTCACTGATGCCACTTTCTACAGTGTTCTGAGATGCAAAGAGCTATAAAAGCTGAATATTAACACTGTATTTGTTACTGACATTAATTTTTCCAGAGCTATGAGGAAAATCTGTAATATCTAAACAAACATTCTACACTGCCACTGCATTTACTATTGCATGGCCAAATTTAAAACCCAGGTCACAGGGGTTCACAGTGCAGCCCACAGTCTTTATTCCAGAATGCCCACCTAACTGCACCCAAACAGTAGAGAAAATATGCTTACCGAAAGCCCTCCAAACATACTCATTATAAAGTCTGCTACAGGGCATTGTTCCTTGCTCCCATATGCCAATTTTCTTTGCAAGAAATACCAGTGATGCACTATAGTCCTGTCCCTTGGCACTGACTCAGCTTACAGTGTTTCAAAGTGCATGGAAAGCTTCACAGCACCATATAAATAAGACAAATGTCAAGAAAAGTATAGAGAGTCAAGGGGCAAAAGCATGCCACTGTATGCCCTCACTGATTCTTTTCCCCATCTTACTCTACACCTTCTTCCTATGATTTACATACTTTCCCCAACACATCATCATCTCACTGATGCCGTGACAATATTTTCCCCCCTTTCTCCCAACAAGGCCCTTCTAATAGTGAGCTTAAAGGTAAGTTTGACATAGAAAGCAGAACTAAACATCTTTAAACAAAATAATTCAAATTATATTGTTTCTGTATATTTTCTTCTCTCTAAGATGAGAAAAAATGACAGGAAGAAATATACGACTGACTTGCATAATAAGAACAAGAGAAAACTCTTACTTTCTGATGCTTGGCTCCACGGATATGGGCAGCATAAGCATCTGCCCCTGTACAAGACACATCACAAAGCTCACAGCGCAACTGATTCTGAGTTCCACGAGCAGAAGTGCTGCTGTTATTGGTGTTCTGGGAAGCTTTTAATGCAGCTTCTTTCTTTTTGTGTTTCTGGCCTTCTAAGTGTTCTTTGTAAGTCTGTTTAAATTAACAATATACACACAATAAGCGATCTTTGTACTGCTTGTTCACCATTCAAGTGAATACATGTAATATAGAACATAGCATAAAACACATGCTTTGTATAATAAATATTTCCTCCACTGAATATTTCTTCCATATGACATGCTCTAAGGCATTAGCAGGCCACTTCGAAGACCAAGAAATTTTCTTCTCCACCATCAGGATTCCATTTTTAGGTAATACAATATGGGCTTTTCTCATCTAACTTCTCACTTGCACAATCAAGTACTGGTCAACAGTATTACCATTAAAAACTTGGTATGATAAGAAAAGTGCAGTTTCCTGCATTGCATTCAATTATTCTTGATTTTGAATTTTCCTCAAACTGTAAGACCACAGTGATTAAGTGTATCCAGACAACTAAAAAAATCCATTCAAAAGAAGGTAGCGGATAAATAAAGCTGTGCTGAAAATGAAATGCTGAAGTTGATATTTGTTCCTATACCAACACTGGCAATCAAGAGAGCAGACAGGGTGGGAAATAATGACAAGTTTACCTAAAGAACAAGAACTGTTTAGCCAGACACACACATAAACACCCTGCATGAATTGGTATCTACTTTCTACACACTTGTACCCACTGCGAAACTAAATTGGGATGCTGGAATACAATGAAGAATAAATTTTCAGGCTTACCATTCACAAAATTTATAAAATTCCATGGTTTTGAAAAAAGTATTTTCTAAGAAGTTTGCTATGCTAAAAGAGCAAATCAAATTCAAAGTTTAGAATATTTCTGAAGTCCAAAGCACAGCTGAAGCTTCTCTGTACAAGCTAAGGGGATGTATATTTTTGTCTTCTCACAAAAACTCTTTCTATAATAGTGCACATTTTCATCTAATTATTCCTTTAGTAGAAGTACAGGATCAGATCTTTAAAAATCAACAAATATTCTTAAAGGGGTCAGTTTTTAGCTGAAGGAACGATGACTAAAGCATATAGCAGAATATTACATAATACAGGTACCTGTGGTCCAGCACAGCTGATCTTACAAACATCACAGTAGTGGATCTGGGGCGGTTTGGGAGGTTGTTTTGGTTTCAGTTGCTTATTTTGGAATGGTGCCTTTTTAGTAAAGGTGGTCCCTGTCCAAGCAGCTGTTGCAGCAGCAGCAGCAGCTGCTGCCGCTGCTTGTTTCTGTTGCTGCTGCTGCTGCTGGTAATAGGACGATGCAGCTGAATACACTGCAGCTTCATAGCCGGAATAAGAGGTACCTCAAGGATCAAAATAAAATAAATGTTACATCACTGTACATCATGTATCAATTACATAATACACTAATTCAAAACATGTTGCATAATAGAGTTGGGGGGGGGCAGGGCAAGATATGAATGATTTATTGAGGTTTTGTTAGGCAGTCTGAATTTTTCTTGATGTTTCACAGTACACAAATACACAGCTACCAATTGTATCAGGAATACATTTGATTTTAGACACATCTTTGCAGACACACAGTTATGTTAGGTATATCAAAGCATCCCTAAAGAATATGTGAAATTTCCTGGTACATCTAGTAAGACTGAGTATGATATAACAAGAATCTTAATAAAAGATTTTTCAAAGGCCACTTGAAGTAAGCAGTCTTCCAGAACTAGATTTACTGTTCAAGTTTCAAAATGGCAAGGAGGACAGACATTATGTAGAGGAAGGGGGAAAAAAATGAAGATAAAAGACAGAACAGCTAGTGCTATTACATTCTATTTCACTGATTTGTGTTGTTTTAGTGCAGAGAAGCTACTTGCCCACTAAAACCTGGCTATGCAGTCCTTGATTTCTAGTATCAAAGCTGAATAAATCAAGGAAACTGGGCTTTCATACCTTTGAGCCAGTTTTCCCATAAAATTTCTACATCTACTGGTTCAACTATTCTAATCCTCTGATCAGGCTCTGTCTCAAGGAAGTCTTAAAATCCTTTTTTAAACAGAAAACAAAACAAAACAAAAAGTTCAAGGTAGCTATAATATGCCAGTTGATTACCATCTGGCCGTAAAGTTAAAATCTTTCCATCTTTAACTACTTTTTGGATTTCTAACGTTTGATGGAAAGTCTCTTTTTCAGCACCCATTCTCCTCCCATTTTGGGTCAAGACAACCCAAACTTACAAGATTTACATGGGACTGTTCCTCCCTATCTCTTCAACTGCTGTTTGATGACAGCATGCTCCCTTCCAATTTCCCTGGGTAATATTTGTGTAGATGCGTTTCCTTATTTTTTCTATCCCCCATCTTTTCTCTCCAAACCTTACAGTAAGTCACAAACACTGTGCACGTAGCAATGCCAATGCTTTGTATATTCTCACATGAAACACAATAGGCACATACAAATATCAAACCTCTTTTAAAGATACATCAAAATATTTTGCCATTATAATGATTTAACTGGTTGATACTTCTCCATAGACTATGATGGAATTGAACACAAACTGCTAGAATTCTGAGTATTTAAAGCCTCTTCTGTAACAACTGCAAAGATCCCAGCAAAATAATATGCAAAATTCTTACCAGAGTAAGTAACCGCTGTTGTACTGTACGTTGCACTTTGAGTATACGATGGAACAACAGTAGCTGCAGCTGCTACTGGCTGCACAGTAGAGGATACGGGATATATAGAAAACGTAGTTGTTGCAGGACTTGGGGTTGCAGGTTTTATAGCTGTCACTTGTCGTGTTTGTTGGGCTTGGGTATACTGAGTTGCCCCTTGGCTATATCCTGCTTTTGGAGCTAATTAGGATAGAAGATAAAAGTGTACAAACATTGATATGTTTTAGCTGAATGAAATGCAAACCATACTAAGTGATACTTAATGATATGCTGGGGAATAAAAGAGTAACAAGTGGGTTTTGTTTTGTTTTTTTTGTTTGATTGGTTTTGGTTTTTTGTGTTGTGGTGTTTTGGTTTTTTTACAGTCATGGTTATGCATTATGTGCCATGTATCACACAACTGTTTAATCATGTCACAGCTCACACTAGTAAGCCTCAGATTGATTGATTTATTTTGAACTGTGTTGCCATGTTTTCAAACAACCTTCTCATTCAATGGTTTTACTAGAGTACACTAAACCAAAGTACACCTAAAATTTCCTATTATTTCTAATTAAAGTACAAAAAAGTAAATAGGATTTATGCTTTGTACCAATCATGATACCAATAATTACAGAACTACATACATTAAGTAACTAAAGAATTAAAAAAGAGGGTCTTCTAACCAAGTTATCATCTGAACCCACCGTTGACTATTTGAACCTACTTCAGCAAGGTTTCTAGACAAATCAACAAGAATTTTGCCTAGAAGTATGTTTAGAGTGTGTTTAGTAACAATCCAAACCTCAGAGATAGCTACTTATAGCAATGTCACAATAATGTTCAAGTTCTAGGTGCAGCAAATTTTTCTATGCTGAGAGAGATTACATGACAAAACAAAAAAATAACCTGGATAATGTGAAATATTCAAAAAACTATTT
Source organism: Nipponia nippon (assembly GCF_047370975.1). NCBI lineage: Eukaryota > Metazoa > Chordata > Aves > Pelecaniformes > Threskiornithidae > Nipponia > Nipponia nippon. Next base: position 1,608,437 of record NW_028262357.1, on the reverse strand, counting down.
TTGAGGTATTAAAGTAGTACACAGACTGTGTATAATGACAGCAGTTTGAATCATGCCACCCACCTGTCTGGTAGTACGATTCAGCTACTGAAGGTTGAGGCTGGGCAGCAGCAGCCACAGCCGCCGCAGTTGCTGTTGGCTGTTGATAGTACTGTTTGCTGTCATAAGCTACAGCTGGGGCGGTAGATCGAACATAGGAATAGGAATCCTAAAAATTAAAAAAAGAAAAGCAGGCAAATTTCTCCTTTAAGTATATATGTGGAGTTATAAAAGTCATTAGCAGAGTCAAAGAAACAATGTATTTTCTTCTAGTCTACTAAAGTAGATTTATAAAAACTTTTACAGATACAGTATACACAAATAAATGCATTAAAGAAATTTATGTTTACAGATACTTCAGGCCTTAAAACAACCCTGATGGTCTTTTTCAGACTTAATACAGGAATTAACCTCATGCTATTAAATCACTTTCCCTACCAAATTATTTTTGTTACTGAAAAGCAACTACTCTCACTTGTTTTTCATGATTGTATCAGATTACATTTCTGCAAAATATGAAGCACAAAATCCACCAAAGATCTCCACAAAATGTGAATTTCTACAAACCATGATAAATTCACAAGTTTACAGACATGACCCTATGTTGGATTTAAAAATCCCATCATTAGCGATACTTTCCTTGGTTATATTTTTTAGAGTGCGAAGGTGATACTTTGCAAACCTTCTTTACTTTCTGGTGTATCAACTCGTCCATTAGGGAACCATATCCAGTCTACAATGGCAAGGCAAGTAGCTCATTCAACACCTCTAGAACTCAGTAGATGGCTAGTAAACTTAGAAGGGGAGAGCCTGGAAGCCACTAGATGTATGTGCCTATATTCTCTCATGCTCACCATTTTTATGGTAAAGCATAAAGAGCTGATCAACTGAGGAGCAGCAAGGCATGAACTACTACAGCTGAAGTGTACTAATGTATAAAAATTCTTTTTATTTCCAAGAAATATAATAATAAAAAAATCTTTTCATCCAAGATGTGTAAACTGGAATTATTTTTATTTAGTTTAGGGGACTCTCTGTTCTGTCCTAATGCATCTAACAACTGACCTCATAATTATGAGTACACATGCTACTGGAAAGCCTCCTACATTACAATTCACTACCATATGTAACAAATTATAAAAGCTGTACAAAAGAATTGACAACATGCAGCAGTAGTATAGTCCTTTTAAACAAACCAAAATACCAATTAGAATCTAGATAATGCCTTGATAAATTTAGGACTAAAAAGTTAAAAAATTATTACAAGAAACACACTATTTCAACATCCAAAATGAAAACAGACAAACGTCTCTCTTTTGTAGAAGCCTGTAGCCACATAAGGTTAGGCAGTGATCTCACAAAGGGTACCCAAAAACTACCCCAAAGGGTAGTTCCTCTGCTAGGGCAATCTTCTGTCCTCATATGTTTGGTGCTAGAACTCCTGTAGCACCCAGGAATCTGACAAGGGAACTATTTCTACCTCCACTGAAAACTTTTATCGGAACATTTTTTTCAGCTACATCAGTTCCACGACTCAGTTCACTGCACGCCACTCGAACATTTAAGCTAGCTGAGACAATACAGTACTACTCTTTTCAGCAGTAGTTTCACATAATCACCTGGAGGTAAACATCAGTTCATTGCTTATTGTGTGAATGTCTAAATCTTAGCTACTGCAGTACTAGTGCTGATAATCCTCTATACGGGCCATGTGAGACTGCAGTCACCTCACATTCTATCAGTTTTCGCTACTAAGTAATTCGAGTTGTACTCAAACTGTGATTCACAGAAGAAAAAAAAATATAAATATCATCACATTCTCTTATCCAAACAGGCCTCCTCCTTTTAAAGTATCATTTAAAAATCATACAACAGGAGTAATTTTGTTTTGGAACCTACCTGGTAATTCTGCGTAGTGACAGGAGGTGGTGGTGGTGGAGCTTCTTGTTGCCTCTGCGTATAACCATAATCTGTAGCTGTGTGCGCTGTAGGATAGCCTCCATACGCAGCAGCTGTTGCAGCAGCTGCAACAGCCACTGGGGCAGGCCTGGCTACTGCAACTGTAGCTGCTGCGGGAGCATAGGCTGCAGTAACTGTGTGCGCAGCGACTGGTGCCTGGTGGACAGTGTAGCTAGCAACTGTAGTTGGATGGGAATAGGCTACACCCGAAGCTGGCTGCTGGCTATATTGGAAAAAGACAGTAAGTAAATAATTAGATTAATCCAACATAGTAAGCTAATGCATTTCAAAATCCCAGATTTGATTAACACTTCTCTGTTCTACAAACAGACCTGGAGCAGCTATCTATCTATGCATACACTGTAATGGCTTTTATTACCTCTCTTTACTCCCATTAAAAAGGCCATATCATTTTCAAGTTTCTGTGGATGCACACATATCATGCAGGTGATGACTCGGGGTGGGGGGTGAGGTGTTTGTGTTGGTTTTTTTTTTTCAAGCAGTGGAACCCAAGTCTTTAATTCAAAATAGTACAGAAGTCTTAAACTGTTATCTTTTCACAACTGACAAGTTTTTAAATGCTTTAGTAGTTCTTCAATAAAACTGACATACCCAACAAATTAAGAAAAATAACTACTTTTCTGTGAGAGCTCACTACTGACCTGCACTTGCATGAAGTTTTTCAATAAACCATATTAAAGTAATGAGATTTTAAAGGCTTCCATGAAAATTAGCTCAAAACTCTTACATTTAAGGCAGAGACACTTTAAATACACACTTCTGATAGAGGACTTCTCCCACAAAAGTTTAGTTATAAAAGCTGGCCCCACTCGCTCATGCAGAAGTCCACTGCCTTACAACATGAAGCATCAAAAGAACTGACAAATTGAGTGAGAAGACTGCTACCAGAACTCTGGCAATCTTCCAGGCACATGCTGAGACTAATCTGCCTCTCTAAAATTTGCAGGTAGGACATTAATATGTGGCTATTTACTAAAAAGTTGTAAATATTAACAGTGGAAATAAAAAATGATGGCTTCAAAGGTTTAATTATTTGAACAGAAACTAATATTATTGTCCTATACTAATGTGTAACTGTGCATTATGATTAGAAACTTAGAGCAGTTATTTTGATTTTTTAAATAAACAAAGTGAAATGGGCAAAATATCACTATCTAGAATGATGACATGAAGTGCGGATTGAGTGATTATTCCGAATTTTTTAGTACACTTCCTGCACTGTTGTTCAATAACATTTAAGAATCTCTACAGGGATTCACATCTCCATAGCACTACTAAAAGGTAATTCAAAACCAACTCCATGCCTATCAAGGAGGTAGTATCATCTATTTTTCAGAACAAAATAGAAAAATGAAATCTCGCTTGTAGCAAACATATTCAGTGGCACAATGGAATTTCAGTATGATTATGCTCAAAACCAAAAGGAACCACTTACAGTATTTTTTCCTAAAGACTGCAATATTCTCTCTGACATAACTACCAGAAACAAAGCACCTATTAACTTTGGAAAAGATTTTTTTTTCAAAAGATTTTCCCATAACTCCCTTGTGTTTAGTAATTTTTATGTATTTATTTTTAGAAAAACTGATTTTGTCATTTTAATTACAGCAGAAGCCATTAACTTCAATATAGTAAAAGAAACATTCTTACAGCAGAAACAGAGAAAATTTTATTACTATTGGACTTCCATGCCTGGACTCTACCTTCTTCCCACTGTAGGCCCCTGGTTACTTAAAAGACCACTTCCATCCCATCCAAATTTAAGTCAGTTGTGAGTTGTACTTAGAATCACGTTTCATTTTATTTTCAATTTCTTAGCATAACAGTAGAAGGAAAAGACCTAAACCACTTTGGTGTAGCTCCCACCACTGCTTGAAACAATTCCTCCTACTTGACGTACACAGGAACACTCAGTTTCATATGAGAAATTGGACTCCACCAGAAAATTCAGGAAGACTATTTTATGATCGTAAAAGTGAATGACAGGCTATAAAATTAGGCTGCATTATCTCCATAACTAACAGAAGTGTAAAATATTCACAAATTCTGAGGTAATTATCATATATCATATATATCTACTAAAAACACATTAAATTGAGAAAACAGACAGCAGACTGTTTAACTCAGACTGCAGTTGAACACAACAGTCCAATACCACCACCAAGGGAAGTCTTGCTCCACCCTATCCCCACTCTTATTCTTCCCTCCTCCCATATACCAAACCTGGCTATGCCATGCTATTCCATCCCTGGTGCTAGCTCTGCTACTTGTCAAGCTATTCAGGGCACTGATTTAACTCATTGATCTAGCAGAAAACAATGAGTTTTTTTTTTGCTGGGCTCATTTTCTAATGCTGAGTGCCAGAACGCACATAAATTATACATAGGGAAACAAGGGAAAAAAATGGGAGAAGAAAGAACAGGGACCTGTCTAGGAAGCATTAACTTGGCTTTTCCAAGTTTCATGAAACCATGCTTAAGATACTACTACAAAATACGATTCAGTGCTCACAACACACTATGAAGTAACAGTACCAGTCAGTTTATAAAGCAAATGCTTTTGTCCTCAGAATATATATGATTAAAGCTACCTGACAGTTTTCAGTATTTAATATTGTGAAGAGATTATGATCACTATCAGCAGAACTATTAACAAGATTCTGGTACAGACAGTTTCCTGTCTTCTGTGCTATTTTTGTATCGAAATTCCTTATCATGGTATAGAATTAACAGCCCCAATCATTTGATTTCTAAGGCTAACACAGTTCTATGACCATGTTTACTTTAGCAAACCTGTTCCCCTTGCTTCTGCAACATCATGCAGAGCTAGTGATCGAGTTTGCAACACTGCAAGAAAAATATTCTAGAACTGACTGCTTCTTCCTTTTTAAAAGTTATGTTACATTACGTTACAGAAATTGCCATGACATCTTTTCTAAACTTATAACATTCCTTTTTCTCCCCATGGTCTTACTGAAAACCTTTTAACATTAAGATGACCAGACATTTTCATGTAATTAATTTACATAAAAAGATTTTTGTGCCAACTTTTTCATTTAACTTACAAGACTTTTTATCCTTGTTTGGCGATAGTGCCTTATCGTATTTGCTGAGATGAACTCACCTCCTCCTAGATTATTTTGCCAGACTCCCTATTCCACTGATCTTTCTTTGTAATTCATCTGTGCACCTATCCTACTATTATCTATTCTTCTTTCTCAACTACAGATGGCAAGAACCATCTGCATCGCTTCAGATGAAGTTTCAGCTCTGCTACCCACTCTGCTCCAGCCAGTGCTCTCTTTCCAAACAGTCTAGCTTCCTCAGAGTAGCTTCTTGTAAAGTTACCTGTGTATTGACAATAGTTTCCTTGCATCAAATCTCATGACATGCCATACTAATATAAATACTAAGTAAGACTCAGAACCAATCCCTAGGGAACTCCACTGCAATTATTCCTATTTGATAATTACTCTTCTAATTCTACTAACCACTTCTACCAGCTCCTTCTCTACAATTCTTTTACTAATCTCTACCTTAAGTAATAATTTTCTGTACTGCACCACATCAAGCATTTCAACTTAGTCCCAATAAATAAGACTTCAAAAGATTTAGGCATGTGATCAAGTTATTAGAGCAACAAGGAAATACAGTATGTCAGCTGAGCTATGGTAACAAACCACATGCATGCTCTTCACCACAACAAAGGTGGTAATTCAGTTTAGCTTAATCCCCCAACACAGTGGGAAAAAGTTGAACCAAATTACTCTTTATGTTCTATGGGCTAAGGACATGCAAACAGGTACTGCAGCACAGCAGACAGAGAAGCTAACTCATTGACCTGGTAACTTAGCCAGTTTTCTTTGTAGATCAATTTTTCTCTTCCCCAAAATAAGGTCTAATACCCTTATTACCATCTTTGAATTCAAGGAATTCCAGCTCTCTTCAATGTAACTTCGTATTACAGTTATTACAGTATTTTAATTTACTATCAAAATAAACATCATTCTTTAAGAAGTTATGGGTGAAGGACTTGGCAGCTTCAAATTGTACTGTGCTGTATTGCTATTATATTACCTCTTCCACCAGAAGTTTTCATTCAAAAAGAATACATTTCATTCATACCACAGCTATTTCTTTAACTGATCATAATAACAGTGCTTCCCCACCAAGCTGACTTTTAATATCTACTTTCTAGGAACAACACACATTCTTTGATGCTCGTCTTCCAGCTCAGATTTCTATTTCACTGTGTTTTCACTATCCCAGCCAGAGCAGGTTTACAGTCTACGTGTTGCACTCAATTGCTCTGCGCCAGGTTGTGTAGATAGATGTTTCAGTCAACTACAGAAGGTCATTTCCAGCACCTTACCTAATGTATTTTGTCTCTCCCTACCTGCTTTAAACTGCTACATGCATATTGCTATTTCCCCATGCTCTTTGCTTTCTCCTCCCAATTAAGCTTGCTTCTATTCAAAAGTTTTACACCTCAGTGTATACCTACCTTGCCCTCGTCTTCCACATCCTACCAAAGTAACCTCAAGATCGAGAGAATTAATTCTTTATTCACAATCACTGTATTACAGTGCACGAGAAAAGTATTTTTTGTCAAACATCTTTCACTCAAATCTTTGAATAACACCTATTCTAATTTCTACTGGCACTAATGATGGGAAATACTAATCTTTCTGATACACCAGTATCAGAACAAGTGCCATATATTATGAAATACCACTATGATATTAAAACTCCTAGATAAGACTGACTGCAGTGAGCTGTGACCATGTATCGTTCTCCATGCTAATCTCCAATTCCATGTCAATCTGATTTTCTGGGGCTGAGGGGCCACACTGGCTCACAATCTTGCAGAATTCATCCCAGAGCAAAGGCCACAGCAAAAACTAGCCTTGTCCACACAGCTGGCTGGTGTATGAAACTCCTTTCACTAAGTGAAAGTACATTTTCCCAAGACAGGTGCATGTTTTGACCTGATAATTTGCAAGACTAACACTGCAGCTACTTTCATGGTATCAACATTTGATATCGCTGTGTACACTCATAACTGTGATTCTGAAACAGTATAACATGTAAAGATCTTCTCATTTGCTAAGTCTCCATTCCAAAACACTGAGACATCAAAGAGTTATGAAGATCTCCCTGCCCAATTCTACACGACACAATCAATTCGGCTACAGTATAGCTTTAAAAAAAAGTGTAATTATAGGTAGATACTTAGCCAGAAAAATTCCAGCCTGAACACTTACATTTGGCCAAGTGGTATTAAAACACTAGCAACAAAAAATCTACACCCTGAGGACAAGCTCTCAAGACAGGTGTTAACCACCACTACTCCATACTAGCTATTAAAATAACTAGATTAATTTCATAATTCTGTTGGTAGTTTTTGTTCCCCTTGTCAAAAACCAGAATATTCAAGCAACAATTAAAAACCTTTTCTGAACTGCACAAAGATCTTTAACAGTGAAACTGTAGCAGTGTTTTTGATACTGAAAAAGAAATATGGACTTCCAAAGTGAAAAAAAGCTGGCAGCACACTTAAAATTATCAAGTCAGAAGCTAGCTAGGAGGCAGAAATTGCTGATCGATAGCAATTAATGAAGTATTGGTGTCCACTTAGCAAAACATTGCTCTCCCGTTCCAAAACCGCACAGGTTTGTCTAACTTAAATAGCTATATAATGTAGGTTTGTAAATGAGCAACATTCTTTCACCAAAAAAGCTTAGATGAAAACTTGTGTTATAACTGTTAGATCTAATATAGCAAAAGCCTCACTTGCTAGTTACTTTTCTATAGTAACACTGATAGAAGGTCTGGATTTCCTGTGATATATCAGCCCAAGAATGGCAGAGAATTAAGAGCAATTAAGAAACAAATACTGAATTCTCTTCTGTAGAACACTTGGCTCACACCCTTTTCATTTCCAGCTATTAGCCTTTCCTAGTAAAAAAGTTTTGAGGCTTTTTTGTAAAAAAGTAACTTGAAAGTAGAAAGCTTTATTTATTTTTTGCACAATAGCAATATCAAGAAAATACAACACGTTGATATAAAGCTATCTATTTTGCCACGTAATAACTTCAGATGACTTAAGATTGTAAGATATTTTATTTTCCATGTTAAGATATTTGCGGAGTAAGTCACGCGTTAAGAAACTTAATAAGGTATCTGTAGCAGTTATTGTCAGAGGAATACATTTTCAGGAAAATGCAGTCTATTTCCATATAAGATATATAGCACGTAAAAGGAATATATAGAGGAAGCACATAAAAGGTTCCCTATAAGCCTTGCTTTTCATCACACCGACTGATTTAATTTCAAAACAAAAATGAATTGTAACTCATGTGCATGGAAGCTGAAGAAAAACAAAAATGCTGATCTCCAGTGCATCTCCGTACTAACAACCAACACACACACACATATTAACGCTGCTGCTATTCCAGCTCTGTTTAGGGTGCTGAACACTGAAAACTCTTCCTAGACGCAAAAAAGATCTTAAATTTTTTAGTTTTCTGAAGAGTGCTATTTTGATATAGAGTTAAGATCAGGACTAAAACCAATTTTGTCTCTATTCAAACTACAAGCTTCCTCAGAAACTACAACTTCTAAAACATATTTCTTGCAGGTCTCTTTTTTTTTTTTTTCCATTTAAAGAAATGATTTTCAGGCCAGCTTAGCACAACATTTAAGCTACTCTTAAAATAATTTTTAAAATACAAATATCTTGAATTAAAAAAAACCACCACACTAATTAAGACTTACTTACTGAATTCTAACTTTTAAGAACATTTGAACATTTTAGCATTAAGGAAACCACATTTATTTGAGACCTAACTACCATATTTCTCAAAGTGTCATAGATTATTCTATTAGTAGCAGAATAGCAAAAAATACTGTTTTGCAGTTTTTTCTTTCAGGGATATGAAGACTGAAACAAGTATGACCTAACTCTACAAAAACTGAAAGAAGCACTACAATCTGCTGCTGCTTCCGATCCTAACCTAGGAAAAGGCACTACTGAATAACTGGTCAGATGAAGTTTCAGGTGTATTAATGGAACCTGGGAAGAGCAAAGTAAAAACAAAATAATAATAATAATTTTTTAAAAAGTGACTTTTTTCCCTCCTAAACACACTTGACAATAAACAGCATGAAATGGTGAAATGAAATACTGCACTACAGTACGTTGTACTTTAGAACTGACTTTACTTCTGCTTTTCTAGAGCCTGTCACTCACTACGAGCATAAAATTTTGAAGACTGACTCTATCTTTTTAGAACGTTAATGAAAATTATTATTTCCTATTATTACAATTCTGTGAACAGAACATTGTTTATAACGCAATTCAGTAAGAATCAAAAGCGAGGCCTGAAGGCATGCAAATGTGCAATGCCCTCTTGAATTCTGTTAAATTTCAGCAACTCCTAGTAACGTATTCTATGGTTTAACTACATAAGGCCTAAAAAAAGTCCTCTGTAGCAATTTTGAATTTCCCTTCCTCTTCCTTGTTTCTAAAAACATCCTTGCATCATTACATTACAAACAAAAAATACTGATTGCTACTAGATAGCTAAGCCATATACTCACCTCAAAGATGAATATCCTCGTGTTTTCGATACCCCCTTACTGCTCTGTTAAACCTTCACACGTAGTTTCACAACCTGATTTAAATCTCATCAAATTCTGCAATGTTTTCCTCACTGTACATCAAAACACAACTCTAAGTGTCTGTAACAGTGATGCAACATATGCTCTGTATCTACCGCCCTTTATGCAGTTGCACACAACGGAGAGCACATTGCCTACACTGCTTTCTTCATTATCGAAACATCGATTTTATTCCAGTCTAGCCAACAGCCATGTTCACAATGATAACATGCAAGACAAAAAGAACTGAGCTTGAGATGTTACGTCTGCCAGAAAAAGTACCAACTACTAACATTCTCCCTGTCAAAATCACAGAATCACAGAATGGTTGATGTTGGAAGGGACCTCTGGAGGTCGCCTAGGGATCCACTCCCACTCAAGCAGGGCCACCTACAGCCAGTCACCCAGGACCATGTCCAGACAGCTTTGGAGTATCTCCAGGGATGGAGACTCCACAACTTCCCTGAGCAATCTGTGCCAGGGCTCAGTCACCCTCACAGTAAAAAAGTGTTTCCTGGTGTTCAGAGGGAACCTCCTGTGTTTCCGTTTGTGCTCATTGCCTCTGGTCCTGGCACTGGGCACCACTGAGAAAAGCCTGCCTCTGTCCTCTTTGCACCCTTCCTTTATGTATTTATATACGTTAAGAAGATCCCCCCTCGGCGTTCTCTTCTCTAGGCTAGACAGTCCCAGCTCTCAGCCTGTCCTCATAGGAGAGATGCTCCCATCCCTTCACCATCTTTGCGGCCCTTTGTTGGACTCTCTCCAGTATGTCCGTGTCTCTCTTGAACTGGCCACAGCACTCGAGGTGTGGCCTCACCAGTGCTGAGCTAGATGGGAAGGGTCACCTCCCTCAGCCTGCTGCCAGTACTTTGTCTGATGCAGCCCAGGATGCCATTCGCCGCCTCTGCTGCAAGGGCACGCTGCTGGCTCATGTTCAACTTGGTGCCCACCAGGACCCCCAGGTCCTTTTCTGCCAAGCTGCTTTCCAGCTGGGTGGCCCTCAGCATGTATTGGTGCATGGGGTTGTTCCTCCCTGGGTGCAGAACTTTGCACTTCCCCTTGCTGAACTTCGTGAGATTCCTGTCAGCCCATTTCTCCAGCCTGTTGAGGTTCCTCTGGATGGCAGCACAACTCTCTGGCATGTCAGCCACTCCTCCCGGTTTTGTGTTGTGAGCAAACTTGCTGAGGGTACGCTCTGCCCCATCATCCAGATCATTAATGAAGATGTTAAACAGAAAAAATGCTAAAGTTGGCAAGTTCTCTAGAAAAGGAAAGAAACTTCACTAGTATGGAAAACTGTATTCAATTCTTAAAACATTTCCTGCCTTTAAGCTCCGACTTTGCTTTTCTAGTACCAGTAATGCAACTTCAGTTTAACCTACCACTGTTACATTTTAGTAGCAGACAGAATTTTACACGTAATTTAACACCCCAGAGTTAAGCCTACAACCATCAATCCATTTTGAGGTTACAACTACAAAGGACGTAACTACACCATTAACAGAAAAGCTACCCCAAGTATTTGGTTCCTAAGACATGAGCCTGCTGCAAATTTCAGCTAGTTGGCAGACTTCCCTCCTAAAAATGACAAAGGCTCCTCCGATTAGTGAGGCAACTTTCCTCCCCAATTACCACCACCTCCTCTGCCTTCCCATCATTAGTCAACTGCAATACTGGCATACAGCCCATGTTAACAAACCCAGAACCCCTTATTGACTTTCTAATGTTGGCATATCTCCTTTGAGAGTGGGACATCACTGATTTGAAAATAAGCCTATCAAAATCTTTTTATAAACAGCAGTAGCTTACTGGAGGCTTCTTGTGTAGATTAAGTAAAGTAAAAGAGCATGTTTAGGATAGCACTTAAGACTAACATTGGTTGAACAAAAGAGAATCAGCACCACGCAGCTCTATCATATTCTGTGAAGTCTCTTTTGCGAAAAATGCACATGCTTTAAGATGTGATGCAACTCAACATACCATGGGCATAAAATTTGCAGGAAGCAAGCATTTGGAGTTTTTCTGCTGTGATACAGGTACCTTCATCCTATGATAAAACTATGATTACTTGCATTCCCCATGCATTTTAGAATGGGGTGCATATTACACAATACTGTAAGACGAATAAATGTTTTTCTTAACACAAGCTTAAGTCTAGTAGTACACTTTAACTTCAGAAGAAGCCGAAGTCCTACTCAGTATTGTCCTTATCTGGCTGTTGTCTACCAGTACAAGTCTGAATTATGTTTAGTGATACTTTAAGCTTGGGCTAGTAGGCCTGTGTGAATTACAGCCCTAATGTCTCTGGAAGACTGAATACTTTTGAAACCAATATCTAGTTGAAGAAGAGATAACTGGGGCAGACACTGAAGACAAAAGTAAAGTTAATTAGAAGTACTAGCAAATGTGAAAAAAACACTCTACCTCTAAACAATTCTCAACAGCCAACATATCCATCCAAGCATTTCACCTTCCTTTGCTGTTCTGCACCAGCCTCAAACACCCTGTAACATGGTGCACTGCACTCAAATTACAAACCAGCTATAACTGCAAGAGTCCACTTCCATATGGCTGCCTAGAAGACTGCAACTTAACCTAAACTCACAGGCACTGTGGTCTGCTCTGGACCTGAACTGCTAAAATTGCCTTTATCTGTGAAGGCTTGCCACACTTGGTAATATTCATGCTACTTGAAGGCAATTCAAAGTTAACAAATCACTCCTAACTACCCAGGAATCCCCCGTCTGTGCCCTGTCTCATTAGAGCAGGGACACGGTATGAATATCACTAAGATGAAACTCAGACACTTAAAGATTCTTTATCTTCTTAATAGAAACCAAAATCTTAACGCAAGGTTAATTAAATGAGACTACCACATTTGCACAGTCCTCTGTCCAAACATTTCTCAATGCTCCTATCTCTCCACCAGCACCCCCACATTTCAATCAGCCGGCTTTAGAATACAAGCATAACTATGCCCCTCTCCAGCACCGAATCAAGAATGCTAATATTCTTTACACATGAAAGACAAGCCAATATTAGGTTGTTTGTTTCAAACTGAGTAGACACACAGTGGTTCAGGTGACCTACAGAGCACAGACACAGAAAGGAGGACTAGTATCACCAAATTCCACATTTTAATACAGTTACTTAAATACGTAACAGATGAAGTTTGCATTGCATGCAGGTTTATAACCTTAGGCCTTAATACCACCACTAGCAGAAAGCACAAATTGTAAAGGTATTGCAATACTCAGAGAAATTTCCTGTATTGGTATTCGCATAATCTAATGCTTCTCTCATTATGTCATGATATTATTACTGGGTAGTACACACAAAGTATTTTGAATAAGCGGGGCAGCAGGAAGTTTTATGCAGTGACAACACTGAAGGGAACAAGAATGCTTCTAATCCATTATTTACAACTTTAAAGGGCACTTAGTTCTTTCGCTGCCTTTGATTAAATATGAAACGAGTTAAGATTTCAAATGTGGTTTATGAAAACTACTGTTTATGAACTAATAAAGACAGACATCTATTTCCTTTCTTATCTAGCCAATTCAGGGAACTATTCTACTTACACTGTTACAGGAGTAAATTCGTTATCAACTCCTGCACACGCTACTTCTGAATTTCCCAAATCCAAGATCTAACACCTGAACAGCTACTAATCTGGCCTTTATAACTGCTTCAAATATCAGTATTTAATTTAAAGACTATATTCCTTGGACAAATTTTAATTTATCCTTTCTGTGAAGGATGAGACTATTTAAATGATCCACCATGGCCACCCGTAAACTTGAATCACAGGAAGACACAGTGATTTCTATGCCAATTTTCCAGTTGTTGATTTAAAGCAGCTATTTCCTTGAACCCAATGGTTCTAATATGTTGTCCCTTCACTACTATTAATGCAAATTAGAATATTATCATTTTGAGAAACTGGAGTTCCAGCAGGGTTTATACAGGTCTCCAACAAGTCTAGAATTAAATACAGAAAACCTTTCTTACAAGTACCTTTTAAATATCACTTAGTACAGCAGATTTCCTCCTTTGAGTCCTCTGAGTGGGAGGACCACGACTGCCATGACTTTCCATATGTGGATGCTGAAATTGGAAAGGACCGGTCGCAGCGGTTGAATGTTCATAAGTCCATGCGGCCTGATGGGATTCATCCCAGAGCATGGAAGGAGCTAGTGGATGTTACAGCAGGACCCCTCTTGATTACCTACTGAAGGTCTTGGGAGTCTGAGGAGGTCCCTCCTGACTGGAAGCTAGCCAACGTTACTCCAATTTACAAGAAAGGCATGAGGCAAGACCTCACTGACAGACCTGTCAGTCTAACCTCAGTTCCTGGAAAAATTATGAAGAGCACTGGGTGCTACTGAAAGGCATTTAAAGAACAATGCAATCATCAGGCAGAGTCAACATGGGTTCACAAAGAGAAAGTCTTGTCTAACTAATTTGATATCCTTGTGTGATAAGGTCACCTGCCTAGTGGATGAAGGGAAGGTGGTGGATGTAGTTTCTCCAGGTTTTAGGAAGGCATTTGATACTGTCCCTCACAGCATCCTTCTGGACAAGTTGTCCAGCTGTGGGATGAGTGGGTTCACAGTGTGCTGGGCAAAGAACCGGCTGAAGTGCAGGGCTCAAAGGGTTGTAGTGAATGGGGCTACATCTGGTTGGCAACCAGTCACCAGCAATGCTCCTCAGGGCTTAATTCTAGGGCCAATTCTGTTCAGTGCATTTATCAATCATCTGGATGCAGGAGCTAAACGCACCATTAGCAAGTTTGCTGATGGTACCAAACTGGGAGGTGCTGTTGACTCTCTTGAGGGACAGGAGGCCTTGCAGAGGGATCCAGGTAGACTGGAGCATTGAGCAATGATTAATGGGATGAAATTTAACAAGAACAAATGCCAGATTCTGCACCTGGGAAGGAGTGATGCCAGCACAAGTATAAACTGGGAGGGGAGTGGCTGGAGAGCAGCGCTGCAGAAAGGGATCTGGGGGTGCTGGTGGGCAGCAGGCTCACTGTGAGTCAGCAGTGTGCCCTGGCAGCCCAGAGGGCAAACCGCATCTGGGGTGCACCAAGCACAGCACGGCCGGCCGGTCAAAAGAGGGGATCGTCCCGCTGTATTCAGCGTTGGTGCGGCCTCACCTTCAGCACTGGGCACAGCTCTGGGCCCCACCATTTACGAAGGATGTGAAGATCCTTGAATGCCTCCAGAGGAGGGCAACAAAGCTGGTGCAAGGGCTGGAGGGCATGTCCTGTGAGGAGCGGCTGAGGGCTCTGGGCTTGTCTGGTTTGGAGAAAAGGAGGCCGAGGGGCGACCTCATTGCTCTCTGCAGGTTCCTGAGGAGGGGAAGGGCAGAGGGAGGTGCTGAGCTCTCCTCCCTGGCATCCAGTGACCGGACACGTGGGAATGGTTCAAAGCTGCACCAGGGGAGGTTTCGACTGGACATTAGGAAGCGTTTCTTTATGGAGAGGGTGGTCAAACCCTGGAACAGGCTTCCTAGAGAGGTGGTCCATGCTCCAAGCCTGTCAGTGTTTAAGAGGCATTTGGACAGTGCCCTTAATAACATGCTTTAACTTTTGGTCAGCCCTGAATTGATCAGGCAGTTGGAGTAGATGACCATTGTAGGTCCCTTCCAACTGAAAATTTTCTATTCTATTCTTTGAAATTGATCAGAAAGTATTTAGACTCTCTTCTTTCTGATGCAAAGTTTGGGGGTTTTTTTAATGCATGTCTCCAGCTGAAGATTTAACAGTTTCATACTTGGAGATATTCCAAGAAAGGTCTTTATCCTAAAAAGAACTGCACAGATTTTTTGCACTTAGCTGAACCAAGTGCTGAAATCAACAGGATTCTATATATTATCATTAGGGATCAGTGACTGAGACTCCTTTACAGTTGCAGCCTGAAGTTCTCCCCATACATCAGAATTTTTTACAGCCATTTTGTCAAGGGAGAACTGCAAAAATGTGACCAGTAATGTGTTTATTATGAAAATTTATGTTACTTGCTATAAAAACTACAGCACTAGGACTTCTAAATGGCATGTATCAAAGAACTAAGGTCTTCAGTTTCAAATGTCTGATGTGACCTCCTAAAACAACTTGCTGTTTTGAGCAACTCTTAAAATCCATGGATTAGTCCTGTGGCTAGAAACATTTTTTTGGTAGATTTATGAGGCTTACCTATGTACTAATTATGCAGACAAACATCCATTTGTTTACCTATTATCCTGGTTTCTAAGAATGCAAAAATTTCATTATTTTGTAAACTGTTACTTCAAATACTCGTAACAATCTTAGAGGACCTGTTGCAGTACTAAATCTTTTACTATCTTCCTCTGCCATCACCACACCACCGTCTCTTTCTCAAACATACTGGAGTGGAATATACATTTTATAGCACTCTGTAAACAAGCTCCTAAGGACCTGCCAAGTCCACTTCATGAAGGTAAGCTCCCTTTTAGACATTTTAAGTGACTCCTGTGTTTTCTGCTCAAAATATTGAATTCACTCTTATGAAAGGTCTGCTTCAACACTGATTGCTGTATCTCCCCACTTTCAGACGTGGTAAATATACAAACCATTTATAGGATGTAGAGTCTTTTACTGATAGCAAAGGAAATAGTATCTTGCACTTGTGATAGCAAAAGAAAAGCTTCTTTTGATCGTTTTTTCCATTTTCTCAAGAATACATTGAGGATTAACTATGAAAACAAGTTTTGAACTTGAATGTTACTCCAATTATGTTTTCATATTGCAATTCAAAGGGAAATTTCAAACGAGTTGTTCAGGTTCAGGAGTCTAGAGACCACCTCAGCTCCACAATAAAAAGAATAATAATTTTAAAAATTCATGTCCACTTAACAACTGCAGACATATGGATCTCAGTTTATTATTAAAGATAATTTGTTTACTTACAAAAAAGAAAAAAAAGAAAATACTATTTAGAAATTCCTTCATGCCCCATGACAACTCAGTTTCAAATTTCACTATAACTGTCAAGTAAAACATAAACATACTGTGAGCACCTAATCTTAAAAGAAGACAAGCTAAGTTTACTCCTCTCCTTTAACTATTAAACATTGGAGTAAATGAAATTTAATGTACTTTATGTCCATTTCCAAGAAAAAATAGATAGAAGGAATTGATTGGGAGTCATTCCAAGACCTCAATAAAACTGTATATTCCTGAAACTATGTAAGGTATCCAGTTCTTATTAGCTAGTTAACAGTAGCACACATCTGCATTCGTTTGTTAATAAACTCTCATATACTTCCTTCATTCTGTTCTTCCCCATTAACCAAGACTTAGGAGTCAAGGAAGGTCTTTATGACAGATTTATGAAACGAGTAACGTACCTTCAAACATGGACTTTAAGGTGCTATTCCAATACAAGCCAAAAATGTGAAGATGTTCCTGACTGTATCTGGTTTTTGCCAAATTAAGTAATCTGGTTTCAGAAAATGTGAGATAATACATGCTAACAATTACTTTTTAACACTCTGATACACAATTTGGATGCACAAAAACTACGAAGATACAAAGACTTATGGCAGTGTGTCTATACAAGATGTAAGAGGTACAGTTACCGGCTCATGAGCTCCACTAGAAGATCTGCTCCTGGTCTCAGATATCAAAGTAGGAAATCTTTTTAAAAGGTGCTTGGCCGTAAAACTACCTTCTCTACTTTATCTTAGAGACATTAATTATAACATTGCTTCAATGGAATGCAGTCCGATGTATTTTCTGGTGCTTCAGCTATACCCTTATCCATCCAGCCTCTCATAGGTTGGGTTCTAACCTATGTTAAAAAGGATTCTGCCCTCCCACACTGACATAAGTGGGAGCAAAGACTTGGGGAGCAAGCCCCATCTTCCCTGAAGCTGAAGGAGGAGAGGGGCCCAGGGGTGGCTGATGGTAACTCACTGGTGGTGTTGACTGCAAGTGGCCATTTTAATTTAAGGGCCTTGGGACCTGATGCTGCCGCTGATCCTCCTCGCCCGTGGTGCCCAGCTCCACCTCCCCACCCTCACACCGCTGGGGATACAGGGAGGCCCTTACCAGCAGGATAAGAAAACACACCCGCAGGCAGGGCAGGCGAGCAGGAGGGTCCCGGGCACAACCACCCCGGAGGAGCGGGATGCAGAAGAAGCCCCCGCCCGGGGTGGGAGCACTGCCGAGCCCGAGGGGGCGGGGAGATCCCGACCGGGGACCCGGGACCGGCGGCGAGGCGGGGAGAGGGGGCTGCGGGCCTGGACAGAGGGAGGGGCGGGGCAGGGCAGGGAGGGGTCGCGGTAGTTACCTGTACTGGGCAGCAGCCCCGCTATGGGTGAATCCAAAGTAGTTGCCGGTGGCCATTTTGGCATCTTCTCCCAGCCGGCTGGGCACTGCGGCGACGATAACCAAGAGGCGGCGGCAGCGGCGGCGGCGGTCGGGGCCATGACAGGAGGCCCGGCAGGAGGAGGGGGGGAGGAGGAGGCAGAGGAGGAGGGGGGGAAGGAAGAGAAGGGGACAGATAGACAAGGGACAGAAAGAGCGCGCGAGCGCCAGGTCAGACACGGCGCCGCAGGGACTCCCCCCGCCCCGCTCCGCCGCCCCGCGCGCGGGCCGCATCCCCTCCCCCTCCGCGCGCACGGACACACATACACACCGAACGCCGTTACTCACCATAGGTGAACGAAACTACCGGGCATATGGGAATCATGAGTCCGAGCTGGCAGCGACCGCGGCGGCTGAACTCTCAACTCTCACCCCCCCTCCCTCCTCCTCCTCCTCCTCCTCCTCCTCCTCACCGCCGCGCTCGCTCCCTTCCCCCCACCCACCCACCTACGGCGACAACGGCGGAGTGCGGACGGGCCGACGCCGTGCGCACGCGCGGGATGTGCGAGGGGCCGCTGGGAGTTGTAGTCCGGCCGGTGGCCACGCCCCCTGCCCCCCCACCGCAGGGAAACGCGCTGGCCGCCGCCGCCGCGACGGAGCCGCCGCGTCCTCCTGTGCGCATGCGCGGGATGTGCAAAGGCTCTTGGGAGCTGTAGTCCGTCTCCCTCAGGCCCAGGCGCGACGGGGAGCCGCTGTCGGGGGAGCGCTGCGCTTAGCGCCCGCCTCTCCCCGTTCTCCCTCGCTTGTCCCCTCTTCCGCACCCGCAGCCACACCGTGCCCCTGCCCGCGGACTCGTACGGCAAAGATAAGGTCGGTTTCTCATTCTTGCCTGCAGAGGCACGACGCATGGCAGCAGGGAGCTCCAGTAACAGAAGTCCAGGTGAAGCGGGGTCACCGCCGCCCTGCCACACACTGGTGCTTGTCCCTGCCACACGCTGCACACGGCAGTATTTACCGGCTTTCCCACACAAGCACATGGTCAGCTGCAGCCCAGCACACGCAGCAGGTACCCAGTTAGTTCTCTTGCAAGGCCCCGGAGCTAGAAGGCAGCAGCTGCAGTTAGCACACGCATGCAGAGTTCACAGCAAGTCCTCGGACTTGTCTAAACTTCAAACCAGTTTGAGATTCACCTGGGCCCCCAGCTGCACCACCACAACAGCACACGTGAAGAGCAATGCCACTGTTGTCCACCTAAAGCCACGTGCACATCGTCTGGCCTGTCCCCAAAGCACCGCAGCTGACCTCTCCGCAAATCAATTCTGCAATAGTTCCTATGTGCTACTTGTACGCGTGAGGTAAAGCCTCGCCCATACAGGGCCCGTCCATTTGCAGTTTCTAGGCACTAGCAGTCCATCAGATTGCTTGTAAAAGCTGTTGGGCAGAACATTGCAGTCAGTGCAGTAACCTCCGGTTCAAGTGACCGAATTTCCATCTGTTCCCCTGTTGCACCTTTAGGCAATCTTTCCCTTGGAGCAGTGGATGCTTCTCGAAGCTCTGAACAAAGCAAAACTGAAATCCTTAAACGCTTGCATCTCAATTGTGTACTTTGTCTGCGCTATGATGTGCATTTTTCATAAACTAATCAGGACCTATAAAACACTTCTGGATTAATTAAAAAGTGATCATTTTAGAAGCATTTGTTTTCCATAAGCCACACCCACTCAAAACACCCATGCTCGGGATCTCTCTCGTGGCACTCACAAAGGCACGGGTTTCCCTTACCCTGCAGTACCTGCGGTCATCTTAGGCAGTAAGACTTCAGCAAAGATTTTTTTTTTTTTTCATAAAACAAATGAGAAGAGGGAGTAATTTCTCATCTAAAGCTTACATTATTGCAGCTGCATATGAAGTATTGCTCCTTAAGATGCCAAATATCCTTGCCAATTCACTGAACATTATTTGTTGGTCATTATTATTAGTTTCAGGAACTAAATAGTACTGTACCTCTTGTTCTTTCTTATCCTAATCAAGCACAATAGGAAAAGGAACCTGCATGGGAAAAGGAATGAATTTCCAACCTGTGTGGTATATTTCCACTCAAAGTGCTTTTCTGTGAAGAAAGCAGGTATTGGGTGAAGACACTTAATTACTATTGCTTATAAAACAAAAGCCCTAATCCTGACGTTATCTACAAGAGTACTTTAGAAGAGCATTCTACACAAATCTTCTGTAGAAGAGCATGACTTCTGCCATGAGAACATCAACGGACTCAGGATACATAAATGAGAGATATCTATATTCTCCCCGCCTCATTTTTAATAAAAATTGTTCATAATTGGACCACTGGATCATAGTACTTGCATAAAAAGGAAATGGAAGTTATCTTTGTTTCACTGTCTTTCAAGTTTTTTCAGTTATAAGCCTTCCACTATACTGATAAATATACAGTATTCAATACATATTTCATTAAAATATAAGCAGCTATATAAACACAAAGACATTCACACACCTTTTAACACTGTAGCATTAAACCTATATTTTGCAGGTGGGTAGGCCTGCAATTGCATATTCCGTCTTCATTGATGAGGTAAACTTGGAATATTTACCCTCTTTTCAAGCTTTGGCTCCACAAGCTGAGGAAAAATAAAAGCTTTCTTATTCACAGTACAAATTACTGTCTTAGGTTTCATAACTTCTTTCATCCAAGTAATTTCTAGTAGTTCTAATTCAAATATTCCACCCTATATCTTGTGATTTCAGCCCTGCATATGTCTGAGCATAAGCTCCCATTTGGCAGCCTGATTCAGCTGCAATTTCAGCAGAAGTTTCAGATTACTTTTCCGAGTGAATTTTGCATATTGAATCTTCAGTGCATATATCACTTTAAAAGATTACAACATACTTTATGAGAAGTCACACTTACTGTGACCAAAAAAAAAAAAAAGGTTTCCCATTTTCTTGGAAAAAAAATCCCAGTGGTATTATACAAGTCTTTCCCTCAGCAGTTTCCTAATAAGAACCTGAGGCTTCTTGATGACTTCGTGAGCCATTACACAACATCTATTTATGTTACTACTAGCTCGCAGGATCAGATTCATAGTCTATACTTAAAAAACCTCAGTGGGTTATAAAACAAGATTGCATCTCTGTAAGACATGTGTATCAAATTTGCTTCAAAATGAAACAGTAATAAATTCAGATTAGATGCTTTACGGCATTTTGAACTTTAGTGATTTCTGTATCCTTAACTGGAAGGAAAACAAATGGAGTGATAAAGTGCAAATCATGTGGCAGAGGGAGAAAGGCAGAAAAGCTATAGTGAAACATTCAAAACATTTTTTTTTAAATAGGAAAAAGAAACTTCTCCATCTCTGTTCCTAGTAAGATTACAGAAGAATAGCCAAGAATTTCCAGAATGAAAATATACACTGGAATGCAAAACTTCAATTTGGGATTAAATAGTACAGCTACTCTATTTGTGCAAAGTTCAGTGCATCTAAAAATATCACAGACAAAACCAGCAAGCTAGCATTCAGAAAAACAAACCTTTGACCTTCATGTCACCTATATGAAAGGAGATCTCCAGTACATGGTGAGGAAAAGAAAGCACCATATAACATGCAGTGTCATCAGTCCTACTTATTTAATGTCCAAAATGTACATCACGGCTGCTACCACAGGACTGCAAAACTGTAGTTGAGACACAATGGGGAAAACTCTAAATCTTTTGCACCTTCTCTGTAAACAACTAAAAGTGAGCAAACATAGGCCTTTTTGGGTTTCCTTTTTTTTGTTGTTTTTTTTTTGTTTGTTTGTTTGCTTGGGTTTTTTTTTTGTTTGTTTGTTTTTTGGTAGCAGATGGAGATAACATTTCTCAGAGGTAACCTTCCAGTTTACATGTAAAACCAGACTCTCAGCTGGCCTTTGTGTGACCACCAGAGGGCAGGGCAGATGTAGCAGAGGAGTAAAACTTTCCTACACGGTGGAGTACAGACTCTTAACAAAGGCTGCGCTTCTATTTCCTGAAAAGGTAATTTAACACTTAGTGCTCTCTTTGTAAAAGCCCTAGATAGAAAAAGGCTTAAAATCAGTATAAGGAGTCCAATGCTATCTTCTCACCTGGAAATTATTTCAGGTAGCTACAGAGAGACAAGACATTCATCAGCTTATCAACCTTCTTATTTTGAAGTGAAATTATGGGTTTTTTTAAGCAGTAAAGACAAAGACCATATGTTTTCACCAAGGTTTTAAGTGATTAAAGCAAAAAAGTGTTACCTTTTAACAAAGTTTAGACGTTGACCAATGACCATAACAACAGAAGTGTTAATAATTTATTAAATCACAAATGGAAGTTATCAGCATTTAGAACACCAAATTGCAACGTAAAAAAACCCACCACCCAAACCCAAGCATTATACAAAATTATGCAAGTGTTAATGCAAACTCAAATTACGCATCCTATGCACATGAGAAACAGACAAGTTACAGTACATAAGCAAAAACACTGCCTGGCAGTATCCCTTACTCTTTCTTTCTTGACACTTTAATAAAGTTAGTGTCCATATTATAGACTAACTTTCTCTTCCTCAGCCGATTTCTTCATCCACCTTTTAAACTAATAAGTACTGAATACTAAAACTTTACAGAGCTGTCCCTCATTCTGCCTGGCCCAAAATGTGTTTCCTACCAGTTCTACTATTTCTAACGAGAGGAATCAACAATCGCGGTTAGTAATTGCTATGTGATCAGAAGCATGAGCCTGTATTTTTCAGCATTCCCATTGAAATCTGCATGCTAAAATTTCTCTTTAAAGAAAAAGATAATGCTTCAACATTCTTCTCAGCCAAAGACATGTGTGATATGAAATGAGGCAATCAGGCAGTTACTAGAAGAATTTAAGCCCTTTTAAGGCAGCTACAGAAGGAAAGTGTCTGATGAAGGAAAAAACCCATTACAAAAATTTATTTTAAGAGCTCAGAAAGCGAACTATACCCCTGGAGGGGATAGACGACTCACTCAGAAAGTAACAGAAGAAATTTACCTTGGAAAAATTAAGGCCTCTTTCCCACAGCCAGCATTTTTTCTTAGTATCTTCTTTCTTTTTTTTAAACAGAATAAAATATAGTAAGAGTAATTTACCAGAAAGCTCAAACAGCCACTATACTCAACGACCTGAATAAACCTCAAAGAAACCTATCATTACTGAAAAACAGAACATGAAATCCGCAGTTGTAGCAAACGCTCCTTTCCCCTCACTGACCTGTTATTTGGGAATTCAGCTGTAAAAATTAACTTGGTGCTTGCTTTGGAGGAAATGCTGCAGGTGGGAGAAATTAACTCATTAAGATCCAGCAGAAAAATCTCTTTCTTTTAGTCATTTTGATTTATTTTAAAGCTGAAGGACTTGATTAAAAATGCATAAAGAATCGTTGATTTGAATGTGATGCTAGTAAAACCTTAGCGTTCTTTGAGTACCAAATGTTGACCTATAAGAAAGCCAAGCAGATAGGGATTAGAAAGACCTGAACTGCCATTACTATTCTAATACGAAAATGTAGTAAAAACCTTGAAAAGAATGGCTATGTTTTTTCAAATTAATATTCCACATGTGGAGACTATCTTGTGTGGAATAGGTATTTTCTTTTTTTTTTTTTTTGTTGGAGTTAAGCATTAAGTATTAAAAGATCATCTCTTCATCTTCCACAATTATATGGTTTGACAAGCCTGATATTTGCGCAGTGGTGATAATTATTATATTTGCACGCAGGTGGTTTACTGTGCTTTGATTCTATATAAACAACGATAGTTTTATTTTCCAAAGGTCAGGCATGTAGTAAGAACTGTAACATTATGAAACAGGCAATTTCTAAGAATTAGTTAAAAGAGTGCACTTCTATTAGCTTCCTGTTCTCCTGCTACTAAAGTGAACAAGTGAAAAACTGGCTCTCATACTGAGAGTATATACCAGTTTACCTCAATTCATGGTGAAGGCTGTAAAGACCTCATGGATCCCTTCTAAAAACCTCTTTGCCCACCTCCCGTAAGTATTTTTTTAGAAATACTGCCTAGGACTTGCAGCTGCTCATGCTGACTCTGGGTGATTACCCCCTCTTGAAACATGATGCTTGTCCTTCTGGCCCGTGTTAATGAACAGGGATCTTTGGAATTTGAAAAAGCCCAAGACTTTTGATTTTAGATACTTTATTAATAAGTGTTTGTTCTTAAAACTACAGAGGCCAATCAGCCACCACCCCACTACACCTGTACCAACAGTAGCTTTATCTGGAAGCTAGGATTGGGATTAGAGTCCACTTCCTATTTTTGATAGTTTTCTTGCACTTTTTACGAAAAGCTTGCATTGTCATGGTAGCTGAAGCACAGGTTTAGAGGTAATAACAATGAGAAGAGGCCTAACCGACACTGATAACGGGTATCTGAAGCACTGGCATCCTGCCATGCTTACAGCACAACTACAGGACCCATTGCTGCAAACAGCGGTAAGCAAAGAGTAACAGGCCGTGTTCGCTTTGTGTGAAGTTGTATTGACTACAATAATATTTTAGTGTTAATAAATCTTGTCATAAAGAGAGGCTCAAGCAGGCATTGGAAGACACAACATGAAACCACTCGTGCTCCGACAGCGTGCTTGGCCTCTTGCAGTTAGCCAAGGCTGCTAAAAGCCTTCTCCTTTCACCAAGCTGGGGGCAGAGGAGCCGCTCCCCACCTCGCCTCTTCACTTCGGTTTCTCCCAGAGGCTGCTGCGTGCTTGCAGAGATGGACTGAGCCTACAGCCCCTCGTCAAGGCCCCACGCACCAGGCCGCACCGGCAGGGCACGGAGGACGCAGCCCTGTCTGGTGTAAACGTGCTACAGAAGTAGGAAAGCCTGTCAGGTGATATTTTCAAGGTTTTTTTTTTTGTTTTGTTTTTTGGAGGGCTTTTAAAAAATAGGTGTTTAGAACAGCAGCAGAGACAGTTTTAACCTTCGGTCCCTTCAGAGCCGCGCTTGGCCCGAGGGGACTGCCCAGATGGGAGCCCCCCAAGCCCACCCGCGCCCCAGCCCTGCAGAAGACGGCGAAAGGCGGGCCGGCCGGTGGGAGAAAGGGGAACCGGCGCCTTCCTCAACAGCGCCTCGGCCGCCGCCCGGGGCTGCGGTTTCGGTATGCAAAGCCGCCGCCGCCTCACGGCGCTTCCTCGGGCACGGCTGCTGCCCGGGCGGCTCCGGACGAGATCGAGGAACCGCTGCAGCGTCCAGAAGAAAACGGCCATTTACGGATTTCTTTTATTATTTAAGGGCTCCCGTTAGGCATTAAGCGTCCTCCTCCCAACCTCCTCAGCGGGGGGCAGGCGCCTGGTGAAGGCTCGGCCCCGGCCCCGGCGGCGCCTCCCCTCAGCGGGGCCGCGGCGCTGCAGAGGCCCCGGTCCCAGGCTGGGCCGCGGGGCGGGAAAGGCCCTGCCGTCAGCCCCGCAGGTTTCCCTTTGGCAGGGCGCGTTTCTGCCCCCCTCGGCGCTTGGTTGGCGTGAGGAGGCGGGGAGCGGCCCCGCGGGAGGCATTTGCTGCTGCCCGCCCGCCCCAGCCCCTCGCCGGGACGGGGGAGGCAGGAACGGGAAACAAAGGGACGCGTCCCCTTTAAACACCTCCCCACCGCTCCCTCCCACGTGGTGCAGGGTAGGGGCGGGGATTCCGCGCTGCGTCACTTCCGTTTCTCTCGCGGTGCGGAGGAGCGGCGCGCGGAGCAGGACGTGAGTGTTGGGGTCCCCCCTCGCGCCCCACCGGGGCCGCCGCCATTTTCTCCCGTCCGCCGTCCCCGTCGCCGGCTGCCGGGGCCTCGGCGCCTCCCGGCCGGCGCGGAGGAGGCGCGCTGGGTGGCCGTGTGGCGAGGCTTCCCCTTTTCCTCGAGTGCCCGCTGTGCCCTGCGGGAGGGATGCCCCGGCGTGGAGCGGGCCTGGGGCGGGAGGAGGAGCCGCTGTCGAGGAGAAGCTGCCATGTTGGGGGGGCAAAGAGGATTTGAGTGAGGGAGAAAATGGCGGCGGGGAACCGCCCGGCTCCGTTCCCCCCACGCCGGGATCTGACCCTGCCCGCTGAAGACCCCCGACCCATCTTTTTTGTGCCGCCTTTTCTCTCCTCCGCCGCCGGTGGCCTGCAGCCCGCTTGCTGCCACCCTGCCCCGGGAGGACCTGGTCGTCCTTGCCCGTGCCCCCCATTCGGGCCCTCGCTCCTTTCCCCTGGGGGGCAACACGAGCCGTGGAAAAGAGGAATAGGGGAGGAAAATGGCGGCTGGGATCCGCCTACCTGGTGTTCCTAGCTCGTCCTGGCTTGTCTTTCTTCTCTCCCTTTCCTTCGTCCTCTTTCGGCCCGTCTCTTTCGGCCCCTGCTCGCACCGGTGCTTCGGTGTCTCCTCACGCTCTCCCTGCCAGCTTCTCCCGAGGGGCACGTGCCGCCCCCCATTTCTTTTTCCTCCAGTTTCCGCCCCCACCTTCCTCCATGTTGTCACTCCCTGTCCTGGCGCGGACCCTGGGGTTATCCCCTGCTGGGGCCTGCGCCCCTCGCCTCTCAGGTCTTTTCTTGTTCGGCTCCTCGATTTCATGTCATTGCTCTGCTTATTTTTACATCGTCCCATTCCAGCTCTCCTCTGCCTCCATCCTGCAGCGTGGTTTATCTGTGTTTCCCCGTACCCTGTTTCATTTTCAGTGCTACAGCTTCCATCGTTGTGCTCCAAGCTGTTACGACAGAACTTACCCTACTTTAGAACCACGTTGATCCATTAGCATTATGCAGACTCCGTTTTTTCATTTGCATATGTTTTTTTTTTTTTCACTGCCAGTTTAAAAACACTGCTATTCCTTTTTGTTTCCTGAGATTTGCTTCTTCAGTGTTTTCTTAGCCTTTCCTAGCTGTAGTTCATTTTATGTAGTTTCTCTCTGGGATGCTTATTTTTATTCTGAAAGAACAAATGAGCTATTTATCTGTTACAAAGAGTTTCTAGTAGCAGGCAAGATGTGCAACTGCTATGTCTAACCACATGTTTGCATACTAGAGAGATGTAGAAGCACACCTGGCAACATGTATTCAAGGAAAGTTGCATGTCTACTTGTTTGGCAAATGCAGTAGACTCTAGTGACTGATGTGTTGAAGCTGCAGTGGAAACATTAATTGCAGTACTGTAGTTCACTGTAACCGAGGTGTTTTTCAGACTCTTGTATTATTGGTGGGAACTTTAGCTTCGTGGATGATGATTGTGCAGCATGTTGCTTGCAAATCCAAGTGGGCGAAATGCCCATGTAGGAGTAAAGATAATGCTAGGGCCTTAATAGTTTATATTTGTGAATGTAATATATAGAATTCAACTGGAGGACAGTATTGTATTGTATTTTTTACATTATGGTTTCTGCCATATCCACGGGTCTATGAAACTGGTGGGAAAATTGTCCCTTTGTAAACAGTTACGAAACTGAAACGCTGCATTTAATGCAGTTGAAGCAAAAAGGGGAAGAGATATAAGAGGGAAGAGTGTTTGAGATCGCATCTCCAACGTGTATTAAAGCTTATATAAAAAGGCAGAAAGTCTTTAGGAGGGTTTTGAATAAGATGGGCTTTTACAAACAGGTTTGAAGATGGCTTTCCAGCCGTAATTGGACATACTCCGTGTACAGTGTTCTCACATTATTTTTCTCTTCCTAGAATGCCTAAGTCAAAGGAACTTGTGTCTTCAAGCTCGTCTGCCAGTGATTCAGATAGTGAAGTTGACAAAAAGGTGAACATTATATGTGGTTTATTACTACTGTATTAACTCTTACATTTCAGGCTGGGGTGAAGGAATTGTGTGAGCGTTACGTCACGACATGCATGTCATTCCATATCATTTATCAGATGCTTAACCCAAACCACCCCCCTCTCCCACCCCCCAACAACTACAACAACAACAAAAAAACCACTTCCCGAGATTAGGGTTTGGGTGGATAGGATGCTTTTTGCCTTGCAGTGAACTTTTTTTTCCTAAGTTGTGTTTTGCTCTCTTCAGGGTTTTCTGTATGATGTATCTAACTACAAGCTTCCTGGCATTTTCTGCTGCTTTGTGGCAAGTAATAGCAGGCTTCTGTATAAGCTGCCCCTGGTGGCAAGAATTTGGACTAATTTTGAGGACAAACCCCCCCCACCCCCCCCCACCCCCCGCCTTTGGTATCTGGATTACTTGTCCAAAACAAAAAGCTCCACTTGCCCTGTCCTTCATGTGCCACTTGCTTATCTTGTTTGCATGTTCTTTTTCTCTATTTCAGATTCCTACATTTACTGTAATACCATCTGCTAGTTTCTCACTTAAAAGCTGAGCCAACCTGAATGTCTTCAAGTTGATTAATTTTAACACATGTTGACCGTTTTAAATGTATAAATGGAGTGTTCCCATTTATTTTTAATAGTTATTTAATTTATAAGTGTGTATAAACTTATTAAACTGTATAAACTTATTAAACTGCATAAACTTATTAAACTGTTTTGTTGACAAACAAAACCAGAAAAAAACCAGTGAATTTATCTTTTTAAAAAATGTTAGGTGGTAACACAGACATAAGGTCTTTTAATGTAGTATGTGAAGAGACTTGATCTGCTTTACTGAACTGGTTCAAATGTGACTTGGTTGCACTTTGCAAATTAGGCATTCTGTCAGCTCTTAATATAAGAGAAAATGGTCAGGTGATTTTTTTGATAGGGAGCTGTATTCTTGAAAAGACGTAGTCTAACAGTCTGCTTTAGTGGGCAGTAGGGTGTTTGGTTTTTTTTTCCCCTGCTACAACCTCCTATATTTGTTGGAACTGTTTGTCTTTAAAGGAGGTTATCCACAATACGATTGTAGCAGGTGAGACTAATTTTTGGTATCTTTGTATTACTCTTTTTTTGGGATGGGCATGGTTACTATATAACCATTAGTAGAAATAGTAATTTTGTGGCATCTGTGGGTAATCGGATTTACCAGTGACACTGTCTGAATGTTTTAAAAACATGTTTAATTTATCATGCTATGAGCAGAGATTAGATGCTGATTTAAAAAAAAAATATTTCTCTGTTGGACGTGATTTCCAGATCCTTTCTTTATTATCTCATCTAGTGTTTTTCTTTTCCTAGAAGAGTTGTAAGCTGTCCTGCATTTTTTTGTTGCACTCAGAGGAAAGGAAGGTGAAACTTGAATCAGACTTCAATTTTTTTATTAAAACTACTGAACCAACAGTATTGGTGCGCAGAAAGAGTAGGATTTTTGAAATGTATTTTGATCTAATTCAGTTCTCCTTAAAGCCAAAATATCAGGTAAACTTTACTGGGAACAGAATTAGGCTCATTTGAAGTTTTTTTTTTTTTTAAATTCTAGTCTAAATGTACAGTATTGGATTTCTGCCTTCACAACAGGAAGGTGATAATGTGCATTGCATAGTAGTAGTTTGTGACCTCTAACGTAAACTTTTCTGTAACTTATATAATGAGTTGTGGTTCGTGCTTTTTTTATTCTTGCTCCAAGGCAAAGCGGAAAAAGCAAGCAGCTCCAGAAAAGCCTGTAAAGAAACAAAAGACTGGTGAAAGTTCAAAAGGCGCAGCTTCTTCTAAGCAAAGCAGTAACAGAGACGAGAATATGTTTCAGGTAAAATTGATGACTCTTAGAGCCTGGTTAAGGTAACATGTTATATCATCTTCAGTATAAATTTTACGAGGTCATCTGAGTATCTTGACAGCATAGTGCTTGGTCTCCTGAAGCCTTGGCCAAAGGAGATTATGATGCTAGCATGCAGATAGATGCTCAGAAAAAGCATTGTCAGATTTCAGCAGAGTAAAAGAATCCGAGTTGTAGCAGTTGGTCTAACCCTCGTGTCTTTGCCTGTGGTAACTCTGGGTAGTCATTTTGTCGGTAAATACAGCACTTACCATGAGTGTACTGTAAATATTAGATCAGGACTGTCTCTACATGGAAATGTTTTTTAATCAGGGCTCTTGAAAGAAAGGTTCTTGGAAACCGAAGTATGGACTCTTCATTCCTGTTTAACTAGGTCAAGGGCAACTTGGCTTCTGTATTATAAGACAGTGTCTTGGAATAAGTTTTGCTTGTTCCTTTGTTTTATGGTGCAGGTTTTTCTCACTGAACATCAGAAAGATTGTAATTTTTGACATTGTCCTTGTTTTTAAGATGGGATGAATATAACTTTCTCAGTAGCAAGATGCGTTTGTGAATTCAGGGTATTGCAGTTCCTGGGGTTAGCTGAGGCAATAGCAGTGTGTGCTGAAAGCTGTGCAAGAATACACGTAGCTCAGAATTACCTTTTTTAGGGGTGTGAATCGAGACTTACGAAATGCCTCTGACTAGCTGGCTGGAAAGGTACTTAAATTCATAGAGACTTTGATTGTCAAGTTTGTGAAAAGGTATGGGAGAGGTGCCTAGTGAGATGGCCCGAAAACTGAGTAAGGCAAAAGAAATGGTTTTGGGCTGTAGCTGTGCAAAGCAATATGGCAAAAAAAAATCTTTTCTAGAGAGAAGACCTGCTTAACTGATACTGTAACACAGGGCAGTTATTTTTAATGTATCAGTTCTCACTTTCCTCTTCACGTATAGTTGGGAGGGAGAGCTTCAGTTGAAGGCAATGCCTAGACTTCCCTATCAAAGGAAGGGTATAATATTTCTAGTTCTGCTGGGGCATGCTTTGAATTATGTAGGAAAAATGAGATTGTGTCTTCTACACCTTATGAGGTGAGCTGCAGTTAAAACTCAAAAAAACTCTGTATAAGCTTTATGCTATGTTTGTTCAGAAATTCCAGCCTTGGAGAAAGCTGTTAAGATTTTTAATACTCCCCTGATGCAAAAATACCCAAACCCTTTCAAATGAAAGCAAAAGTATTTGCATGCTCTGATTTCTTTCAACCTTTTTGACCTAAGATAATAAAAAGTTACTAAAAACAGATAGTGGAGGACTCCTATTAGTCTGATAAAGAACAGGATTCTTCCAGTGTTGAGTATAATGCAGAAAAAATATTTGAATATCACCTTGACCTAAAACCATCAGTGTTAGTCTCTGCCTGCCTTCT
Source organism: Nipponia nippon (assembly GCF_047370975.1). Lineage (NCBI taxonomy): Eukaryota > Metazoa > Chordata > Aves > Pelecaniformes > Threskiornithidae > Nipponia > Nipponia nippon. The sequence continues at coordinate 1,577,358 of NW_028262357.1, read as the reverse complement.
AGTTCATCAACAAAATTTTTTTTAGATCCCTTATTGTGTTATGTGAAGCATTGTCAGGTTTTTTCATGCTACATCAGCTTCTGTGCATTAACTAAGATGCAACTGTTTCAGTGTAGAAATAGCACTGTAGGTCTGAGGATACTTCCCCTCTCTCCCCCCTATCCAGGAGACCATGCTAGAAGATATAGTTGCATGTTAATTTTCTAGGTATGGTTTTGTTTGTTCCAGGACTATTAGTAATACTAGAAACTCTCCTTTCTGCTTTCCCATGGCAGTAAAGTGATCTCTGATGTGCTAGTGGTTTTGCAGTATAACTTACAAGTGTGGCTTCAATTGACGGGAAGCAGGCTGTAAAGCGTTCATAGGATAGCCAGAAGTTCTGCGGTGTCCATATTTTGTGTGGGAGCGGCAGCAAATGATGTGAAACTTAGAGGCTTGTTGTTCTACACCCTCAGGCTGTGTTTTTAAAGTATATAGGTTCCCTTCATACAGAGGTCATTGTGACTGCTGTATTCAGAAGATTCAGGATTTTCATAAAAATGTATGTTTTATTTTTGTTAGAGCCTGATGTTGGTGTAATGGTATTCTTGAAACTAATTATGAAGAATAGTATAAATGTAAGCAGAAGGAATTAATTCAGTATAAGAGACCAAGTGTATTTTACTTATTTACATGTCTTGGCCTTTTTAGGTTTTATAGGTAGCCTAGTATACTTCGGAATTTTTTAAAAGATTTGGCTGCAGCTGGGGAGCAGAAATTTATCTTACTCCCATTTGTGATGTATTACTAGAGGCCCTAAGGACAAGCATTATTCATGTTAGTGTGGAAGGGTTTAGTGTTGATACATTAGATTCTTGTCGGTGGCTTCAAGCCAACGTGAGCTCTGCATCCTGTGCTTTGGTTAGTTTGACAAATCCTGTTATCCACCTATGCCTGATTTGGATAAGGTTTGTTAATGCTGTCAGGATGCAGTATTAATGACTACCCAGAGTGGAACCACATGGCATGATCAGGCATTTCACTGAAATTGTTACTTCAAAAGTCGCCCATCTGTGTATTGTCCCACCTCTCTTGTCCTTCTCATTTTTTTTTTTTTTTAAACTTTGGGTCATACTAGCTCTTTGACTTGTGAGAAATAAGTTCTTCAGTTTCCAAGTGTAATGTCTGTATCTATCATAGGCTCTTGAAAGTAGGTAAATATGTAAGTTTTTGATGCTCTGGAAAGATGATTGGTTTAGCACATTAATTCTGAAACTTAGGTGGTCACCGATGCGTTTCACAATTGATTTGCTGTGTTGCAAATCTTACTGCTTACAGGACTCTTTATTGTGCTTCTCCTAATGCTATACATATAGTTATCAGCTAAGAAAGAAGGATGCTTTTTTGCTGTTTCTACTTCCACAGTGTGTATACACTTTAATCAAGACAAACTGGAAATAGGAGGAAAGACAGTGAAGAAGTTTGTTGCCGAAACTCATACAGGAAGTCAGTTGTATAGCTGTGAAAGGAAATGAGACACAGTTCAGTGCATTTTATTCTAAGAAACAAAAACCTGGAAATAATGCTTCTAAAGTCTTCTAATATCTGTAATTCAATAGAACAGTGTAATCTAAGGAGGTGTAATATTTAATAAAAAGCACATGAACTTGTCTGTGAAGGTTCAACTGCGGTAACGATGCAGTGATAAGTCAATACAGCCCTTGGAACACTACTGTGGTTATGGAGATACAAAGGTGTCTTAGATCAGTGAAATTATTCTAGGGCTATCAGCTGCTGTGTGAAAAAAGAACTGTTCAGAAATGAATCTGTGCCAGAATTGCAGGTAACTGAACATCAAGAAACATCAATTTTCTTAAATAGTTAAATTTAGATTTGGCTTGAGGTTTTTAACCTTAGCTGTTAATTGAAACTGTACTTTAGAAGCCTGTTTAAAGCTTTGAGCAGTGGCAACTGTTTTGCACAGAGTTCAACTAAACATTCAAAATCTAATGTGCACATTCAGCTGAAATCTAGACAGTGATGTAAAACCTGACTTAATTTCAGCATTTTCATATGGAACTGTTTCCATTTAATGTAGACTTACTGATTGAATAGATGTGAACTTTGCATTATTGCCCCTTGCCTTACTGTAGTTGAATTAAGACATACAGTCTTATCCTTAAAATTCAAATCCTAAACCCTTGCACTGTATTTGCAGCTGTAATCTGCTATATTGTTTTAGACTTTCTTTCTCTAGAGCAAATCTGGAATTACTTGGCAATGCACTAATAGTCTTTGATAGCTCTGGAAACAAAAAGTGTTGTGGAGTACTACTACTTGAAGCTGTGCTTAGAGGTGACCTTAAAACTCACTGAAGCATTGAAGGGTAAAACCAAGAAATGTTCATGTAGGCTATTTGGGATATTCTTTGCCAGCAGTGCTGACTGACTTGGGCGTGGTACCACACGTGATCTGAAAGAACTAAGCTACTGTGACATCATATCTTATTTCTGCATGTTAAATTTGTACTACTGTGAAAGTCTTTAATAAATCAATCGAAAAATATTGTCTTATAAACTGTAATGTCTTGTTCATTGTAAAGGATGCTTTGAAGTAGGAAAACTGCTTCAGGCTTACGGTATCTAAAGATGCCCTCGTGGTTTTAAAATCAATGGAAGGTTATTAAATTGCATTAAATTGTATCACAATGCAAGATGCATAAACTAAGGAAGTTAAAAACTAAAGTTAATGTTTTATCAGGAAGGAATATTCTATCTTAAAATTGTTTACTTTAGAATGTGTTCTTTCTTCATTAAGTGTATCCAGAAGGTGCATACAGAATTCTAAGAAGTTCTTACATGAACTGTATTTGATTGTGTTTTTATTATCTGATTTCTGATTCTCAAATTCACATTATACTTTGAATTTATGTGAACAAATAGTTTTATATCAAATTTGGAAAGAACTCTAATGAGCCTAAATCTGTAAATGCATGGTTGTCAGTGCGACTGCTTCACTTTCCCTGTGCTCCCCTGCCCTGCCCCCCCCACCCCAAAGCACCCTCATAATTCAGTTAAGCCACTGTGGTGCAGAAATTACGGAATTCCAAAATCATTTCATACTATGGTACATGCTGGTAAACATAAAGGATTTGAATGTTTTTTTGGAACACCTGATATGGTGATAGTCTTTTAACCACAGTTCCAATGAAGTGCCATGAGGACTTGGGAGTAGCCATGGGACAGCTGGTGGCTAACTTTCATTTCCATCTGTATTTACTGTGTTTAAAAAAAATAATAAAAAAAAAACACCAAACAAAAACCCCTCTAGAAATTGTGGTAGTCTCATGTTAATATCTAAGTTGCTTTCTGTACATGTGGAATGGACTAAAATTTAGATTTGCGAGTAGAGCTCCCTCCTTCCCTGTTTACAACTGCTGCAAACAAAGGTGGTTATAATAGAGGCAAAATTTTATTTCAGAAAACAGTAAATTAGTGGCTTTTCTAAGAAGTAAGCGTGTTAAGAATATAGGTATTTCTATTCTAGGAGAGGTACTTTTGCACTGTGCATTGAATGCTCAACTCATTTTAAGTCGTTCATCCATTTATATAGTCATTACTTATTAGCCTACTGACTACTCTGGATTAAGCTTTTGATCTAGTTGTTTCTCTGGTGTCTAAAATAAGCTGCAGTGTGCAATGTCACATGTCCGAGTCTGATACTGCTGGGAATAGTGAATGCTGTAATATGTAAAATACCTAAAAGACCCTTATATGTGTTTTGACAGATTGGCAAAATGAGGTATGTCAGTGTTCGTGACTTTAAAGGGAAAGTCTTAATTGATATTAGAGAATATTGGATGGATCAAGAAGGTGAAATGAAGCCTGGCAGAAAAGGTATTGTTCTGCTTTGTTATTTTGTATTAAAACATTGTCTGCAGTTTGCTGGAGAACTTTGTGTATCAGATTTTTATACTTTGTTGCTACATGATATTTTTAGAGCTGTATTTTTACTTTTTTATAATTTATATTTTAACAAAGATCAGTTTTATCTGTAGATTATAAACAAAATGAAAGTGGGTTCGTTTGAGTCTGTTTTCCTAAATGGATCCTCCATGATTTATGAAAAACAAGGCATCAAATACAAGCACATCTGGTGTGGGAGTTGTAAACATAGCCATACTTTTTCATCCCCCCCCCCCCCCCCCCCCCCCGTTGATTAACTTAATCAACATAATTTCTTTCTTTCATTACAAGCGTATTTCTTCAAAATTCACTGAAAAGCTTTAACTTACTCACTTGTGATAAGATGTTAATTTCTTTAAAACATTTATGTCCTTCAATTTCTATCAAATTGTAGATTAAAATAATTAAAACATTTAAAGTGACCAATGTTGGAAAAAATATGTCAAGATTTTATTTGAGGTGAAAAAACCTCAAGTGTTCAAGTTTTGGTACTGTGCTTCTAATCTGCAGCACAGCATAAACCATTGTACCTTTGATTGCCACTCCCATACCTGCTTTTTATGGCACACATTCACTGAACAATTCTCAGAACCTTGCCACCTGCAAGATGAGGATGCGAGGATAGTTGCAGTAGTAGTGCTTTGCTTAAAGTCATGTTGCTTCTGTTAGAAAAGCCTACTTTTAATTGGTTTCTGTATTGCACTGAGGAAAGAGGTAAGCATGAAACATTCCGCCCTGGAGATTGAAGACGTTTAATGTACAATCAGCATGAGGTTTGTTACATTCTTCTGGTGTGTCCAGGAGCAACTCGGTGAATAGACATTTGGAAAGCTTGAGAAGCATTTTCAACATTTCTTAAATAACCACTGAAAATAGGTTTGCATGAACAGGTGTACTGGTACTGTACAGGAAAATTTCTTGGTTTGGATTTGTTGTTGCTACTTAACAAAAAAGATTAACTACTAAGGACTTTAACCTGCTGTGTTTTGAGGTGGAAGTGAAAAGTATATGCAGTTTGAGTGGCAAACTACAATGAGATTTGATGGGTAGGGCAAGTGACAAAAATTACATGATGTAGATAGAAATGTTTATCAATGTGGCAAAAGGGTCTGAATTTTATTAGGATAAAATTAATAATTGATACAGTATGTGAGTCAAATGTTCCATTGATGCATTTATGAGATGCTTATCTAGCTATCCTAAAAACATATAAGCAGTTGAAATTTTGTCATAAAAAAAAAAACAGAAAAAAAATGCCAACAGTTTAAATTATTGTGTCACATTGTTTCGAACAGCAGGTCTGAACTGTATGCAGTTCATCTGGTATGTGGTTCAGGGACATCTTGATGACATTTGGTCCCCTAATAATGGTTAGCACACCTGACATAACTGTTTTCAAAAGAAACCTGCCCTCTAAAAACTGGTGGAAAACTGCTTAGAGTAGCTCCATGCAGACTGCTTGCTGCTCAAAATTATGGTGGTGCTCTGATAAGACAGTGATGGTAGAAGAGAAAAAAGGCGATGAGCCCCAAAAATGGAATTCAAAGTTTCACCTGTTTTCAGGTCCTGCTCCACCTACAGGGAGAAAGCAATGAAGGAAGCCTGATCACTGAGGGGGGAGAGTGGGGGTAAATAGTAGAAGAGCCTGGCTGGAGAGAGTATGAGAGGTAGGCCTGTGAGTCTATACTTGCATGGAGTTGGCATAGAGATAGAGATTGTAGGAGAAGAATGAGGAGACTACAACACATAGGAAACATGTGCCTGGACTCAAGCTTGAGGAAGTACAAGTTTAGAACTGAAGATATGGTTTGTGAGCTACTGAATTATTATTGATCGAATGTCACTAGAAACTATGGTGAACTTGAAGTGAAAAAATAACTTCTATGATGGTTTGTGAGTGCTAGGGAGTGGGATAGAGTCTCTCCAAAATGTTACTTATAGTATGTGTTATTGACAATGCTTTAAGAAACAGGAGAGAAAAAAAAAAATCCCAGAATTATGGTACTTTAAAAGTGCATAGAAGTTCAGTCCACAGCGGTATGGCTTTTAGGAGCCAAAAGGAATACGAACGATTTCCAACATCTCACTTGGCTTTTGTGCCGCCTTCTGTCAAGGCCAGAGGTGTATTTCACATCCTGTGTTTAGCCTAACACTTATGAATTAATTTGTTACACTGTGCTCATTTTCTTTGTAATTTATACTAGTCCGGAGATAAGCTAAAGTCTAAAGTTAAACTGAAGTGTTCCAAATGAGTAGTTTCACTTTGTAACTGAGATGGTTGTTGAAGTAGCTCAAGCATGAATAGTTACGACATAGACTGATAGTATTTATGCAAGATCCTGCACCACAATTTTCTTTGTCTTATGTGTTTATTTTTAACACATTTCAGGTATTTCTTTAAATCCAGAACAGTGGAACCAGCTGAAGGAACAGATTTCTGATATTGATGATGCAGTAAGAAAACTGTAAAGACAGAGCCATACCGAAACTTTTCTCATTTTCGTTGTTTCAAGCGGTCTTTTTACATTGGCTTTTGTTTTCTAAAATATTGTTTTCCAAGCTATTGTATATTTGGATTGCAAAACGATTTGTAAGATGAATACTTTTTTTATGTGCATTAAAAGTGTATTCTGAGTGAGGTTATTTGTGTATACTTTACTAAAAGGAAATGTGTTGCTTTCACCTCATGGTGTAAAATAAACAAATCAAATAATATGTAAAGCATACTTGTTTATGGCCTTTTGATTGAAGGTGTTTGCTGATAAGACCGCCTAATAGCTTTAGTCTTTGTTTTAGTTTCAGTTTAGTTTACGGTTAATATGAATTTGTTTTCTGAGGAGATTTCTTAAAATGTCTCCATTTAATTTTTTCTTTTATTTCATACTATTTGGTATTGCCATGACAGCTTTCTGCTTTAAGACTTGATACAAACAGTCAATACTTGGTAAAACACATTTTTGTAGATAATTTTAAATACTGTATTTGCTAATTTACCCTATTTATTCAGATGTAAACACTCCTGAGTATATTGACTTTTTTGCATTACTTGCATGAGGTGTTATGCTAAACAATAACACTTGAACACAAGCCACATGCTATTTCTTCCCATTTTTCTCTAGCTTGCTTGACTTAGAAAATACAAATAGCCTTTTTTCTTGGACCCTAGGTTTTAGAATGCAATGCATAAACTTTTACAGTAATAGACATATACCTCAGAGTAAGATAGTGTTTAAAAGCTCCAAATGTGGTTATTAGCTAGGTACCCTTTTCAAGCTTTGCATTAAATTCATTCTTGAACACATACTAGCTAGTTATTCTATAGTAAAGAACAGTTAACCTGTCTTTGTAGGGCTTTTGTTTGTTTGAGAGTATTGCGTAAACAATGATGCTTAAACTAGGCTGTAACACAGGTTAAACAGTCAAACAGGGTTAAAATTGCTTCAGCCAAAATGGCTGGCTATCATGCTTCTGCCCTGTCCACGCTGCCTGCCCAAACCACTTAACTTGGCTTGCTTTGTGTGGCTTACATGTGCACAGCTGTTTTATCTTTTGTACGGAAGACACTTAGCGCTTAAGTGAAGCGCTGGTACGTAGTGGATCATGACTCCAGCAAACTTCACTTGTCAACATTGTACTATTCTGGTAAGAGAAGCTTCTGTCCAGTGGAAGCTCTGTTAGCGTAGATGCTGCCCCAGTTGAAGGGCTCCTTGGTAGGCGTCACAAACAATGGAATGAAGAAGGGAGAATATGATATTTGAGTAGAACTTGGAGAGATAAGGGGCACGCCAGTATGGAAGTTAACGGTGAAAGATCAAAGTTAGCTGACGTGTAACTACAGTGAAGAAATCTATGTTAGCGGAATTGGAGAAGAGTTCATTTTCTGACTTGATTCAGTTAATCGAAGGAAGAAGATGAAACAACTTCATGAAAATTGCCATTTCAAGACTATGTAGTGAATGTACAACTTAATTGGTTTGGCCGTAATTTTCCCATTTGATGTTAAACTTAATGTATTTTTAAAATTTTGTATAGATAAACAGGATTTACTATTTGTTTAATTTTGGGATATCTTAATAGAATTGTTTATATTGCAGACATGCGTGGAAGTGCCATACACAGACTGTTCCTGTGCTGCAGAGTTTATAGTTCAATACAAATAGGTATTGAAGGGTGAGGAAGGGTGATTTCATCAAATTAAATATGTTACTTAATTTAAATATTATATCAGATATCTCCACCTGCTTTTTAACTTACCCGTTGTTGACGTATTACAAATAAAATTAAGATCTGTTTTCCTATAGCTCAGGAAACCTGAATTTGTAAGAACTGCTTGAGGGTGAAGAGATGTTTTATGGTAGCAGATGCATTTTTGGGCACATTCTTTTTTGAGTGACTCTCAAAGGCATGTAGGGATATTTGGACCAAATAAAATAAATATGAAATACCTGCTAAAATTTCACAGATGAATGAATGAAATAAATTGCTTTAGATGACTATCGATAGGTTCTAGGTGTTTTTTATTTGCGGTATGTATATATGATTTTTTTTCCTTTAAATCTGAAATTTTGCAACCAGTTTTCGCCCATTTTACCTCAAAACTTTCATGTGGCTACTTTAAAGTGCATGATTATATTAGAGGGAACACTGTCCTCACTTAGATTACTGTGGTAGTAGGTCATAGGATGGCAGTTGTGTATCAAAATACAATATAATTGTGTTCAGGAAAGTGGAGAAAAATTTGTTCATTTGAGGGGAGTAAGTGAAAAAGTTTTAATATAGTGATTAGTTCTCTTGTGGAAACTGATGGTAGAGGTGTTCCAAGAAATTAGTATTTGTTAACCAAGATCTGTTAGTTCCTCTTCTAGATAACCCCCTTGCTGAATTTGTGGTGATAATTACTGGAGCTGTTAATCCCATTTTACTTGATAAAACTCGGGGCAGTTTGATTTTACTTAGCTTGTGTGTTTAAAGTTTTCCATCTGCCAGTTATATTTCTGCCTGTAATAATTATAAAATATCATGTCTTTGACCTGAGCCAATCTTAACTAAATAAAACTAAATAAACCAGTTTCGCAAATGAACTCCAGATGGGATGCGTTGAGTTGTGAGGGAATTCGTTGCATCTCAGATGACTGATGCGCTTGTTACTTGATAAAAATTTGACACATTCCACGTTATTTTAAAATAAATAGTTGGTAGTGATTTGTCATGTAATTGTCTACGGCTGTACTCTTTCTAATTTGAGAAGAAAGTTCAGATTTTTTTGAATAAATGTTATTTTCTTGCAGACAAAATGGTAATTAGGGTACATGTAGAAGTGTCCATGGAAGAAAATAGTGCATGTATGAAAAGACAGTGTAATATGAGATAAAAACACTCCTCCCTTTCCCATTGAAGTGGCAAAAGAAAGATGCGTTTGATTCTTCATGTTCATGCAGGGCATATTAGCAATATGTTTTATAAATTAAACCTTCTGTTGAGCTTAGGAGGAAAAAATACGTCACAGTTAGAGCTGCCAAAGTACCATATGTGTGATAAATCAAACTGTCATGTACGATGTTGCTCTTATGTAGAGATGTTCATATTGAAATTAAACGAATGCAGTACTAATTTTGATATTTCTGTTAAAGGAAATGCCCCAGTTACGTACTTCTTATGTGATCTGTTAGCAAAAATGTAATTCTGGTAACTCAAATGTGATGTTGTTAACCATGTGGAATGTTTCATGTTTCGCTCTGGTGGTATCTGCTGCAGAGAGGCCACTGGAAATATGAGCCCTCCAACTGTAATTACCTTAATGTTCAAATAAAACCTAGTTAAATGGCATATGTGTAATAACAATCTGAACACTTGGAAATAAATGAAGCCTTCTGTTGACATAGCGTTATTTTTAATAGAAATTTAGCTGCACTAAAGCTTATTTTTTTTCTTAAATTGTTGTGCAAACTGCTGTTTGTTTCTTTCAACTGTTGTAATTTGGAAATTCGAAAACTTAATCATCTGATACTCGGTCCATGTTTGTGGGTGGGGGATTGATTGTGTAGCCTGGAGGGATAGAAGTTTTTCACTGATAGAAGAACTATTGTCATGTATATATGCCAGCAGCAGATGAAACACACTTTTCTAACATCAAACAGAAGGAAAGTGCCTCATAAGTAACTACTGTTAAGAAAATGGCTGATTATCTTTTTCAGTGGAGTTTCTTTTTGATCTGACAATAAATGTAACCATAGATTAGATATAAAAACCCGTTTATTATCATTGGTCAGTTAGGTCAGTGTACGCTTCTTTAGGAAGGGTATTTGTTTTTCACATGCTTGCTGTGACTGATTTGTAGGGAGTGGATTAACTGATCGTATCCTTGAAGCTAACAGATTTTTCAAGTAATTTTGATTAGTTTAGCAATTTGTAGCCACAGAAACAGAAACGGCTGTGGCTCAAAGGGAAGAAATGGAGTTTGGGGTTGATGAAGGGTCATTGTGTCCTACCTATTTCTCATTTGCTGCTGTCCACTTACTGATAGTAGCAGACTGTAGCTCTGGTGACTTAGGTATGAAAGAGCCATCAGATAGGCAATGTTTTTCCTGTTGTGAATCAAGCCTGTGTCCCCTGCTCTTAATTTAATATTGTTAGGTAAAAGTCTGAAGACACCTGCTGACAAACTGAAATAAATGGTCCTTGGCTTAGTGATGGTTTATCAGGGAAGCTTAAATTGTGCTGTCTTGTGAGCAGAGGGACATGCCATTAGTCATGGGGATAACTGAAAGGCTGAGAACTTGGTGACAGCTGTTCTGTTGGTATTGTGCTTCACTTAACGAAAATGTTATTTTTTTTAAGATCTGCTTAATTTGGCTTTCATTTTACTTCCTTTTCATTTTTCAGTGAATCCGTATACTTGTCATGGATGGGATGGCGAATGAGGTAGGAACTGAGGTTGGGTTGAGGACTCAAGTTTTTAAAAACCTTGTTATCCTTTGGAAGGAAGGTGGGGTCTCAGTCCTGAAGGTGGAGAGAGCTTGCTGTAACACTGCAAAAGTTGGTGGAATGAACAGACTGTTCTTGGAAATCTCTAGGTGTATTTGATAAGGCTAAATAAGAAAAACATTTTATGCCTCCTTGGCCAGCATGCCTAGTAGACTACTGTTAGTTATCAGTTCACTTGGGCAGAAGTTAACAAGATAAAACCTGCTGAAGTAAAGACATGGTGAGATTTTACATAACCCTGTTATTTGTGTTGTTATCTAAAGAAGAACTGTTTCACACCTTAAGAGTTTAAATGTTTTATGCTTTCACTAATAGGCTAATGTGTCACAATAATTTTCAGGCTGTTGAAAATAAAGCCCATTTCATTTTAGGAACAGAAAGACCTAAGTTGTCCTATTTACTAAAATACCATCACACAACATATCTGAGGGAGAGGCAAATGACGTTGTATATTAAGAACAAGCTTGAGATTGATGTGACCCTAACAATTAACTACTTGAAATTGCAAGTTAGGTGGTATATAGCAATAAAACTTTGCAGTCTGTTTGTGGTGGTGATTTTATGTAATCTTTGAAGCTTTTTGCTAGCTATCTCAACGTGAAATGGCTCTGCAGAGCTCTTCTGTTTCCTCTGCTTTCCGTTTGCCATCCCTTACTGAGGTCTGCAGCTCCCTTTGCATTTTGTCTTACTTGCATTCTGACTGGAAGCATCCTTCCACCTCTTGGAACAGAAGCATCACTGGCTGTCCTCACGTTATCTTAGCGATTATCTTAAGGAATATCTTAACGATTGGATCCTAATGATAGTTGGCAGATATAGCTGCTGTTGCTAACACAGGCCAATTAATGATTATCTCTTTGTATCATTATTTTTTAGCATTGTGATAAAGTATACTAAAAATAGTTGGATTACTGGTACCAACATGCATACTTCGCAAAGGAAGTAATTTCCTTCATACTCGCTTGGATTATTGTCTGCAGTGAAAGCACCAGACAAGCGCTTTTTCCCCTGAAGTGATTATTAACAACTCGGAAAATACCACGGTGAGACAGTTCCTGGGGTGAAAATGAATAGATGTATCACCTGGATATCTGCTTGCCATAAGCAAGGGTGTTTGTAATTGGAATGGTTTGGCTAATGGAAAGAAAACTCAGTTGCTTGGGTAGTGTGAAAAGTTCCTGAAGTGCCACGTAGGACATGAGTAGCATTTATGATGAGGTAAAGACTGCCCTCCTGTCTTAATGTATTAATTTGCAGTGTGCTTGTCCCTACATATACCCTACTTTTTTTATCCTTTTTTTTTTTCCTTCAGAGATTTGTCGGTGTATGTTGTGTAGTCCTGTTTCAGTAGTAGGAGAAGGAGTTGCCCTGATTTACTCAAGTCACTCCTCTGAGACTGTGTAGCGAAAGTGCATATCTTTTTCTCGAGTTCACACAGCATCTATTATGTTACTATTCCACAGTAATGTGCCTTTCATCTATCAAAACAATTTGTAGTAACCTGTGGAAAATGTTTGTGGCTTATCTGTTAAAATGTGTAGGAACAAACTGTTTTGCAGGAAACTGAACTGATTTTTTCCTGTGATCATTCAGGAGTTTTGCAACTCCTTATTTTTAATAACATGTTCCAGTTGCAGCTTTTGAAAATGAACTTGCAAAGGTCATGCTTGGATGCATTTCTTAGTAGATTTTGTTAGATTCCTAGATTGTTATCTGGCTGAGACTGTTTGCTCTATAGTCTGAGCAACTGTTGAAAAGAGATACAAGTGTCTGTCAGGACTATAAAATTGCAAGCTTGTGATATGCCATGTGAAAAGGTGAGGAGAGGGAAATGTGCAGCTAAAGAAATGAGTTATTTTCTGAGCTTTCTTAGGACATGTTCCAGAAGTAATATTTTTCTCATTTTGAAGGCAAAAACTAAACTCAAAACTGTTAAACACTAAGCTTAAATTTGGAACTGCTTCTGTTCAAACACAAGTTCATCACGTGCCCTTTTTTTAATGCAATATTTTTGAAAAAGTTATAGCAATGAATTTTTTTTAAAGCAATCTGCCTAGATAAACACTATGATTAGCACCACAAAATTTTTAAAGCTAATTGAATCTATACCAATGTATAGTTTTTAAGTGTTTTTATTTGTGCTTTTGATACTTCGAAGCATCCATCTTAACTGAATAGGTAAATTTCTGTGAAGCTTTGTGAGAACTTGGAGCCTTCCACAGATGGAGGTCACATCCTTGGCTGAAGGAAGAGACTTGTTAATTTCTTCTGTGGAAGTTCTTGGCTGCTGTGTGCTTTGGGCAATGACTTTGATCTGCTTTAGGTTAGTATTGCCCCAAAGCCTTGGTATTAGCAGTCTGCTGTATTAATGAAGGGCACAACTGACTTTTGGTGTGTTTATTCTATTGAAGTCAAATTTGGATGAATATTTAGCTTTATTAATTAAACATTCTATTTTGTGTGGTTTTGTTTTCAAGACAATTGAGATTAGCACATAGTCAAGAAATTTATAATTCTGCAATTGATACACAGTTTAGCACATTTTCCGTTCTGTTTCACATCTGGTTATGTTTCTGCTTGAGCCATTGCTAATGTACTTCCATAGGCATCATCAATCAGTACAGCATTTAGGATGGGACTCCTGGTGCAAGGTAAGGTAATATTGGTCTGCTGCCAAGCAGATCTTTCTTTCATTATGGATCTTTTGAATGCAACATGTATGGAAGGTGTAAAGAAGTGGAATAAAATAACTCGTGTCACTGCTTTTCAGATTAAAAGCATACAAGATGTGAATTAAAAACCTCCCTGTAAAACAGTTTGACAGCTTGTTCGCAAATCTTCAACAGTGTATGTAATATTTCAGAGAACTGAGATTTTTTTTTTTCCCCTGGGGTAAACCTCAATAATTACTTTTTAATAACTTACATTTTCTCTAATAAATATTCAACCAAATCTCTATGTAAGTGGCTACTAAATGCAAGTTCTGTGCTGGCAACAATACTTAAGTAATAACTCAGTATAGGCTAGCGCAGCATATGTGTGTGCTGTGAGTTTGTCAATGGTGCTGTGATGGATGCCCCCCCTCTGACCGAGTGAGCAGTGCTTTGGTTCAGGCATCAGCGACAAGCGGGCCTGACCGATACCAGCCCTGCCAACCCTGAGAACCGCATCTTCTCAGGGACTGGGGCGTCTAGGCCATGTCTTATCGGGAGGTAACAGCAGCCCGCGCTGGGACTAGGCAAAGCTAAAGCTGCCACAGCTGTGCGCCTGCACAAACACCAAGCGGGGGTTGACTGCGAGTCCATCATTTTATGCTCCACATGCCTGTAGCCTCCCCGAGCCCACTGAGCTCCCCTGCACGGCAGCGATCTCCCCCTGGAGCAGGGACGCCTCTCACGGTTGCTCCTCGAGGCTGAGAGACCCTTTACTCGGCATCTGATATCTACAGCAATGTAAGCGACATTTTACATTTAGCCTAAAAGTATATTTTATGCTAGCGACATTGGAGAGAGAGAGAGAGATATCCAGCTATAGGTTAGTTATTAAAATGGTGGTAAGTAGCAGAGTGTTTGACCGCCGTCTAAATCATCATTTAAGTCATTGTCAAATCGCTGTTTAATTACCATTCACTTATTGCATAATCACCATTTAATTTCCATTCAGTCATCGATTAATTATTATCTGATCATCATTTATTCACTAGTAAACCCCTTTTAGTTAACCCCATAATGATGACTTCTCTTAATAAATCACCTGCAGCAGGTACTAAGTCTCAATCCATGCACTTGGATTTGGATGTTGTAGAGTAGAAAGGTCGTCGCAAGTATTTGTTGTAGAAGAACTGGAAATCTGCATGTATGTGGCCTATAATAACACTGCACTATTGGGTTGGAATCCTTCACTCTGAAAGTGTTTCTAAACCTCCTAGGTACTTTCTTGGTCTTTTAGAGGTCAACCTCCTCCATATTTTATGGAGGACTCTGTTGTGAAAAGGGTATTGGGTTATGATAGCAAATAGCTGTGAATAAAGCTTGTTTGAGTGCTCTGCACTGCTGGCTGCCAGTAATGCTGAGGCACTTGCAGCACTTAGAAATGAAACATCTGTTGGAGTGCTTTCCTCCACTTCTTGAGACATGAGCCTTCAGTCAATACTTTGACTTTGGTGGGACAGGCTTTTGAGTCATTGTTTTCAAAGTAATGAGAGTTGAAATTAAAACATTGTGTTAAATAACACCCTCTTATTGTGTTAATGATGCTACTGGGGATACTAGAGAGCAGTTGTTTTCAGCCCTCAGGAAAAACGTTCCTATGTCAATTCCATTTGATGACTTAATTGGCCAATGTTTTGCAGATGTATTTTTTTGTCTTGGTATGACTACTTTGGGCAATATGTTAAAACAAGACAATGTTCATTGTTCAAGATATTTAGAACAACATGTGTTTATTGTTGCCAAGAATTTTGTTTCAGCCTGTAGGGAAGTTGCCAGAGCAATGAGATGAAAACCAGCACAGATCACATGGGCCACACAGTGCCTCTATTGCCTCAGGACTTTACTATTGCAGACAACGCTGAGCATTTATTGCTGTAAAATACATGAAAATTTGCAAAATTTTTGAAGATGGATCACTGCAATGTAGGCTTGTCCTCTGATGAGGTGGGCTCCACTCATATCTGTTCTTCTGGTACTGAAATATGGTGGGTTTTGTGACATGAAGTGTGAATTAATCTCTACTACATTCAGGTTTTCCTGAATGATCAGCAGTCCTATGGTCCTACCTTTTATAATTCTTTCACACTTGTCAGCTTCTCAGTGCCAGTGGGCATACCTCCTGGGATACCGGTAGCAGCAGCAATGGCACCTATGAGATCTTACTGTCTGCTTTGTTGCCTATTATCTCCAGCACTCCTTGGCACCTGGAAAAAGAACAGTCTTCCTCCACCAAAGGCTGCTCTGAAACAAGGCAAGGTATGGTTGCAAAGTACAGCACCAGTCTCTTTGGACTCTTCTTGGTGGACAAAAATAATGCAAGAACAGCTGTATGAAGTATATCTCTAGTCCAGTAACTTGTTCCTAGATGAACATGCGCCTCCTGTCACTAGAAAATGGCACAACTCAGTTTCCAGCATGAGGAAGGCTGACTTGCTTGTCTCTGTTTTACTCCTGCACCAGGTAAGATGCAGGATCAGCCTATGCTCTTCTATCACCAAATGCTCTCCTACCAACCAACATTTTGAGAAAATTTCAGACCAGCTTTGCATAACTCTGAAGAGAGGGAACCATCTCACAGTTTAGTCAGCATGTGAATATATACAAGGCTTTCCAGTCTCATCTTCAAGGGCCTGATGTTTAATTCATACTGGAAAATGTAAATGCACTGCATAAGCAAGGGGTCTGTCTTGGTTTTTAATGCACCAGGAGGCAAATGCAGTGTGGGAGGGGTGTATGGGCAGTGATGTTCATTTGTTGGTGTCACAAATGAGTGGTTAGGTCGCTTAAATAATCACCACCAAAGATATTTGCAAATAGTGATTTTAATA
This sequence comes from Nipponia nippon, assembly GCF_047370975.1. Taxonomy (NCBI): domain Eukaryota; kingdom Metazoa; phylum Chordata; class Aves; order Pelecaniformes; family Threskiornithidae; genus Nipponia; species Nipponia nippon. The sequence continues at coordinate 1,560,891 of NW_028262357.1, read as the reverse complement.
GAAATTTATAAAGGGGTGATTTAACAAAGTTTGATGGCAAGGTTCACTCTATTACTTATTAAATAAATGGAATATATGTGTAGAGAGAGAAAGTGGGAGAGAGAAGTGAAGATTGAGATAGAAGGAAATACAAGGGGGGTAAAGGAGGCCCTCCTGTTGAGCCACGAGGTTCAGAATGGATCCCCTTGCTTTCTAAACTCCTCAGAGAGGAGCCTAGGTGCAGCTGGATCCAATCCTAGTCTCAGGCTTGGTCAATGATTTATGGCTAAGGATTATATGTATTTAGCAGCAACTTAAGGTTTGTTCACAGTTAAGGAGAGAATCACAAGAATTTAACAGTAACCAATCATTGGTTACTCTAGCATCTACAAAGTGGTTAAATAAGGTTTACTACAATATTTGTATTGATACACATGCACACACTATAGGCCTAATAAAGGTATCTATTAAAATTCCCTAGGGTTTAGTAAAAATACAGTATGTGCAGATAAAGGTACCTGGTAAAAATTCCCCTTGAGTTCAGTGAAATACTCGCTTCAGACGATGGTCTCAACAGGCGAAAGTCGATGCTCAAGGAGCAAAGGGCGCGGGAGATCAGCCCAGGTCCTGTTGCCAGGCCTCCGTACGCAAACTTTAGAGCTTGCAGCTCTGAGAGGCGTCCCGCTCCGAGGGAGATACTGGCACAGCCCGCCCGGAGAGCTCGAAGGCTCTCCCATGGTACCATGGTTTGTAGGGCTGTGTGATGATTGACTTCGTCAGTGAATTTCCATTCTGGCCACAGCTCCGGTCAGTAATCGCCGAGTTCTCATCAATCTCAGCAAGGCAGGTACGATCCTCCCGTACCGATCCGCCTGAGTTACGATCCCCAGCGACACGTTCCCGTGCTGTCAGGGGGTGACTGATGAGATCAAGGCACTATGGTTCCCCAGCTCAGCCATGCAAGCGTGCCCGGTGCGGCCAAGGGGTGCCTAACCGCCAGACTCGTGGCTCAAAGGCCAAGCCTTGACAGGAGCCCCTGTCACCATAAGGCGTCCAGAGGAGGGGGGGGGATGCACCACCACAGTTGGAGATGTATCTATTTAGATTTTTCCAGTTTCCTGGCAGTTAAAGTGAGCGGAGGTGCAGTCTGGGGCCAAAATGAGATCCATGCAAATTTCTTTGCAGAACTTTCCGATAAAGACATTTATCCTTGTATAGCTTTATTTGATTTGTGGCTTATAGGGCTCTCAACAAAAAGCTCACTGTCCAGATGAGACAGGACAAGACATTGTTAATCTTTGCCCGAGCCAGGTTTCAGGCTCTTCTTTGGCTATCTTTGGGGTCTCTCAAGGTCTGGCTGCTTCTTCTGGGTGTGTTCTCTTTGTGTATCGGTCACTTAAGACACTTCAACCCAGAAAGTCTCCTCCCTGCTCAGGGCAGGAGCAGCAGTGCTCTAGTGCAGAGCCAGCCAGCAGCCATGCACTGCGAGGGGGGCTGTTAGCTGACAGTGAGGAGTGATTGGGGTAGGGTTAGTATTTGATGTGCCTCACTCCAGCTCATCAAATCTGACAATTTTCAAGGACCTGATATTTCTGGGAAAGTCTGGACTCTTCTCTAGTTTTCTTCAGCTCCAGTTGGCTGCAGTCTTAACCCCATCAGCTTTTAATCATCTGGCTGCTAATTTCTTCTGTCCTGTGGTAATTTCCATCTACAAAAGGGGAATAATAATATTTTCTTCCTCTCCTCTTTTTTTTTTTTGCCCATCCTTTTTTATTTAATTTATGATCTCTGCAGAAGTAGGATGCATTTTCTTTGTTTGAATAGTGCACAACTGGGAGGGACATGATACTTGCAGCTGGAGCCTCTTGCCTCCAAAGGGTAAGAAATGGTACTGCACACACACACACAGACAAATAGCTTTAAGACCTGCACAGACGTGTATGAGTGCAGCCAGCCACTAGATGTCAGCATTATTTTAAATATTAACAGCTGAGATACCAATTGGCCATTCCTGCTTAAAATGTGCTGATGTGAATTTGATTTCTGACAACATAAGGCTTGGTAACTATTACCTACTAGTACCAACTAGTACCTAGGCTACAGGCTTTTGTATTTGTGAAATGCTCATGTTGCAGCATAGCAGAGTGAATTTTTCCTAATAATATCCCACATTTTAGTCCTCATGAAAAAGACATGCTAAAACAGCTAAGAACAAAGTGAGATTTAGTAATAAGACTTTTGAAGTTTAGTTGTCCTTGCATTCAAGCATGGATCCCATCAAAGAGGTGAGGGAGGCAGCTCCCTGCCAGCAAAAATGCTTTTGCATCATGGAGTCCCTCAGGAAAGCTCAAGAGCTCTTGTGTGCAGATTAGGGCTGCATCTAGGGGGGAAGATGGCTAAACCAATTTAGTGGCTCACTGATGCAGAAATGATACAGTCCTATTCCTCTATCCATTGTTCTTCAAGTGGCTAATCTGGCAGAAAAATAACCCATCAAGAACAAGCAAGTAGTTTTCTTTTGGGGAGAAGATGATCCCTCTCTCATCAGATGAGTGCCTGTGTCAGCCCCAAGGGTGAGATCGAGCACCTGAGGGAAGGAAGAAAGGAAGACAGAGGGGCAACTCTTTTTGGCAAATGTGGGTCATTAGATTTTTCCTAATTTCTCTTTGCTCTCTTTGCCCAGCAGGCACAATATCTACCTGTCCTGTACAAGACTCAATTTCTGTCCTCTCTGTCTTCTTTTGCTTTTCGTGGCTATTCCTTCCTGTTTCTGCCTTATCAAAGATGCTGGGTAGAGCTCTACAAGTGTCTTCTGCAGTTCTCTACTCTGTGCCAGTTTTCTTGTCCTCAAGAGGGGACTAATCCATTGTTTCACTAATCCATCTCTTCCCATTCACATCACTCTTAAACATTTCCTTTTTCCCACAGTAAGTGATTTGTAAAAGTGCAGTTAACTCTTTCTGTATTTCTAGCCTTGTATCATTTCTTCATTGTGCTTTTTCATGCAGTCATTGGGTTGTGTTGGCAGATATCTTTATCCGTCTTGACATTAGGAGTTTGAGAGGACTTAAGACTTGGCTGGAACAAATGGCAGAGGGCCTGCAACTGTAAATCCATAAGGACAAGGGCTCTCCAGTGAAGAACTGAATACAACATCAGTGCTTAACAACTAATAAAGAATAACATGATAATAGCTCATCTCAGGCTCTGCTTCATGTCAGCATTGAAACTATCTCTGCTGACTTGCAAAGGACATATAAACTCCCATTCTCTTCCTTTTTGGTATACTGTTATAGTTCCCATGCTGCATAGTTAGTACACAGTTCATCATTTTAAGTGGTTTATAACATTTTGGATTTTATGTGGGCTTTTGAATGCTTCTGCTAGGCAGATCTTTTGCTGAACTCCTATTTTATCTATTACCATTATTACTCAGGGTAAATCCCACTTGAGTTTCTGGAGGAAGGAAAGAAGTTAGCCCCTGTGTCTCGTGAATCCCTTTGTCTCAAATGAATCCAAGATGAAGAGGTTTTGAATTGTGATTGAATCCTATACTCCCTGAAGCCCTTGTATGTTTTGCAAAATTGTTATGTTTGGTAGAATCCAGTAAATACCAGACGTATACTTTATTCTGAGTTGGGAATTTCATATCCTTCTGGAACAAAATACTTTATTTCCCACATGTTTTGACTACATTATATTGGCGCCATTCATGTCACTCCACTTAAAATTGTGTCAGCATTCTCATTATAAGTTGTTTTTCAGAGGTTATAACTTGGACGTAAAAATTTGCTTCCACTTAGAAACTTGGTCTCAGCCCAGAAGTAATTACAAAAAAATAAATACAGTTTTTTCCATATAACTTATGTCGTTGTTTTGGAAAAGGAAGAGAAAAAAATTAAGAAAAAAAAAGAAGAGAAAAAATTAACACTGAAAAATGGTGAAGTGTGCATTGACCAAATAAATGATGGAAAAATTCAGAAATTGTCAATCTTCTTAAGCTGTAGTAAATTGCAATAGCTTTTTCAGTTTTATAGGTTTGTTAGGTGGAAAGATGGAGAGAAATAAATCTGAATATGTATGACAAGATGCATCTAATTCCTATCCCTGTGTGTCTGCAGGTGGAAGCCCTTGAGCATTTTTCAAAAGCTGGGAGGACTGGACATGTCGAGAGTCCCCACTCTGAACTTTAAATCCCCTCAATTTGAAAGTGCCTCAGCCACTGAGTTTGTTACACCTCTAACGTATCTCAGAAGTTATAATGCGTGTACCTTTCCCTGGGGTGCAGGAAGACATTATGTAGAACCAAGGTAGGGTACAACTAAGCAATTCCATTTTTTTGTGGTAGATGCATGTGGACTGGCTGCTTGGGGGGAGCAGAGGGACAGAAGGGAGTTGGGGTGCCCCAGGTGTGTGAATTGTAGCCAGGTGATGCTGCTTGTAGGGCTTCAATTTTGGGCATCTATTTTGTTAGTGAGAAGTGGTTTACTGAAGTTCCAGTGGGTCTTGGGTTTTGTAGGATCGAAGACAGGAAAAAAGAACAAAAAGATTGTTTTGTTGTTTGGATTTGTTGAAAAAGCCCTACAACAGTCCAGCTAAATCAATGTACCTCTTGCCATGTATGCTTACAGAAAACTTCAGGAAAGAGGCTGCTTATAAAATACAACGGGGAAGCCAGGTGAATATTTCCTATAATAGAAGTGAGAAGGCATGTTTCTTTAATAAATCTGCTGCTAAAGTTATTTTTTACTAGGAGAGGGGAATCAAGGAGCAAACTTTAACTGCCTATTAAGTTAATCAGGATTACGTCAAAGATGCATTTCAGCAAGCAAGTATCCTGTGTAGTTAGGAGTTTCAGCAGTGGTAACTGCTGAGGATAACTGCGCAAATACCTTTACTGAACAAAAGAGAATTTAAGTTGAAAAAAGATGGCTATCTTGTTACAGTGAAATGTGAAAAAATAAAGCGAGCTCTCCTCACATTTAAAACCCCCTGATTATAGAGTGCTTTATGCTTTCCAGCTTGTATAGAATTTAGGGAGATAAAGGGAGACCTCGCATCCAGTGTGAGGTCTCAGACAATATCGGGTATTTCTTTCCAGTTTTCTAAACATAAGGAACTGCAAAAAATAATATCTTTTAAAATTGCCAATCTGAAAAATGCACCATCAAAAAAAAAAGATGAAGTTAAGCCTCATCCTGAAGGAAAATCAGATGATCTCTCTGAAACAAAAAGCTGCAGGTTCAGGAATGCGAGTAATAGTGGACGGAGCTGGAGAAACCAGTGTGGATACATGCCTACCTTCCCCCCATGGAGTTCTGGATCTGCTGTGCACACTCAAGTAATTTGTTATGCCAAGGTATTTTCTTTGGATTGAAGCAAGATCTGGGATTAACTGGTAAATACCTCATGAGTGCCCCAGTCCAGTAAATACACTGGCAAATACCTCTGTACAGCAGGACCGGTCACCCTGAGTTTTCAGGGTCTCAGTGAGAAGAGGTGAGGAACTGAGGTCAGAGGGAGGGTCAGTTATGTGGCTTTGCTCCTGATGGCAAGAGGCTGTATTTGTGATGGCAAATGGTCAAGGGAAGTGGTCCTTCCCCTTTGCTTGGCACTGGTGAAACGCAGCTGGAGTGCTGGATGCAGTGCTGGGCCTTCCTGTATGAGAGAGATGGACTCACTGAAGTGAGTCCAACAAGGGGACACAAAGATGATGAAGGAACTGGAGCATCTGTCCTGCGAGGAGAGGCTGAGAGGTCTGGGCCTGCTCAGCCTGGGGCAGAGAAGGCTTGAGGTGGGATTATCAATGTGTATAATCCCTGATGAAGGGGATTAAAGAAGACAAAGCCATACTCATCTTAGAGAAAGGACAAGAGCCAATGGGTACAAACTTGAAATACTGGAAATTTTATTTAAACATATGAAAACTTTTTTATTCCAAGGGTGATCCAACACTGGAATAGGTTCTCCAGAGAGTTTGTGGAGTCTTCATCCTTGGAGATATTCAAAACCCAGCTGGGCGTGACCCTGGCCAACGTGCTTTATTTGCGCCCTTTGAGGAGGGGGGTTGGACTAGATGTTCTCCAGAGGTCGTTTCCAGCTGCGTCCTTTCTGTGAAACACTGACTCATTGAGAAGCAGATCGCAGAGCTGGGACCAGACAAGCCCCTTATGAAAGATTTAACAAATACAAACTTCTACTAAATATTTAGTTTCCAGCAACAGTTTTTTGAATCAGGATGACAAACTAGCCTGACTCTTACCATCACAGCAACAAAGAGAGTGAAAACCAGGCTCAGAAACCATGGAGAGTCAAGGACCCTCAGTGTCATGGTGTCAGTAGTTTTGCAAGTTTGGCCTTGAAACAAAATGCTCGAAGTGAAGGCTATTACACCAGGCCTAAAAGGACAGTTTTGCTGGTTACACTACAAGTAGTTTTTCTTTATAAATGCATTTTGCAGAGCTTAGTACAAACGATATTTTTTAGGTTTAAAAACAAATCCTCAAGAAGTTTATTTCAGAATAGAATTTCACCATAATTGTATGTCCTCGAAGAGTCAAATCCTTGTCTGGGGAATCGGATATCATAGCTCTGTTCTAGTTCATGAAAATGTCAGCTATGATTCAGGCCTGGCTTCATTCATGAGTGAAAGTTATGATGAGCTGAGGCTGATCCTAAGCTGATCTGCTGGGGAGCAGACTGAGCTTTTAATCGGAGTAAAGAGGTGGCTGGTAATGAGGAAAAGAAAAAAACGGTGAGTGAAGCATATTGCCTTCTGAGTAAAAAGATGGGGAGCATGAAAGTCCAGACTTCAGTGCAGAGAAATTTAGGATATGAGCCTTGACTGATTGACTGAGTTGAAGAGGGATGTCTTAGGGGGAGAGATAACTAAGGCCCAGCTGCAGGGAGGAGAGGAGACAGAGATGAAAATGCACTTAAGTGCAGTCTCTTAGGCTTTGATTTTGCAAACTGATCTGTTCAGGCAAACCCTTACACCCACACAAAGCCCCGTTGAAGATAATGGGAGTTTGTGCAGGCTCACATGCATCAGCTTGCAGGAATTGGGCCCTGAGTCCTCGGGAGGAGTTTACAGCAGGTGCAAGTGATACAAGAAACAGTTGGAAACAGCAAATCTGAACAGTTCTTGATTTTGAACCAGAAATTGAGAGAGCGAGCTGGTCTTATGGAACATCCAGGAAGACGGAGTTGCATTTATGTTGTTATGCTGTCAATGCTTCTGTTATAAGCCCCAGTGGAATTTACATTTGGTATCATTCTCCCCATCCCCAAATATCTTTCAGGCTAAAATTTGGCATATGAGTGTTCAGCCTGGGAGGCTGATGTCTTCCGAAATGTGAGTGCAATTGGTTTAGACACTCAGCTTTGCAGGGAATCTGGAAGGGAAAAAAATCTCAGCTGGATTCTCATTTACTTTACAAAATAATATTTTACTCTTGAAAAGCTGGGTGATGTGGAGAATGTTGTCAAGGTTTGCCATTAAGCTAAACTAGATTATTCCTTGCCACAGATCCTGTCAGGATATTTGTGACTTATTTTAGAAATGCTGAGGACATCATTACTTTGCAATCCCTATATTATACATTTGAATCTCAATTAGAGGATCTTTATACATTACATTTTACTGTGATTGCATTACCTAGTGGAGCCTGGCTGTTCTGAATGCCTTGTTAGGCCCAATTGCAAAGGCTTAATGTGACAAGGTGATGACTGAGAGATCTTTATTACAGTTTGATTGCTCCCAGGGCAAGGCTAGAATATGAGTATCATCAACTTTGACAGCATAACTCAGCTTCAGGTAGGCAATCTAATCCCGAAGGATCTGCAGGGGTTGGTCATTCCCACTGGCTGTTTTGTGATCACAGCTTTCCCAGAGTTTCTATGGAAGATGATCTAACCTCCTGTTTTAGCTAAAATCCATCTTGTCTGTGCCTAAGAGCATAAAAATTCTTACAATAATGGTATGCTTAGTGCAAGTCCATAATTAGGTGTGATGAATTTTTTTGTATGCTATTAGAAAAAATATTTCAAAGACTTACTGAAATCTTAAATATTTACCTTTCAAACCTTATACCTATCTATTCTCTGTCTGGGTTTCATCCTGAATATATGTTTACTGTAATGAATGGCAATTCCTGCCTATTTCTTTTTGCCACAAACCAAAGAGTTTACTAGTTTAATTCAAAGGCAGGCACTCTTGGACATGTAGATAGATCCATGGTGTTGCTGCACATGTGTGAGGCCCCAGCAAAGACTGGGACTCTTCAGTCTGTGGGGAGATGGCTGAAGAGGTTTACGATTAAATTTAGGAAATCTAGAAAGTGGTGGATAAATGAAATGGAGGATTGCTGTTCTCACAAGTCCCACAACGCAAGAACTAGGTGACACTAGGTGAAGTTAGTTGGGAGAGAGTTTTAAGATGGGAAAAGGAAAGCACTTCAGGAGCCTATTGCCACAGCGGCAATATGGCACATATGACAAAGGCACATGTGTAAAGGGAATCTGAAAAAAACAAGGATGAATATACTCACTAACATCCCTGATTCTGGATGCTGGGGAAGGATGGGAGAAAGGACAGCAGAAAGTAATGCACTTATGAGGCCATGCCCTAAACACTGTCTCCTTTACCACTGCTAGGTATATAATACTGAACTAAATGGACCATTAGTCTGACTCAAGAGGGCAGTTATATAGCAGAATCAGGGCTGTTGCAGATCCTGTCTCATCTTTCCACTCATTAATAAAGCAGAGGGGCAAGGTCCTCATGTGTAAGAAGCATAGAATCATTTAGGTTGGAAAGGACCTTTAAGATCAATGTCCAACCATTAACCAAGCACTGCCAAGTCCACCACTAAACCATGTCCTCAAGCACCACATCTACATGCCTTTTAAATACCTCCAGGGATGGGGACTCAACCACTGCCCTGGGCAGCCTGGTCCAGTGCCTGACTACCCTTTCAGTGAAGAAGTTTTTCCTAATATCCAACCTAAACCTCCCCGGCGCAGCTTGAGGCCATTTCCTCTCCTCCTGTCACTTGTTACTAGGGAGGAGAGACCGACCCCCACCTCGCTACAGCCTCCTGTCAGGTAGTCGTAGAGAGCAATAAGGTCTCCCCTCAGCCTCCTCTTCTCCAGGCTCAACAACCCCAGCTCCCTCAGCCACTCCTCATAAGACTTGTGCTCCAGACCTTTCACCAGCTTCGTTGCCATTCTTCTGATAACTGGCAGGTCAGACCTATGCAGTGAAAGAACTGAAGTGCAAAGTTTCCTTTTGAGTGGCTGTGAAAGCAAATGAACTTGCAGGACAGTAGATAGCACCAGAAATGTGGCTTGTTGCATTAGTTTCTAGTTTTGTAAGATACATGGCTGGCAAAGCTGATGCAAAACTTTCCAAATGTGATTCTGTTGTGGTCAGTGTGATGACAACAGAGATTAATTTGGCCCTGGGTATCTTTTCTTAGCTTATTGAAATATAATTCTAAAATATTTTCTTTCAGCTTTTAATAATATTTTCCTTATTTTTGGAAGATCTGCAACTTAAGCAACCTATGACTGATTGCATATAAACCTGCTGTAGCTAGAGAGTAATGTCTTAGTTCATTCTTAAACAAATATTATCAAACAAGCATCAAAATCTATACTAAACACATAGATGGAGTAATGTTTAGATGTATATTGTCCTTTCTGTGGCTTTGCTTAAAGCCAGTTTCAGGTTAAATCTCTTTTCATTTGTCCGAGTGTGCCTTTGACTCTTTTCGGTCTGCTTCCTGTGCAGAGCTGATCCACAGATCCTGTGGAATTTGATCGCTGCTAGTTTGTGTGATTTTTCTTAAATGTTTTCTCAATAAGTTTATGAGCTGTGTAATAATCTGATACGTGTGGATCTTTTGTGTCCGTTTTTAATATTGAGTATAGAGCAATTACTTCCTCTCTTCGGTTACCCAAGATGCCTAACTAAACCTGGGTCCTCCGGTGCCACAGTAAAAAGCAGGGATTTAAATTTTGTCTCTAACCCATCATGATTTTTGTGGTGCATCTTGTAATCCTACAGACTACATTTACATTGCTGTTAGTGCAATTTACTGACATAGCCAGGAAAACAAAGAAGAGAAATATTTTCTGGTGAAGGAAAGGAAAAGAAGAATGCCTTTTGGCATATAACGGGTGGGAAATTGCCATGGCCTCTTGGGGCACGTTCATCTATTCTGTGTTTTTACATGTATCATAAAAGTCCCCATATTTCTTGCTGCATTGGAACTGGTGGACACAGAAATATTTCCCAGTCATGACCCAGAGATGGATGAAAGCTGCTGTAGGGCAGTGCCCAAAGCCCTCTGCTTTTGGGAGAGGGAGAGGTCATGTGGGCATCCTGGGGGGCCAGACCTCAGGGCATAACCAGCGTGCACCCGCCGCTCACGCCAAATGCGCCCATGGGATCGCTTGTGTGAAACTGGGAGGGTCACAACTCTCTTCTAGGCATTGTAAGTATGAGTGTCATTGGCCTTAAAACCTGTGGGACAAGGATGCTCTCTGACTTGGTGGTTTATAGTGTGTCAGTGTCAATTAGCAGCAAGCTTTTCTGTAAGGCAATGACGGAGGGGTTGTAAGAAGAAAAAGAAGAGAAAGGGCAGCTTCCCCTTTCGAGCAAAAGCTAAGTGTGCTCAGGATAGGAGATCTATCACAACGATATGCAGTCAGTTGGTGTTGCTTTGTATCCAAGCATGACAGCAAAGTCATAATTCTGTAGGGCACAGGCCAATGCATTAGGGATAGCGGGTAGGAGGCAGCTGTCCTTGGAGTAAGGTGTCCTGTATTGCCTCCATCAGAGAGGTGTTTGAAGCAGCTGGTATTTGAGACAAGACATTGAATTAGAGGTCAACGGGCTGATCCAGGCTGGGAATTTCCTGGCACCAAAAAGTAATACTAACTGCAAGACTGTCCACGCTGAAAGGAAGCCAAAGAATAATTATGTGGTTAGAAGGAAATAATATATTTTGCATGATTTCTGATTCAGGAATAAGTAATTGCGTTAATAAAAGTAATAAGGAGGCCTTGTGGCATCTTTAAAAATGATCGATGTTTTTTCAGGAAATGCAGACTTAGTGTGTGACAATGGCACAGTCAATTCTCCTCTTCCAGATTTATATGTTACTGAACATACAGTATGTGACCTTTCATCATAATATCACATAGCACAAGTATGACAGAGTACAGACAAGGCAGCCCACACAGGAAATAAACTTACAAAAAATCTATCTTCCAAGTTGTAGTTGAGATGATTTTTTGATCTTTTCAGCCCTTCTAACAACAGTTCTGCTGTCTCTGTTTCCCACAAGGTACAATTTGCCAAGTTGCACCATTTTATTTATATTCCTACATTTCTTAATTTGTTAAAGTTGACCACCAGTCTTCATATGCGAAGAGTCAAACACTGAAGAATATTAAATGGCAAAAATCCTGTTGACTTCAATCTTATTGACTTGGTCAGGCCATAATCTTTACTGGCAAGACACCCAGGAGTAGTGGCATCTCCCCTTCATGATACAACTGAAAATTTAAGCACTAAGCTATGCTCGGTGTGTGTCAGTGTATACTCTGAGGGAGTACAGAGAAAATATCATTCTTTGTCTATGAATAAATTTAATAGGTATAAAGTGCATTAGTCAAGCTGAGCAGCATTTAGCATATTCTCATTCCTTTTTTTGACTAGTAAAATATATCTGCTGCAAACGGCTTTCTTTGGCTCTTCATCACCTCTGTTCTACGGAGCTTCACTGGCTGCTTTTCTTCACTTCTGTTTCTCATGCATTCAGCAAACTGCATTTCTGTCCATGCTATGCATACTTCTCTCTCTCCTTCCTTCTGGCAAATGATTTCCCCTTATCATTGGGTTCCTGCCCTCACCTATTCTCGCTGTCTCTTGCACTATCTTTGATTTGTATCTTGATCTCTCATTCTTTCCTTTTCTTAGCTCACTGCATCTGGTGTGATACATATTCTCACTCATCTTTTTAACCTCTTTTGTGTTCTCTGACCTTGTTTCTGCCTGTTTGGGAGTGCTCGTCCCAAAGCATTGTGCCTGCAGTTGCAGGATCAATAGTGGGGCCCAGGCTGCATGGGTGACCCAGAAATCCTGTACACAGACAAGGAAAGTATGATGCGTTAAGATCAGCTTCAGCTGATATAAACCCATACAGCTGAAAACTAGTCTTTTTTTTTTAATTTTTGGGGGTGGGATGGGTAGTATTCAGATTATTTCAGTGTGTATCTGCCTGTCTATATAGCTGTGGAGGGTGAACCCAGGGGAGGAAAAAGCAGGAACGTGAACCCAGACATGGGGTAGAGAGATCACCCCTTTTGGTAATGGCGCAGGCATAGTTTGGCTTTATCTGATCATGAAACCACATCCTGAAGTTCAACCAGTTTAAGGCATGTGAAGGGGGAATAAAATCTGACTTTGCCATGGTATATTTGGAATAACTAAAGGAATAAAAGCCTTTACAAGGAACATGGTAACCTGGAAAGCAAAGTCTTTTGACTGCTTATATCTGACTGAAGTCCTGTTTTCCCTGTGAAATGTACACCTGGACATCTCACAATCTTTTATCATGTATTTATGCTTGTGAAATACAAAAAGGCAGAGAAATAACAGCGTGCTTTCTTTTACTCCCTCTTCTGCACAGTTGGTATCTGACCTCCAGCACACCTTAGATGTGTGGGAACCTGCTCAAGGACTCAAGCGGGGATGAGAAAGAAAACAATTGTTCTTTCAGGCAGATTACTTTGGTGTAATACTAGTCACATAACACCATCTACCCTGTTTTAAAAGGATGGTCTTAGGTCAGTGACATATTTCACAGCAGCTAAAATACTAGTCTTCAACTCCTTTATCACAGGACCTTAAGGCACTTTTTTTCCCAAGTCCCTCTGGCACTCATTGGGAAACCAGCATCCAGTTCACTGTCTGGTTTGGAAATTACAACCCTCATTTGCTACGACATTCGGTAAAGTAACTGATTCATGTCTGACTAGTTTTGCTTTTTCGCCTGCTAGATATGTGCTACTTAAATCTGGTTTCATTGCAAACAGGAATCAGGAATAGTCTTTGGCAGCTTTTTATTAATGTCTAGAATTTATATCCCAGTGAAAGGATTTATCCTTCTACTTATTGCTCTGCAAAGAAAGGCAATTATTTTTCTTAATTTTTTCCAAAGAAAAAATTGATGGAATCAGAGCTGCTTTTCCCATTGCTAAAAATGAGTCTCCAATTGCTTTATTTCCTATTGATGCTCATAATATTATTCCTTCAAATAAACTAGCAAACTCAGCGTACAGGACTGCTGCATTGAATTCTGACTGAAATCCCACCACTCATACTTGATTCCTTACCACATAAATGACTCAAACACTGCATTGCTGCCACAGCTCCTCAGCATTCAGAGCTGTTTGTTCATCTTCTGGCAACAAGTATTATGTTACTTACTTTGAAAATAGGTCCTATTTCAGCCTATTGTTTTACATAAACAAAGAAATGAAAAATCTTCTGCAGTTCCAGGGGAAAAGGCCAAAGCCAGTGTCTAATCAGCTATTCTGGTCAAACGATCTGGAAACAAGACCTTGTTTTCTCAGTTGCAGCAGTTTTTAACATAATCTCTATGGGCTACATGAATCTTCAGGAGTCAGTGACTGATAGTGTCTCACGTGGGTTATTATTTTATTTTCTCTGGACTGCAGTGCTACTTTGGGCACAGTAAACCAGGTTCTTCGGAAAAGTGTCTGCAAGGGTACAAGGTTGTCTGAAACACTGCTCAAGCGCTTTCAGCTTTCTTTAGCCAAGGTTACACTGAACTTTAACTGTGTCCAGACTATGTTAGGTTTTTTCCCATCTGGTAAGAGTCAAGATGGATTTTTATTTTGGAATCTGAGACCTAATCGGAAGTTAAATTTATGCAAACACATTTCTTTGGTTCATGTTTATGTGATAAAAGGTTATGCTTTCTGAAATAATGGCTGTATTGTGCCTGTGTGTGATGTGGAGATAATTAGCTATATGGCACACGTCTCATTGCTTAACGAATACTAGTGCTAGAAAATATGACAGAGTAACTCCTCGCTGTTTGGGGACAGAAGTCCTGAAAGCTGTTTTTCCTTTGTAATGCCTTTCATACTCTACCAGACTGCCTTCAGAACATGGCTTTATTCTACCTATTTAATATATATTTCTGAGAGACTATAGCTCTTTGATCTCTTGACACTGTACTTGCTCTAACTTTTAGGCCCAGCATATGAACTACCTACATACATGAACCTGCAGCAAAATGTACATTGTTCCCATATACATTCTAACACGGTTAAGACAGGAGAATTATCATTAGACCACAGTTACTGTAGTTGAAATATTAAGTAATCTGAGTTGTCAGAAGAATGTAGTTACTGAACTTGCTTCAGACTCAAGTCACTGTTGCTTAGAGCATTTATTTGGCTCTCATTAGTCTGTAGCATCGCCTTGTAGACGGGACTAGAGCTAATGCATTGGAATTGCATTGCATTCCCATGCAAGAAACCCAGACAGGGTTAATTTCCAAGCTTCTTCCTTTTATTCCTCAGCCCAGGCTTCTGGATCTTTCCTAGTTCTCCTTCTTGGGAAACCAGGCTTTCAGGCTATGTCTGGCTCAGGGAACACAGACGTACTTTTGAACTCTGACATGCAGAAGTGTGCCTCAGTCACATCTCAACTCTACACTGGTGTGAGACCCAAATTTTGTGGCCAAAAACCAGATTCTCCAGCCAGATCTTCAGTCTCAATGACCAAGAAACCAAAAAACTAAGACATGCTTCAACACATCCTCCACTACACACTATTGCATAGGCTACCACACTTGCCTGGAGAGGGACAGATCAGTTAGATCAGATTAGCAATGTGTGCACAGCAATCCTGGCTAATGGTAGCCCACCAACCTGCCAGCTGCAGAGACACAGAGAAAGCATTGCCAACAGCTGTCATAAATTTGCAAGCACCCTTGCAGGTGTACTGACACATGGCAGAGATTTTATTATACTATTATGGCGTCCTCAGTAACTTTTTAATTCCCATTTAAGTTGTAGTGTCTATCACATACCTGCTCCACCATAGCTGTTTCTGTGGTGGCAGCAGTGTGCAAGACATGCCTGACAGTGTCCTGTGGGCTCATCAATGAATTAGTCTGTGATGGAACTGGGGATCATTTCTGCCTTAATATATCAATTTGGGCATGTCTGTGCTTGAAATTCAGCAGAAACACAACCTGTACCAATGCACAGGTGAGTGTAAGAGGGGGAATGGTAGGGCTCAGCTCCAACTGCACTTCATTCAGCAGTGACATTGTGCCCTAAGCCACCCTGTGGTGGTGGCTGTGATTCCAGAGTGTGCATAGATACAGATACTGGTGGCCTTGAAATTCCCCAACACCTCTAAACCGTGCAAATAAATTTCACAGTTGAGACTGTGTGCACTGTGTTCAGCTTGTTTTCTTTTCCCTTTCCTGCTGAATGATGGTGAGGGGAGAATGGTCCTCCATCTCTTCAGATTAATTGAAAGAAGAAACTAGAGGAGTTGATGAAACATCTTTTTGGTGGGACACCTTCCTGCAGGAAAGGTCAAGCAGTTAACAGCTCTCCCACCATCTCTTTCTGCTGTTCCCTCTTCAGTGCCTCCTGCCAACGAGGAGGAGGAAGGACGGAGTACAGGAGAAGCAGAGATGAAGGAATGGTATTTGGGAGGAGAATTTAGAAGCACAAGAAGCTTGCCTGGAAATCTGCAGCTTCGCAAATCTTCCCCCTGCCCTCTCTTCCAGTGTGCCAGGCAGTTCCCACTATGTACCCTGTCTGCAGGCAGCTGAAGGGTTTTCCGAAAGAGGAGGCACAGCCTGGCTTGAGTCACACCAGGAAAAGTCAGTTTTAGGGGTGGGGTGAGGCATCTGCTTCTTCCCCAGATTTATGGCTGCAGTGGAAGCTCCTGTCATCCCTCACTCTGCACCTGCGTCTCCAGCCGCTTCTCCATTGTTGTTATTTCTAAGTGACGACTGATTTAATCTGTCTCCTAATGCAGCGTGCAAGCTGGGGCTCCTCCAGGTGTGCGCTCCAACTCTGAGATGTCCACTGGCCACGGAGGGCCCACTGCCTACAGACCTAGACATGTCTGATTAAGAAGGACCTGCCAAAAAGTATATTGTTCTGAATTGTTGGAGTGTTCATGTTCTATTTTTTTTCAAGAGTTCCTGCCAAATAGCAAGATAGTGGTACATAGCATATGCAATGTGTTTATTGCTGATGTGAAGAGGGCCAAACAGATGGAGAGCTGAGTCCTGAATTCTGGCTATTGCACAGGTTGTGGAGGGGGAGGTTGTTTCTCAGCTACAACTGAAGGTGGGAGCCTTACAGATGGTTCCCTTGTTCTGGCATCTCCCTCAGTCCAAGCTTGGTTAGAGAGTGTGAATTTTACTGGAACTGGGACATTGTACTAGCACAACTCTTGTGTATCTGGATATAATTACAGCTGCCTGCAATTTTGGATTAATGCAGTACTCACCACCCTGTGAAGGTTATATCACTGTCTCATAACTTGCCAGCTAAAGCGGTTGAACTCACAGTGAAACCCAACCTCTGGTGAACCCTTTAGTCAGTTCTGCTGCAGTGTAATTGTTCACTCCAATACGACTAACCATCGCCTGAGCAAGGCGCCTTTGCCCTTCGTTAGTTTTTCAAGCCACAGAGTTCCACCCTGTGCTCATTGACACTGGAGAGCTACCAGCACAGCTCACCCAGCTCAATGGCCAACTTCAACTTGTGTGAGGGAGGTCACAGCCAGACTCTGAGTGCCTTGTAACTCAGGTCAGCTTTGAGGATACACCCAGAGAAAACCTCCATCTCCCCTGAAAGACAATTTAGTAGCAAACCCATGGCAGACCGCCTGTTACTCATTTTTGTCATTAATGAAAAGGCTACAGCTCCTTAGATATTTTGATAAATTTGCCACTCTCTACACAATCCATCTAAGTTTATAAATACCTTTTACTTTGTAATACTATTTCCACTTCAGCTTGTCTGCCACTTTACATTAATGGTCACTCCTACCGTCCAAGCAAGGGTTTAGCCAAGGCTGAGCCCCAGCACTCCAGGACAACCCAGCTGCAGAGCTGGCTGAACTTAAGCATGCTGCTGAATCCCTTCACTACGTGTACCACTGTCACACAGCAAAGAACAAATAAAAGGAGGGAATTTGGGAACTCCACAGAATTCAATGAGCTGTTTAAGACCCTATTAACAAAATATGACAGAAATGCATTGTGCAAAGTAAAACTCTTTTCCTTACAGCCTGTGCCAAATGGCTGGTACACAGATACAAGAAGGCAAAGCTGAGATTTAGGAGATGATAATCGATAGGCCTGAATTTTGTGTAGCAGTTAAAATCTTAACTTAGCTGTAAATGTTCACTGTAGTGTGCTGTAAAACCCTGGAGAATGGTTCTGCTCTTGTTGCTGGGAGATCAAATAATAAATAAACTAATCTATCTGGATCCACCTAAGGTTGCTCAATAATCTGCAGGAGGTGCTTAGTGTATCAAAAGATGAAGCACATTAGAGCCAGAGTTAGGCTTTTAAATGTACTTAAAAATAAGAGCCAAAGTGTCTGATTATTTGGGCAGTGTTGGGGCTCAGCCTCACTGGAAGTCAGAGTCGTACTAGTAAGAATTTCTAATTTATGTGTGTATTTATATACTGTCACATGTAGAGATGTGTACTTGAACCAGGCCTGGCCGAGGAGAGAAGACTGAGTTGTACAACCAGGGTGTTATAACATTATAACCTGCTGAATTCTCTCTGGCTGGGATGGGAGATGAGGGCTCCTCTGTGCTTACTGGTGTCATTCTGGAGGCTACCTTCACAGTGGTAACACCAGTTTTCCTCCTGGATGAACAGTCTCTGAAGCAAGCAGCACTCTGTCAGCTGTGCATGACTGCTGGAAAATGGGTCTGCGTGCTGGCTGGCAGACACAGGCCCTTTTACTCCAGCAAGAGAGGGCATTTCAGAGGAAATTACTATACATAGCACAGGACAAAATATTTTTCCCATTGTGCTGGAATGTATCTAGAGCAGGGAAACTACACTTAGGATATGAAAAAAGGGGAAATAACAACATGGGGCTGTCTCCAGTGCAGTAAGGGAAACAAAAAACACCAGGAGAGGCATCCTGAAGTATGCTTCCTGCATGTATTGAATGCTTTAAAACATGATGCTTTTCCTTTCAAAAACAGTGACCACACTGGCATTACAATCCCTTATTTTTTTGAGTCGAGTGATACATTCCAGTCTTCATAGGACATTTCTCTTCAGCTGAGATGGCATTTGGCTGCGGTGCCTACGACAAACAGAGAAGAACTGGCATGTGGCGTGCTTGGATGAATATGCAACCAAGTTTTGTGAGAAAAATATCTATAAAAATTAATCAGATACTGCCTTGCCATCTATTGCATGTTCAGTGGTCCATGGTACTGAAAATAAACAATATTTATAAACATTTCATGGGTCATTGTAAAAACACACTGCATTTTACTTTGTAACTTTATAGGATGTTTTTCAGCTTGTGTTCCTTTACAAAAAAAGGGTTCTTTGTTAATTATTTATTTTCTTTTAGTGTGCAAAATGGTTTCAGGCTCACCAAAGATGAGAACACAATACAATATTTGATTAATATTCTTTGTTATTATATCTTGTTTCTCCAAGATGAAAAATGTACTGTTATTCCCAGAACTTGGTTAGAATAGCAAACCAGTCTCTGCAGGGTAACCCTGAATCAAGCATCTTCTTTCATATGCCCAGTCATCGGTCAAAAGGAGGGGACAAAAACAGGACACACAGTGGGGCACATGGCATTAATGAGGTTTCTAGGGACAGCTCATTATTCTATTATTCTTAGTAATAATATTTTTATTTCTTTATGTCTAGAAGCCTTGAGCTAGATGGTGGGCTGAGGGCACAGTAGGCACATTCCTGACGTGAAATAAAAGACAGTCCCTGTCTGAAAAATTTTGGACTGAGTGAAGGAGAAAACATGCAGGGAAGAAGAGTTACAGATCCAGAAAAAGACAGAGAGGTCTGAACAGGTTGACCATAAGTGCCTAAGAGCTAAGTTTTTAACTTTTTGCATGTCTTTTGTGAAATTACCTCTGAATCTTTTAATGATGAAGTAGTGATCTGGTTTTCAGCAGAGACTGTCAATTATGGTTTTATTCTAGACATTTTGCTGCTCTTTGTGAGCAATTAGGGATGAACTGCAGCAGCACAGACCATTGGTCTTCATGAACACTGTAGGTCAGGGAGATGTTATGACTGTAACCCTTCATAGGTAACATGACTGGGTGACATGCAGTAAAAACAGAGTGGATCAGCATTTCACAGCAGTTACTTACGTGGCAATTTAGTGTATAATGAGTCATCTCAGCAACAGAGAACACTGTAGAAATGTTATATGGCATTTTTACAGTGAGAAAAACTGAAGGAAAATTATAAACACTTTATCCCTCCGACATTTTTGGCATGTCACAAGTCACATTGAGAATTGTACTAATAAGGCTGGTGGATTGTCTGGCCCAACTGTTTACAGCATGAGGTAACGCTCTTTTACCATGATTTAATATCATGGGCAATGTCTCCTTCTAATTATTGACCTCAGCAATGTATTAACCTACTAATTGCTCCTAAATAGGATTTGAGGTATGATACGAGGCCCCGTGTATGACACATGCGGATGGATTCAGTATTCATTTGTGTGTGGCAGAACCAGCCGTCTCACTACGTCTGTCCAGATCACTTACACCTGACTCCGTGGCGAGCTGTAAACCTGCTGCTACCCATGAGAGGTGCTCCCTCAGGGAAGACATGTAGGACAAAGCAACTGAAACCGCAGCCATTTCAGTGTCCACCTCTTCCACATGGAAAAGGCCAGTGGATGGAGTGAAGATGGTTTAATTCCACGATATTTACTTGTGTTCGGCTGGAAGTGTAGACGAGCAACCTGTTACTGCTGTGATCAATAGGTAGCAACCATGACTGATATCTCAAATGATAGGAATACTGAGCAAATTAAAACTATGTAAGTGGAAGACAGAGAAAAGGAGGGGAAGGCATTGTTGGAAAAATACACAAAAAATACTGCTGAAGTAAAAAACATTACCAGCCTCAAGAAAAAGTCTAAAAAGAACCTATAAAAAGTGAGCAGAACAAAGAACCTGTGAACACTTTGGGTACATGAACTTTAGAGTTGAATCTGCAGCAAGCCCTGCAGCCTCCGGCTTCCCAAGACCTGCCTAGGGCATGAGATTGCACATCACTGCCTGGTTTTGCATAGCTGTGTGTGTATCCAAGGCAGCTGGCTCGTTAGATGGTCTGTTTTAATCCTGGCTGCTGACTGCTGCTCAATCATGCCCTACCTGCAAAGTGGTAAACTTTGGCAATCACATGCCCACATTTTGAAGGTTTCTGGTCCAGGCATTTGAGATATTGTCATGTGAAACAGCTGCTGCTGCTCAGAAATAGATGCAGTAATAGCGGACAATAGCTAAAGACTTGTTTTCACTTGTAAAACCTAGATATGATCGCAGCCTGCAAACCGAAAATTATTATTAATTTGTGTCAGCGTCTGCCACATGCTAGGCATTTTATAGACAAAAAAGAAATGATAAATTTTTGTGCATGGTTAGACAGAGAAGCAGACAGCTGCAGGGGAGGGGGAATAACAACAGATTATTTCAGTGTAAAGTTAGCACAAGCCTCCTAAAGCAGAAAGATTGGAGTTTTCTAAAACTACTTGGAAAAAGGTGCAGAGGTAGTGGCTGAAGAAACAGATAAAGGAGCCTGGAAAGATGGGGAGGTTTACAGATTAGGGAGTGTTTGGGATTGCTTTAAGTGCTATGTATGCAAGAAGGATAGGACTAGTAATATAAATATGATCAGAAAGCAGATGTTCAGCTTTTTTGCATTTGGTTCTGTAAACCTGGGAGGTAGGCACCTTGTCCAAATGCAGGCTGATTTTGGTGTTGCCCGCTACACTAACAGGATACACTGTTAAGGCTTTTACACTCCTCTGCAAGCATTCAGTTGTCTGGGGTCACATCTTATGGGACCTTTGATCAGATCTGAACCTAGTCTAAGCTGAACTGAAACTGTAAATACACATAAATATGGTTTGAAAGCTCTTGTCCACAGCCCTTCTTTAATGGAAACAGAATGCCTTACGTGAAAGAGTGGTCTTACGTGATTCACTTACTTATCCCCACCCTTAGAAAAAATATATTTTGGATGCTTCTCTTTTAACCTGACTTTAATTTTCATGAAAACATGTCTGATGATAGCTTTGGAGACAATATTGGTATGTTCTGTACAGAAATTTTACTAGCTGCTTTTTTTTTTTTTTTTCCTTTGGCATCAACTTGAAAGAATTGTTAGAAGATGATGCCTGCTGGAAACATTTATCCATTTCATTTTAAGAATGTGAGTAATTGCGTAGTGTATGTCATGCATATTAAATGTTTCACTATGAAAACAAATTTTACTCATTATTGCTTCTTATGGCATTCCAACATGTTCTTTTAGAATACGCTTTGCTTTCTGCCATCTGCCCAGTTCTGGAATTAGGATGCAGGACTGATCCAATACTTTGTACGAATCTCAATGGTTTTAAGATTAGGTTTTGCAAGAATGCATTCCACCAGCTCTCCAGCCTGGAACCGACAACAAAATAAGTATGTGGTGGCAGGGAGGGACGCAGCCTATTGGAAGTTTTGAATCGCGTGATCTAGTGATGGAAGAGCGTTGTTAAGTCTATTCCCTGGCAGACAGGCTGTCAGTGTAAGAAGCAGCTGAATCCAAAGGCATGTCATATTGGCATTAGACTGGTGGAGGTACCAATTTTTATAGAACTTCTTTTTTCATTAAAATCTTAGATTTTTTTAGTCCCTGTGCAGGTCATCTTCTGAGCATGAGCAAGTATGCAGAAAGGCTTTACAAAGTTATAATTCAAAGACTATATGATGTTATAGTTCAGAGGTCCCAAATGTAGAGTGACAGACAGAAAGCAGCCTTACAGATGCTATGTCATGCAGGAATCACAGAAACAGTGGTGGGGAGAGACCTATGGAAGTCCTGTAATCCAAAGATCTAGCCCAGCCTCCTGCTTAGATCAGGACTATTGCCAGCACTAAATCTTATTTCTGTGTAGCGGTCTAGGTGAATCTTGAAAACCTCCATGGATGGAGAATCCACAGGAGGGTAACTAACAAGGTAGCAATAAGAAAAACTGCTGGACATGAGGAAAAGCACTTAACCAATACAACCTGGGGTTAAACTAACAAAACAATAATGAGTGAAGCTTTTAGACAAAAGATGTGAAAGGATACATTGGGAGGTCACATAGGTGAAGAATGCTGAAAGACGGTAAAAGCAGAGTGGATTTGCTGACCAAGGCCAAAATTAAAAATAAGGGTGTAAGAAAGATAAGCAAAGCTAGGAACAAAGAAGAAAGTTTGAAGCAGGGTGGGTTGTTTATCTGGGAGGGAGAGAAAGGAACTTAGGCAAAGCAAAGCAGCAGTTTAGGGCTGTGCAGGGATGTCTCCATCAGCCAGACCTGTGCATGATCACCGCAGTCTGGAGCAGGACAATCAACCCTTTGTTCTCACCATGCATCGTGCATCTGCCCTGCTTAAGCAGTCAAGGGACCTGGGGTGATTTTCCTAGAGATGACTGGAGAACATGAGAACTAGAGCCACAGTTGGAGAAGAGGCTTTCAACACTGTCGCCAGAAGCAGAAATTGCAGCATGCAAAGAGATTTTTCCTGAGTTATGACTAATGCAATTTCTGTTGTAAAGAGTATGGCATGTTTTGAGGCAGCTGTAGTTTTGGGGAAGGAGGAAACTACCTCACTTCCATGCTCCTTCTCACCCCAGCCCCTCACACTTTTTGACCAGAATGGATTGAAATGCGTGAGCCCTTGAGGAAAAGAACAAAGAAATAGGAAGCTCGATTAGGAGTTTTTAATGAAGTTTCAGTTCCTTATAATCCTATGAAATCAATGGAAAATACCCTGGGCCACAAGTTACTACAGTATGCATCATCCTGGTTCCCTGTGTGCAGCATTCAATGCTTTCAAAGGGCTGGGATGCTTTGTGCCAGGGCTTTGCGACGGACAGACACGTTTTTGCTTTATGTTCCCTGAAACAACTTCTGGAAAGACTGGTGGGACATTAGCAGGCAAGGACTGTCAAGGTACAACCCAGAAGACTAACCATCAAGTCTGGATAACTGAGTGCTGGAACAGGTAACACCTGTAGGAAGACATGCCAACTGGACTTCACAGAATCAGAATCGTCAAGGTTGGAAAAGACCCTTAAGATCATCAAGTCCAACCATTAACCTATCACTGCCAAGTCCATCTATACCATGTCCTTGAGCACCACATCTATCCGTTCTTTAAATACCTCCAGGGAAACACTTCCACAAGGTTGGCTTTGTTGATGACAAGCACATGTCCTACAGTGAAGAGGTACCTGATTTCAGAGCCCCATCCCCAAGGGGAAGCTTGATGTAAGAAAATAACTGAAGAAACCAGTCCATTGTACACCTTTTCTGGGAAAGCCGAGGTCCAGGAATGAATTTCAAGCATAATACTGTCACAGTTAATATATAGTGTAATTATACTACAGTAACCTGTAAAAACAGATATCTAAAAGGTGGATGTGAAATGGGGAAGTAAAACAGGTTTGTCAGCTATCACAGCTAGATCTCAAAAGCATGAACAATGTAAGTTAATGACACAATAAATCAACCAGATTCAGAGTCATCAAATTTCAAATACCATTTCCAAATCTCACCAGACATCAGCTGTGTGTGAAAAACCCCAATTTCAGCTAATGGCAGATCTTCCATTAACTTCAATAGGAGCTGACGGTAGTGGTATGAATGTGCAATCCTGGCTCTCTGCCTGCTCATTTCAACAGGAGTGTGGTGAATGTTGATTTTGGAAGGTAAGCTGAATTGAAGTTAAAGGTCTGATGTCCCTGTCTCCATCTAAGTGCACATGAATTAATATAGCTGTCAGTGCAGATGGTTGCTGCTTGGGATTGTTGCTTGAAATAACCTATTTATGATAATAATTGTCACAAGGAATATATGTTTTATTTTGTTCTTGCAGTGGTTTTTACTGATTGTTAAGCTTCTTCCTTTGTCACTCCTTTGCCAAAATCCTGGTTAGTGTCCAACACTAACAAGTGGCTTTAAAGGCTTATGAAAAGGGTCATCAACATGATTTCCACTCATGGAATTACTTCTTGTTAGAAACAAAACAAAAAGCCTTCACATAAAATCTCCCTATGTCCCATGCCCAACTGGCCCTGGGAGAGTAACTTTGCACTCTTCCAATTGTTGCCCATGTGTTTGTAAATTCTTTTGTAAATCTTTATTTTCTTAATGAAATCACTCATGGGTTCTGCACCCTGTCTTCATCCAAAAATAGCATGAACCTTACCTGACCATATAATGTAAGTAATATTTCTTTCTCTTCTAGAGTTTATAATGGCAGATCTGGGATTGTACTTAGACAGTAAGGAAAGTGAGTAACCACCTTTAGTCTGTGCTGGTCAAAGTATGAAAGAGTTAACTATATTTAAATCCTTCTCCCTACCTGTCTAATCTTCTCCTGTGTTGAGGGAGTGGACTGTGCTGTGTTTATTACATATTAGCATCTTCCTTCTCCATGGAGTGAACTGCCGCTTTGCATCCATCCAATGAGTGCAGAGCAGACGTTCCAGCTCTTTGTAAGTGCAGTATTAAATTTATAATCCATCCTGCTGATGTTAAGTGCACTTACTAAAGATAATTCATGTATTCCTTTTCCCACGTCATGCCTCCATCCATGCTCAGGTGATGTCTTCAAATGCTCAGATTGCTTTTTCAACTTCCTGCCTGGTACTGATGGGCTTCACCAGGGCCACCAGGCCCATCACAGACTGTCCTCACCTTTCTTGGCACCAAATGGCCTGCTAAGCCTCTCTCTGATGGTTCAACTACCTAGCTGCCAATCCTTCCAGTTCTGCCTCCCTGGGCTTTGTGGCCTCAGGGGTGTTTCACACTTCTCTGCTGCATGTTTAACCCCATCCTTGATCATCCACCTTGAATTAACACTTGTCCTCTTGGATCTTTGTTTCAGGCACCACAATAATAGAATGATTTAGGTTTGAAGGCACCTCCAAAGGCCATCTAGTCCAACCTCCACTCTAAGCAGATCTAATTAAATCAGGTGACTTAGTGACTTGGGTAGTCAAGTCTTGAAGACCTGCAAGGGTGGAGAGGACAAGGATATATCTTCCCAGATGGAAAATGAAGTATTCAAACTAAGCAGCCAAGAACAAGAACCTCAGGTAGATGCTGCTGAGACACTGCCTGAGCAGCCAGGCATAGGTGGCAAGACCAGCAAGGCTTCAAGACCCAAGGATACAAACTGCAAAGGGATACAGGTATGCTATGTACTGTAAACATGGGGCTACATATCAAAGCCATGTATTTCTTACCTGCACGTATACCGAATGCTGTGTCTGATTTTACTTTGATGTATTTGAGGGAGGATGGGATGCACAACAGGGTGTCAAGGAGCAGAAAGGCATGGTGAAAGACAGTGAATCCCATATCAGGAGTAGGAAGAAATCTCTCCAGTTCTTCCAATGCAGGAGGCAAATTTGGTTTTAAGGGGCAGTGGGAAAAGGGTAAGCAGGTCAGGAAAAAGGAGTTTGGCTATAACTGAGTCACTGCTGGAAATGGCCTCTGTGGCACACATTGTGGCAATTCCATGGCTCTGAAGCCATGGCTCTGCATGAGTGGTGGCTTGGCCACCAGGTGGGCAGCTGTGCTGACAGAGGGCTGCTGGGCAGTGGCAATCCCCAGCTGCAGGGGGAAGGGAGCCAGCAAGTCTTCCCATGTCCCCATCAGCAGGTCACTTCTTGAGCCAGCTATGTAGCTGTGCAAAACCCAGACCTTGCCCTCAGGAGCTCCCCAAAGCTGGGCTTCATGGGGTTGGTCAGAAGCATCTCAGTTCTATGAGCACTGTGCTGTGTAGTGCTCAGGGTCAGGAAGACTGTTTCCCCTTTGGCATTTGGGAATAGTGGCAATGAAAGGGCTAACGTTTGAGAATGTGGCCCCACTAGCCTGAAATTTGTCCATGTGTTGGCAACCCAATCACCAGTAAATATAACTGTCCTTTTAAAAGATTTGTCCTGAAATACAGCAGCTCCTGGAAGGTCCTGATGGTGCTGGAAGCCTGGCTGAAGCCTTGCACGTACATCTGCCTTCTTTTCAGCTCTAGCCTCCAAGGTTAGTTTACTTTTTTTTAATGAAGATTTGATGTTATTATGAGTGCCAACACAGGTTCTTATTACTGAGCACCTAAGTGATGTCCTTTTTGGTTCCAGATATTAAGATCTGTTGTGGCTGTTCTTACTATAGCTACTGTAAGCTCTTGAACACTGAGTTCCCAAAGTAAGAGAGCTGTGTCAGTAATATTACCCAGGGTGTTGCAGATGATAAGCATAGGTTAAAGATAAGCAGAACTGGACAGTCTGCAGATCAGAGATGATGGTAAGGCGATACTCTGAAGAGACTCATCGCATGTAGGCTGTTTTTCTGCAGTGCTCAGCCACCCTTCTTTGTAGGCTGCAACTGCACGGAGCAGTTCTCCTCTGAAGTCTTGCATTAGAGGGAGTAACACCAAGTCTCCAGAAAAGAAAACCAGCTTGAAATCCTGTGGAATGTAATATTCTCTCCCTGTCACATCAAGCCTTAAGTCCCTCCACATTCTGAATGCCTCTTATCTGTATCCCAAGTCTCTGGGGTCAATATGAATATTTCTTTCTCGCACTGACCTCTGGGAAAACATTTGGATTAATGTTATTAATCCCCCTGGTGCCCTGCATGTCTAGAAGGTGTCTACAAAACAGCACACAAGCAGTGCTTGGAATGAACGTAACGAGGCAGGTTTGATCCAAATAACAATGGAGGCCTGTCACACACCTAAATAAACAGGCGAGCATGCCAATGAACACAGTTGTTTGAAGGATGATATGGTCTTATGAAGAGAGGCTGAGGGAACTGGGGTTGTTTAGTCTGGAGAAGAGGAGGCTGAGAGGAGACTTTATTGCTCTCTACAACTACCTGAAAGGAGGCTGTAGCAAGGTGGGGGTCGGTCTCTTCTCCCTAGTAACAAGTGATAGGACGAGAGGAAACGGCCTCAAGCTGCGCCAGGGAAGGTCTGGGTTGGATATTAGGAAAAATGTCTTCACCGAGAGGGTAGTCAAGCATTGGACCAGGCTGCCAGGGCAGTGGTTGAGTCTCCATCCCTGGAGGTATTTAAAGGACGGATAGACGTGGTGCTTGAGGACATGGTATAGTGATGGACTTGGCAGTGCTAGGTTAACAGTTGGACTCGATGATCTTAAGGGTCTTTTCCAACCTTACCGATTCTATGATTCTATGGTAGGAGTAGAACATTGCTGCCTGGATAGTCAGGCTGAAGGCTCTTTAACACACAAATGACATGAGTTGTTGTGCCGGGCCTAGCTGCCAGACTCTGGTTTTATTCAGAGCACCACAGAAGACATGTAGCATTGCTGTCGATCCTCTTCAGCCTCTCTAAGCACTGGAGAGACATCGACCTCTCTTCCCTCTGCAGTAAGATACTGAATGATTTCCTGTTCTGCAGGTGGCGTAAGGAAGCCGAGCTATGCCAACTGCTCTGTAAACAGAGCAAAATAAACAAAAAAAAATCCCAACAGCTCTGAAGTGGACATAGAGAAAAGTAGCCAGAACCAGCAGCAAGGAGACAGTGACTCTGCCACAGCAGGTCACAGGCCGTGGGGCCTCAAGCGCAGGTATATGTGTCTGATAGTGTCTTGTAACATTCACTGCTCTGAGCTAGAGACTTTCCAAACAGAAAGCAGTGGAGGAAACATGACCCTAGGTGATTTGTACGTTAGCTGTATCTGCAATTCAGCTGAGGAGCAAGGAGCTGACTCCTGGCTTTGGCAGGACCTACCTGGGAGAGGTTGGAAGGAAGACGCCAACTTGAACTGAAAGAGGAGAAATGGATGAAGACGAGGGCAGGGTTTGGGTGCCCTGTTGCACACAGCTATCAGAGAGGAGCAGCATGAAGGGGACGGAGAATCATGCCTGCTAATCCTCAGTGCATCTGGCTCCTCCACAGGGCAAGGCAAAGCCTGGCAAAATCTGACAGTAGAGTATAACCACCAGCACTCTGCCTTGCTCCTGGGGCATATGCAGAACGTATATGCACGTAGCCTAAATGATCCATGTGCATCTGTCCTTGTTCCTGTAGCCAGTCTGGAGAAGATGAGGGTCTACTATAAACGGTCTGAGTAAGAATCTGGCTTTTTGTCACCCTTTTTTTCTCACCATGCAAAATGTGGCCTGCCTGTGTCTAGACAGTCATCTCAAAGCCACAGGTGGATCTGAAGCAAGCCAAGAGTTCATGGTGGACCTTGGGAGGGTGTCTTGGGTACCAGCTATTTTATTTGAGCTGTTATAAATAAAGGAGCCAACTACAGCAAGACAGGTCTGGGAAAGCAATAATATGGGATTCACCCCTAAAAGCATATTTTAAATCGATCAATTAAAACCCCATCTCTTTAAATAGGAAAGTGTAAAATGTTTGCTCTCAGCTCAGAAGCAGCTTTTGTCTGTGGCTGTACATTGAATTAAGGACTTTGTCTGTAACAACTCAATCTGTGTCCCTGGCGGATTTTTCTTACAGCCTTATTGTCCTCCAGTTATCTCTTCTGGGCTATATTATGTAGCTGCTTGGTCCAAATAATTGGATAAATTTTCACCTCCCTTTTTCTCTGAGCAGAGATTTGCTAGGTCCAAATAGCAAACCTGGAAACTTTGCTTTTACATTTGTGCTATTTAGTTACACAAATCAAGAGGCCAGGACTTCCTAGTGATTCTGTACTGTCCTTTGGTACTCTTACTTCATCTCCACATCCTCTCTGTTCATCTATGTAATTCAACCAACACTGACTTTAACCTTCAGTCTTGAAAGTTGTCAGGCAGCCTTACTTGTGTGACAGCTGCAGATCTCCAGGCAGGCGTTTCAACCAGATATCCTGAAATGTCCTTAAAAATTTTCAGTTAAATTAAGTTAAGTTAAACTAATCCTTTCACTTCCCACTACATTCATGCTACTGGGAAAATAAGTTTGTTTACCTAGCTCTTAACAACTTTTACAGGGACCATGAAATCAGGAATTTATGCAATTTTTGTGCTCCTTCAGCACCTTCCTTTTCAGGATCACAGCGTGTCCCCTGGCTGGGTTAAGGAAACTTCCTGTATTACTTGCATTTAATTAAATTAGTTGCTCACTTTGTGCAAGTAGGAAGGCAGCCCCTGTCACTGTACTCCTGTGCTCTTATTGGAATTGGATTCAGCAACTTCAAAAAGCTTCCCAGTGCAAATTCATTTAGAAACTTTTGTAGCATATTCCTTTAATTAGTTTAAAAAAATGTTAATATTGTTTTCCTTTATTATTTTAGCAGCTTAGAAAGACCCTCTTTTCTCTGCTG
Source organism: Nipponia nippon (assembly GCF_047370975.1). Taxonomy (NCBI): domain Eukaryota; kingdom Metazoa; phylum Chordata; class Aves; order Pelecaniformes; family Threskiornithidae; genus Nipponia; species Nipponia nippon. The sequence continues at coordinate 1,531,240 of NW_028262357.1, read as the reverse complement.
CATATAACCGCATAAGATCAATGCCCCAGAATTCAAGGTCTCAGCACCTTGACGCGTTATTTCACATTTTTCTCTGCCCATTGCCCTCTGAAGCTGTGGCTCACTTTCCCAGTGTGAAAGCAGCAGAGGCATTAGCTTGATGCCCTCTTTCATTTATTGTCCTTTTTATAGGGTTCCTTCTGTCCACATGAGGTTCCTGCGTGTCTCATTCCCAGACGTGCTCCTGCCTATGTGCTATTCTGCTGCAGTTAATGATCCCTTTGAGCTTTAGATCCCGGGAGTCAGGATTTCCTGGTGCTGGCTGCAGACACAGATTCCTGACGCTGCAGAACTTGGTGTGAGAATAGGGGAAATCGATGACTTCTGAGGGATAAGTTATTGCTTTTTGTTTACTTTGGCTTTTGTTTGTAAGCCACGCAACGTGCTATGCATTTTTTTAACTCTTCCATCATAAGCTTTCTGGGCAATGTGAAAGGTGCTTATGTCTCCTCAAGTTGCCTCTTCATCATTTTTGATATGGTGCTTGCTACAGCGCCGCTGTTGATCTGCCTGCAGGTGAACGGCTCTGCCATGAGCCTCTCAGGCCTGAATGTGGATATGCATGAGATCAAACCTTCCCAGCCTGTTACTCAGTGCATCTGCCTGATATCTCAAGCAGGAGAAAGGCCCTAAAAGAGGACAAAGGGTGCTATAATACCCACAGCCCTCTTTGCAATCCCCGCCGTGCTCGTTGTCCCTCTGAGCCCCAGAATAAGTGAAATCCCACATGAATCATGCACTTTCCCCCCCGCCCCCTGCCTCTCTCTGCAAATCTCTTATCTGTATAAACACTTCCTGGACTGCCTGAGCTCTCATACTGCCCAAGAGCTCGAACACAATTTGACTGAACAGGCTACTGAACTGGGAGATTTATGATTTTTGTGAGTGAGGCTGCAGGTTGTTTTTGTTCCAATTAAACAATGGAAATAAGGAAAAACAAATGCTGCTGTTAAAATAATCACAGAATCCATGTGATGTGGGGGACAGAAATGAAGTTCACCGCTGCTTTGCATGTGTGTGCATATTCCACATCCCTGTATATAAATGCATTACCCATGACAAAAAATTAAATGTATTGCTTAATGACCAAATATGTGAGGTTGCACTATTTGCCTAGACTTTAATCTAAGTTATAAATCCCAGCCTTTAAAAGAGAACTTGAATACCATGACTTTTTTTTGTTTTAAATTTTAGTGTCATGCTTAAAAGCCCACAGAACTATCCTAGGTTTTGGGGAAAAAAATCCAAGGCCATCGTGTGCTGTATTGCAATAATGGCTTTCACTTACAATTAAATGAAAGTTGGGCCAAGCTTTGAATGTCCATTTAATATTTTTATTTCCCCTCATTTTGTTGCCTTGCCTGTGTGTGGCAGAGTGTGCGTGCTTGTGCTGTTGGATTTTTTTTAGCTGTTTTGCAGACACCTTCTGATGTCTTCTGGCCGACTGCGTGCAGACAGCTCCAGCTGGGACCTGCTGTGCTAGGCCATTTGTAGAGAGATTTTTAATTGTCTGGGGCTTTGTTTTGCCTGTCCCTAATTAAGTTTGTTTAATTGGGCAGGGGTAAATGAGGTACCTGCCTTTTCAGGCAGAGCAATAAATGAAGCAGTACCAGTAAAAGGGACTCTGTGATAATTCACAGGGCCATGCCTGTTTAGAACTTGCCTGTGTATTACAGGAGATAATGTAATGTATGTCTACAGCATACAAAAAGAGCTCTGCAAAAAATTTCTCATCTGATCAAGATCAAGAAAAGAGAACATTTGTCTGTACAAAGAATAACTTATTTATATCTAAGAATTGTTCTTATAAAGATTACCATTTGATGTCTTCTCAGATGAGCTTTTTACAATACTATACCACACACAGCAGGAGTCAAATTAGGTGCCCAGTTTTGCAATTATTTGAGAAAAAACGGTATTGAAACTTTATGTGTAATTCTCAAAGAGATAAGGACTTTGAAAATTATTTTTTTATTGTCTTATTTTTGCAGAAAGTTTGGAAACGATATTAGGACCCAGATTCATCCTACATAGCTTTGGGAGTCTGAGGGAATAGTCTTTATATGATGAATGGAGGAAGATGAATCTTGGCTGAGCCTTTCGCTGAGGTTCATCTCTCTCTAATAATCGTGTAGGGAGCCTGAATCACTCCTAATTTAAAAGGGATGAAACTGATCCTTCAGTGTGACTAGGAAGTTCATCAAAGCAGCTGTCCTAGGTCAGACCAAGGTCTCCTCCAGCTCAGTATCCTGTCTCCAGCAGTGTCTGTGAGTGATAGACAGGGAAGAGCAAAGCCAGGAAAAGCAAATAGGATGCTTCCCTGGAGCAGCCTCCTAACCTCTGTCCTCAGCTTGGGAATTTCTTCAGCTGGTTATGTTTTCTGTGTATTTAGAAACTCTTAAGGATTTCTTTTCTATGTACTTGCCTGGTCTCCCCTTGAGCTGAGCTATATTTCACATGTGTCACAGCATCTGCTGGCCGTGACTTCTCTGGGGGCACCAAGTGCCACCCCATGTGGATGTTTTAAACCTCACTGACAGGAGATTCTTCTGCAGTCTTTAAATCCAGTGACCCAAAGAGATGTATGAGAACATAGTCAATCCCTCTTCCATCCCAGGAAGAAGCTGGAAAGGCATCAAGTCATACATGTTGTCCATGCCCTGTGTGCACCAAGGGGCTCTGCAGCCTTGTCCCCCACCCTCTGGGGCTTGGGCTGCCTGGGCTTACGGCCAGCCCTCACCTGATGCAAATGGGCCACCTGGGATCAGACCACTGAGAAAAAAGTAAGTGTGAAAGAGCAGTGAGAAGCCTGGCTGGGGTATCCTCTGCTATCCGGCAGCCGCAGTCAAGCTCAGGCCCTTATCCTTGGTGCCTTCCTGAGCTGTGTTGTGGGAATCCCAGTGCCCAGTGCACCTTGCTCATCCTCACCTCAACCCACTGACTTGCCTTCTTATCTTGGCCTCAGCTCTGCCTTGTCACTGTGGACCTGTCAGGTGATCCATGGGCTGTGGCTGACCCTGGCTATCATCAATGGACTTGTAGGATGGGGCTGTTGGTGTTGTCACCTCCTTAGTGTCCTTGTTGTCACCCTTGGCTCTGGCTTACTGTTCACTTCAAGCATCCAGCTTTTGCTGGTCCCTGACATGCTTTCTGGTCGCACCAGTGCATTATCGTCCATCAGGTCATTCTGGATTGACAAACAAATCTACATATATTATAGCTATATCCCCCCTTCGCCTCCCCGGCTCTACTGCATGTGCAAGACCTATAAGTCAGCCTCTGGTCAAGCTGACAGTTTTAATCCTTTACCAGCCTCTTGCTTTTATCCCATTGTACCTTCCACGTGAATGACACAGCCTGACTCATGTGGCTTGGCTGTAAGCAAGCCTAATAACTTCAAGGAATAAAATAAGGAAGTTTAAAAATGCAGATATTGTTTCAGTTTCAGCATAAGAGAGACATAAAGAGAATTATGATGACTATGAAGAAGTGTGAGAAAATGCCCCAGATTTATGGATCTGTTAATGTTTACAGTAACATTATCCCATTATTATATTAGTTTTCACCATGGAAATTAAGGACAGGTAAGGTGACGACCTTACTATCTGCATGGAAATACGTACAAAGCAATTAGTCTTTCAAAAAATGTATTTTGAAATGCTGTTGAAAGGTATATTTTCTTACAGTTCTGATGAATTGGTAAGCATCTGAGTTTTTGGAGTTCTTTTATAGTTACTGGATTGAGAGAGCCGTTCTTTTTTTATCCTTTTACAAGTTCTTGTCTCAGTTGTAAAGTGCAATGAAAGCATGAGATCTATTTGCTAGTTTGAAATGTTCTGTCCTGCTAGCTCACTCTAGCTCCCTATTACAAATCCTCTAGCCCTGTTATGGGTTGCTAGGCAGAAGGGAAATAATGTCATTTGTTAAACAAAGCAGACAATGTCTTTCTTTGTAGACTTCACACATTCTTTCAGTGGTGTGAAATCCATGTTAACAATCAGCTCACAGTGAAAAGGTCCCAGTTAAGCATTACCACGAAAACCGTGGGGTCTGTGTACCATCTGAAGGCACAAAACCCAGCATTTTCCAAAACTTCACCTGGATCCTTAAACTGGTCAACGAGTTTGTTGCCAAGGTTTTCTGACCAGGAGAAGCAGAAACATGAACCAGCTGTGTGCAAGAAAGGAGGACACAGGACAGACATCTGGCAGGGATGGTGACACAGGTCCAGCCTTCCACTGGCTTAGTTTTTCCTTCCCTTACTCTCTGTTTGAGTTTTGCTGATATTTTTCGGGATATTTTAGATTTTTTTATTCCACTATAGTTTGGTCAAGGAGAAATCCTAGTTGCCCTATGATAGCTACCCTGTGCCCTCTGAACTCCACTTACTGCTGGGGTGCCCTGTGCAGTCCCAGCTGATAGACGGGCTTCATGCTTTGCTGAAAGAGTTCTGGGACTGATGGAGAGGGAAACTGCAGAAAATACCTTCTTATAAAGTTCTGTCTTTTGAGTTGTCTTTCCTTGCTGAAGCTTTGCCTTTTCCCTGCCTGGATTTCTTTGGAGGGAGGCAGTTCTTTGCCTTTGAAGGGAATGATTGCAGGAGAGACATACATATTTAAAGTACTCATATCTCAACTTTCAGAAGGGAAAGAGTGCAGCTCTTTTATGGAGACTGCACTGTGCCTAGATATATCTGACCTGAGGCTCTGTTGTTGTCAGCAATTATTTGCTATGTGCTGACACCATCATGTGCACGGAATGTTGCATCTCTCTAACAGCTTGAGCCATACCAGGGTGTGACAGCAGAAAGGAATATGAATAAAGCCTTAGTATCCACCTACATGACTTCTTAACACCCAGGCGGCAACATAATCCCCCTGAGATTCAAAGGTATTGCTTCAGCTTTAAGCATTAGGGGCTGACTGAGCAACTTACTTAAACCCAAGATCAGCCTCTCTGTTGCTGCTTTTTTGTTGCAGATTTACAAGACCAGAAAGTCCGGTCTTTTAGAGATAATTTAGTTTAATCTGTTTAAAATTCCCTGTTTTAATAATTGGTTTGAGTAAGTGTTCCTGAGTTAGAGGATATTTTTAAAGAAAAGTCAATTTTGATTTGCATTTCCAGGAAGACAGAATCCACCTCACAAATACAACTGCTTTGGAAGATAGCTGTGTTCATCATTAAATCTTTATTTCCATTTCCAGTTGAAGCTGATTTAATGCCTATTTTCAGTATCTGGATCTCATTCCATCTCAGCTAGTTTGAACAGCCCTCTCTCAAATGCACACTTCCTTCTTAGCACTTGCAGCTACAGACTGCTGTGAAGTTTCCCCAAGCCTTCTGTTTAATAGGCTCTATAGACTGGCTTAGTAATTTTACAGCAAAGATATTTTTTTTTCATTGAATCATTCTCCAGATATTTTTCTAGATGTTTCCATGATCTTGCTGGTGTTGCAGGTGGCACGACATCTCATTCCTGATCTCAGCACTGTCTAAAATAGGTCAGTATGATCCCATTGTTCTAGTTTATATATCCAACAACTGAGTTAGCCTCATTGGTCTCAGATTTGCACTGGGACAGGCGATTCGTCCATTGTCTAAAGGGAACTTCCCTTGTTTTTTTTAATGATTTCTTGCCAGAAGAGTCCCCATTTTATTTATATATTTATACAAATATAGATGTATGTATATGTATGTCACTATCTAGCTCTGGGGTCCTGAGAAGGAAGACTTACATACATGGGAGTGGAACTAAACCCATGGCAACTTGTTCACCTTAAATCACTATGTCAAACACCATCCCCCACCGAAGTGTTCTCCCAGGGACTTGGTGTCATACCATCTTTTGGGTTTCAACACATCACTGGTAGGAAGCCAGGCAATACAGATGAAACCACTGGCAGAAGGATTGCAGATCACCTACAATGCTGTTGTACAGTTATTCTCTACTGCATGCTTCCCCTCTCAAATTCTTTAATCTCTGCAAGTTGTGAAATTGAGCAGGATTTTTAAAATAAAAATCTGTAGTTCAGAGCAGGATATTGAAGCAGCTTTTACACGTTAACTTGATCTGTGGACTCAGTGGCTGCTGCTTCTCATTATGGCAGTGCTGCAGCTTCTCTAGCTGTGATGTGTGGATGCAGTCCAGGCCTGGCCAGATCTCACTTTTCTCTGAAGTAGTCACAGCCACCGTGTTCTATTCTTTGAAGTTGACTTTAGCTTTCCTTGGAGTGTGAAAAAAGCTCTAACGCTGCTGCTACTGCCTCCTAGAAGAGGCTGTGTGCACATGCATCCATGTTTTTCCTTGCAGCACACCCAACTGGCAATATAGGAGCAAAAGCAGCCCCATTCTGATCACGTTCATTAAACCCCATTGGCACTGACGGGGGAATGTGACACTCTATGTACAAAGACCATTAGGTACTGACCATCTCCTGGGTTATTAAAGGGACAACTCAGTCATCAAAGTCAACAACACACCAAGGGAGAAACAAATAATAAAAACAAACTGAACATAGGAAGACAGAGCAGGTATGAGCAGCCACTGCAGACTTCCTGGCCCCATCCTGTGGGTCACAGCAAGGTTGATCTCCACACTTGGCATCTACATTTCATGTGTTTGCAGTCACCAGAGTGGCTATGTTCCTTCTTACAGGCAACAGCAGGAAACCAGCCTCTTCTTAGGAAAGTTTCTTAGAACTGTAAGTAGCCTTTGCTGTTGAAATATTCCCCAGGAGACTGGGTGGTGTGTGCCAGGTGAAGATGTAATATGAGTGGTGTGATGTAGCTCCTGCGCCTACTCTTCAGCAAAATAGTGCCAGCCATGTCTCTCAGCAAAGTTTCATCCAGGCTTTGCTGGGAGATGGCATTTTATTTTTTGCTGCAGAGATAAAGCCAGCTCAGTTGTGAACACAGCAAAAAAGCCATGGTAACAAGTGTAAATGCTAAAGACCTGACATATGTGCTCAAAAGAGCAGATTGACTGTCAGCCCCATAATGAAAACCTTCAAGATATCTGACTGCCCATCCCCAGCCTCAAAACCAAAGGGTGGCCTTTGAAATCTGGGATGCAGGACTGGAATGAGGATCACGCACACCAGTGCTTTAATCTCTTTTTTGGTGGAAGACCTTTAGCTGATGTGGATGTCATTTGATCTGCCTGACCTTTTGGAGAAAAGTTGCTGGCTTAGAACTTACAAGTTGTTAATAATTTATTTCAAGAGAAGGTGCTGCAGCAACAAGGCAATGTCAGGGTAAGGGAGGGTTGGGTTTGAAATGGGAAACACGGTTGCCAAGGGTAGAGTTACTTTGAATGCCACTGGAGAAGAGCAAACTGGATTAAGGAGGGCAAAATAAAAGGAGTCATCCTCCTCTGCTTTCAATTGATTTCTACAAACCAAATCGCTTTGAATCTTTTTAGGATCTGGAAACATTATGATCCATTTTTAATCAAAATAAATTATTCTGGTTTCCAAACTGATCTAATGGTATTTTCTAGTCAGCAGAGGAAATACTGAAAATCTTGTATGAGATCCTGTTCTCATAAAATGCCCAGCCCAATTTTGTAAATTCAAGAGGTTTTGGCTAGGCCAGATAAGCTTTGGAGAAGCATCTGAATATTCACTCAAGCTGAACCCACACTCCAGACTGTGGTGAGAGCAGTTTCCTGCACTTCTGAGATTCTGATGCTTTGAAAAATTTTACTGACTCTGGAAGAATGAGGACAGTGAGAAAAAAACCTTGTTGCCCCTCTGTAGTTAGTCCATTGGGTAAAGAGAAGCACAGATGGTTGCCCAAAGGCTGATGGATGGGATAAATTCAGCATGGGTAATGTCCTCTCCCCAGCGGCATGCAAATGAGTAACCATGAAAGCCTCCAAGGTCCAGAGACCTCTTGGGAAATCATAGTTACAAAGGCTGCTTTGTTGGTGATGGTTTAAGGTAAAAATTGCCTAGTAATTGCTGCCACTCTTGCATATACAAGACATGTCTCCCACAAGAAAAAAATGTGCCTCCTATGCAGCCTCAGGGCTTCCCATCACATAATATTTGAGCATGTCCCAAGGAGTCAAAAATAACCCAAAAATAAATGTAAGAAAAAGGTATTGTTTCCTCAGCCCGGTAAGAACACAACAGCCTTTCAGGCTGGCTCTGACCTTGTGCTGGTATGGCTGAGGGCAGGACTGCATATTTCCGTGCATCTCTGAATCAATATTTTGACAAATTGCCATTTCTCCCTCTGGCTTACCCAGTTTGCTGACATGTTGATAGGCTCTCTGGTGTCAGGGCCGATAAGGGATTCATGTCAAGCTGCTCAGTAATGCTCAAAGTCTCCTTTGATTATTTTGGACCCACTCAATGCAGAGCAACATTTCCCATCTGGGAACTATTAGCATATGCTAAGCAGTTGTTAACATATGCTAATGGTGTCTGGAGGTTTTCAAAGCAACCTTGAGTGACCAAAACGTGCAGAATGGCTGCACAGGAACTTCTGAGTCATCCTATAGGTCTCAGCAAGAGATTCGAGACACCAAGCCAGACTCCTCAAACAGTGCCCAGTGGCTTCACAGACTCACTTGCTCCCTTAAAGGAAGGCTGTAAAGGCAGAAAGCAATGGCCTTCAGAGGGACCGGCTCTGGATCTGGACCATCAATGAGGCTAGCAATGTAGGTAGCTACTGCAAGAGATCTGAAGAAAAACAGAGGGTTTTTTTTTCAGAAGCAGCAAGCAGCTGAGAGGATTCTTGTTGCATGGGAGGCTGCAGGAGGTATCAGGGCTTGATGGAGGTCACTCTTCAAGACAGGAGTTTTGTGCCCATCACTGAGGTAAGACACACAAACATCCCATGGAGAATCAAACAATGAGAAAGTCCCCTTCACATGACTGTACAATACTGAACCACTAGGTTTTCCCTTTGTTATAAAATCCTTTCTTTAGTATCAAACATTAACTGTGCTATCATCATTCTTATGTTAACAAGTTCTTGCCATTAGCTCAGTGTCCACAAGTCTGAGGCATGGGGTTGTTGTTAGCACCCCCAGTCCCCGTCTTAGGAACCAGTGTGGGCGCTCATGGCAGAGCCATAAGTGTTTAGCAAATACTGTACTAAGAACTTCAGGCAAATACATGTTGAGGTCTGTAATCAAAGAATCATAGAATCATAGAATGGTTTGTGTTGGAAGGGACCTTAAAGATCATCTAGTTCCAACCCCCCCTGCCATGGGCAGAGATGCCTTTCACTAGACCAGGTTGCTCAAAGAGCCATCCAACCTGGCCTTGAACACTGCCAGGAATGGGGCATCCACAACTTCTCTGGGCAATCTGTTCCAGTGCCTGACCACCCTCACGGTGAAGAACTTCTTCCTAATATCTAATCTAAATCTACCCTCTTTCAGGTTTATAGCCATTACCCCTTGTCCTATCACTATGTGCCCTTGTAAAAAGTCCCTCTCCAGCTCTCTTGCAGGCCCCCTTCAGGTACTGGAAGGCTGCTATAAGGTCTCCCCAGAGCCCTTTCTTCTCCAGGCTGATCAGCCCCAACTCTCTCAGCCTGTCTTCATAGGAGAGGTGCTCCAGCCCTTTGATCATCTTTGTGGGCCTCCTCTGGACCCTTTCCAACAGCTCCATGTCCTTCCTGTGCTGAGGACCCTGGAGCTGGACGCAGTACTGCAGGTGGGGTCTCACCAGAGCGGAGCAGAGGGGCAGAATCACCTCTCTCGACCTGCTGGCCACGCTGCTTTTGATACAGCCCAGGATACAGTTGGCTTTCTGGGCTGCAAGAGCGCACATTGCCGGGACATGTTGAGTTGCTCATCAACCAACAATCTCAAGTCCTTCTCCTCAGAGCTGCTCTCTATCCATTCTCTGCCCAGCCTGTATTTGTGCTTGGAATTGCCCTGACCCAGGTGCAGGACCTTGCACTTGGCCTTGTTGAACTTCATGAGGTTTGCATGGGCCCACTTCTCCAGCCTGTCAAGGTCCCTCTGGATGCCATCCCTACCCTCCAGTGTGTTGACCGCACCTCACAGCTTGGTGTCATCTGCAAACTTGCTGAGGGTGCACTCAATCCCACTGTCCGTGTCGCCGACAAAGATATTAAAGAGTGCTGGTCCCAATACCAACCCCTGAGGAACACCACTCATCACTGATCTCCACTTGGACATCGAGCCATTGACCACAACTCTTTGAGTAGGACCATCCAGCCAATTCCTTATCCACTGAGTGGTCCATCCATCGAATCCATGTCTCTCCAATTTAAAGACAAGGATGTTGTGTGGGACAGTGTCAAATGCTTCCTTGTGTCAGCACAAACATCGATGGGTCAAAAGTTCTTTTCCAAAAATGTTGGTCAGATTTTTCGAAGTTTTTTAATTTGCAGGAGCCTAGAAATTTTCTGGTGGAAATGCAAACTCCCATAAACTGAACTTAAATCTAATGATATGATGATAGATGTGCTTCTTTTACGTACCTTTCTATGTATCCCTGAAAAAAATGTTTGAAGAAAATACTGTAGAGAGAAGCCGAGTTTCCCACAACCACCTTCTCTTCCAGAGTAATCGGCTCTTTTCTTCAGTCCAAATCAGCCTTCTAGAAGATACAGTTTAGTCTTACCTACGTTTCTGAGCAACTTCTGCCCCAGATTTTTCATCTCTAAATAACCAGTCCCAACACGAGATCCCAACTTCTATCGCTACCCATGATTGTTCTGCATTTTGAAGCAGAAGCTGGCACATGCAGTCAATGCCTATAGACAATGTCAGCACTGCCAAGAAAATTAAACAATAAAAAAAGCTAACATTACAAGCATAACACCTGACTTTGACATCTTAACAGCAAACAGCTAAGGAAATGCTGGAATTAAAGTTAGCTGTGGAATTTCAACTCTGTCCTCTGCTATAAAATACCTTTTTATTATGTCCCACTAGTCAAGATCTGCCCTAAACCAAGAGTTATCGATTTTCTAATGCAATTTTTTTCCCATGGCACTCTGTCTTTATAGCTGGTCTTTAATTCATTTTTACAGCATCATTCAGAGGTGAAGGAAATGAGTCCCTTTCTACTGAACACCTGTGAAGATTAATGTAAATTAATTCATTTTGGTGTCTGGGCTGAGGCTGTACGTTTCACACATTAGATGTGGCAGGCAAAAATGCTGACCCTGGGCTATGTGACTCATTCCAGGGAACCAAGCTCTCAGGTGAGAAAAGACTTCTCTGTCCTCTTTCTCTCCCGCTTCATTTCACCCATCCTCCACAGCCACCATGTCCCTCTGCCTCCCACCACTGCCCTGCCCTCCACCACATGCTGCTGTTTCACATCCACATGCCATCCTTGGTCCTGTCCTTCTGCTTGTCTTGTCGGGAGGATTCCTGAGTCTTTCCCTTCCTCATCACCACCCACACATTTGGCTCTTGTCTTTTCTGCATTTGAGTCCAGGAATTTTTCTTCTCCACGTTGTCTCACCCCAATGAATATCACTGAGAGTGCAAAAGAGACAGACTCCTGGCTCTTCTTTCAGGTGCCTGGCCCTGTCGTAGGCTGTGGAAGTCTGCAGCTGAAACTGCAAGGGAAGTCCTGCTTGACCTGAGGTTGAAACCTTGCTCAGAGAAGATGAAAACTTCAGGGGTTCGATTGCTAAAATGAAAGGAATCTCTTAGTTATCCACTGAGCGGGGTTCGATTGCTGAAATGAAAGGAATCTCTTAGTTATCCACTGAGCATGTGCAAATTCAGCTTTCCAAAGGAATATAACATAGCCAAATTTGGGCAGATTTTCAGGAGGGCAAAAGGGATATCTCTGATGAAAGGCAACCCTTCCTGCTCCAAGGAAGAGGGGTGCCAGAGCTTTTCAAAGAAAAGGTCACAACTGCTTTTTAACTTGGACAAAACAATGAATTTTTCCTTACCCTCATTATTGGAAACGGCTGAGTTTGTGGCCATTTTCCAAAAACTTCAGCCTGAGGCAGATACCTGGCATGGAAAATTTCATTCCAAACGGTTATAGTTTGGCAATGTTGTAAGCACTTGAAAATAGGGTCTTACAATGCAAGGGATCAAGCTTTCACTGTAATGTGAAAGGCCAAGCCACTGGTCCTGCCTCCAGCCACAGCCCAACACCTTGCTTTGTCACCCATACTGCAAACAAAGCAGTGATGTACGTTCAAGGCAAGGCTGAATGCCTTTTGGGGGTTTGTGTTCTGGCCAGAAGAAAATTACTGGGGTCAACACTGAAGAAATGGGTTAAGGTGAACTCTCTGTAATGTAGAGGGGTTTCCTAGCATAGAGGGGCTTTGGACAGCACAGTTTGCAGAGCTCCTTTCTGAGTTCTGCTTGTCTGCATTTACACACATTCATCCTTTTCAAATAAAGGCAGTTTTCAGTTTCCTGACACGTGTCAGCAGTAGCTTATCCTGCATTGTCCTGGTTTCCAGCTACCTTGAGTTGGTCTGTCATTACCATTAACTCAGCCATCCATTTCCTTCTTTTATCACAGCACCACTGCCACCTCTCCCTTGTCATGTTCTGGAGGAATGAATGCATAGACACTGGCAACCCACAAGCAAAATTAGTGCAGCTAGCTGCTGATCCTGTGTAGCGTGTGATTTTCCAGGGATAGCCCATCAGCCCTCTCCCAGTGTATCCTTTCCTGAGTGCCAAGCACAGTCCCTGGCTTTATGGTTGCATTTCACACGCCATGGCAGATGCATGGGCCATATTCTGCAGGCATAGACCAATTCCTGGAAAAGGCAGAGGAATCATGAGTGGCTAATGAGCTCTGACTGAGTTACAGATATTTCACATCTGCCATGTATGAATCAGAATGCAGTATCTGCCCCCATGGCCAGTGGTTGGCAGCTCAGAGTACCTCAAGACAAGTGAACCATGCCAGAAATTCAGGCATCCTCTGCTGCCGTTATGAGACCTGAGATCACTTTATGTTAGTGCTTCACCGTGTAGGTATGCTGTCGTCACTGAACACCACTGCATTGGGTCCCCTTGGAAAGATGTGTGTCCTTTGCACAAAGCCCAGCATGGTGGATGTTATGGCAGGGCACACTGCCTGTGTAATACTGGCTCTGTTTGCACAGGTGCTGGATGGCTTTAGAGCCTGGATCCTTGGATGATGTGAGCATCCAGGAGGTCTTCTGTGGCTTATGGAGTCTGCTGGGAGGCGAAGGCTTTCAAAATGAAAACCTCTTTAGAATTGCTGAAACCTTCATAAGTAACAGTCCTTATCTGCATTAAAAGGTTTTCTTACTGCCTAAGTTATTTCACAGATTCTTTTTGAATAGTGGCAGAGAAATATCAAAATTTGAATAGATAATCCCTTCCTTACTGTCAGTTTACTGGGACAACAGAAAGGGGTCAAAGGCAATGGGTGCAGTTGTGCTGTTGGTGAAATCCAGCACTGCCTGGATTGCCTGAGGAATGGGTCTGGCCATTTATTTTTCTAAAGATGCTGGAAACTACCACACAGGAGCCCATATCTGTTTTGTGAAATGAATAGTTATATTTATTACCAGGAAGGTCAAAGGGAGGGGAAAGCTGGCTGATGGTGTGCAGGTAGTGAGAAGGGAAGGGGGAATATTTCCAGTACTGGTGAAAAGAGAATTAGAGGTAATCTCCGCAGCATCTGAGTAAAATCAGAGCTGATTAAAAGCAGAAGAAAGGAGAGAGGCAAGATGAATAAAACAAGAAAGGATTGAAAGTATAATAAAACACAACAGAACTGGTGCAGAAACACCAGCCTTTTATCTCATGCCTTGTGTGAAAACAAACCTATTTTCCAGCGGAAGGAATAATAACCAGAAGTTGTTTTAGGAAGGTCCATGCAGGCTGACGGGCCCACCACCACGGCGAGCATCACCCCGAGGCAGCGCAGCAGCTAGATGGCACCGCCGGCTGTGCTATCGCCCCTCGCCTCTGCTCCCAACAGCGCTCGATGCAAAGGCTCTCAGCTTGGCTTGCCCAGATATTGTTTTTGCTAAAGGCTGTGGCTTTGGATTGAAGAACGAAGAAGATGGTAAATTTTACTCAGAAGATTCAGCAAGACGAAGATCCCAAACGACCTGGTGATACAGCCTGAGATCTCACTGACAGGCCCATGTTTCCAGTCTTTGCTGAGTAATTTCAATGCTCTCTGGACCACAGGTGTTTTCTAAAAGAGTTGTAAAGATTTCAAAAGAGACAATGCCATTGTGAAAAATGTTTTTTTTTTTCCCTGTGGTGCCATAAGGACAAAAACAAGTTTTTGTCCATCTGTCTGAGGGAGGCTAACTGCTCCCCAGTCTTCTTTTTCACATCTTTACATCTCTACTTAGCTGTTACTACATCAATAGCAGAGTAACAGCAACAGCTCACAAACTCAACAGGCGACTGTTCCAGCCATGCTGAAGTCCTGCATTGGTCCACTGAGGTAGGTACAGTCACATTCATGAGACTGTGTGGAGTGTGTTGCTGGTGGACATTGTAACACTGCTTTCTATCCGGGCATGATTTTGATCTCTAGGAGCTTCAGACCTGAGACTGAGCTTTCCCAGGGTCAGGCTATTGATCAGATCATGACCCTGTCTGTGACATGAGATTTTAACAAACTGCCTCTATAATAATAAGATCGGTTGCTGGAGTGAGAAGCAAAGAGAGGATTTCTGTTATATGTTGGGTTTGTAATCATCAGAAAAGCACAGTTTGCTGTGCTTTTAAATTCTCTTCAAATCTCTTCTGCAATTTCTTTCAGTTACTTTCCCCCTATTTCCCACTCTCAGCCACTGTATGCATTTTCTGTAGAGAGCTACTAGCAGGAGCCAGCTACAGAGATCCAGGAAGAACTTAGGAAGTAAGAACGTGTGTCCAAGTGACATCTGGGCACCTTACCTATCAGCTGTGTCTCATGTGTGACATGCATCCAGCCCATCCTTTGCTCCATTGTGCATGCAGCCTGTCTCTGTTCTCCTGGGTGCCAAGCCCATAGGGCAGCTCTTGCTTCTTGGTCCTCCTAAGCAGGATGATATTAAGGAAATAGCCTCCATTCTTGTCTCCTGACTTCTCTCAGGGTGCTGTGGGTGTCACGGAGGTCCTACGGGAGGTTGGTCAGGGTCATTAAGGCTTACTGGTGCCCTCAGGGCCCTGACAACTGCCTTAAAGAGTCAACTGCTATCTACAGGTCTTTGCAGCAGCTTCAGGGACTGTGGGGATGATTATTTTTCTTAACTGCGGGACAGAGGTGGAAAGGACCCACATGAAGAAATCCCCAGAAAAAAAACCAAAACCAAAGCCAATGCACAAACCCCCAACCCTTGGCTTTGCTTTTGGGAACTATTTTGTTCAATTCTAACTTGAGAAATTCCAGTCATAGCCCAAATATAAGCCATGCCACAGAGACATCTGCTATCTGCAAAATGGTGTCGCTCACCCATGACTTTTAGAGAAAGGGGCAAGAAATTAATTATGGGCTGAATGAAGCCAAAATAAGATCCCTATGGTCTGTGAGTCACAGTGTATTAAGTATAGTGAAAAATTCAACATGTTCCCTCTCCCACAACTCCACCCCCTTGAAAAAAGCCCTGTGTACAAGCTACGTGCACTGCATGGGGAAGTGTTGAGGGGTCCCATCCTACCACTCATCAGGCAATTATCCAAAATGCAAACCCACCCCTCCGAGATAGGGCCAGGATTGTTACACAAGTGAAATAAAATACAACTGAGCTCCAACAGAGGAAGAATCTGGAGGCAATCTGGTCCAATACCAAACAAATCACCATTTCTCATTTATTGAAAGGTTTTCTTGGCGATGATCAACAGACTGAAATATCCTTCCTCCCTTGTGCCCCTGAACCCTGTGTGAACAAGCTCAAACTCATCTGTTCCAGGCTGCAGAAGAAAGGTCACTGCTCCAGTCTTCGAAGTGCAGGCAGTGCATCTGGAGGAGCACAGATCTGCTCAGGGAGCTTGGAGAAGATGCTTTGCAACTGTGCCATCCCTTGCCAAGACTCTCTTGCTTTTCCCTGCAGTTTCCAGGCAAAGTTTCTGCAAGCGCATGACCATAGAATCATAGAATCATCAAATTGTTTAGGTTGGAAGAGACCCTTAAGATCATCAAGTCCAACCATTAACCTAGCACTGCCAAGTCCACCACTAAACCATGTCCTCAAGCACTGTATCTATACCTCTTTTAAATATCTCCAGGGATGGAGACTCAACCACTTCCCTGGGCAGCCTGGTCCAATGCTTCACTACCCTTTACGGTGAAGACATTTTTCCTAATATCCAACCTAAACCTCCCCGGCGCAGCTTGAGGCCGTTTCCTCTCATTCTATCACTTGTTACTAGGGAGAAGAGACCGACCCCCACCTCGCTACAGCCTCCTGTCAGGTGGTTGTAGAGAGCAGTAAGGTCTCCCCTCAGCCTCCTCTTCTCCAGGCTCAACAACCCCAGCTCCCTCAGCCGCTCCTCACCAGACTTGTGCTCCAGACCCTTCACCAGCTTCATTGCCCTTCTCTGGCCATGCTCCAGCACCTCGATGTCCTTCTTGTAGTGAGGGGCCCAAAACTGAACACAGTACTCGAGGTGTGGCCTCACCAGTGCTGAGTACAGGGACACTATCACCTCCCTGATCCTGCTGGTCACACTATTCCTGATACAAGCCAGGAAGCCATTGGTCTTCTTGGCCACCTGAGCACACTGCTGGCTCATATTCAGCCAGCTGTTGGCTGGGCAGCTCTCCAGCCTCTCTTCCCTGAGCCTGTAGCATTGCGTGGGGTTGTTGTGACCCAAGTGCAGGACCCAGCACTGAGCCTTGTTTAACCTCATACAGTTGGCCTTGGCCCATTGATCCAGCCTGTCCAGATCCCTCTGTAGAGTTCTGAGCCAGTAACCAGCATCAAATTAAAAAGAAAAAACAGAGTAAGCAGTTTATCTCAGCTGGGGAAGCTAAAATATCTCTGCAGTGGGATGTACTCCTTATGTTTTATTTGCTGTGGCTACCTCACCTTAGGAGGGAGCTGTGTAAGCCAGGGTGTGAAATCCAAAGAGAGGGCAGTGTTTCCACGTGCTTGTTGTCCCTCCTCTTGCTGCACATGTCAGCAGTTCCCCCTCACCAGCTTGCTCTGTTCTTCACCCTCACTCTTCCCTCCCAAGGCAGCTCATTTCCCTTCTGGCTCAAAGACATCTCTCTCGACATCTCTGCAGTTTACTGCAGCCCAGCTTCCTTCCCCCTGCTCTGTCTGTCAACTCAACCACTCTTTCCAGAAGGCCAAGAAATCTTCCTGTACAGGCTAAAAAAAAAATCCTCTAATCTAGGCTAAAATCCTTTCTTAACCCTGGCTAGAAATAAACTCAAACCCTTGGTTCAACAGATTACCCTCTAGGGCTTCTACAACCCTGCCCATGGTTGCAGCCCCAGCAGTGAGTGCTCATGTACCCCCTGCCAGGAGCAACCTCATGGCCTCTTGTCCTACCAGCCCTGATTGGTGACACCTGCCATCCAGTGACGTCCTTAGCTCAGAATGAGACCCTGTGGTTTGAGCTGGAAAGTAAAACACAGCTTCTTACCAGAAACCCTGTGTGTCATGCTCTTATTACATATTTAAATCATAGGAAACTTTTATCACTTTCAGTTGGTGGAGAAAAAAATGTTCATTTTAAAATACCCAAGAGATGTGGTCCAGGCAGTTTTACATAAGGGTATGAATAAGCATTTTTTGGAAAGACATGAGGAGCAGCTCTTTCCTCATCCTGCACCTTGGCTTGTTACTTAAAATTGCTCTTTGAAACTTCTATTTCTGTAAACAAAGCTCTTGTCTTACATGGAGATACTTAAACCCTGGACTCCTTTCTCATTCTCTTAACTAGACCAGAGAGACACCGTGAACGATTCCCCTTGAAGAGTGGAACTCCCTGCTGCTGGCGGTGGCTCAAGCACTTACTACAAGGGGAAAAGGGTGCACATCTGTGCTGTGGTGGGGGCAGCAAGGACTATAGCCAAGCCTAATCTGCGTGCTCGGCCCTCCAACGTTGCAGCTGTATCTCATACCAATGACACAACGCTCTCTGAGCACAGCAACAGGATGGCGCAAACTTGCCACAGCAGCCCTTAAGCGCTCTGAGGTCCAAGATTCACTGTTCTCCTCCAACAATTGCTGAAATAGATCCAAATATATTATGAGAAGTGATGTTACATCAGTTTAAACAAATTGCTTTTAGGGTAAATGTTCATTTTTGCATTTAGGCTGGTTTGGAAAACATGTTTGTGTTGTTTTTTTTTTAAAGTGTGGTCCAGGGTGAAAAATAACTTTTTTGGTTATTGAACGAAAAAACTCATAGTATCAAGGGATAATTGTTTCCAATACATGTAGGTCAGGGTTAACATTGAGTAATTCTTAGCTAGGGTAGTTAATGACTATGATATGCAAAGAATTTCTGTTTCCAAACCAATACAAGCCAAAGGTTCTCCTTAGCAGCATCATAAAATCATTATGAAGTCCCTTGGAGAAGAAAAGGGATAAATGTGCATGTAGACTTTATTACTTAAAAATCTTTGCCTGTTACGATTTTCTTTTTTTTTGTACTGGGTTGGAAGAAAGGCAAGGTCTCTCTTTGTCCAATCAGCCCGTGCAGAGATCCCCCCATTTTGAAAATATGGTGACAAAACTTGGTGAAGTTATTTTTGGATATTGACCAAATCTTTGTTTATTGCTTTCAAGAGTGACCAGCCTGAGAAAGAACGCGCAGATGTTTAACTTACAGTTCTGCTTTGCTGTGCCATTCTGACAGCTCCATGAAATGCTATTTCTTTTTGTAGATAAGCCATTTATTTTTTGTTCGAATGACATTATGCCTCTCAGTCCTTCTTCCAGTTGCCACCAGTGCTGATCGTGTTAAAAAAAATCAACAAAACTTCCCCCCATCTAAGCAGTAATCCATCACCTTCATTGGGATGCTCACATTTCCTTCCATCTCCTTAAACTTTATCAAAGAGCTAAAAGGAAGAGCATGGAGGAAAAAAGTCTATATGAAGCTGCCTTGCTTGTCTGAGGGCCTGTACTGTATAGTAACTGTGTGTTTGCTGGTGGTGAGGTGACCAACACCACAAAGGATGGAGCTGTAATGAAGAAAGCCTTATGCATGGTTAGGCATGGGCACTAGCATAGCAGAACAGATTTTGGAGATCTGGACCTACTCTTAGCACCCATGGATGAAATCACAAGACGCAAAATGGCTGGCCAGCATGTTTTTGTGGAAAAGTCATCAGTGAAACCTTGCATTGAGGCATCCTATGGGTTTTTTTCCGCATATATTGTGCAAATGTGTATTTCACAGGTTTTTGTACAATAGGGAAGAAAACCTTGCTGTGGGGCAATGGAGGAAAGCGGAGAGACCGAAGCCAGCTCTGAGGAACTAGACATAAAGGAATTATATGAGCCCACTGAAGAGACGTTGACCTGATCCAATAGTAGTGGATAAGGATCTGTAGAGAGGGGAAGTGGAACATTCCTTGCTTTTTTGTGTATTTCTACTACACATGCAGGTTGAATAACAACATTTAGTAATATTTCTAAGCAACTGCTGTAAGCTCCAACAGGAACATATGGTGGAATGTGCTTTGCTGTTGTACCTTTCCTCATTTTGAACCTGAAACGTTTGTATGGAGGTAATCACCACCACACTGGATTTCCTTGGGAGTGAAGAGGAATGGGTAAACATGTTTCTCAGGCTGATGCTGGGCCTGAACAAGTTGGGAAAGAAATGGTAATATGAAGGGGTATTGGCTATAGCTCTGTGGGTAATTGTCCACTGGGCACAGAGACGGCTCTTGCCAACACTCTGGTCATTTGCTCCAGAGCAGTTTGTAACAGCTAGATTTGATGCCAAAGAAGCAGTATGAGTCACAGTGAATTTCACATTTCCCACTTCAAGATAATAAAAGTTGTCCCCCATTTTCACCGTGGAGCCCTTTCATGCCATCTGCAGAGGGTCAGTCTGTCGGGGAGCATTAGTGCAGCTCCAGACACGTTGCACAGCACCTGTGGTTGCAAGAGGAGGAAAATAGGGAAAGGAGGCATGAGTGCAGGAATAGGGCTTAAATGTTTTCCAGCTGGATGGTTAAGGCAGATGTGTTGCTCCTGGAGGTGAGTAACTCCTAGAGGAAAAGCATACTGCAGGTACCTGGGAGATTTCTAGCAATCACACTGAAACACTGAAGATTATGCATAAGGAAATGGTATCAGGACTGTGCCTGGGGGAAAGAAGGGCATTTCCATTCAAGTCACTGAGATATTTTGGAAGGAAAGGAGGGTTATCCATAGAGTCTGTGCATCCCGTGCTAAAAAAGAGCAAATTCCCTGGGTCAGGAACTCTTCCTCCACTTCTCTCTTCTGTTCAAGCATAACGTGACCTTTTTTTTTTTCCCTTCAGCATGGAGAGGCTCAGAGTTCCTAACTAAAGAAAAGCTTATTGAAGTGTTTGGATTATATCACTGTATATTGTGAAAACTTTCTCTTTAAAATAACAGCAGACCAAGACTGTCATTGAAATAGGCACTGGATTGTTGGCAAAGGTTTATTTTATGCTGTCAAAATTTATTTTAAATGCTTAGGTTTGTGGTTTTGTTTACTCTCAGTGAAATGCATTTCAGCTGTTTTGTTGTTTTGCCGTAGTCAGACTTCTGCCCAAAGGCTGTAGGGCGGTCTTCTTTTAAGGCTTGAAAATGTTTGTGAAGTAAATTAGCTTCCTTTAAAGACCATACTTTTGTTTACCTTCCCCCTAGAAAGTCACTTTCTTTTAAAGGATGATGTGGTTTGGGCACTGTGGACATATAAAAAGTGTAATTGTGTAATGCTGCAGTTCCTGCCCCTTCCTTCCCCTCTGGAGCTCCCATGGCATCGCAGGGTCTTGCTTTCATGCCACTGTGCCCGCAGATAGTGGTCACCAAGAGTATGCAATACCGATACCTAATGAAATTACTACAATGAAAGACAGAAGTGTGAAAGTGGTGTAAATCATTGCCATGAGTTTACTTTTTACATAGCGAACCCCAAAAGAGATGTACTGAGAGTGTCTGCTGCTTGCTGTAAGATGCTGGCTTCACAAGCAAAGAGAAGTGCTGCTTTCCTCTCTCCTTCACATAGAAAATACTCCATACTAAGTAGAGGGGATACCACAATATGCAGTGAATAAACTGCCTGCCCAATGCTGATCCCCACTTCTCCTTGGTGCACAGAGAAAAACGGATTGGAAACATTTTTCTGCATAATCAGACCTTGGGCTTTGATTTCCTAGTGGGATAAGAGAAGTAAAGTCCATGAGGAATATAAAAAAATTAACAAGGTGCTTTGGGGTCAGTCAGTCTCCCCCTGCTATATTACTGGTACTTGTGTGGATTAGGACCGAGGTTAGAAGGTGAGAGAGTCCTCCAGGAATGGCTGTCCTAAAAGGACAGTGGATATACTTGTTGGGAGAGGTTGATCCTGATCTCTAGGCATGACATGTGAACCAGGAGAGTGCCTTTGAAGAAAATTTCCTGTTTGTCCCTGCGTACTGTGATTTGATTTACATCATGGAGCAGTCTTGGGGTGTATGAACTGGGCTCCTTTTAGGTTATACTAAGCTGCAAGAGCCTCAAGTGAGATGCAAGCACAAGTGAGTATTTGGTCTCTGGGACCAGACCAGAGCTAGTCCTAAGTAAAGACACCCTACCCTGAAGGGTGTACAGTGCAAATGCTGGGTGCTCAGCCCCAGCTCCTTCACTTTGCCAGATCACTCCCCATTATAGACATGGCCAGTGTGAACTTCCCTCCTTTTCTTTTATTATTCCCTGTACCCAATGTAAAGGCTGTCCCAGGGACCTGCAGACTGGAGGATGACTCAGGGTTGACCCTGCCAGGATAGCACTCTTGGAAGTTGCTGTCCCTGTGGGAGAAATGTGGTTGGGGCTAGAAACTCAAAGAAGGGAAGAAGGAGCCTGGTGTGTGGTTATGGCTTGACTGCTTACCAAAAGATTTTACTGGTGCATGCTGAGTAAGCCCATCGCTTTGGCGACCCCGTTTGCAGAGGGTAATGGCTAATTAAAGGGTCTTTTCCTTGCACTTGACTATTTTTTCCCTATCTAGCCATGGCCTGGGGAAGGTCAACCAGGGAAGAACATGGAAACGAGGTGCAGAAGATCTTTAAATAGCCACTGGTTTGGCACACTCAGAGGCCTCAATCTCAATAATGAACATGTTTGTGCTCTCTTTGTTTTTATTTTTGTTTGTTTGTTTTCGACCTGAAAGGTGTCAGAAAGCCTTGCATTCTCTTTCTTTCTTTTTTTTTTTTTTCCTTTTGGCATATTTTTAACATTGAGGAAAAATGAACTCATGAACTTCTAACCTTCCAAGAGACCATAAACTGAGAGAGGAGATTCTAATCTGTTTCAAATCTTGACAAGGACTGAATTTAGCAGGAGGCAACAAACAAACTTGGGAGGAGGCAGCTGTAACAGCCACAGGAATTCCTGTTTGTTCCACCAAGGTCTTAATCATGTATCCAGCTTTGTAAGTTGCAAGAGCTTCTACACTTTTCCTTCACAACATGGAGGTCAGTCTTTCCATGAAGAGGCTATTTATCCATCTTAGATGTTGAAAAAACTATATACAGTGCTGAAGAGGGTCATGGTCCCATCTACATGTGAAGAAAGAGCTCTTCTTGTTATGTATAAACAGGGAAAAAGCATCTGCTGTATTTCTATAAAACTCATGCTAGCATGGAGGACACTGATGTTCACGGTACTTAAAAAACACTTTCAAGAGTTCACATTATTGCCAATACGCGTAACGAAGACTTGTTATAATGTCTCAAAAAAGGTTCACAAAACTTTTTGTGACAGCTTCCCATATGGTTAGAGAACCCCAAATACACTTAGCTTTTCTGCTTGGATATTCTTCCACTGAAGATTCCCCGAGGAAGTTTCATTGCTTAATTTTGGCAAAGATGATTAATTTTATGTCCTTTCAGTTTGTCCTCTGAGGAACAGTGATAAAAAAGCATGATTTTTATTAAAATTATTCCATCCCAGTTCTCACCCTTGATTGCACATTTCTGATCTTCTTTCACAACATACTTCACTGATTTCTTTGAAATTCCTTGTTTAGAAAACAATAACTCTTGGAACAATAAAAAAATCTGAAACATTTAAACTCAAGTTCAGGCCTAACTTGTACTTGATTTGAAGGGAGG
Source organism: Nipponia nippon (assembly GCF_047370975.1). Classification (NCBI taxonomy): domain Eukaryota; kingdom Metazoa; phylum Chordata; class Aves; order Pelecaniformes; family Threskiornithidae; genus Nipponia; species Nipponia nippon. The sequence continues at coordinate 1,507,992 of NW_028262357.1, read as the reverse complement.
AGTGGTACCTATGACTCAGTAAGTTTTATGGCATATTTTACACAGTGATTTACAACTGATGGGAATTAGTTAATACATCGGCCTTGTAATATCTGGGGGTTATACATGAAGAAGATGGTTCTGTGTTTTTAAAGGAACCTGATATCTCATGTAGAAGCCAACTCATGAATACTGCTGTATTCATCACATGCATAAATATTGCCAGCATATTTTTCTTTAGTTTTGAATGAGGAACTCAACCTACAAAGCATTTCTGCCAGGATTGCATGCTGCTTTTTGATAGCTAGTCATAGCTGTGCAGGCATACACAGAGCACCAGGAATTAATGTTACAATCTTGTTGCTGGGCTTCAGTGTTGTGGCTGCATCCTCTCCCCACCAATCTGGTCCCTGTGCATGCAGGGATGTCTGTGCTTGCTTTATCCATAAAGTATTTTGAACTACCAACCAATCAACCAACACTGTTATTGGTTTCTCCTTTCCTTTCTATGACTACAGCTATGTTCTGTAAACTGTATCTTCTGATGTGTTATCCAGAAAATCAGGTTAGTAAATAGTAGTGAACAGGGAAAATATTGGTCTTATGTTTGATACTGAACAGATACCTTAGTGCAGTCCAAGAGCTGCTTTAAAGCTTCCTGGCACAATATTATGATTTGAACTTTTGACACTACCATGAATGTCACATCATGTTGCAAATGGCAGAACTGCATATTGACAAAAAATATTTATGACTCTCTTAGGAAGACTGCAATCAGGAATTGTTGAAAAACTGAAGCTTAGTATTTGAGAGTTTTCCTTACTTAGAAATCAGCAAGTTTAGTGCCATGTTTATTGTTTATAATGTTTCCTAAGGACTTGAAAGAAGCAAATATATATAGGATATTTTCTAAAAAAAAAATCAGATTTTTAATCAGCTGTGCACAATAAGAGATTCTTCTCATTCAGAAACAGAAACTTCTTAAGAGTGAACAGTTTCTCTAAAACAGTGAAAATTGCAGTTATTTCTTGCAAGAAAGCTTGAAACTCCAAATGAATGCATAACTAACTTTTTTTACAGCTGTTGACTCTACATGATATTTTTGCTTCTTGGGAGTTATTATTCAGCTACTAATACAAAAAATTGTATCAAAATACACCTTCTTTCTCTTGAGAGAAGCAAACACAGACGATGCTGCTAGTCAGAAACCATACTCACTTGCATCATATGTTCAAAATTTTCCAGGCTGTTAGACTTTTCAAGCAGAATTTTCAGTCTATTTAGGGTATACTCATTGTAGTTATGATACTTAAAAATGAACATGAGGCTTGTTTAACAAAAGAGGAATACAGTCTTCCTATGTGTGAAGGGGACACAGAAGAACTTGACTGTAAGGAGAAGACGTCTACTTCTGGGCAAGAGCTACAATGGCAGGTTCTCTCTAATGGTCCATTTTGTTAACCTTCAGATTTCAAAAAAGCTGGAATCTGAGAAATGGGACATGGTAAAAGCTTGAGCTTGCCTTGAGCAGTCAGACAACAACTAAACCCAAAGTTTCTTTTCAGGCAGACTTTGGAGCAGGGAATGAACTCCTGAGCTAAAGATTGTGCTTCTCCAAGAATCCTTTAAACTGTCAGTAATTCTGGGAAAGAATCAGCTTTTCTGAAGATCAGAGTGACCAGGAACCTCTCCTTCTCCAAGAGCTTCTCTACTCTTCTTCTGGCCAGCCCCTCAATAGACCACTCAGAGAGCTGGAGTGTGCTGGGAGGCCACCCAGCTGGCTCAGTGCCAGAGAAACTGAAGAAATCAATACTTCTTTCTTCAGATTCCACCAGGAATCCCATGAGTTTCAAAAGAAATACATATATGCTCCTGATGAGAAAAAAAATAAGCTTTACAGAATACTGAAAAAATTAAAATTCCAACCTTTGTCCAACAAAACCTGTTTGTGTGTGCAGCAAATCCAGTGTGAGCAACACTATCTTTGTCTCATTTTGTAATGTTATTGTATTGATCTCTTTGGGTGGAGTTATTTTAATCTAACTTTTATAATGTAAAAATGTTCAGCTACACTGGTAAATACGAATACTCCATAGCCTTGAGCAGTAATTGTTGTATGACATTATCTTTTTAATCCTAGTGTTAGCCCTAGAACAGGATTTCGTTGAAGGAGTGCTAAAAGCTATTGTTAATTGTTTAAAGTGGTGTAATGTTGAGATTTTAAGCAATTACCATCATATCCAATTATGCATTTGAGTCTTTTCTTTAGTCTGAGAGATCTGAATATGAAGTTGCATCTTAGTTTGCTGGAATGGAATTGAAGTTTACTTGAAACGCCATGTAGTCCTTTGTCAAAATTTCATAATCACATTTACTTCTGGAGTTAAGCATGTTAGTAGTAATGATAACTGACTTTATTATTAGTCTACTTCAGTTGATTCATAAATACATGATTTAAATTTTGGGCTCTAAACAACTGACTACTATTTACTGTCATTTTTGAAGACCTTCTGATATTGCCGACTGGTAATCATTGCCAAAATATGAATAGTACAGTCGTACATAAATATTTTTAACTCATTATTCACTTGTTTCCCTTTTGTTAGGTTGCATAACACAGTCCATGTTTTACTGGCTTTGTTAGAATCAGTAAGTGCTATCTAGTAAAGGTAAATAAGTCATTCGGCAGTCCCCAAATGTATGAAAGAGCTAAGTGGGAATGTGAATTTTGTTTTAGAGTAACTATTGGTAACTCCATTGTTTGCTTATGTTTTCCTTCAACTTGTCCAGTGACAATTATTTAATTTAATATCATTTTTACTAGTTATGGAATTTTAAATTTTCATTTGGCAATTTGAACATCATGTAATGTTCAACAACTCTGTGCAGTATTCTTTTGCCCCTAGGTATGCTGTCCCAGTACAGATTTCACTTTGAGAGCTCCCAGTAATACGGGACAAGTCTGTATTTGGGTGAGAAGATTAGGAAATACTGCCTGGTTTGCCTCTCTATCTGCCCCCCACACCCCCAGCAAAGACTTTGCATCTAGGTGCAGGAAAGCAGGCCAGAACTGAAGGGAATTGGAGGTTTCTGCCTACAGAAGAAAAGGAAAGATTGTGGTAGGGAGAAAAGTGCTTGTGAATTGCCTTGTCAGCAAGTACTCCTTATTCATCTTCACATTTCTAGTGTCTGTCTCTGGGAACCAAATCTCCTTGGGATCTTCCCTAACACTGTTCGCAAGGTGTTGAGAATACATCTGACTTTTCTGAACCCTCCCAAGGTATTGCTGTGGTTTCAGAGCAACACCATCCTTTTCCTGATGCGTACCACACTGCTAGCTACCTTATTCCTGTGATGTGCTGTTTGTTTTAGTGCTGCAATAATCTGTTTTCATCAGTGGGTTAAAACCTTTAATAAAAACTTTTAAAACCATTTCAAGAGAGGCTCTGCTTCCCATTTTTGTGCAATGTTGCTACCTCCCCCGGGAGTTTCCAGCAAGTAAGGCTTTTGCATGTATAGTGCCTATGTATATGAAATAAAGGAACCCTTAAATGCTCTCTTTTGAAAGGCCTTGAAAGGCTTTATCAGTAGTCTCAGCATCCTCCCCTCCAGCAGCCTGATGGAGGGCATGACCTGACTAAGTGTAAAAGAAACACATTCAATTCAAAATTACCTTCCCTCGTTTGCCCCCCTGCTCCTTTGGCTGGGCGCCTTCTGCTCGTGGGGGTGGAGGTCAGCCACCCCCTGGCCCTCAGCATGGTGCAGAACAAGGAGGATCATTCTCTCACTCCTTGCTCTGACCTATGTTTCTCAAAGATCAGGATGCACAGTGATTTACATTCCTAAGAAGCAAGTAATGTTTTTTGAAACTAGGATGTGGGCTTCTAGCTTGGGAGCAATTTTAAGAAAAGGCCAAATTTGTGTACCTTCTGAGAAAGGGGAAGCAGTTTACTGGGGACAATGTAAGTGCAGCCGTTACTGATTCCCAAGCAAGTCTTGCACAGTGGCTAAAAGCTGGTCTGTGACAGGCGTTACCACAAACTGGCTATAAAAATCAATTTCTTTGACTGTGTTTGCTCTGCCAGAAAATGCTCATATATTAGGCATTTAATCTGCCCAGATCATTTAATCAAGCAGCTGTGCACTCTTTCTAGACGTCCTGGTCCTTTATTCAGTATTTGCAGACTATCTATTGGACTTGCAACGTATCTGCCATGCTCTGGGGCAGTGTACACATTTTAATGACAGTAAAACATATATTTGCAGGCCTGCTCCTCCACAAAGCATATTGATATTTAAAACTAACTGCAAAAAAAGGCACCATTTTTCATTCATGCAGTTTCCGTATGTGTTGTAGACACAACCATTTTCCTGCCACAAATTTTCTTCTCCAGTATTATCCAATGATTCAGCAAAGATCTCTTGCATTTGTCCTTCCATTGGTTTTCTAAGATGCTAAACCAGATCAAGTATTTTTCACATTTCCAGATTTCCAGTCATTTTGGACGTACCTGCATTCTAGAGTATCCTTTCTTCCCATGCTTCATAGGATTCCAGTTCTTCACTGAGCAGCCTATGAAAGCTTAATCTGCTTTCTCAGTGCTACCAAACCTTGCGACAGATCTATTTCAAATGATTGCTTAAATTCATGTGATTGATGAAACTTTCTACAAGCTTTACGTCTCAGGGATTTTAAACAGCAGTAATACAGCAAAAATTTTGTTTTGTTTTCACACAGGCTGAGCTCACTGTCTAATTGTTCTTGTTACAAAATACTCCAGAAGTTGTTCAAGTTGTCTGCTAAACAATTCCTAGAGCTGTGTGTTCTTACCAAAACTGTAATTGCTCAAGCAGAGGTTCTTTGACAAGGTTAAAACACAAAAATGAGCAAGGTTAATCTTGTTTCAGTGCAGCATTGTTCTGCATTTCTTACACTTGATTTCTCTTTTCTAAATAGTGAGTTAAATGAAATGGCAAACTGTGCCCTGAACTGGCAGGAATGTTTCCAGTTTGCCCACAGGCGGTGGATTCTGCCCAGCAATATGTAGCCTGCTGGGAAAAAAAGACGTGATTTTTTTTCCAGAAGCACACTATAATAGTGACATAATTAGTGAAATTCACATTTTTTGCTGTCTATGTAGCTTATTTCCTTATCAAAAGATTCTTTCTATTCTTTCCACAAAAATAATTCTTTCAGTATGATGCAAAACACTGTAGAAGTTTAATTTCTTAATATCAGTTTTTAGCCAGTAATTCTTTTATGGCCCAAGAGGCTGTGTTGGAAATGTGATGGAATATGATGGCTTACCATATGCAGCCCAGCTAACTAGGTGCAATACAACAGGCTCTGAAAATTGCAAACCTTGTTATAAGATTATGGGTTACTTTTAGCTTTACTGATTCAACAGCTGTTTGATCTCAGTGTGCAATGACTTCTGTTTCAGTATCCTTATGAACAGCTTGCATACTCTTTTATACCCCTTACTGATGAGATGAAAATAAAAGCCATCAGGCGTATCTTAAAAGCCAGGACTTATTTCTGGAATCTCACAAACTTCACAGGGGTCTGCCTTTTTCAGATTTGATCCTGGAAGCTGATCTATGTAGGCACTGAGCTGGTGATGTATTATTATACGTGCTTTGTCCAAGAATGAATGATAGGATGCTTCTGGGGGAAAGGCATGATTATAAATGAGTAAGCAAAGAACTAATTCTTATGCTGAAAAAAACAGAAAATTTACATTTTTTCATTTTAATGTAATCTCATGACAGCTTAGCTCTTTTTTAGTGTAGCATAATATTATCTTTTTTAAGCCAAAGTTGATATGGGTGGTCATCAGGAAAGGTTTGTCTATGTAAAGAAGGTGGCAGGGCGGACTTAGTTTGATAGCAGGCAAGGGGCCCATGAACAAGAAGCCGATGTACAGTGCTGCAGCAAACAGGGAAAAGAGGAAATCTGATCTAATCCGTATCAGCAGCTCCCATGTCAGTCACATTACACCAGCAGTGATATCCAAACTTGCATGCAAAGCCTGTGCTGCCTGGTGCAGCACCCACGATACGTGTGTATTTGCAACATGAGTGTCTGATTCCTGTACATTTGTTCTGGCATTTTCTATGCACATTTCCAAAACCAAAGGTGCTGTGTATCCTGGTAAGGCATTGGGTTTGCAGGCTTGTTATATTGTCATCTGACTTCATCTGTACAGACAAAACCAGCACTTTTCGTTACTTCTTGTGACACAGTAATGGAGATTTCTGTGGGACACACTTCAGTCAGTTTGTCAGTAAATGCAAGGTCAGCTACAGTGGGACATTAGCTCAAAATGATGTAAACCAAATCCTTAGCATACCAGTGTTTTGAATTTGTGAAAGTGATACTTAGACCAGCTATTTTTTTAAAAATTCAAACCAGAAACTTACTCCAAATATATGCTAATGATAACTGACTTTTCTCCACAGTCTAAAGTCTGTTGCTGGTTTTACTTTATACGATTTTTGATGTCAAAACCACCTAAAAATGTTAGACTGAAAACCTGAAATTAATTAAGTTATAGTTCATTAGTTGATATTTCATATCTTCATTATGTTGCTCATATATGAAGCTTTTTCTGTGAAGCACTTTACCATTTTATGGATCTGTTAAAAGATTTGGAATGGAAAAATTCAAGGTGTGTCTTGTGTGAAAAAAGCCCAATAATAAATTCCTGCTGCTTCAGCACATTATTTTAACAAATATATTGAGTGGAAAGACTGGCTGAAGATTTAACATGCTACTTAAATTCTTACCACCATTATTTTCTGAACTTTCAAATAAAAGCAATGCAATATGTATGGATGGATTTTGAAATATCCGTTGTTGGTTCAGGTGTTCAAATTAAGTTCTCCTTTCAATCAAAGCTTGGCACTTAATCCAAACTTCCAAACATGAACTAAAAGAGTTTTTTCTCTCCTTTTAAAAAAAGTATATATATATTTTTTGTCACATCACAAAACATTTTACATAATACAAATATAACTTGTTTTACTTTGCCCTAAGGCAACTTCCATTCTGTAGTAAAAGTTACTTTATTTTCAGAAAAACATGGTGAAAACTGTTATTCAGCTGAAATACTGAAATGATGCGTGGATTCCCAGCACAATATTTGTGACTTTCACAGCAATAACTGCATTTCTTTAACAACTTCCCCTGCATATAAAAGAACTGCAAATAAAGCCATGTAAGATAAGCTCCAAAAGGGCAACCTCAGAACCTAGAGAGGAGATGACAGTGTTCACCATGGGCTTAGACTGTGAGAAAAGGGTGTTTTTGAAGAACTTCTTGTATGCATACTCAAACTTCCCACCGACAGTGAGTACTAACCCACTTCAAAGTCAAGTTCCCAATGTGATACTGCCATTGCCACTTCTAGGGTGAGGCTTTACAGAGCGCTGCTTGCACATGGTAAGTAATTCCCACCAAAAGCCCAGAGGCTGGCCAAGTAAATCTGAAACTTAAACAGTGAGGTCAGAATGGCTTGACTCAATGAACTTGAAATTAAAGCTTGGCAGCAAACTGTTTTTCCGTCCCGCAACCCTTTTATTTTTAAATATTTCAACATATTCCTTTTCTACACTGGGATGAAACCAAGACCATTTGAAGCTTTTTTGAGAAAAAGAGAGAGAAAAAACCACTTCTCTCTGTGCCTGTTATTAAATCTCCTGTTTCTGAGGCCTCTTTCCCTGTAGGATGCTTCTTCCTCCTCCTTTGGACATGGTCATGCATGGCGAAGGGCAGCTACATGTTCAGGAAAAACAAAGATTTGTTCCACCATTTCCCCCCAGCAAAAATCAATTTCTCACCTTTCATGTCTACTCGACAGAAAACTCCAGGCTCGCAGGAGTGTTCTCTGGGTATTTAGCATGTCCCAGTTCCTAACTGAATCTGGATATGAATGTGAGCATGTCCCCCTTACAGATAACCAGCTTTTGTTTCCAGCAAGTCTTTTGAGATTCAGTCTGTGTGTGGGAAATATATAATTTTGCTAACATGGGTCTCATATTTGGTATTCAACTTACATCAGCCTCTGCCTGTTTAATATGCCAAGACTTTCTCAAAGGCCTGGTATTCTGAAAATGTTCTTCAATTTTTTCCCTAAATTATTCTTTTTATGATTTGACCTATTTTAGCTTGATTCCTTAAAAAATGAAACAACAGGATCATCCTTCCCAGCCCCACAGATTATGATGGTTGTAGCTCCCATTTCTCTTTTTTGAAAAGGATTTTTTTTGCTTACTCATTGAACCCTCAGGTATAAAAAACTCTGTAATTCTCAAATGGTTTCCAGTGTTACATTTGATCTTAAAATCTGTGAGGGAACAGATGAAGAAAAGCTAATACAAATGTTTGCAAAATGTCAATCAGATTTTCTAAAATATTGAAAAGGCTAAAATTCCACGTGTTTAGCATGTATGAAGGATTGAAGTAATGAGGTTTTGAGGAAAATGAAACAACAAATAAGAATAAAAGTTTTGTTTCATCAAGTCTGTTTTTCTGAGTGTCTTAATCTTCATTTTAAATATTAAACATCCTCTCATTTGATACTGGAAGCAAAAAGTGGTGGGATGTGAAAATGGGAAAATGCCTTTGTGAAACTTCATAAAACTACTCACATGTAAAGTCTGGGCCACCTTGCAATGCAGAAATTTCTCTTTTTTCAAAATAGGTAATTTTGTATTGGAATAGTCATTCACAAATGTTAGCATAGTTCACTGTGAAAAACTAATCTTGAAATAAAATTTGAAATGAAATTAAAAAATGTTTACCCCTCATTTAACTAGTCAACATCCAGATGGTAATAGTCCAAGCCAAAAGTCTGTAGGTCTTCTACATATTTACCCTAGGTTTTACCTTCTTTTTTGTAGCTTACAGAAGTATTTAATTGCAATTAAAATCAGAGGAAATACAGAGCTAGGAGGGAGGTGAGTGTTGTTCTAGCCCCGAGCCCCAAGCAGTATCAATTGCCCACAGGTCCTCCTCTAACCTAGTCCTCCTAAAGCCATAGCTGGCATCTCCCATGCTGAAATGTAGTGCTCTGAATTAATGGTCTAAAGGGCAGACAGGGCTGCAGAACAGGCTCTGTCCTTCCACTTTGCATTTACTTTTCATGTATTTGAAGGCAATTACCATGTTTCAGCTGCTCTTTCCTTTTCTCTGGATAAGCAACCTCTTTTTTCTTTCTTTGTGTGATTGGTTGGTCTTACCTATTGGAATTCCTTAGTGCTCTAGGCCACCTTGTCCCACCACTCCTCCAAGCCAGTAGCAATATAATAACAATAATGTTTTATATCCCACTGGCCAAATCACTCATGAAAATGTCAAATCAGTCCCCACTTAGGGCATATTGGCCAGGAGTCCTACTTCATTCTTCCTTCCAGTGAAAAACCTGGTCTGCTTCTACCAGTTTATCACCCACTTCATCACTGATTCATCTAGAAAATGTTTCTTTCGTTCACTTTGGAGAAAGTCTAGTAAGGGTTTTGACACTGTTCTGTGTAAATCAATATAAATGACATTTGCGGCTTCTCTCCACCCACAATGCCTGTTATTGTCATAAAGAAAACTGGAGTGGTTTCATTCTTCTCAAGAATTCCATGTTGCCTGTAATTTATTGCCTACTTATCTTGGAGACAGTTGTTTATTTGTCCTTGTATTTTTTGGTAACTGGAATGAAGCTGACTGGGTTCTCTTTTCTCCTTTTTCTCTTTTCCTCCCTGCTAAACTACTGCATTTCTGCTTCTTCCAGTTTTTGGGAACCCCTTCTGTCCATCAGGCAGTTTCATCATGTGAGAGCTGTTAGCAGTTCTGCAGCTGAACCACCTCTTTACCTAATGTGAGTTTCATCAGACCAGTGCATTTAAAAATAATGGATTTGCTCCTTACCTTAACAAAAATCCCACCCCAAAATCCCTAATGCACTAGTAATAACTTGTGTCACCTGGATCCTGAGACCAGTGACACTGTGGTGTCAGCTCTGGTTTGGCCTTTACATGTAGGGTCGATGCCTTGGCAACTTGTATAGCCCTTCATTCTTTCTAATCGGTAGGTCTACCATTGTCAAGTCTTTCATAAAAGCCTCTAGCTTTGATGAAAAGATCATCATCTCTGGTTATCTGTGGTACATCATATTTCCAATTAAGAGATCAGGTAGACTGGGGATTGGTTTTTTTCCATATCCAATGAAAATCCAAAGAAAACTAAAGAAATACAATATTTTCCCATTAAGTGATGCCTATAACGTACTTCAAAAAGTTTTAACCATTGAGACCATACCTATATAAATAGGGTGAAAATCAGACACAGGTTGTATCTTCAGCAAAGGTGTAAGTTCACCTCCTATGTGAGATATATCTTTGGCAAAGATCTTGGGCCTTGAAAGGAGAGGGTCTGAGGGATGTGATGTATAGCTATCCCCACTGAAGCAGCGCTCTCCAAGCTCTTGTTCTCAGGCACATCATTGCAAGGTTTCTCAGAGCCATGTATGACCTGGTCATAGTTTTTTTTTTGTATAAATGTTATTTTTCTAGGTCATTTCTGCAAGGCCTCTGCAGCATTTGCTGGCTGCAGTGAGCAAAGGGGGGATGCTGAGGGCACAAAAGATAAGCAAACCTAGCAAGTGCAGGGAGAGGAAACCGTACTTCCTCCAAACCATTCTCAGCACTGTTTCTAAGCTGTTTACTTCCTATTTTGATACCTAGAGCAACAAGAGACAAGTTTTCCAAGCAGGCTTCGATTGGCCTGGGGCACTGTTTAGCCTCGCTTCCTTTGAGGAAGCAATTGTGATAAGGTCTGGGACTTTGTTCTGGGAGGTTTTTCCATCCGTAATGTTGGGAACACAGTACTCTATTCTTCTGCTGGTTTATGAAGAAGTTTTGAGGGACCTTAGTGATTTTAAGAGGTTTTTGTGTGCTAAACACCGAGCTTTCAATAAATGCTGTATGTATTCTATCTGACCGTCTCCGTATTTTCTGCTGTCTAAGAGTATCATCTTACCGCTGCTGGCAATGCACAGACAAGTCCTAGCACTCAAATACTCGTTTCCTGGGGTCTGACTTGTGCTGATGTCCCAGCTGACCTGAAGACTCCTGAGCCCTTTAGTAAGAAAAGTGCTTAAATCTCTGCTTATGACTGCTTCTGTGGCCTTTGCATGCCACCTTAAGAGTGGCTCTTAAGCTACAAAATCCTTCCCAGACAAAGCCAAAAGACGAACGAAAGCTTGGGTGCAGGCAGGCAAAAGTCATTGGTAATTCTTCTTTTCAGAGGGCTGTCTATCCAGCTACATCTGCAACAAGGCCCTAAGAAAACCAGTCCCCGGTAAGCAGTAAAACGAAAGGCAGTACAGAAATACACAGGACATACCCTTCACAGTGTCCTGCTCCAGTGCTTTAGCTGAGATGTGAAATGGGTTTACAATGTTTAAGGGTAAGATGATACCTTTTGTTTACCATGTTCTATTCTTGGCTGTTTTGCCAGCAAGATTGCAGAATAGTATTAGTCTCCTTGCATGGGTATAGACATACTGTATCCACTACTACTTGTTCCTCTCTCCCCTTTACTGGCACTAGCATTGTTGAGCAGGAAAAGTGGAAGCGAAAAAAATCTTTGATAAAAGGCAAAGTTTCTACCAAGGTTTCTACCTTTTGCACCCTCCTTGCTGCCTTGCATGGTACCGTCAAAGCATATTTCTGTATTTATATCCTATCAGTGTGCTAGCTATGCAGCCCTTGTTTTCTGGCTTCTCCTGTGTTTTATAACTCCAACAGTTGATGATAGTATTTTGATATTTGCTTTGTGTTTGCCTGTGTTTCACTGAAAAATAATTATTTTCCCATTGCCTTTTTACAGTTCTGTTGCTGATGCCAGACCGGTGCCTTTTGTGTGTACAATAATTTTGTTCCATTTCTCAATGGTCTTTGAAAATGATTACTTGTGACAAGATTTTGTTGTTCCTTCTGGCTGTATAACATCTGGGTACCTTAAACAGCAGGTGCTGTTGCCATTCCTTAGCTTCCTTTCTTCAGATCCTCGTGTACTATCCCTGAAGACCGCACTCGGTGCACTCATTTCCGTGGAAAGGTGCCCAGCCTTTTGAATTTTCTTTTTGACTCTGATTATAACGCTGAAATATTACTGAGTTGCTGGATTTTTACAGACTGTTTTTGTTTCTCTGCAAGAATTAGAAATCTTCACACCATCTTAATGTAAGGAAAACACATTTTGGAGGAAACATGCTCTCAGGCTTGCTCTGTAGTTGATGGGTTGCCAGCACCTTTTTGGCTCCATTTGGAATGTGTGAGAAATGGTGTGACTTTCTGTTTGAATGGCTAGAAACTGTAATGGTCTCCCAGGGTTTAATAAGCGAATAGGAAAATGTCAGGGTAATTTTCATTAATATTATAAATCACAAGTGGGAGATCGTCTAAAAAGTGTACAAATAACTGAAAGGAGGGGCCTTATTCGTTCTTTTCTTTGCCAGCTGCACTGCAGAAGTGAAAGTTGTACGTAGACCTGGGGCTTTGATTTATTTACTCTGAGGAAGGAAAAAAGAAGAAAATGTATGTGTACATATATATATGTGCATTTGTAATTTCATTTCAGCAGAGTGGCTGTCAAAATACTATTTCAAAACAAACCTCAAGATGTTTTCTTTAGAGAACATGGAAGGCAGTATTCAAAGGAGGGTGTTAACAGAATGGGCACTCAGCTAATTAAAAACACAGGTTTACATTAGTCATTTATGCTTGCTTTCAACCCCAGACCTGTACCTACAGGTGTGACAGCTGGAAGCCCAAGAATGGCACGGTGTATGTGATGGCAAAGGTGGGACCTGTGTCTCTTAATGAGCAAGATTTTGCCAGATGGCTGAAGAAGCAACTGCAAAACACCTGATCTATCAAGAATGGTTTGGACTATTGGCACTGGCAGCACTGGTGGGTATTGTAGGAAAGCAGGATGGGATTGTCACTCCCATCCATCCAAAGACCATGATGCAGATGTCTTGAAGAAGCTGTTAGAATATTTAAAACTGTATATATCTTTAAAAAACCTGACTTATGATTGGTAGGAAACTCATATGAAGTTTGTTTCCCAACATCTTTCTTTTCTCGTAGGTATATCAAGAAAGCACAGGCTTTGTTGCTTATTGCTGACATAAGACTGTGACCTACTGACAGAATTAAGAATACAGAGGCTGGTGAGTAGGACCACGTCTTTTCAGTTGAGAATCTGCTAATTAGTCGTATAGCTTATTAGCCAAGTACAGCGCTCGTACTGCTGCCTCTCTCACGTCATGTGCTGCAGAGCCAATGAGTGTAATTTCAGACTATAAAACCCTGTCTTAACTTGCTTGGTAGAGGACAAAAACGGTCTCCATAAAAATGAGAAGCATGCCCTTTGGGGTAATATTTTTACATACATTTTAATTTGTAATCACATCCATCCAAATCCCTGGATGTGTTTCTAATTTGAAACATTTTATGAACAATGTGCTCCCAACAGATCAGACTATTATTCCTGCTGCCTCCTACTGACAAATGGCCACCCAGCTATTGAAAAAATCAGAGAAACATCACATTAAGCAAGTACTTTTTGTATTATTTTATTTTAAATCTGCCAGTCCAGGCCCTGATGGAGCACAAAAGCATTGCATTTGAGCCAAGAGTAAAGATGGGCAAAGGCAAGCCCTTTAACTTAGCCAGGTTCAAGTCTAAGCAGAATTGTGAATTACAATCAGCTTCTTTACTACGTAGAAAGACAACTGGACTGTCTCTGCAGCAGATTGTGCAGAGGCACTAATCGTGATAATTGCAATAAAATCTGACAGATAGGATTACAAGGGGACCAATGTCATTTTCCTCACATGTGTAATATATCAAAAGTTTCTGTAACAAATTGAAGGGTGGTTTATAACATGGTCCTAAGTGCTTCTGTTCTGATTTTTCTCTCCTTTTTTGGTAGACTTTGACCACTTCATGATGCATGAGAAATAAAATGATTCAACTATTTTGCAGGTCTCATTTAGAACATGTGAGGCCTCAGTTCTTCCTTCATCTTATTCAGACTAAACATTTAATAACAAGCCACATAAAATTCGTACTTGGGAATTTTAGCAAGGGAAGTTGGTTTACAATGTCCTGCTTACACTTTATAAAGACATAAGTTAAATCTTGTAAGGCTTGATGCGCTGTACCTCATTTGTTTATTTTGGCTAAAGCAAGTGCCTGAATGTTTGTTTGTTTCTTAGTTTTATAGAAACAAGCACTTCAATTAAATTCTCTGCAAAAAGAGTTTACAATCCTTGCATCATTTTATATCTTCATAATTGGCTAAGACCATCTGAAAATTCAAAGCAGCTGAGGGAACAGACTCGCAGCCAGAAGAACGAGAGAGATGGGACTGTGGTTCCCTTCTGAGGCATGTTGAATAACCACAATAATTAACTTAATATTTCTTGAGTTATTTTTTTTTAAAGCCTACAAGCACTGGGGGGAATAGCAATCACCTGGAAAACACGAGCACTGAAATTAGACCATGGACGTCAGAATGGGAGACGGGGTGTCTTCGTCTTTCCTTTCACAGTGCCAGAGGACAGACTGTACGTTTTGCCCAGAGGTCTCAGGGAGGACCTCCCTTCCTACTGACTCCTCTGCAGTCTCCTATGCGATGAGGTTTGGCTCCGTGCCCCTCCTGCTGGAAAACCTGCTCCCAGAACTAGAAAATCCCAAGGTTTTGTCAGCCAGTGCCCTTTGCATCGCCCAAGCTGCATCCTGCGAGCCCTTTCCTGCCATCAGGGTGATGTCTGTTGGATGCTCTATGGGATCAGTCCAAGTAAACTACTGCTCCACGGTGCATGGTGAACAGTCAGTCCTCTCCACAGTGGCAGGAGGACTGCAAGGTATAATGCACAATGTACAGCTGTATGCGGTCTGGACCCTCTCCTATGCAATTACTGAAGAGTAGCCAGTGTGGGGTAAGCTGATGATTCATGGGGTGGCTGCTAGTGACTCCTGCATAAATCTGCCCTGTGCTGCTGGGTAAATCTGGGGGAGGAGGAGAGACAATACAGCATAGCTATGCTGCACGGGCAGAAAGAAAATGGCTGAGAGAAGGACATAGGGTGGAGATTGGACAGGTTCATATTGGAAAGACAGACACCCCATATAGACAGTTTCAAAAAGAATATAAACATGCAGGTATGTTTATGTGTTCTAATACATAACACATATTGAGTTTTAAAACTTTATATAAAGGGTGATTTAGGACTCCCCCGTCTGAATCTGATTTGGAGCTCACTGTTTCCCATGCCTGGCTTTTTCCTGCGTATCTACTTCTCCTCACTGTGTTGCAGCCCTATTAACTGCTCTACGAGTGCTGGAGGGATCTTGGGAGAGAGACTGTAGAAAACTCACTTGCAGAACCAGCTTCTGCAAAGCCTTCTGGGGCCAGGAGTGAACAAGCGGTGTTGTGTTCCCCCATCACTCCATCCACCCACATCCTCCTACCTGCAAAATATAGGACAGACTGAGTTAGGAAGGCAGGAATTACATTGAAAAAACACTAAAATATCTCTGGTAGAAATAAATCGTCAGTATTGAACTCTGTAAGAGTCAATGTATGTATATGCAAGGATATGTACACCACTTCATTGACCAATGCAAACAACAGACCTCAACTTACCTGATTTAGAGAAGACCTTTTCAGCCATAAATGTCAGTATTAGGTTTCATTTTTATCAAGTGGACCATAAATTTTGAAGATATTACAACTGTGACGCTCTCTGTGCTTGTACTAGACCAGTTAAAGCTTCTTTATTAATGGTTCTTGAAATTATGAAGACTTACTGTAAGCATGGATAATATTTCAGTCAGCAGGAATAAATGTTTTCAGAATTGCAGGTTGGACTGAAGCATCCTGGGGCCAAAGGTAATCATGTGAGGTACTGAATCAAGACTGCTGCCTTTAGATGCAATCTTCAGAAGATGAGCTTCTACACCAGACATCCTCCCATACCACAATGCATCAAAAAAACACTATAACAAAGTGAAGCCCCAGCAACAAAAGACTAAAATACAATTCCAGTGTGATTTTGGAAGAGAACAGAAGCAATGTAGACCATCCAGAGGAACTGCTCTGAAGAGCTTGCTCATTTTTTCCACAGCAGAGCAGAAGTACATAAGCCTATGGCAGGGAATTAAAGGAATATTCAGTAATAACCGGGACTCAGGATAAATATTGAACGGGTATAAAGAATGTATATGACTGGAATGTACAACCATAGAAGATATAAAAAAAAAAAAAAGAAATAAAAGCCAATACAAATTCTGTAGGGATTACATTCTTGGCACCATCCTCTAGAGGGAAAGTTAGGAAAGGAAAACCATTACATGATGAAGAGTGTAGGTAGGTAAAGGTGAATATAGGTATTGAAAATAAAACCAAAAACTTTTAGGGATATGAGCTAAGAAATGTACACAAGTACTACAGGAAGAAAGAAGCATTCAGAGTCAAATGATTGTGGTTTCTCCTTCGTCTGGAGAATTATACAACATTCTCCTGACTCCAAGTGGGCATTGCATCAAAAATCTTAATAGGAGAGACTGTGTTTTCAGCTTGTGCTTTATAGGTAGTTAAGCATTTTCTTATTGAGACAATAGTGGCAAGAACAGGTTCACTGATGGCTTGAAACAATCTGGAATTTGTAATTTTATTCTAGAACTGCTGGGTTAGAAATAATCTCCTATAAAGGCATGGGGAACACGTATTTGGTCTTTGCAAAGAGGATAAGGAGAAGTACACTAGGAGCCTTCCTCTCCTTATGTATATCACAAGGCCAGGATGGTTGCAGCTCATCTGCTTTCTTTTATGGGGCAATTTGTCTGAACAAGAGCTGGACAGGCTCATGGTCTGCCTGGTGCCAGTCAGCAGTAACGACCGTGTGCACTGTCCCAGCAACTCCCTGCAGAGGATTCAGAAAGGCCAAAGTGCTTTGGCATTGAATCTGTGTGCCTGAGGCACATCTTAAATGTCTCTTTTCTTAGAAAATTTGCTTGCATGAAATTTAGCTTCTCCGTGGATTTCACAGGTACAGTGAGGACAGTGGTGGAGCATGGCTGGGTGCTGCCATGGGTGTCCGGTCTAGCTGCCACTGCATGTTTGTAGGTTAAATCTTTGCAACCTGTCACTTTACCTCTTCGGCCAGACAGTGGGAATAGTTTTGCACCATTTGAACTCGCATAGTTACGCAATAAGTATAAAACCCAATATGTACATTACCTTTATGACCCAAACTAGTATAATTGCCATGTTTCAGCAAAATATTCTCTTTGGCACAAGTAGTGCCGGATTACAAAGGTGTTTAGGAGCTGCAGGTTGTAGATAAACACCAACTGGGATTTCAACAGTGCTGGTGTTGGCCAGGTGCCTAAAACCCAACTGGCTTCAATTCCTAATTACCTTTGTTATATGGGCCACAGGGCTTTTAAACATCCATACACACAGTAGGAAAGAGTTTCTTGAGTCTATATGCTGCAGTTCAAGATACACCAGTTCCCGGGCAGAAATTGCACCTTAAAATAAGTGCAGTTGAAAGAAAGGTATAGTATATACATGTAGGAGGAGTTTGTGCGGGGTGGAGGTACCACTCTATACATTCTGTGACTTGCTAATTACTGTCTTTGTTTTTCTAGAAGTTTACATTAGAAATGCAAAAGCCAAACTAGAACCTGAAAAGAGGAACAGCTGTAAGGTATAGAAAGCAACTGCAAAACCAGACTGATATTCACCATTTGATTTTGATTGCAGGCAGAGCCCCATGGAGGAAACGGTCTAAACAAGCTGCCAGATTGCAACTGGCTAAATTCTAAGGTGATTTTCTATTTACAGATAAATCCTGGGGTCTAAATCTGATCTAACAGGATCAGGTTCTAGTCCTGTTGTTCAAAACACATATCCCCTTCTTCCTGCACACTGTTCATGGAAAGCTTAATGGGAATCAATTCTGGTGTCAAATGCGTCCTGCAGTGCAAATTTAGGCACAAGGCTCTGAACTGTGGAGAACCTGTATCTGCCTGTACACTGCCATGTGCTGTCTTTTTAGTTTCAGTCTTTCCCAGTAAATAATGTGCTACCTCATGTCTTAGCAGAGAGACTTCCTTTGGTTTGTTTTCCTTTTGTTTATAGTTTGCTGTTATCATAGATTACCTCAATGGGTGAAAAAGTGAGTTTTTCTTTCAAGGGTTGTGTTGGAAAGTTGTCTTTAGGAAGTACTACAGGCCTTGGTGTCCTGCCAGCTCAGCGCACTGAAGTGACTGCTTTCTCTTCGATGGGAAATACTACTTCTTATTCTCAGAGGGTTGCTTTAACACTTAAACATTTTTTTTTTAATAAATCTGAGAGTCTGAATTATATCCTTGTGGTTAGGAAAAAAGGCATTTTAGTAGAGAAACAACTTGTTATGACCTTAGGTAAAATGCCAATTGCAATAAAAAAATACTTTCAAGTGTCATTTATATATTAAGCAAGATTTAGAGAGACACTAAAAAACAGCTGGCTGTGTTTGCCAAAATCTATATAGTTTTTTATTCTCAGAGATAATGAGGTAAAATGTAGCTTGTCTTTTTCAGACTAATGGCCTGATTTTTGTGGTCAATACACACTCAGTGGGAGTTTTTTCAATTAAGCGTGATAAGATTGGACTTTAAAACCAGAGCTGATTACACTCCAGAGGTTTTTCTAGTTTCTCTCTAATGCAGAAGCTGGATTGTGATGAGCAAGCTTCACAACAGCTTTCCTCCTTTTTTCTCAAGGAGTTCACAAGGTGTTCTCTTTTCCGAGGAGGGTGGGTGGGAGGGAAATGAATGAAATCCAAGGGAAGTCTGGGGATCCTAGAAGTGTGTCTACAGGGAACACATATTGTTTCCCCATCAGCCCCATGGAGGCCATAGAAAAAAATAAGGATTAAAGCTTGTTTGCTCCCCTTCTGCTGCAAAACATCGTCTTTTTAAATGACTGCTGTGGGACAGTCATTGCTATAGGGAGTCTCTGGTATTGCGCTGCAGGAGCAAATGCTGAGGATGTTCATTCCCCATTCTCTGGAGACTGGCAACGAGTCTTGTTGCCTTAAATCAAGAAGTTTCAGGGAACTCTCAGCTGTATTATAAAAGAATTAAAAATCTCCGACATATCTCTTTTAAGCCTTTCTTTACCTTATGCCACTCCCAAGTGTCTTCTTAAAAAACTCTGTCCTGATTTTCACTGCACAGTCCTGCTGTCATTGCTTGAATGACACAAGTGTTGAGTAAGCCAGAAGCTGTCCCTTCAACCTTTCTATTCTGAGTCTGAGCCTGAAGCAGAAACAACAATGCAATTTTAAACCAGTGAAGTTCCTTTTTTTAAAGACTTCTACTATTTATTATATATTAAATCAGATAAATAAAAAGGAGGCTAAGAAACCTACATGCTAACAGCACTATCTGCAGTCTAAACAAAACAGATGTCAAGCTATATTTATCTGTCCAGATGAAAAAAAAAATATATTGCCATTCTGTTGCATAATGTGGTCTTATGAAAGAAGGTGAAGCTTTTGAATGATACATAAACAAGCTGAGATTGGGAGAACTGCTTTTGAATTTTTTGGATCTCAACTTTGCTACCTGTTGGCTCAGTAAGAAGGACCAAAATAAATAACAGTTCAAGTCCAGAAATACCAGAAAGGGGGAAGAGGAAGGAAATTCTGTTGTTTAATTATGTGTTTGTCCTTTTTCTCTAACACTCCTCATCCACAAACAGGAAGCTAGTTTTAGTTTGGAAGCAAGAAATCCTCAGACATAGTTCGAGGTCATGACTCTATAATGAGACACCTCTTCCTCCACATGCTCCCAGCTCTGGAGTTCACTTCTCCCTTTAGCCTTTCCAGCCATTTATTTTCTCTGATTGCCCCTGACAGTTATTCATCCAAAACCCTGCCTGAATTCAAAGTCTGTTCTGTGTTTCAACAATGGCTGTTGTAGGCTGCACTATGCACTGAGTTAAATACAGGGCACTTATCTTTTGAGGAATTTTATAATTAGAAATCATTTGAGCTCAGAAAGCAGGCTTGGGAGTGGATCTGCCTCTAACTGAAATCCTTTTCTTTTGTCTTTCACATATAAGGCAATTTTCATTCACCTTTCCTCACACTGACAGAGCAAAAACTCTTCGTGCCACAACACAGGATTTCTACCCATTCATCCTCAAGGATTTAACAAAAAAGTCAAGGCTCAAGGAGGCTGGCACACAGGCACTGCCATGACATGTTACAGAGCCAGCTCAAAATGTTTGCAAAGCTGTGGAGAGAATAGGGCCTCATTCCTGGCAGAAGCTAAACAAATTGTTTGGTTTGGTGCTTAAATAAAGCAGAATATACAGCTCTATACTTCTGACTGAAAACTCTGTTGGCCTTAGCTGTATTTTCAGCTCTCAGTCTATGTGCTAAAAAACATAGAAAAAGTAGGTCATATTGCATCAAATGGTAGCTGCTGAGTGTATATATTCCATTATTAAAAGAAAAAAAAAGGGGGGGAATGAAGAAAAGAGAAAAGAGCCAAAACACAGAGGCAGGAAGAAGTGGATTTTTGCAACAAATGCTAGTGAAAGTAGTAACAAATATCACAGCTGAGGCAAGCAGGATGCTTTTGAAACTGTTATATAAGTGTATATTCACAAGGAAGTACTGAAATTAGGGAAAACAAGCTTAACAGGAAAAAGGCAGATAGTTTGAACATCCTTTATAACTTTAATTTCTCCTGGTCCTGTAGATAGAAGACTTGGGTTACCTTTATGCTGCTAAATAAAACAGGATGACCATCTGTGCTCTGGCCATGACATCATTACAGACGCACTTCATCCATGTGTCACTTGGCTCTGTATCTTTCTGGGTCCCACACAGGGTCCTTCCAGCCTTGAACATAGTTATTATTTTGCCTGTTTTTCCCTTCCATCCCCAAGTGCCTGAACTAAAGTGAGGACTATGTTATGGGCCACTGGCGGGGTATTCTCAATGCATGAGACCACAGGTGTGCATTGCCTGTAGGGCACAAGGGCATCCATGGTGCTTGAGAGTGCTGAGTCCTACAGCAGAGCGTTGAGGGACTTTGTCAAGGGGAGGGAGCCACATAAGGTGCAGTTTTACCCATACTCTTCTCTGGCAGGTTGCAGTTGGCCTGGGCTGAGATGTGTTGACAGTGAGACAGCCTGGGTGATCAGCAGTCCAGCAAGCAAGCTCACTCCCTGACCCTTTTTTATGTAGTTATACAGATGTAGCATAAATGTCTTTTAATTGCACAAAAATGTCATTGGCCATTTTACTGTACTTCAAAAAAATCACTCGGTCAGTGAATTACAACATGTCTTTTTTGGCAGTTAGTCATGACAATTCAGCATGAGGACTAAGAGTACAGATGGTTCTTGCTGTTGCATTTATGTTTGTCAGCAGCAAAGGCCTGGCAGATTAACGGAGAAGTCCTGTCTCATCTACTGTCTTCATCTGGAGCCTGTCCCAGCAGGCCTGAAATGTTTAGGAGGAATTTTCCTACTGACTGCAATAAGGTTGGGACCAGTCCCTTGTGCTCCTGGTCTCCTCTGCATATGAAATGTGTTTCTTGTTCAACAAGTGTGTGTTTAACTAGTTTCAGATGAGTAAAACCATAGAAAAAAACATAGGTTTTGTTACTAGAATAGAGCTTGATAAGTGTGGACACAGTCAGTCAGTGATCAGTCTTTGTTAGGTGTTCTTTCCATACACTGCTTCTCCAGGTGAGAGCTAACCCACGGCTCTCCATCAAGCGGATCCTGTGAGCATTCAGTTCACACCTTGCAGTGTGAATGAAGAAAGTATTTTTTTCGGCTGATGCAAACACAATTTAACTCCTGCTATCATCATTTAGGAAGGTGTTTATTTACAGGCAAAGAGAATAGTTTGCTGAACGATATGAGAATACTATGAGCAAATGCTGATGCATTTCAGTGTATGCATCCTATTGTTACCTTTGGCATGAAAATTATTGCAAGTGCTGGAATGGAAGCAGGGAGAGGAAGTGCCTTCCTTCGCATGATTGTTATTTGCTGGCCTCAGTGTTCTCTGATAACGAGGGATGTTTCAGAGATGGTATCAGATCACCACTGTTGGTAGGACTTCTTCACTGTGCCAAAACAAACAAGGCTGGAAAATTGCTAAAATCAACAGGATCTTGCCTTAATATTGCAGACACATGCTTGTCAAAAGTCCAAGTCTGATAGTGCTGGAAGTGTAACTCTGAGTTTACCCACACAACAAGTGAAGCAGTGGAGATGAGGAGTATTTCAGTCCTAATGGGCTCTGTAGGGTAATGCCTGACAGCTCCTCCTGCTGAGACTACACTCAGAGTTGCTACTTGTTTTTGTGGTCCACTGAGATCAGGACAATGATTGCAGAATAAAGATCAACAAACCTATGGTGCAGTCATTGCCAAGTCGCCAGGATATAAAATGTGAAAAATTAATGCTCCTCCCTGGCTCCTGGGTGAAAGCCAGTGTGGGCAAATCTGGCGTACCACCACAGGTCAGCACAAAACCCCCTTTTCGTTTGAAAGTTGAAAACTCGAAAAATTGAAACATTGAAGGAATAATGAGGGCTCTATTTCCACCTTCTTGCCACTGTTCAGATCACTCCCAATATGGTCATCCAACACTGAATCAAGGAAGATTTGGTTTTTGCCCACTGATGCAAAACGTCTTATTATAAGAGATTCGTGCTGGTTGATGAGTGTATTGGGTCTGGCTGAGATGGAGTTAATTTTCCCATAGCAGCCCTCATAGTGCTGTGCTTTGTATTGGTAGCTAGAAAGGTGTTGATAACACACCAGTGATTTGGCTACTGCTGAGCAGTGTTCACACAGCATCAAGGCTGTCTCTCCAAAATTTCCCCTCCTCACCAGTAGGCTGGAGGTCGGCAAGATTTCAGGAGGGAACATAGCCAGGACAGCTGACCAAAGGGATATTCCGTACCATATGACGTCTGCTCAGCAGTAAGAGCTAAGAGAAAGGAGAAGGAAGTGGGGGTATTTGTTATTTATGATGTTTGTCTTCCAGAGCAACTGCTATGTGTACTGAAGCCCTGCTTCCCGGGAAGTGACTGGACATCACCTGCTGATGGGAAGTAGAGAATAAATCTATTGTTTTTCTTTTGCTTCCACATGCGGCCTTTGCTTTTATTAAACTGCCTTTATCTTGACCCATGAGGGCTTTTTTCCAATCTCCTTTTCTCTCCCACCATCCTGCTGAGGAGGGGAGTGATAGAGCATCTTGGTGGCACTTGGTGTCCAGCCAAGGTCAAGCCACCACAGTGAGGTTTATTCCCATTGTCAGAAAGAGTCTGGTAGATTTGTCCCCTGAGAAAACAGTTATTCTCCTCAGCCACAAAGGTAAGATTTGCAAAATTTAACTAAAGTACAGTGACACACTTTAGAATTAAATTTTGTACATAATCAGACTAAAAAAAAGATGTTGACAAAATGTGTATTGTAATAGACATTCACTGTCAGTCAACTGCTCAGAAATAAGTAAATCCACTATGGCTGAGTAGCAGAGGTCATGTGCTCCCACTCCCTATTGTTACTCTAAAAAGGAGCTGTCAGTATCAAATGAGACTTTATCTAAAGGTTGCCGGATTGTAATTGCCAAGTGAGAGACAAACATGTTAAAAAAAAATCATATGCAAACACGGTCTTCATGTGATGGGGAGGGCAGAAGGGCTGTGAGTCAGTCAGCTACAGCCCTGTCACATAATGTGGGATCTCAGTGATAACAGTGGGAGTAATGTCTCCTTTGCTTCCTCTTAAATCCATGCAAGAAGGACATTTTGAACTATAGGATTTAACTATGGCCACTTTCTTTGACAGGAGTTTAATATCAGCATCATTCAGACCTGTCAGCAGGCCTGAGGACTTGTGAATACAGAGAGGGGCAGAGAAGGCAAAATGAAACCAGTGTGATGCTGGGCCCTGGGAACTGCGGCTGCCTGGTCCATATCACAAGGGAAGGGAAAAGCGGGCAGCCAGTTGGTTGCTTCACCTGCCTGAGAGTCTAGGCTGGGTTGTAGCCACTACAGACCAGGAGAAGTTTGAGCCCCAGATCTTTGCCATCTGCTACTGTTTGCAGGTCCAGGCAGTGCAGGACACCTGAGGGATTAATTTGGTTTGACATGTTAGTTCACAGACTGTAGATTTTAGTATTTAAAATCTTGTCTTATGGTTATAGAATGGGAAGAGTTAGGGAACTGTGTCTTTGAAGAGTCCTGGCATGCACTGGTTGGAACCGGATGTTGCGTTATGCCAAACTTGTGCTATGGGGTGCTGACCAGAGGACTGCAGTATCCCAAGAAGCAGGTCTTAATGGGATTCCTTGGCTCTGGCTGGGCACAAGTTTCCCACCACTTTTGAAACTTGTAAATTTCCCAATATTTGCATGATTTTAGAGAGATTTTGTCCCAGTAAATCAGCACGAACATGGCCAGTCTTACATTTCTTGTACCCACAAAGTTCCTGTTCTGTTGCAGAACAGGAAATATAGTTTGAAGCTTCTCATTATTGGCAACTCTCTTGCAGGAGCCAGTGCAAATGATTATGTGACATCATACAAACCCACCAGCTAGATGACAACCAGACTACTGAGTGAAGTTACTGTCTCATACAGGCTGATATGATTGGATGATCCTAAAATTACTATGCAGCTGGTGAGGTTGGTAAGCAAATAGTACCTGCCTTGGAAAAAATGACACATCTGTGCACAACCATATGGCTTTCTGAATGCTGTGTGTTGTCCTAGTGCTGCTTGTTCCTTGTCTTGGGTTGAGATATGCAAAGACTTTCAGATGCTGCCCTTTCATCCTGAGAAAATTGATTGTATTCTGATGTCACCTGATGCAGCCTTTCTGGGTCATGTCTTGCATAGCAAAATTTTTCATGGCTTCATTTTACCAAAAGTACATTAAAACAAAATGCACTGTCAGTACATGATTGCTGGCTCTGTCATAGCTTGTGTTTTTCATGGAGACTCCTCATGACATTTTGATAGTACAGGAGACAGAACTGGCAGCTGTGGTGTCATTCCTCTCCAGTTCCCTTCAGTCATTTTCTGTTTTGTAAATTCAAGCCATTGCCCTGTATGCGTCTCTAATGCGTCAATGCATCAATGCATCAATGCGTCTCTAATGACAAGACTAGACAAGATTTGCCTTCTTCTGATGGATTTATCTCATGACTCCATCAATGCCACAAACCCTGCAAAAGAGACACATGAATAAATATTTAATTATGTATCATTATGAATGGAAAAAGGTGCTTGTGTGAGGGTTGGGTGCAAACTAGGCCTTGAGTGTCTAGAAGTGTTGGGGCTGCCTCTCTTCAGATCTTGGAGAAAGCGTTAATTTGCCTCTTGAAACATATTCTGAAAGGCAGTTTTTTGGTTTGCAGAGGATGTGAGGAGGTCAAGAAGAATGCCAGCTATTTTTTGGGAGCGCAGAGCCATGCTAACACTTCTAGTCACCTGAGGAATTGAGCACATACATCTGTTCTGGCTACATGTACATGATGTGGGGAGTGTCGTAAGGGAAATGGCTTCCTCCATGCTCCAGTGTATTTATGCGACAGTCGCTCACCTTAGTTCCATCTATTCATAACAAACACTTTTTTTTCCTTCCTGTAAAAAGAGAGAGAGAAAGCAAAGGTGATATAGTGATGAATTTTGCATTACAGTGGATGAATTTGTAGATGAAAGCTTTCTGTCAGTTCAAACACACTTCAAACACAAGTGGCAGATTTCTTCATTTGACTGAAATACTGTTCTGGAGATGGAAGTCAAGAATTGTTTTATAAAATTCCCTATTTTAAATTATGTATTTAACTGATAAAAAAGATACTGAGTCTGAAAAGCCTATACAGGTTCAATTTTTTGTGTTTCTCAACATTTCACTATTATGTGCTTGCTAGAAACCAGAATGTATGCTGTAAACAAAATTAGTTAATATGAAAAGTAAATGCAATATCTGCTCAGAAAGGAGACTGATTTCGGCTTCGACAAGCTTACCTTGCTTTGAGGATCTTTTTCTGCTCCCATGCAATTCAGTGGCAAAAATCCCACTCATTTCAGCCATGTGGGACCAACCCCAGAGACAAGAGAGCAGCAAAACGCCATTACAAAACAATGGAAATATGATGAAGTGAAATATCAGGACACTCAGCTGGTCTCTCAGTGAATGAAACAAAAACAACAAATGAAAGCTTGATCTTTCAGGAAAAAAGTCTGTTTGGAAAAGGATGCATTCAGCAAAAGATATCACACTTAACAGGAGAAAGCTGTGCATTATGGAAGAAAAACTGTCTGCTGAGAATTAGCAGGACACCAGTATCCGGGAAGCTGAACTTTGAAAATGAGTGTGCAATGCTATGAACAATTCCTAAGAGATACGGTGGAGCAGGCAGGGGCTGAATGCACTCATCTTTTAGGATGGAGTCTTCTGTGGCTTTGGGAACACGTCAGGTAGTGCCTGGGAAAAAACATAGGAAGCTTGAGGACTGCAGTGAAATTTGTTTCTTTCATATCCTGTAAGAAAAAGATTTTTTTTTTTTTTTTTACCGTGGTTGTTTCTAAGGTCTGTTAAGGCTTGTTTGTTGTCAAAGAGTTTCCTTTGTTCTGCATCTTAAACAAACCAAAACAAAGACCTCTTGTTCCTTTTGGGAACCTATTCTCCTCTCAATGCAAAGCAGTTGTGGGAGTCCAGTTTCTGCAGACTTCCTAAGTGGTTTAAAACAACCCCAAACACTATGATCCTGGATATGCTTTGACTTCTACATTTTAGAAGGGGGGAAAGTGTTATTATTGCAGACAATTTAAAACCATAACAAAATGTGGGCTCCAGTTTAATTTGAGAACGGAAAGCAAATGGTATTGTAAAGCTTAATGTTTATAGGAAAGAATGCTTTTCCTTTTCAGCCTTTTTCTTAAGTCTGAAATTTGTAAGAGGAAGTTCAAAGAGGATATACACATTAGTTCCTACTTAGTTAATTTCCATATGTGAGGTCAGTAGATTTTAGCGGATTAGTCCAGGTTCCTGAACAGCTGAAAAGCTTTGAAATCACTTTCCTGAGGTTTTGAAGTAGGGTATTATGGTTCGCAAAGAAAAAGATCAGTTTGAGCAGGCTTCCTGGACTGCCTGTTTACTAAGAAAGTGAGAGTAGAGTGGTGTGAAATGGGAGATGAGTGTAACCGAAATAATTTACAGCATCTTCTAAAGCATATCCATTATGGCAATGATTTAAAACTCATCAGGCTTTTTAATAACCAGCATACATTTCAATAGCCTTGAGACACTACCTCCTTCTACACTGCTGATTATAGTTGAAGCCTTTTGGGAGAGGATGATTTATTGTTCCGGGGCAATTTTCAGTATATCTAAACAAAGGGCCCACTTTAGTGAAACCTGGTTTTGTAAAGAAAAACAGACAGAAATAAATAAATTTAAAACCAGTTAAACTGACATTGTTATTTCAAACTATTTTGTACATCAACGTGTAAGTTTTTCAGTTCTACACAGTATTTTCTCTCAAAAGCAGCAGTAATTAATCTAATGTTGTGAGATCACAAAGACTTGGTTCAGGTTACTAGGATTGGAAATATTCACCATTTGGGTTCAAATATGCATTTCCCAGCTTCAGTTCAGAAGTAAATTGAAGTGTAAGTGAAGGGTCCTGGTTTGATATTTACATTGTTTTTTTTCTTCAAATCTCCAAACAGACTTTCCCAAAGATTTAGAATTAAAAAGCGAACCTAACACAGAAGGTAGGTGCAAAGATGAAGGAATGGCAGTGAATCTAGTTTCACCAGTAATTTCTTACAGAAATGCACTTCATATACATGGATACAATGGAGATGTTCTCAAGGGAAGCTTTAAGTTAACGTATGAAATAGTTCATTTCAAAATAATTAATCTGAAAGTTTTTGAAGATGCTGAGGCTGGCAGAAGTTCTAGGAATGTGTTCTGTAAATGACGCTCTTCCTGCTGTTGAAAATATTTTTGAGCTGACCTACAGAGGAAAAGGTGAGGTTTGAAAGGTGCAATTTGGGTTTGAAATAGCTTTGAGTGCTGAGCAGTGTCTGGTTCTGTTCCAGGAAAAACAGGTGCTGAGAAGCCTTGATTATGAGTAGTTGGTTATGAGCACTGTCTTTTTTACCTTGCTTTCTTTTAAGGCCTGCAAATCCCAATCTGCTTTGCAATTTTCTCCTGAATGTTACACTGTTTCTTCTGAGTCATTTTTTGAGATACCTGACATCTATTGTACTGGTATACAGCACTATATGCAGAATGTCTGTAGAAAGAAATGTACTTTGAAATTAATATTGTATGATCTTATAATTAGTTTACTTATTAATATATAAACAAAGGAAAGAAAATGTAAAAATTCTTGTTAATTTTTCATTTCAACCCAGCAACACTAAGGATATATCTAATTCAAAACCAGTGATTCTACTCAAGAGCTTATTGTTAAACCTGTAGTCAAGAATCTTTCTGGATCGGAGTTTAGCTTTGACAGCAGGAATGGTCTTTACCTCTGGCAAGCCTACTTTCTTTATGACCAGCTGTGCAAATTTTCCACCTGCACAGAAGTCCCATGTGATGCTCACTGCCTTCACAGCCCAACTCCTTTGAACCTACATATAAGGTATGGCTAAGGACAGGGTTTGCCTTTTAAATGTCATTAATACACAGGTTTATGCATGCCTATGAGAAGTTACATACAAGATACACTTGAACATAATAAAGAATTTTATAAATAATTCACAAGCTGTACTCACCTCAAATCAGAGATTATATTATTGGTATCATATGTGCATACGCACGTCAGTTCCATATGAGCTCTAGGCTATTCTGCAGTAATAAATTGTAATTTATTAATTGCACAGAACAATCCAGAAGTGCCACTTAAAAGAGTTCTTGAGCTATTTAAATTTCTTGCTAGCAAGAGTTCAAATGTACAGTCTATAGAAAGCAAGGGACAGAAATCCAGGTGTACCTCATTCAGCAGGGAAAATTGCAGCTTATTCCTTGTCTTCATAGGATAAAATGTATCCCCCAAATTATGCTTTCTCTTATGATCGTGCAGTTCATTTAACTGTGGACAGAAATTGCAAGAATTTTCATGAGTTTATGTCTTTTGGAGAAGCCTTAAGTCTTACTAAAATCTCAGAGGTTTTACACAGGAATTCAAATGTTACAACTTTGGTGGCAGATTAAACCATCCTTTCTTGTGCTGGGTTTATTTGCATTATTTCCAGTGACTGCTAAACTTAGGATCAACTCTGAAAGCGAAACTAAGAGGTGACAGTGACACTAAGTTTAGTCTTTTTTCTTTTTTTCCTGTTCCTTAATGACTGCTGCTGAAAAGCTCGCAACTCACAGGTAAAAAAGAGTTTTGTTGTAACAGCCCCACCAGTATGAAAAATATTGCAAAGGCAAATATAGGGAGTTACGGGCAGCATTTACCTTCTGTACTTATGTTAGAAGCTGCTCTCCCAGGCTCAACATGCCTTCAGTGGAGTGAGAGGAGCTCCTTCAGGTAGTGATTCACAGCAACTGTGCAAAGACCTTGCTTTGTGAAGCTTTCCTTAAGCTCTTGCTTCTCCTGAAGGAGGAGCCTCCTTGTTTCCAGGAAAAATGGTGATGATTGTCCCACTGTCCAAATTTCTCAGATTGAAGCCTGGAGCAATGCAGTAGTGCTGCTTCCAGTGGCTGCAATCAGCTTTGGATGAGGCCATGAAACCAACCCAGACAAAACCTCCAGGGTTTTGTCTTTGCTCAAGCAACATTTGAATTGGCTTCACTCACAGAGGGATTAGGCAGTTGGTTTTCCAATATATGTATTTGGAAACTTTTCTTTGAGGTTAAGAGATTAATGCAGAATATCTAAACCAAAAGAAATAAATTTCCAGGTCAGTGTGAAAGATATAAAAGTAATATTCTTCCCAGTTCCCAGCTTCATCTGTACAAATGTCACTTCATTGGCCCAGACAGCAATTTGGCCAACCCTAGCACAAAGCTGTTTTTTTAAAAGTCTACTGCATTGCCACAGTTGCCATTCTTTTCCTAGAAGAGAACAGGTTTTTTGTGTCATTGTCATCATTGGAGGAAATGGCACCAGGCTGCAAAACTTTATAAACTAGTTTCATTGATTCTGTTTTGTCAGTCCAACCGCTGCCTCCCAGCCCCACTCTCCCTACCAATGTCAGTGCTCCCATCACTGCAGTCTTCAAAGAAAGATAAAGATAACATTTTTTCTATATAAGCATTTTGTTCCAGGGGATAAGTGTGTACATAGGATTCTGTCCAATTCAAATCAAGGTTTCACCTTGCATAGGATTGGCTCATCTGTATAAAGTCAAGTGTCACCGAAAGAGAATAAAAAGTACCCTACTGAATATGTCTTATGAGAAAAAGACATTTCCCAGCATAAAAAAGTTTTTAAAAAGTGTTTGTTATTTTTCTCCAAAACTTCTTCACAGAGTCAACAAAGAGGCAAGTTCAGCAGTAATACTCATGAAATTTATAGCCCTCTGTGTTCTTAATAGTATATTGAAAAGAATAAAGCTACTAGACTAACTTATTCAGATGAAAACATTCCTGGATAGAGTAAGTTAAAAAGTCTGATAGTTAAAGTTATGTCACCCAGCTATGCACTACTCTAAAATGCTGCTGTTTTCCTTGGAACATGGTTTGCAACACCAGTGATGTATGATCATTAGAAGAAGATTTGACATTTTTCTTTCCACAGACTTCTGTTGGATTCCAACAACAGGTCATAGCCTGAGCACATTCTGAACCTTTTTCATGAAAAGAAAAGCTAGATAAATTGTGCACAGTTATCCCATCTAATACAACTGTACCAGGCCAGCTTCTCCTCTAGTTGCAATAAGTGTTACGTGCCTTTATTTCTAAATGGAGGACTGGATGGAAGAGACTCAGGATTAGATCTACATTAAGTTAAAAGATTTCCTCCCTATGATGGAAATGTTGAATACTTATGCACAACCAAAACAGAATTCTCCTAAGAACAAATCTTTGGGTTTCCTCCCTGCCATTTGAGCTTAGGCCGCTGTAATGTAGAGCTGTACTGTGATTATCTGTTATGTTGAAAACAAAAGTTCAATCTAAATAAATTATTCCTATAGTTTTTGAAATGAAATCAGTTTGTGTGGAATCCAAATCCAGAAACAATATTTTTAGGGAAAACAGGCACTTTTTGTACACTTCTTTCTTCATAAAACTCACTACAGGTAACAAAATTTTGTTGCCTGTCTGCATTTTCAAAGTGCATTAAAGTATTTCCTGCCTGTACTTAAAATGTTATTTTATTATTTTTAAACTTTCTACAACTTGTAAATCTTGATTATTACTTTAGTTTCAAACATTGTTAATTGTTTTAGGTAGTTTTTAGATGCTCTACACAACTACTCTGTTACAAAACATTTAAATCATGTTTACACGATCTACTCACTCTATATACAGACCACTTTCATCTGAAAATTCTTAAATTCTTCCCACTGGAAATGAAATATTATCTTCTATGTTGTTTCTTTATAAGGTTTACTTTTTCAAATGTTTAACTACTGCATATGGTAATAATATAAACCATCAATCACTTATCACAAATATTCATGGAAAATCTGATTCTGTGCTGAGCTGTATTTTTTCGGTGACTTAGGTAAATGTTAAATTTTGTTTTCTTAACTGTAGCCAGGAAAATTAATGTCCACTTTAGAAATTCATTTAGAAGATTTGTTCCATGATTTTTTTTTTAATCAAATTTCAGACATTGTAATTAGTTACTGATTAAACACTGCAATGCCACTCATATGGGCATTTACTATTTCAAACAGGCTAGAAAAACATAATAAATTTATTTTAATTAAAAAGTTAGCTTGTCATCTCCCTGTACCTGAGGCCAGAACACACCAATATACAGAGAATCTGCCAATACTGATTTTAATAATGATTGGTTTTGATTCTTTGTGGTCTTAGAGGGAGATATGCATATGAACTAGGGGCAAACACTGTTGTTAGCATTCATACTGTTTAGCGCGTATGCCCAGATAATAATTTTACAGCTTTTCACAGAATCATAGAACAATCAAGGTTGGAAAAGACCTTTAAGATCATCGAGTCCAACCATTAACCTAACACTGCCAAGTCCACCACTAAACCATGTCCTCAAGCACCACGTCTACCCGTCTTTTAAATACCTCCAGGGATGGAGACTCAACCACTGCCCTGGGCAGCCTGGTCCAGTGCCTGACTACCCTTTTGGTGAAGACATTTTTCCTAATATCCAACCTAAACCTCCCCGGCGCAGCTTGAGGCCGTTTCCTCTCATCCTGTCCCTTGTTACTAGGGAGAAGAGACCGACCCCCACCTCGCTACAGCCTCCTGTCAGGTGGTTGTAGAGAGCAGTAAGGTCTCCCCTCAGCCTCCTCTTCTCCAGGCTCAACAACCCCAGCTCCCTCAGCCGCTCCTCAAAAGACTTGTGCTCTAGATCCTTCACCAGCTTCATT
Source organism: Nipponia nippon (assembly GCF_047370975.1). Classification (NCBI taxonomy): domain Eukaryota; kingdom Metazoa; phylum Chordata; class Aves; order Pelecaniformes; family Threskiornithidae; genus Nipponia; species Nipponia nippon. The sequence continues at coordinate 1,475,360 of NW_028262357.1, read as the reverse complement.
GCCCTTCTTTGGACATGCTCCAGCACTTCGATGTCCTTCTTGGAGTGAGGGGCCCAAAACTGAACACAGTACTCGAGGTGTGGCCTCACCAATGCCGAGTACAGGGGCACTATTACCTCCCTGATCCTGCTGGTCACACTATTCCTGATACAAGCCAGGATGCCATTGGCCTTCTTGGCCACCTGAGCACACTGCTGGCTTGTATTCAGCTGGCTGTTGACCAACACCCCCAGGTCCTTTTCTGCCAGGCAGCTCTCCAGCCACTCCTCCCCAAGCCTGTAGCATTGCATGGGGTTGTTGTAACCCAAGTGCAGGACCCACCACTTGGCCTTGTTGAACTTCATACAGTTGGCCTCAGCCCATCGATCCAGCCTGTCCAGGTCCCTCTGTAGGGCCTTCCTACCCTCCAGCAGATCAACACTTCCATCCAACTTGGTGTCATCTGCAAACTTACTGAGGGTGCACTCAATCCCCTCATCCAGATCATCAGGGAGGATATCGAACAGGACCAGCCACAACACTGAGCCCTGGGGAACACCACTTGTGACCGGCCGCCAACTGGATTTGACTCCATTCACCACCACTCTCTGGGCTTGGCCGTCCAGCCAGTTTTTACCCCAGCGGAGAGTGCACCCATCCAAGCCGTGAGCAGCCAGCTTCTCCAGGAGAATGCTGTGGGAGACAGTGCCAAAGGCCTTACTGAAGTCCAAGTAGACAACATCCACAGCCTTCCCCTCATCCACTAAGCAGGTCACCTTGTCATAGAAGGAGACCAGGTTAGTGAAACAGGACCTCCCTTTCATAAACCCATGCTGGCTGGGCCTCATCCCCCGGTTGTCCCGCACGTGCCATTTAATGGCACTCAAGATGATCTGCTCCATGACCTTCCCCGGCACCGAGGTCAGGCTGACAGGCCTGTAGTTCCCCGGATCCTCATGCTGACCCTTCTTGTAGAGGGGCGTCACGTTTGCTAGCTTCCAGTCATCTGGGACCTCCCCAGTTGACCAGGACTGCTGATAAATAATGGAGAGTGGCTTGGCCAGCTCCCCTGCCAGCTCCCTCAGTGTCCTCAGGTGGATCCCATCTGGCTCCATGGACTTGTGCGCATCGAGGTGGAGGCGCAGGTCAGTGACTGCCACCTCTTCAACAACTGGGACTTCACTCTGCATCCTATCTCCATCTCCCAGCTCAGGGGCCTGAAAACCCCGAGGATGACCAGTCTGACTATTAAAGGCTGAGGCAAAGAAGGCATTAAGTACCTCAGCCTTCTCCTCATCCTTCGTGGCAAGGTTACCTTCTGCATCCAACAAAGGAGGGAGATTCTCCCTGGCCCTCCTTTTGTTGCTGATATATTCGTAAAAACATTTTTTGTTATCATCTTTAATGGCGGTGGCCGGTTTAAGTTCCAGCTGTGCCTTCGCCTTTCTAATCTTCTCCCTGCGTAACCTCACAACATCCCTGTAGTCCCCCTGAGGCACCTGCCCCTTCTTCCAAAGGCTGTAAGCTCTCCTTTTTTTCTGGAGTTCTAGCCAAAACTTACCAGTTTTGGTAAGACCTTGGGATGCCTTTCCCTTATACAATATCCTTATGCACAAAAGCAGGCTCTCAAAGTCAGTGGAACACTTGCTTGTATAAAACTTCGTTGTAGCTTGCCTAAGGGGGAATATATGGACTAGCTCCGTCTGATAAATGCAGTAGCTTCAGCTTAATAGCTCGTCCTTTGACTCACTTTTGGCAAATGTGATTGACTGTACTTATTTTCTTTCTTAAGGATGCTGAATTCTTCACCAAGAAGCTTGAAGAGCATATTTTAGTCTTTAAGGCAATGGTAGCTTGCAGAGCCCATAGCGCAGCTCCTTTCTGCTTGAAATCTGCTTAGGGCAGTGGTGCTTTACTCTGAATAAGGGTAGCTGCTGTCTTGTTTTCTTTGTCAAAAGTCACATGAAGAATGATACATCTGTGACTAACTGCAACTGATCAATCTGTCTGCTGGAAAGCTAGAGGTGAGGCGTGAACAAGAGATGTTTGCTCTAGCTTCAGAGGAGAACCATGTGGATGAGTTATATCATGCTTCAAAGGGACTGCTTGGGCAAGGGCATGAGCTGACTTCAGCTGTGTTTTCTGGAGAAATTACTTTTTCCCTGCTCAGAGCTGCTCCTTCCCCCTCCTGCTGCAAACAGTTGTTGCCTTCCCTTGTCTCAGTTGGTGGCAACTCTGTAATGTTTCATTCAAAATGGGTGACTTTAGCAGAAGACCTACCATTTAAAGTACTTCAGCCTAACCCTGATTTTCTGCCTCTTTAATCTCTCCAGCTGGAGAGGACTATCAGCTCTCTCATTGAAAGTTTCCATCACAGTGGTGGTGTTTTGTCAGCATACTTCTTCTCATTAATCTCTGGAAAGATCTGATCTAGTCCCATGTTTTTGTTTGATCAAAATTGGCAATTCTTACTGAATGGCTGGCACATCCTTTTTAGATTTGACTGGAAATAGAAAGGTAATGAAACTTGGCAGCTTTATAATGGAAGTGTTACAATTGGGGAAATTAGACAGCTCTTTATTAAAATCGATTCAGAATCTTAGATGTGTATTTTTTATTGTTATTTATAGACCTAATGGATTGACCAGTTACCTCTGTCCTTGGAGAAGGACAAAATGCACAAAGCTGTTAAAGAGCTGTCATGGTTCTCCCTACAGGTAGTTGTGTTTCAGGTGACAAATTATTTCAGACAAGGATTTGATCTTCATTACATGTATTTGTGGCTGTGCAAACAACATGCCATAATTTAATTCATCTGTTTTGTGGAGTGTTTTGGAAAGCTCTTGTGAAGTGCCTTATTAGTATAAGATCATGATTTGGTTTTATGGCTTCAGTGATGTTTATTTTGCTGCACAGGGGCTGTGTGACATAATGGATGTCACAGGCTCCCTTGCAGCTTTGTGAATCCCTAGCACTAGCCACTTCCTTGGGACCCGTGTGACATAAACAAGAAATAAAATAAAGAGCTCATTTTGGCTGGAATTTAGTTTAATTAATAACATTAAACATATGAATAGTTCCCTTGAAGTCTGTGTAAATACTCTCTGCTTTTAAACTTATAAACATGCTTAATTATCTTGACAAAATACTTACTTTACTAAATCAATTACTTTAATAGTTCTGTGTATCAGGAACACAAAGAACAGTGAAGGTGCCCTTTAAATGGGCACCGTGTAGCACCACTATATGTGGAAAACACAGGGGAAACGGCCAGGCTGAAAATGTAGCCAAAGACAAAACATTCCTCTGGTGATGTGTGGAAAATGTTAGCTGAATGTATTCAGCACCTCACAGGATCAGGCCTTGTATGATTAAATTGTTGTACAAACCCGTGGTAATAGATCCTGAAATAATAAAGTGAAAGGGGAGATGGGAAAGTTGGGTGGGAACAAAACTAACTCAGTGCATTAGAAAGACGATTGTTTGAGTTCCCAGTATTTAACAGCTGGCTTAGCAGTGCGGCAACTGAATTCAGCAGCAGTGTTGTTCTGGCCAGTTATTTAGTGGGAATGTTGACCTGAGCAACAACACTGTGGTATGTACAACTCAAGTCAGACACGTCTTTGATTTCTGACCACTTTTTCTCTTGGGTGGTGTTTATTTTCTTCCCGGAAAGTATGGTAATATTTGGGTTTATTCAATCTTATGGCAATCTTGTACTGCTTATTCTAATGCCTCTTGTTGAACTTGACCCACACGTTATCCCTTCATGTAAATAACTCATTTAGACCTAAGCCCTAAAGCCTCTGCTTAAGGCTGAGTGAGCTGGACTGAAGGAAAACAATATGCCCTCACATGGAGTGGAGCACAGAACAAATGTTCTTTGGCCTCGAAGCAGTGCTTGCCATGCTGGGTAGCATTGTCTCTAATGGGGGGGTGCACACACAACTCGTCTCCAGTTTCTTCCTTTCTGGGGTCCCGCGAGGAGGAGCAGCATGTGTCAGTGCTGCCATGCCAGTGAGCAGAGGGCTGGTGAGGTGCATGGAGCTTGGACTTCTCTCCTGTTCTGCAACATTGTGCCTTACATGTTGGCAGTGATACTGTTCACCTTTTTCTAATGTTTTTCTAACACATGAGCTCATGAGATGGCAGAGAGTGTGACTCTTCATTTCACTCCTGTAGGTTGTTGCTTATGTCAGTTTGATAGGTCTGGGTGTTAACTGTTAGCATAGTCCTTACACATGGATAGCCATGGACAAACAACTTCATGTGGGAGTTTAGCAAAAAATTAGAAAACAAGGGACTAGTTTGGAATAATCTACAGGACATTTATTTGTCCCCTGTCAGAAATATAATCTTTGTAGAGGGAATGGATGATAGGTATTGTAGTTTGGGTTCTTTCAGTGAGAGAGACCTTTTTTCCACAGAAATGTAGGAACAACCATTCTCACAGGTAAGACTTTTTTTATAGTAGATACAAAAAGAAAAAACACATTACAACCATTTTGAAGGTAAACTTTCTTCCCTGTTATAAACTATAACTTTTACCAGGCCATAAGTAATGCATCTCAGGGACACCAGGCCAAAGGAGTAATTATAATTGGTTCATCTAATTTGGAGGTGCTGTCGAGGTTAAGTCGGTCTACGTCCTGCATCAAAACCATTTCCATTAAGAAAAAAAGGGTCATTGTCATAGGAGACTCTCTCCTGAGGGGAACAGAAGGCCCAATATGCACACCGAACCCACTTCTTAGGGAAGTCTGTTGCCTCCTTGGGGCCTGGGATAAAGATGTGAAGAGAAAGCTTCCTACCCTCACATTACTATCCATTATTGATTTTTCAGGTAGGCAGCGATGAAGTTGCAACAAGAAGTCCAAGGGCAATCCAGAGAGACTTCAGGGCCTTGGGACGACTGGTTAAGGGATCAGGAGCACAAGTAGTATTCTCCTCTATCCTTCCAGTTTCAGGGAATGATGAGGGAAGAAGCAGGAAGAGCCAGCAGATCAGTACCTGGCTCCGAGCCTGGTGTCACTGGCAGAATTTGGGGTTTTTTGATCATAGGTGCGTTTACATGACACCAGACCTGCTGGCAACAGATGGGGTACACTTGTCTGAAAGGGGGAAAAGGATCCTTGGACAGGAGTTAGCAGGGCTCATTGAAAGAGCTTTAAACTCGATTTGGACAGGGAAAGAGGTAAAACCAGGCTCACTAGAGATAAGCCTTGGGGTGGCATGCCAATATTTGAGGGAAGGTGTGCTAGCGAGGTCCTTTGGTCTCAGTGGAGGTAGGGGATGGAAAGCCATGCAGCAGCAAAGACACAAGGGCTATGGATGTATTAGAAACCACAGAAGCACCTGAGAATGGTCATGTAGGAATTAGAGCTTCTCCCTCCACAAAAGGTGGCAGGATCATAGCCCCACTAGAAGTGCATCTACATTCATGCACACAGCATGGGCAACAAACAGGAGGAGCTGGAAGCCTTGTGCAGTGGAAAATCTACGATATAGTTGCAATCATGGAAATGTGGTGGGATGACTCGCACAATGGGAGTGCTGCAATGGATGGCGATAAACTCTTCAGAAGGGATAGGCAAGGAAGGACAGGCAGTGGGCTAGCCCTTTATGTTAGGGAGTGTTTTGATTGTCTAGAGCTTGACAATGGTGATGATAAGGTTGAGTGTTTATGGGTAAGAATCAGGGGAAGGCCAACAAGGCAGATATCCTGGTGGGAGTCTGTTACAGACCATCCAACCAGGATGAAGAGGCAGACAAAATATTCTATAAGCAGCTGGGAGAAGTCTCACAATCGCTAGCCCTTGTTCTTGTTGGGGACTTCAACTTACCAGATGTCTGCTGGAAATACAACACAGTGGAGAGGAAACAGCCCAGGAGGTTCCTGGAGTGTGTGGAAGATAACTGCCTGACGCAGCTGGTGAGGGAGCCAACAAGGGAAGGTGCCTGCTGGACCCCTTGTTTGTCAACAGAGAAGGACTGGTGGGTAATGTGATGGTTAGAGGCTGTCTTGGGTGTAGCGATCATGCAATGACAGAGTTTTTGATTTTCAGAGAAGTAAAGAGGGGGGTCAGCAGAACAGCTACCGTGGACTTCCAAAGGACAGACTTTGGCCTTCCTGTTTAGGAGCCTGCTTGAGAGAGTCCCTTGGGAGGCAGTCCTGAGGGGCAAAGGAGTCCAGGAAGCTGGACATTCTTCAAGAGGGAAATCTTAAAGGTGCAGGAGCAGGCTGTCCTCATGTACTGAAAGATGAGCTGGAGGGGAAGAAGACTGGCCTGGCTGAACAGAGAGCTTTGGCTGGAACTCAGGAAAAAAAAGAGAGTTTACGAGCTTTGGGAGAAGGGGCAGGCAACTCAGGAAGACTACAAGGATGTTGTGAGGTTATGCAGGGAGAAAATTAGAAGGGCCAAAGCCAACTAGAACTTTGGCTGGATACTGCCATAAAAGAATAAAAAATGTTTCTATAAATATATTAGCAACTAAAGAAGAGCTAAGGAGAATCTCCATCTTTTATTGGATGTGGGGGTAAACAAAGGATGAGGAAAAGGCTGAGGTACTTAATGCTTTCTTTGCCTCAGTCTTTAATAGTCAAACCAGTTGTTCTCAGTGTACACAGCCTCCTGAGCTGGAAGACAGGGAAGGGGAGCAAAATGAAGCCCCCATAATCCAAGGTTAGTGACCTGCTACACCACGTAGAGACACACAAGTCTATGGGGCTGGATGGGATCCACCCAAGGGTACTAAGGGAGCTGGTGGAGGTGCTCACCAAGCCACTTTCAATCGTCTATCAGCAGTCCTGGTCAACTGAGGAGGTTCCAATTGACTGGAGGTTAGAAAATGTGATGCCTCTCTACAAGAAGGGTCAGAAGGAGCATCCAGGGAACTACAGGCTTGTCAGCCTGACCTCGGTGCTGGGGAAGGTTATGGAGCAGATCATCCTGAGTGCCATCACGCAGCACTTACAGGACAACCAGGTGATCAGGCCCAGTCAGCATGGGTTTATTAAAGGCGGGTCCTGACTAACCCCCAGACATAATTTAAGACTTTTAGGTCTAGATAAAATACATGTACAGAATAGAAAGATGATTTCTCTCTCTAAATAATTACCTCTACCAATTTCATAGCAACAACATTCCATCAGAAGGCAATCAGATTTGTGTGCTTGTTCTGCCTGTATCTGCATGTTAAATCGTGTGAGAAATTGCCAGGTGGTGACTTGCTGAAAAACCATGATAAATGCCATTCAACTAATACACATTTATTATATTCATGCTATTCAGATATTTTAGGAACTAATAATATTAACTCCCAGTTTATTGTGAGCCATCTGATTCTTGTGTATTGTATTCTAAAGCTAAAACTATTCTTGCAATTTGTTATGAAAAGGTGATACACATATCTTTATGGTTTCTAATAATCCCTTTACAAGTGTACTTAAACTGTTTTAAATAATCATAACAATCCGAATAATTTAATCATAAAGAATGAAGTAAATATAAATGCTCAGTGTCTAGATTCCTACTATATCTGTAGAAGTTAACAACAGCAAAAGCATGCCCTCCTGAATTTGTTAAGTATGATATTTTGGAAGCTTTACCACTGAACCCTTGTGAGGTGACACAGACCTTTGAAAACAGTGAACCACTGGCTTGATGAAACATACTGCCATTGACTTGGGCTAGCAACACACATCTATGCTTAGTCATACCAAACTGAGTCATGACTGAGAGATTTTGGAATAATTAAACTCATCATGGAAGGAAAAATGCTGTTAACGTGACAGAAGGCTCCACATGCAGGCTCATACACAAATACAAGGCAGAAATATAAAGAGCCCTGTGGAATATATGGAAATTTAAATGTTGTAATAGCTGCCAAAAGATGACTCAGGCCAAAGATTTTGGGCAAACAGCATGAGAATAGATGGTATCGATGTGAAGTGTGCAGTACATTAAAATGTATGCTTATGCAAATTGTGGTCAGATTCTTAGTATAAGAGCAAATTTTATATGTGAATCTCTTTCATTGCTGGCAATGAATAAGAAGTAGGGAAAGCTAGACATAAAAGAGGTGTCACTATTTTGTTTTATGCACTCAGATCAAGATGGCAAGGACCTGGTGTAATTTGTCATCAGCCCAGTGACTTCAGATGAATTCTGGCAGCTCATAAGGACTGGAAGTGGCCCTGTTGGTTTCCTTTAATGTCTACAGGTGAATCAACTTCTGAATATTACATGTTCCATAAGGAAACCAGTTTCATCTGTCAGCCATTAAATGTCCTCAAATACATACAAAGATACATCTTGAACATATTAGTCCATCTGCATTGGAAGCAGGTGTCTGCTGAAAAAAACCCCAAAACACAACAAGAGATCTTGTATATTGTATTAGATGCCTTAAAAATGTAAACCACACCAGTGAGACCAGAGTTCTTTCTATTTGCAGTGCCTTTTCTTTTAAGATCACAACAATATTCTAACTTTATTTGATAAAATAATATATCCTGAAACGGCGTATTTGAAGTCATACAGGCCTTTAAATAAAGTGAAAACTTCAATTAACTGTCAGGTTCTTTATACTTGAAACCTGAATTTGGACATGGTATTTGGAAGTGCTGGGATTTGCCTCCAGTATAAACACATAAAAAGCCTGATCCCTGATATTTACTGTTTCATGCTTCTAAACACTTGAAAAATATGGTCAGATGGCAAATTTGGTGGGGAAGGGAAAGACAAAGACCTTTGCTATTTTTTCTTTTTTTCTGTTAAAAGTACTTTGTTCAGTGAGGGAGCAGAGTCTTGCTTCACTGCAAAGCAAAGGTAAGTCCCAGACAAAACGTGCAAAGGTCACGTCTGCCGGGTGAGCATGCAAAGCAAACAGTGGTGCTTTGATTTTACAATCGCAACCCATCTTGCAGCCTCAAATGTTCTTTGGTTTTCATTCCTTCTCAAACCCTTCTCATTTCTGTCATGGCGGGCCAGCCTCTGCTTTCCTTGAAGTGAAATAGCCTGCTGTCACATTACCTGCATTCAGGAGGAAAGCTGCTTGCTCTGCAAAATGATTATCTGCAGCACAGGATCTTTGGGATCTGGCTTACCTGTTTTGCTCATTTTTTTAATAAAGATTTTTAAGTGCACCCCACTCCTCGCCTCTGGACTGGTTTGGGGGAACAAGGACACCCTTGGAGGAGCCCACAGAGCTGAAGCAGCCCAGTCTGGCATCGCCAGGGGTGGTGGAGGCTGGTGAGGCTCTGTCTTGCTGCCGTGCTTGGCCCCGGCTCCCTGTCCCTCAGGACAGAGGCGGCTATGGGCCCTGGGATGCCCCTTCCTGAGAGAGGACACAGGTGTCAGGGCCCCACTCGTTCCCGCTCCAGGGCTCTGGCTGCTGAGGGTGACCTGGCCACTGAGGGTGGCCATCATCCCACTGGGGACTGGGGAGAGGCCCCAGACAGGCAGCAAGGAGGCTGGTGCCATGTCCTGCCTCAGCCCTGGGGAGTTGCTCCGGGCTGAGCAAGACCCTCACAGCCTCCTGCCACCCACTTCATTCCCGTTTTTCCATCGAGGGAATTGCCCTGTATGGGAGCAGAGAGATGGGGTGTGGAATAACGTTTACGCAAAGCAGCCAGATGAGAGGTCAGGAACATCCTGTGAAAGAGGGGACAAAAGTGTCTGGCATCATGGTAACCAGTGTGCTTTCAGTGGAGAAAAACAGCAAATACTGGAGGCACAACGCAGGGCAGAAGAGGCTTTTCTAGAAACTTCTGCCCTGGGGATGCGATGGCCGAACCCCAGAGCTCAGTCCTCCAGACTGTGAGGGACACATTTTCCACATGGGCAGCAGTGGCCACCAGTTCGCCGGTAAGGTGGAGTAACAGGGCCTGAGGCGTATCTTTGGAATGTTAGTTATTTATCTCTGAAATAACCACTCCAGGCTCATTTTCTCACCAGCTCTAGATGGTGATTTGTCTCCCGCTGCGTTAGACACCGGGGATGAACCACCCAGAATTACCAGTTCTTCTATGCTGGCTTGTAAAACACACCTTCGGAAACAAGCCAAGAGTTGGAGGCCTAACCCTGAGCTGCCTAAATTGAGATGAGGAAAGTCCCTCTGTGAAGAATGAAACCAGAGCCTCTATCCTTGTTTCAAAAACGGGCATGGATCTGCTTTGGCAATTCAACCTGAAATTAAACTAATAATTAAAAATCAACATCAGTCTTAAGATATGGAAAAACAGGATTAAAAGCTGTTGCCCCTGAACTTCAGAAGTATTTTTTTTTCAGCTCTCCAGGGCATGCGGAAGATACCACCTCCTAGTTTTATTAATGTCTCTTTAAAAAAGCAATGAGAAACAATAGTGATAGAAGGGGAAGAGTCTGGAACTGTTAAAATGTCCTTGGCTGCCTTCCTGCTACCTGGGTAAATTAAATTTTTCCAAGCATGGTGCTGCTGAGTCTAGAATGATTCAGATGCCTGAATCAGTGTACTTAAAGCTAGTCTGGGTATTCCTATGCTGTGCTGGAGTCTCGAGTACAGATAACTCTGAACATGCATCTGGGCAAGGTGGAGAGGAGTCACACTATGGTTTATGGTCTAAGCCCCTGCTATTCTTGCAGGCTGGCTTTATGTGTGCAACGTTAAAAGCCCTTAGTGACACCTCTCTGAACCCCCGAGGCTAAAGTTTGATTAGCTAACTTGCCAGGTTTTCTTTGCAGAGAAATATATTTTCCATTTTATCTGTGAGCTTAGAAGTTGTTTTAAAGTTAACTTGCACAGATGAATCTTTTAATATGTTTTCTTTTCCCGTATGACAGTTCTGGGGAGGTGACGGGTTATAAGACATGACAAATGCCTACTATTTGCAAATTCCAGAAAAAGCAAAAAGTGCTATTTGACTGTTTAATAGACTTGGAAAGTACCTGGGGGCAAATATCAGGACTATGCTCACAAATACATATGTCCAACATTTCCAGAAAAATGTTTTGGTTTTCTCAGATGAAAGGTGCATTTTAGCCACAGAGAAACAAAGGTCACAGTATAGTTTGGGGAGGGGGAGTTCTGGATAGGGCAAGTGAAACAGAACAAAGTCCACAAAGTTTATCAGCTAGCCTAACTGTTTAAAAGCAATTTCCTGCAAGATTTTATTTAAACAATTCATGCCATTTGACTAATCCAGCACTCCTTTTTTTCTGTTTTATATAAAGTATGTTAAACTGAAGAAAGAACGATCTTCAGGGCAGATTTACTGAACAAGTTTTCAGACAAGACCATCTGAAAGAAATGATTCACCAAAATGTTTCAAATGCAGGTGATGAGTATTAGCTCTGGTGTGCTGTTCATGTGAAGAGTCTGTGCTCCTCTTGCTCTGTTCATGCAATAAATGCATTTCTTCAGGAGAAAAGGCAAAGTATATACAGAAGCAATTTATTTCCTAAGAAACAGTCCTATTTTGAAATTGCAAGCCTTTTTGAGAAATTTGATCACTTTGAAACAGTGAAAAAGATCCTTTCCTCAGAAACAAGAGGGGTCTGAAGAAATTTCCACAAAAAGTATTTTAGGAGATTTGGTAGAAAAGTATTTCTGTCATTCAGAGGAAGATAGGAAAAACTCTACAACTTTTGCAGCCTCTGTTCATTGAAACCAGTGGCAAATGAAAGGGATGCATCTCATTGAACTTCAGCTGTCTGAGGTAATGTCCCTTGTCCTGACAGGCTTATTTAGTTTTAGTGGGGCATCTCCTTCTAGGATCCCTTTATGATGTCCCAGCTCAGGTTTTTTAAAGGGTTCCTGCTTATGTAAAAGAATACTTTTTTTTTAGGCACCTAAACATAATGATCTTATTTTCAAAATGCACCTGAGTGCTCAAGTACTTTTAAATCCCAGGTCATTATTCCCTGCAAAGAAACTATTGTAGGGTGAGCTCTGATGACCACATTTCCAAATGTGCTGGAAATGGTTATTTAATCAGTCAGGTCTTGGAGGCTGGGGAACTCAGGGAAAAGCTAAAAGAAGGGTTAGCCATAATATGCATCATCTATTTGGTTCTCTACCTATATTAAATTTTTTTAGTTCTTTTAATTGCTCAGATATTGGTAAACAGTATGGATGCAGAGGACCCTTCTAAAAAAGAACACCTGAAACAGGATAAATACAATGATAGCAGTTTGTTGTAATATTAAGATGCTTGTCTGTTTCTCCTCTACTTTATTTCACCAAAAATTAATTTAAGGGGAATGTCTCCAAACTATATGGCAAAGTTTCAAGAGCTTTCAAGCTGGCTTACTTTATGCAAAAAATAATTCTACCTGTTTTTTCTGTCTGGTTGTTTTACGAGTGCTTTGCCCTCTGGACTTGCTTTGTTTTTACTAGTTTCTGAGTTTTATTTAGAGACTGATTTTTTGTGTTCCTGACTCATACAAAATTGAAGAAACAACAAACTAGTTTTAACAAAGGTTGTAAGAATTTCACTAACGTGAAGAATAAAGACTATTCTGTTAACCTGATTGCGAAACTGATTGGAGGAGTTCTCCATTCTGTTTTAGTTGGCCTGAGAAAATAGCAAGCTATGCACTACAGATGATCTAAAGATTGAGATTAATCTGTATTTGCCTAATTGGAAAATACATTTGCTTCTCTTTGCATCCTGTGTAGGGTAAAAAATGTATCTTTTCTTTGCAATAATTCTCCTCACTGTTATTATTAACAAAGGACATCACTCCGTCTCCTAGCAATAGATGCTATTGGACAAAGGCCTAGATCCACAAAAGGCCTTAGATGCTGGTGTGGGATTTAGGTGACTAAACCCAACAGTTAGATCCTCAAAATCCCTATTCAGCTGTTGCCCAATCCTGTAGGTGCCTAAAATCTGTAGAGGCCAAAGTTATTAACATTAAAATTCCCAGTACCTAGGTCACCGTTTCCTTGGAAGTGCATCAGATGGTGTTTATCTCCTTCCTGATCATGCAGCCATTCTCAGAGCATGTTTGCAGAGTTCAACTACACAAAATGCAGCAGCTTCTTTCTCCCAGAGTGGTTGAGTACTCCTTATACAGTAATTCAGAAGTTACATTCTGGGGAAAAGAGTGGAAGAGGACCAGGTTCAATCCATCCTCTTATTGCTGGGCTTCAGCTCCACAACCCCTTCCCCCCAGGAAAATGGCTTACCCAGCATTCTTGCTGTAACAATTCTGGCCACGTGCTTTTCTACTTACTCACCTATACCCTTTTCTTTTTCAGCTACATCATAAAAGTAGCCTGAGCTTGGGTCAATCACTCGAGAAGAAGGATATAGCTGCTTCTTATGGCCAAGCCACTCTCCATTATTTATCAGCAGTCCTGGTCAACTGGGGAGGTCCCAGATGACTGGAAGCTAGCAAACGTGACGCCCCTCTACAAGAAGGGTCAGCATGAGGATCCGGGGAACTACAGGCCTGTCAGCCTGACCTCGGTGCCGGGGAAGGTCATGGAGCAGATCATCTTGAGTGCCATTAAATGGCACGTGCGGGACAACCGGGGGATGAGGCCCAGCCAGCATGGGTTTATGAAAGGGAGGTCCTGCTTCACTAACCTGGTCTCCTTCTATGACAAGGTGACCTGCGTAGAGGATGAGGGGAAGGCTGTGGATGTTGTCTACTTGGACTTTAGTAAGGCCTTTGGCACTGTCTCCCACAGCATTCTCCTGGAGAAGCTGGCTGCTCACGGCTTGGATAAGTGCACTCTCCGCTGGGGTAAAAAAGGGGTGGATGGCCAAGCCCAGAGAGTGGTGGTGAATGGACATCGAGGTGCTGGAGCGTGTCCAAAGAAGGGCAACGAAGTTGGTGAAGGGTCTGGAGCACAAGTCTTTTGAGGAGCGGCTGAGGGAGCTGGGGTTGTTGAGCCTGGAGAAGAGGAGGCTGAGGGGAGACCTTACTGCTCTCTACAACCGCCTGACAGGAGGCTGTAGCAAGGTGGGGGTCGGTCTCTTCTCCCTAGTAACAAGTGATAGGATGAGAGGAAACGGCCTCAAGCTGAGCCAGGGAAGGTTTAGGTTAGATATTAGGAAAAATGTCTTCACCAAAAGGGTAGTGAAGCATTGAACCAGGCTGCCCAGGGCAGTGGTTGAGTCTCCATCCCTGGAGGTATTTAAAGAATGGATAGATGTGGTGCTCGAGGGCATGGTGTAGATGGACTTGGCAGTGCTAGGTTAACGGTTGGACTCGATGATCTTAAGGGTCTTTTCCAACCTTAACGATTCTATGATTCTATGATTCTATGAATTAACCCCAGAAAGTTTGTTTGTTTGGGTTTTTTTAGGCTAAAAGCAGCTGTAGAGCATTTTTGTTTCCTTTGCCAGAGTAACAGCATTTCCTTATCAATGTCCATTAAGGTAAATATGCCAGCTAACATTGGCATCTGTCACATTTCCCAAATTTTTCACTTTGGATTTGAAGTTTGAAAATCCTTAGTAAAAGGTATTTAACAGTGTCATCATGTCTTAAGAACCTTCCATGATTTACCTTTCACAAAGAAGTCATATTGACAAATGTATTGGCACAAAACCAAAACATACACTCACTCAAAAAGCCTGCAACTTTAAGAGAAGTTTCCAACAGACCTAACAGTAGAGTCTTCATACTTTTTGTATTCTAGTGGGATTTTAATGTTTCTTACCTCAAGTGTTACTTCCTTGTAATCTGATCCTGCTTTCATACTGCTACAATCTTATCAATTTCATCACACAGATGCTGTAAGTCATTACTAATATCAGAATCCCATGGTGCTGTAAGACAAGAACCATATTCAACACCTGACTTTCTTGGAACATTGGCTTATCATTAGCATCAATATCTCCAAAATCATAATTAGGCCTTTCTTAACTTATCAGCATTCACCTTCCTGAAATACTATGCCTTTATAAGGTCTTTGCCACTGATTTCAGCCAGTATGTATGCACGGTAGGGAATGGGACAGAGGACCCTTGTGTTTTGTCAAAACACATTCTTGTTCTTTGAGGTTTAAAACAGATGGAGTTTATATGACAGCTATAGATCAACAGTGAATCAGGAGGGATATGTTCTAAAACAGGCTTTGAATATATTTCTGGGTGGGATAGCACTGGGACATCCCAGCTGTGGAGTACAAACACCACCCCATCCTATAGCATTCTGAAGATAAATAAACTAATGATCCTTGCCCAAGAAGAACCTGTGAGGAAAATCGTAATTGCATCTTTAGAGAACAGTGTTCCAGAAGATGGAAAACGAGGATGAAGCAAGGTACTGAGTAGATTAGTTAGTGCTAAGATTATCCTTTACACACTAGAAGAGGCAGAGTCCTGATGCAAGAAAAAAAAATCCACTGCGTGATAACATATGTAAAGACTGTCTCACAATGAATACCCACAAGAGTATCAGCATCGGGTTTCATAGCCTTTTCTAATTCCACCATTGCCTGCTTTAACAGTGTCTGACTTTGCAGCTTTGTTACTATATTTTACTGGAGATATCTGTGTGAACCAGCTAAGTGACTGGTAATGCTCATAATGGCAAGGTGAAGGAGAACAACAGGGAACTTGAATTTCCTTTTTAAGCAGTTCTAGTGTTTGGGACAGCCCAGTTTAAACAGTTTTTCAATTTGACTGCATTTTACATTCACAGACATTTTTACTGACGGTCCAGCAGAAGGAATCATAGAATCGTTAAGGTTGGAAAAGACCCTTAAGATCATCGAGTCCAACCGTTAACCTAGCACTGCCAAGTCCATCTACACCATGCCCTCGAGCACCACATCTATCCATTCTTTAAATACCTCCAGGGATGGAGACTCAACCACTGCCCTGGGCAGCCTGGTCCAGTGCCTGACTACCCTTTCGGTGAAGAAGTTTTTCCTAATATCTAACCTAAACCTTCCCTGGCTCAGCTTGAGGCCGTTTCCTCTCATCCTATCACTTGTTACTAGGGAGAAGAGACCGACCCCCACCTTGCTACAGCCTCCTGTCAGGCGGTTGTAGAGAGCAGTAAGGTCTCCCCTCAGCCTCCTCTTCTCCAGGCTCAACAACCCCAGCTCCCTCAGCCGCTCCTCAAAAGACTTGTGCTCCAGACCCTTCACCAACTTCGTTGCCCTTCTTTGGACACGTTCCAGCACTTCGATGTCCTTCTTGGAGTGAGGGGCCCAAAACTAAACACAGTACTCGAGATGCGGCTTCACCAGTGCTGAGTACAGGGGCACTATCACCTCCCTGGTCCTGCTGGCCACACAATTCCTGATACAAGTCAGGATGACATTGGCCCTCTTGGCCACCTGAGCACACTGCTGGCTCATGTTCAGGCGGCTGTCAACCAACACCCCCAGGTCCTTTTCTGCCAGGCAGCTCTCCAGCCACTCCTCCCCAAGCCTGTAGCATTGCATGGGGTTGTTGTAACCCAAGTGCAGGACCCACCACTTGGCCTTGTTGAACCTCACACAGTTGGCCTCAGCCCATCGATCCAGCCTGTCCAGGTCCCTCTGTAGGGCCTTCCTACCCTCCAGCAGATCAACACTTCCATCCAACTTGGTGTCATCTGCAAACTTACTGAGAGTGCACTCAATCCCCTCATCCAGATCATCAGGGAGGATATCGAACAGGACCAGCCACAACACTGAGCCCTGGGGAACACCACTTGTGACCGGCCGCCAACTGGATTTGACTCCATTCACCACCACTCTCTGGGCTTGGCCGTCCAGCCAGTTTTTACCCCAGCGGAGAGTGCACTTATCCAAGCCGTGAGCAGCCAGCTTCTCCAGGAGAATGCTGTGGGAGACAGTGCCAAAGGCCTTACTGAAGTCCAAGTAGACAACATCCACAGCCTTCCCCTCATCCACTAAGCAGGTCACCTTGTCATAGAAGGAGACCAGGTTAGTGAAACAGGACCTCCCTTTCATAAACCCATGCTGGCTGGGCCTCATCCCCCGGTTGTCCCGCACGTGCCATTTAATGGCACTCAAGATGATCTGCTCCATGACCTTCCCCGGCACCGAGGTCAGGCTGACAGGCCTGTAGTTCCCCGGATCCTCATGCTGACCCTTCTTGTAGAGGGGCGTCACGTTTGCTAGCTTCCAGTCATCTGGGACCTCCCCAGTTGACCAGGACTGCTGATAAATAATGGAGAGTGGCTTGGCCAGCTCCTCTGCCAGCTCCCTCAGTGTCCTCAGGTGGATCCCATCTGGCTCCATGGACTTGTGCGCATCGAGGTGGAGGCGCAGGTCAGTGACTGCCACCTCTTCAACAACTGGGACTTCACTCTGCATCCTATCTCCATCTCCCAGCTCAGGGGCCTGAAAACCCCGAGGATGACCAGTCTGACTATTAAAGGCTGAGGCAAAGAAGGCATTAAGTACCTCAGCCTTCTCCTCATCCTTCGTGGCAAGGTTACCTTCTGCATCCAACAAAGGAGGGAGATTCTCCCTGGCCCTCCTTTTGTTGCTGATATATTTATAAAAACATTTTTTGTTATCTTTAATGGCGGTGGCCGGTTTAAGTTCCAGCTGTGCCTTCGCCTTTCTAATCTTCTCCCTGCATATCCTCACAACATCCCTGTAGTCCCCCTGAGGCACCTGCCCCTTCTTCCAAAGGCTGTAAGCTCTCCTTTTTTTCCTGAGTTCCAGCCAAAGCTCTCTGTTCAGCCAGGCCGGTCTTCTCCCCTGCCTGCTCATCTTACGGCACATGGGGACGGCCTGCTCCTGTCCCTTTGTGATTTCCTTCTTGAATAACATCCAGCCTTCCTGGACTCCTTTGCCCTTCAGGACTGCCTCCCAAGGGACTCTGTTAACCAGACTCCTAAACAATCCAAAGTCTGCCCTTCTAAAGTTCAGGGTAGCGGTTTTGCTGACCACCTTCCTTACTTCTCCAAGATTTGAAAAGTATCATTTCAAGGATCAGAAATTCAATCAGAAATTCAATTCAAGGATGTTGGTATATAGCGAAGGCTGAGAAAACTGAATATTGGTATGCACCAGAGTTCCTGTAAATTGGACATGAATAACAAGAGAAGCTGGCCCATCTCTGTTACCAAAACAGCTTGGGTGCTTTGGGAAAAAAAGCCACTTGCTTGGCAGTCCTGCTGAGGTAACTGGTAAATAAATCTCTGTGTTTGGTTTGGTGTCAGGATTGTTTTAAACACTTGATTTTGATTATCCAAGTTTTCTATTAGGTGCTCTGAACTCTTGGCCTGAGACGTCTGCAGTGCCAATAAAATTCACTGTAGAGCAAGCTCATGCAAAGTTTCAGTGTTCAAACTCTGAAGAGCAAAATGGTAATGGTCAGTAATGCCCTATCTTTATCCTTCTAGTAGTGTCTGGCTTTTATACTTCATGCTATCTTGACCTGTGATTTGGATAAACAGTCCTAAGAACTTGGGAGGTTATTTTATTTAGTGTCTTGTGTGCATGTGTTAGAAAGCCTGTAGTTTCTACCAGACATGCACAGCCAAAGGGAAGGAATACATATTAACAATAATGTCTTTAGAAACATATCACCTACTACTTAATTGTCATATCTGTCTATCCCACATATAGATACACTTCAGATTTTAATTTCTAACCTGTGCCTATTTTTGTGTTGAGTCTAAATATTAGACTAGATATGAGACTTGGTTTAGTTTCATATCTGAAACTCTGCTTTTGAGAGAGAATGTGTTTGTGAAGTGGTATTCATTAGTGTAGGTGTTGAATGCTGTTTTAGTTACGTTTGTTCCACTTTTTTTTTAAATTTAATCCTTAGCCCAGTGTTTTTTAGTATTGCTAAGCATTTCCATTGCATTATTTAAACTGTTGTCTATTTTGTGTCCATTTTTGCCAAGTTAGTTTAATGTTATCCTATTAAAAGATTTTTCTCCTCCAATGCCAACTGTGAGTCTTTAACTATCTTTTCAGTACCCTTTTCTCCCCTCTTTCCTCTCTGCTGTCAGCCATTTCCTGACCCTGGCCTTGCAGAAATGATTGTCTAGTGTGTGTGACTCTGAACCTACAACCAGAATGCTCGTGCCAGTTTAGAAACTATTAGGGGAAATTTAACTGGTTGACAGCCTCCAGCTACTGGGTTAGTTAGGGTGCGCTTTTCCACTGCTATGAAACGTATGTCTTGTCGTGGCAAAATGAAGTACTGAAGTTGTCGGTGTGTAGGTGTGGTGGTGTAGCAGTTTGCTCTGTCCTTATCCTGTGAGATAGTATCAGAGGACATTGGCTCCTCCTGCATTATAAATACTCCTGCCAAGGTACTGAAAAAAAGTTAAAAGAAGCTGTGAGGTCTTTTATACTTCTTTAGGGTGTTGTAGTGATGGACACTTTTCCTTTTAAAAGTATCAGCTATATGAAATCTGATCTCTCCTGTTTTTCCTAACAGGCTCTTTGGAAGTTCCATATGCATATTGGGAGCTTTCTTAGTCCTCCATTGAAATGCAAAATGGATTAGATATTTCTCACAGGTGTCTCTCAGTGTTTGAGTTAAGTAGGTGTTAATAAAAATAACTCAAAGCATTAAACAGTCCAAATAATAAACCACTTCCCCTCTCTATTAATTAGGTTTTAATTATATGCTACAGTGGTGATAATCCCACTTGTTCTCCAGCCATCCATAGTCTTCCAGGAAAAATTTAGTAGATTTGCTCATGTAAATAACAGGTAGAACTCCCTCTTCCTTTTTTTCTTCTTTTCTAAAATAAGATTTATTTTTATAAAGTTTCTACTTTGTAGATTGTCATTAAAACTGACCTTGAGTGGTGATTTCAGATGTAACTATACCAATAACTGTATTTTTTTCTTCTAACAGGGACAATTTAACCTTCTATTTCTTTGCCATCAGTGAAGTGCTAGTAGATGACTTTTTACACAGCCATGTGGCCAATAATAGCTAGTATCACTTTGTTGGCATAGAGAGTCTTTCAGCCTTCCTTGATGTGTTGTTAACTCTATTCTGCAAGCCCTGCTTCACTCCCCGTAAGACCAGAAGGCATTTCGTGCTAGGTTTCCAAGAAGCTGGAGGCAGGGAGCTTTTCACAGAAAACCCTTTTCTCTGCAGTTTGCTTTACCTAGAATTACATCAAAGCCAAGATTTTCCTTACTTGGAACATATTGCAAAATATCTTTGTCCCATCATTAACTGTAGATTCCTAATCATGGGAATTGAATCCACTGGCTATAACTATAACCCATCTTTGTCCTTTGAAGCCACCATTGCCAGCAACACAGAATATTCCTTCAAAGAGTGTTAAGATTTCCCAAGTGAAGTCCGGTAGTGCTCCCAGATATTGCAGTTTTTAGGCCTCATTGTAAAACAATAATATGGACACCAAGGCAAAGCGTAACATTCACTTATTTTTGAAAAGTATCCTTTTAATGCAGAAATAATAAAATTAAATAATTATGTAATCTTGTCGTTATTTGAAATGAAATAAATCCTCCACTTTTTCCTCCTTCTTGTGATTACAAAAATACCCAAAAACTCAGTTTGTATCATATAAGCTGAGTATGCCGACAAGGACTGGTTTATTTGGTGTATGAATTTATTATTCTGACGAGTTTGTTAAATTGGCTTGTATGTAGGTATTTCACTGCATCACTTCAACTAGTCAGTCTTGTTGAGAGTCTATACTTGCAAATTTTTCCCAGTTAGTAGACTCTGTATCTTTGTTCAGCAGTGACTGTGTTAGCTATTTTCCCTCATTCTTCAGAGTTAATGATTTTTCATCAAATATTTTTGCTAAGTTTGATATTCATGGCAACCAAAGGACTGAATTCACTGCTCACAGTCTTGCTGGTGTGTGCAGCCTTTCCTTCACTCGATTAAATCAGCTCAGCTTAGTCACAGGCAAAAGCAGTGCTAGGCCTCCGCATTTGTGCAGTTTGGGGAAAGACATAGAAAAGATTTTGTCTTTCTGGCTTTGTCAGTGCACATGTTGCATCTTACCCTCCTCGTACATGCCATACCAGATTGTTTTGACTTTGTCAGTTGAGGATGTGAATGTGACCTGTGTGATCAACAGCAAGGTGCCAACCCACCTTAAGTTCCTTTATACAGCCCAGTGCAATGATCAGAGGGATGGAACACCTCTGCTGTGAGGAAAGGCTGAGAGAGCTGGGGTTGTTCAGCCTCAAGAAGAGAAGGCTGCGGGGAGACCTTATTGCAGCCTTTCAGTACTTAAAGGGGCCTACAAGAAAGACGGGGATAGTCTTTTTAGTAAGGCCTGCTGCAACAGGACAAGGAGTAATGGTTTTAAACTAAAGGAGGGTAGATTTAGACTCGATATAAGGAAAAAAATTTCACGATGAGGGTGGTGAAACACTGGAATGGGTTGCCCAGAGAGGTGGTAGATGCCCCATCCTTGGAAACAATCAAGGATAGGCTGGATGGGGCTCTGAGCAACCTGATCTAGTTGAAGATATTCCTGCCAATTGCAGGGGTGTTGGACTAGATGGCCTTTAAATGTCCCTTCCACCCCAAAACATTCTATGATTCTATAACAAAAGAAAGCCCTACTAGTTTTTACTCCTGTTAGGTAAATTCATGAAGTAGTGGCTAATGGTGTCCTTAGCTGATTTCTCTGGGTCAAGCTGTCCATTGTTTTAACAGAGTAACAGTCCTGGCAGCACTAGCAGCAAATAAAGCATCAGGTACTTTGTGGCACCTTTTTCAGAGTTGCCTATCCTATGCATAACCCTTATGTCAGTAACCTGTATAAAAACCTTTAACGTGCTTTGAAATCATTCACATTAGCGTGAGAGTGGAGGTTTGAGAAAATGGTGTTGATGAGGAGTGTTGGTGTTTCTGCATTTCCCGCATGCTTTTCTTGGATCTCTAGGGCAAGTGTCTGGAGAGGAAGATATTTTTCCCTCCTCCTCAAAGCTGAGAACTGGTAGTGGATTTACTGGTAGCTGAGCTAATTTTTCTTATGTGCAAAAGCATCAGGTTGCAAATGTTCCCATTGGGAACTCTTCCTTCTTCTGGACTAATGCCCACTTTCAAATCCTGTTTCTGCAAATGAATTCCACTTGGCTTCTCATCCCCAACATAAGTGCCCTCAGTTTTGTAAAATAAAGCCTACATTTTGTGCTGCAGGGAAATAACAGATTCCAATGGGGTCAGAGCTTTTTAGCTATTACAAAAAATATCCAATCATCTAACTAACCCAGGGGAAGCTTTTGGGAAAAGGGGATAAGATCCCTTTTTTCTTCATGTATCAGGTATTTTGACTCCTAAAGTCTAGATGCTGTAGTCCATAGATCTGGCAGATTCCAGATTGCTATTATAGAGATTTCCAAGAGGGATGTCTTTTTTGAACTGCCCAGGAGCGATGCCTGGGCATCATCTTTGCCTAACTTCACAGCTTGTCCTGTGCACATTTTTGCACATCCTTAGCTGGCCCTGCCCTATTTTTTCTTTTCTT
Source organism: Nipponia nippon (assembly GCF_047370975.1). Classification (NCBI taxonomy): domain Eukaryota; kingdom Metazoa; phylum Chordata; class Aves; order Pelecaniformes; family Threskiornithidae; genus Nipponia; species Nipponia nippon. The sequence goes on along the minus strand of NW_028262357.1, from coordinate 1,452,975 downwards.
GGAGGTCAGTTAATATGCATTAAACAATTTTTTTTTCTCACAATTGCACATGGGCATTTTCCTCCCAATAGCTTTGTGAGGTTTAATGCTATGAGGAAAAAAACTAAGATATAGGATGTTAATGGATCATTTGACTTGGAATCTCAATGGGGAGACTAGTGTGGGCCAGCGATCCAATTTGGGTTGAAGAGGTTTGCATGAGCTTATGGGATTGAGGTGTCTACCTTGGCAGATGGAAGAGGTCTTTAGAGAAGACTTGTCACATTGCTGGACTTGTCTCAATAGTCTCCTGATCTCTTCCTGTACTTTTTATTTGGCTTTATATGAAGGCAGAGAATCCTGTATATAATTTCCTCTATATCATTAACATATATAGAGAGGCGAGAATGATCATGGTAGATACAGAAGAAAGAATATCTTCTGATAATTAAAATAACAGAGAGATACTGTGAGTTAAAATACGGAAAAAAAAATTTCCCAAGTTCCAACTTGTAACAGCAAATTAGTATTTGAACCCATCTGAAAATGTTAAATCTATTCCAAGGTTTTAAATGGGGGAATCATGCCTATGTTGTGTAGGCAGACACTGCAGAAAGGGGCCATCTTGTTCCCTAGCTATGATAGACAGAAAACAGAACGTCATCAAACCCTAGCTGGAAACTAATTACATTTTTTGCCTGATTCTTTCTTCTGAAAGGCTCTTGCAAAAGCTCTTTTAAAGAGGAATGTTTACATTTAGCCATTCACTACTTGTTCTTACCAACTGTTTCTTTTGGTATGTCATCATATAAATAGTGCAAAAGTTGTCTTTCAGTTTAAATATGGTTTCTCCGCCACTGATGTCTACCCATCTGTGTGTTTGCAGACAGCAAGACTATCTCCTTTCAGACTTAGCAAAACAAAATTCCTGGTTCCCATGTTTCCTTTTGGATCCTCCTGTTAGCTCTTCACTGAAGCTCTTCTGGCTTCAGTTCATCTGTATCAAAGATGAGGGATGAGAATGGCACACAGTATTTCAGATGAGTTTTCTAATATGTCTTGACATGAAATGTGTAGCTCTTTCTTCAAAGGCTCTCATGAGAAATTGCCTGGGATACCCCCCTCTATCAAGGAGACATGATTCTTTTTCTCCAGTTGTTGTTACCCCCTGTGTGATAACAAAGAAGTCCCTGACAATGTGTAAGGTGTTATAAAGGCTAGATCTGTACTGCAAGATATTTAAAATGTAATGACACCAAAAGTCAAGATGAATGTTGAACTCGGCTTGCAGCTCACTTCAACAAGTAGATTTAGAAACTGATTTTGTTAGGATCACAGCAATTTCCTCTTTATCACATTCAGACCAATTTAAACTAATTTAGCTGAATAGAGGCATGGCACAGGACAGAACAGAGGTACCATTAGCAAAGAAGAAGGAAAAGAGAGACTAAGACCAAACAGCAGTCAGCTATCAGTAAAACTGGATACAGGAGTTACTTAAAGCTGTCTCCTTCTACTCTTCCTGTAGTAATGCATATAAATAATCGCATACCATGCAGCTGTGCTTTTTTCTGTCTTCAGAGCACGGGTAAATTTTGCAGAGAGGTAAGTGTTTCTCTCACAGGCATTCCAGGCAGCATGGGAGAAACCATGGAGAGAGGTCAGTGGGTAAATTGCTGCAAAATTAGAAAGTGGCACTTATACAAGCTTATTATGAAAAAAAAACCCCATACCGAGAGTCCTGCAGTATGTTTTTAAACTTCAGTATTTGAAACATTTTATGCGCATTTAAGTAAAATATGATCCAGTGATAAAATACAATAGTGAATTGCTGTGTTTTTCAGCCTGCTTTCGATGTTTTCTTTACCTTTGCACATAACTGGCTACTGAGATTTAGAACCACATGTTACCACCCACCTTAAGAAAAGGATCTTTGGTTGAGGGACAAAATTATTTCCTTTACTGGCTCATCCCCAGTGAGGTGCCTGCAAAACATTTCAATTAAATTTTAGGCACAGAGTCCATGTTCTGATATGGCTGTGACAATCTCTGGTTCATACAGATGGCATGAATATCTATTACTGGATGAAAGGAACGGTTTTTGTGGTCATTCAGAATGCCACCGAGTATCAGAAATCTAGCTTCTCAGTCATCTGAATAAAGCTCAATGTCTTTGCATATTTCAAGCTCCAATGAAAAAATGGACATTTTGTCTCAGTTTTCTGGCTTACCCCTGAAATAGTAGTTCTGAATCCCACCACCCCACTGATAGCAAAAACCTGAGTAAATTCAGTAAGAAATTGGACTTCATACATTTTTGTCTCCATTATGCTGGAACGTCTTAAGTGTTGCCTACTCTCACAGCTGGATTGTGGACTTGATATTTCACTTCTTTCTATAGCCAGCTGCAAAAGAAAATGGACACCACAATCAATTCAGAGGTTTATCAGTCATTCAAAAGAGTTATTTATTTTTGCCATTTTGTGCACCAGATGTATCAGCTTCCCTGGTAGTAAAGCAGGCCGGGGATGAAACTGATTCTAGAGTCAGCAGCCTCCCCTTTCTCTTCTCTGTGATGGGCATGAACCTGGAAGGCTGCCACATGAGAATGAGGGTCCTAGACACCAACCACAAGGTCCAGAAGTGAAGTCCAAGGTCTATTTCTCTCTCTTTCCATCTTTGGTTGGTTGCCAAAATCAGTACATGAGGTAATGAGCCTTTGAGTCCAGCCCCATTCCTAACTGCCAGTTCTGCCATGATTTAAGAGCTGCTATAAATCAAGAAACTCTGCCCCTGTACCATAATGAGTGTATGTTGGATGCAAATCATTGTGAGGATATGGCTGTTCAGCACTGTTCCACAGATGGTATTTTCAGTTTGGGTTGAGCTCTATCAATCCCAGAAATGCTGTTTTTGGAACATTATGCAAAAACTTCCATGTAGGAACAATGTATAACTTCCTTCTATAGCTTTCTCTCTAAATTGGAGAGAGAAGGATTTGGTGGATGGACTGTTCGGTGGATGAGGAATTGGCTGGGTGGTTGCATCCAGAGCGTAGTGGTCAACAGCTCAATGTCCACAGGGAGATCAGTGATGAGTGATGTCCCTCAGGGGTGTGTATTGGGACCAGTTCTGTTTAATATCTTCATCAATGACACAGGCAGTGGGACTGAGTGCACCCTCAGCAAGTTTGCAGATGACACCAAACTGAGGGGTGCAGTTGACACACCTGAGGGACAGGATGGCATCCAGAGGGACCTGGACAAGCTCAAGAAGTGGGCCCACGTGTACCTCAGGAGGTTCAACAAGGACAACTGCAAGGTCCTGCACCTGCATTGGGGCAATCCCTGGTATCAATACAGGCTGGGGGATGAAGGGATTGACAGCAGCCCTGCTGAGAAGGACTTGGGGACACTGGTGGATAAAAAGGTGGACGTGAGCCAGCAATGTGCTCTTGCAGCCCAGAAAGCCAACTGTGTCCGGAGCTGCATCAAAAGCAGTGTGGCCAGCAGGTCGAGGGAGGTGATTCTGCCCCTCTCCTCTGCTCTGGTGAGACCCCACCTGGAGTACTGTGTCCAGCTCCGGGGTCCTCCGCACAGGAAGGACATGGACCTGTTGGAGCGGGTCCAGAGGAGGCCACAAAATGATCAGAGGGGTGGAGCATCTCCCCTGTGAGGACAGGCTGAGAGAGCTGGGGTTGTTCAGCCTCAAGAAGAGAAGGCTGCGGGGAGACCTTATTGTGGCCTTCCAGTACCTGAGGGGGGCTGATACGAAAGATGGGGACAGACTTTTTAATAGGGCCTGCTGTGATAGGACAAGGAGTGATGGTTTTAAACTAAAAGAGGGTAGATTCAGACTAGATATAAGGAAGAAATTTTTTACAATAAGGGTGGTGAAACACTGGAACAGGTTGCCCAGAGAGGTGGTAGATGCCCCATCCCTGGAAACATTCAAGGCCAGGCTGGATGGGGCTCTGAGCAACCTGATCCAGTTGAAGATGTCCCTGCCCATTGCAGGGAGTTGGACTAGATGGACTTTAAAGGTTCTTTCCAACCTAAACTATTCTATGATTTTGTGATTCTTGTAGCTGCAGGTATGTCGTGGTTTAACCCCAGTTGGCATCTAAGTACCACACAGCCTCTCTCCCTCCCCTCACCCCAGTTGGGGTGGGGGAGAGAATTGCAAAAAAACCCAAAAAACTCATAGGTTGAGATAAAGACAGTTTAATAGGACAGCAAAGGAAGAGAAAATGACAATAACAATAATGATAAAAGAATATACAAAACAAGTGATGCAGAATGCAGTTGCTCACTACCCACTGACGAATGGGTCAGTGACCCAGCCCATCCCTGAGCAATGATCACTGCGCCCCAGCCAACTCCCCCAGTTTATATACTGAGCATGATGTCATATGGTATGGAATAGCCCTTTGGCCAGCTTGGGTACCTTGTCTGGGCTATGCTCCCTTCCAGCTTCTTGTCCACCTGGCAGAGCATGGAAAGCTGAAAAGTCCTTGACTTACTGTATCAACATTAGTCTCATCTTAAATCCAGAACACAGCACTATAGCAGCTACTAGGAAGAAAATTAACGCTATCCCAGCCAAAACCAGGACAAGATATCAATGTAAAACCTTGAAGACTTCATGGACCTTCTGCTGCATGTGAGTCTCTACTGAAAGAGGCATGACTTGCTAGGTGGAGGTGGCAGAGTCAGATGTTTCCTGTAATATCTATTATCTTTTTGAAGAACTGTACATTTGACTAGCTCCTGTGAAAACTTCTACCTGCACATGTCCGTGTTGGATGGGTGACCGTAAGGGATCTTCTGGAATTGTGACTCTGTAAGCACTTTTGTTGAGTTTGCTACGATGTGAGCTCTGAGGAGCTCTAATAATTTTGAGACATCCCTTCCAACCTCAACAATTCTGTGATTCTGTGAAATCCTTTTTTGCAAGTTGCAGCTACAACCAGAGCAGTCAGTCATTGCCCTCTGTCTTCTCAGTTTCTACAGCTCTCATGCACAGCCTTATCTGTTAACTTATGTCAGGTTCTTTCCATTTGGGAAGAAATAGGCTACCTAGAGCTTTGATTAAAGGTGTCATTGGATACAGTATCCTGTAAAGAAGGGCGAGAATTTTAGGAACTAGGTCTGCCCAATTTCTAGTCTCAGAACTGATGGAAAAGCTCATGACATGAATAGAATTATCCTATGCCTTTTTCACCATGACCTACCTCAGAGAGTTTGGAAAAAGAAGAGCAGGGGCATTCTCTGTAAAAGCTAAATATATTCATAAGGAAGTCTTCCCTTCAAAGCATTCCCATTTGCGCAAACTTTGGGCAGCTCTTTAAGGCAGCTGGATGGCAGCTGCATTTTGTTTTGTTTTCTTGTTTTCTCCTCAGTTAAAAAAAAAAAGAAATCATTTGTTGTTACATGTGCTCCTATGGTCTCCATCTCCAGGGTCACTCTAGTAATGATATTGGCTTTCGGAAAGGAGGAAATTTACTTCTCCTTTCCTGGCTGATTTTTCTGTTGTTTGTTTTGTTTTGTTTTTGTTTTATTTTAATTGTTTTCAGGGGTGTGTACAGAAAGAAGTCTGTGGGGAGACATGCTGCCTTCAGTGTTTTGGATTTGGGACAAACATAGATGCATGGTGACAGGCGTATCTGTCAGAACATGTTCTGTCAGCTGTAAAGACCCATTTCATAGGATTATTAACTAGCTGGAAATTAAAACTATGCAGTAGGAAATTAATGGTGTCATAGTAAAACCTTAGTTTCCTTCGGGGACCTCTTTGGGCTTCTGGTCTCCTACCCATCCATGTTCGAGTGACCAGTTCCATGAACAGGTTCTTGCAAAGTCTGATGATATTGTTTCTACTTGAATTTCCACGCTTGCTGTTTCTCCCACAGTGACACAGAAAGATTGAGTTATTGGCAGGGATAGCTTTTATACCTGACTAATTCACTTACCACCGGAATTTTGTATTTTACTGCTCAAAGGGGAGTGCAAACTTTCAGCAAACTCAACTGAGGAATTTGCTCATGACTTTGCTTTGCAGTGAGCCATCTCCTACCCTGAACTGCAATGAAAATACCACTTAGGCTGATAGAGAGGGAACTCATTTGCAGCTTGTTTAAAATGTCTTTTGGCATTTTTCAGCATGTTCTCTGCTGTTATAAAGCTGGGGATAACACAGATAGGGCCATGTTATGTCTTCAAGACACACACAGTCTTGCTGAAGGCTCTGAACAGAGCTTATCTTCTGAATGAATTACCTTAGTGACAGAACATAACTTCTGCTTCTGTCACGAGAGTCGTTCCCACAGTGATAGGATAACCCAGTTTTGTCAAAAATGGTATGTATCAAAATAATCTTAACACATCCACTCTTATTTTGGCCTTCTGACTTTCATGGGATTAGTGGATTAGTGTGTTCAATTTGGGTACCAGAACTGAGCCTAGCGAAGCATGATAGATCTTGCAGAAGGAGAGTTGTTCAAAAGATTTTCAGCCTCAAGTCTCCAGAGGTTTGAATAGTCTGGATGAGCTTCAACTACACATCTGAACATGCTGTACAATTCATACTGCCTTCCTCACTTATCCTGTGGTCGGGAAACAGCAGTGATGCCTCACAAACTCTCTACAATTTTGCTTGTTCCTGGGTCCTTTATTGTGCAATGTAGATGTAATCCAGATCCTAGCTAAATACACATGCAAACATACAAGAATGTGGGGTATTAAAAAACTTTTGTTAAAGAAAACAAAGCGCTTCTTTGTTCATTTAAAAATAATCATGGTGCTTGATTTACATATACTTTGGAACATCCTCAAAATAATTGTTCCAAATCTATAATTTCAGCTACTGCATCTGGCACAGTCAGATTTAATTGGGTTAAAAAATGTAATCCTAGAAGTATAAATTCTAAATCTTTGCACATTTCTGGGATTCCAAAAACATGCATACTTTTATAACTTATCTTTTGCAAGATCAAGCCCTGAGTGCCTTCCTGGCCTGCTGACTTTAAAACGCCTGAATGCTCTTACCATATCAGCAGAACAGAGAATTGAAGGAATTCAGAGAAACCCTGGAGAACCATAACAAATTAATTAATTCATTTGCTTCACCTCTGGAGATAATAATATTTTTTTTCAATTAAACTCCTTCCTTCTACAGCCACTATTTCAAAACTACAGTGTTACAAAGCATGGTTACCTCTTAGTTCTATTGTCTTTAAGTCTGTATAGAAAAGGGGTATGCACTTACTAGCTTTCTAAAACAGATATTTTAGTACAAAACCATGATATAAGTTACCCCTGACCTGGCTGTAGATTGAAACAGAAAGCTTGAAGAGTTGATCGTGCTCTACAAAACTCTACAAAACTCTACAAAACTCCATGACCACTGTATTCCGTAGTGTCCATTCAGGTTTACCAGCCTTCAAGGTATGCAGCAATAATGTAGCTAGAGAGGGGAGATTGAAGTCTCAAGATTTCAGTCGAATACCAAAACTGGCAGTTTTGCTGCATTTTTAAATTCTTCCTCTCAGTTTAAACATGCTGCATGTACTAATTTATTTACAGGACATTTATTAATGGTATATATATATAATGAGTGAATTGGAAAGTTGATGAAATGTGTCAAGGAGAACTGAAGTCATGGCCACTGAGGTACTGGCACACTAATGACACTGGCAAATAAATACTGATAATGGCGAATAAGGCAGTTTCACTGGAAATGGGGTGGTCAAACCCTGGAACAGGCTTCCTAGAGAGGTGGTCCATGCCCCAAGCCTGTCAGTGTTTAAGAGGCATTTGGACAGTGCCCTTAATAACATGCTTTAACTTTTGGTCATCCCTGAACTGGTCAGGCAGTTGGACTGATTGTTGTAGGTCCCTTTCAACTGAAATATTGTATTCTTAGTTTTTTGCAACAGTTTTCAACTTGATGTAGAGATATACCTTTTGCATACACCTTCCACACTTCTGTCTGACCCTTTCTATTTACCTGTCTATATGACTTCTTGTAATTATCTTTGTTCCTGCTATCCTGAAATTGTTGCCAGACTCCATGACTTTTGCTGTCTGCAATGTCATTGATGCTATCACCTTTGTGTAGATCATAGTGGTTCATAAAGCGGCTCCAAGTCTAAATCTTACCTGAAGTGCCATCATCAGGCTGACAAGAAACCAAACAACCCGAAAATGATAGAGCAGAAGCTCTCATAGAACAAATGAACTGTTTGTTCTCTCAGATGAACAGTGGCTTTTCTTGTTTTTATGTGGTACCTGACAGCATTGTGACACTTCTTGAAAAATCATTACCATAATGATTAATACTAATAAGGCTAACATGGAAAGAACTCAGTTCACTATTATATCTTTAATAGTCCAATAGAAGTGATCTTCCTTGTTACCACTGGAAGTAACTAAAAGTTACTAATTAAAGGTGAATGAAATAGATAAGCAATTTTCTTTTCATCAGTCCTTTCTTACACAGTATCATGAAACAGCAGAACTTCTTGCTTAACTCAGTAAGATTTAGCATATTTGTCTAAAGAAATTCAGATGCAGCTCATTTTAAGGCAATTTAAACTAATATGTATTAGAAAAAGTGCCAGAATTGAGAGTTAAATTGACTAAAAACTGATGGGCATCAGAAAATTACTTAAATCTTAGTGTTTTGAAAGGAGACAGAAACATGGTCCTAAACATTGATGTTTGCCTATGATAGTGCCCCAGCCTCTGCCACTGAGTCTTCATCCTTCATGTTTTAGGCCTTCTCAGTTCTTTCTTTCTCAGCTAACACTGCTGAACGCCAGTTACTGTCAGTCCTGAAGGTGGCTGGATTACATTCTTAAAACATCTCAAAAGACCTCGCTTTTCACTAACTCAAAAGACAAAAAAAATGAATTTTTGTATATGAATTCAATATTTTGTATGAAAATGTAGGCGCTTTCTCTATTTTAACCACAATATAAATCAGCACAGAAAACAATGTAGGTTTTGGCATCTGTGTCATGTTAGTTTTGAATGATGAATACATACCAGGTTTGGGAATTACAAAAGCTGCTTGTGTGGTATGTTACGGTTTTTCCAGTGTATCTACAAGTACTTGAGCTTTCCATGTCCTAAATTCTCTGTTGTGCTCCTTGGCATAGCCCATTGGGATTTCCCTCTAAGCACAAGGAATCTTCCCTTGGGATTCATTGTGTATCACAAAATTATAAAAATGGAGGGCTGTAGGGAACAATGAGACATGATCTTATCTTAAAGATGGTAGATTTAGATTAGATATTAGGAAGAAATTATTTACTATGAGGGTGGTGAGGCACTGGAATAGGCTGCCCAGAGAAGTTGTGGATGCCCCCTCCCTGGAAGTGTTCAAGGCCAGGTTGGACGGGGCTGGGAGCAACCTGATCTAGTGGAAGGTTTCCCTCCCCACGGCAGGGGGGTTGGAACCAGGTGATCTTTAAGGTCCCTTTAAACCCAAACCATTCTATGATTCTATGATTCTATGATCCAGAACTGTTCTGAAGCAGAATCAGATATCCCTGCATGTACTTGACAGATATTTTTCTGAACTGTTCTCCAAGTTATCAAGGAGATACCACAGCATACGGAAGTAGCCGATTCCGGTGATTAGAACATTTTAATTAGAACATTTTCCTTAATATCTAACCAAAAAGTTTTCTGTAGTGCCAGTAAGATTTCTTCTTGATGTTTCTTCTGTTTGCATGAAAAAAATTTTTCATGACAGTATTTACAGTCTTTTACATATCAGAGGGCCACAATCACGTCCTTCCTGGTCTCCTTTCTTCTAAAGAAAATAAAGTCCTCAGGCTTCTTTGTAACTTGTTTTTTTTAATATGCTTTATTCTATTCTCCTCTGAATTCTCCCAGCTAATCTACATCTTTCTAAAACTTTATTGTTTAAAACTAGAAGCAGAATACCATCTCAGGCCTCTCAATCCCCTGAAAGAAGGTGGATTAGCCATCATTCAGCTCTGTGTTGCTTTGAATGTACTGCTTTTTGTACTTAGTTTAGTTTATCTTATGTTCCCTTGGAGGTGTTTCTTCCTATTCTTAGCTTAGACCAATTCTAGTTTAATACTGAGTACAATTGTAAAATGCTGTCTAATCTTACCGATTATTTAAATTTAAGAGCTTCTTTTGTGCAGCAATACTTCTTAAAGATCAAATTAATCACACTAATGATATAGTCTAGTTAGATAATTTCCAATTCAGGTAGGAAATTATATACAAAACCAAGTAAAAAAAAGTTCTCAGTTCATTTTTTAACACTTCTCACATAAGTTTTCCCATTTACTTCAGTGAGATTTTTTTTCCTTTGGATCAAATTCTGGTATCTTTGGAAGACTGCCATGACATTTTCAACAGTCTTTACAGGTGTTAAATAGGGTTCATAACTGATAAGAAACTGAGCAATTTGTTAAGGACTTTTGGCACAATCCTATCAGAGCACACAAAAATTCACTTAATCCAGTATCTTACCTCTAGCACTGTCCATGAGCAAAATCTTGAGAAGAATCTACAAGAAAACCATTAAATGGAGAATTGTGGGAAAATATGCCCAAAGGGAAATTGCTTCCAAACCCTATTTCTTGGTGGTTGCTTATTCACTGAGGAATGAGGTCCCAAAATTTAATCACGTTTTATGTAAGAGAGAGTATATGTACAATTCACATAATGTTTAACCTTTCTGTGAGTCCTATAATGGCTTTCTCCTTCAGTTAGTCCTGTGGTAATAGGTTGATAATATGTAAGGGGTTATTATTCAAAAAATTTTTGAGTTTTGTGTATTTCTTACTTTCAACAGCTTTAAATGACTTGCCTTTTGATTTTGTCAGGTGTTGCCTCGATCCTGCATTACAGGAGCAAGTAAACCAGCAAACAAAAAAATTGACCTTCCCTGAACTGTTCAAATGTGTTCCTCTTCACACAAAAATCATATCCAGTCATGATCTGTTACCGTTCCCCCCCCCCCCCCCCCTTTCTGTTTCTGCTGTTTCTGGTTTCATTTGGAGGTATATCGAGTTACTCTCAAGTAACTTGATGTCAGTGATGTTACCAGGCATGGTACTGTGTTGTTGCAGTACACAGTGTGAAGTGAGGGGCACAATACCTTCCTAGTCCAAACTGGTGGGAACCCCTGATACTCACAGCTTTGTGAGCATATTTGTGATGAATTCTAAGGAGAAAAAGTGAAATGTCCCAAAAGCCCCAGCAGTACAGCTCACAACTGTTGCAACATCCCACAACTTCTACTGAAAACTAACCCAAACAATAATCTAATACGGTCATTATAGTCTGAAAATTTTGATTCAGAATTTTTACGTTTAAAGCAGTTGTTTTGCTCCTATTTTTCTTGTCTGCACCCTGCGATATTACCTCTGTCTTTTACAGGATGTAAAACTAAAACCCAGATGCTCAGAATCCAAAGATACCAAAAAGTTGGTTTGGCCCAGGTGGTGGTGACCACATAAAAGCTTTAAGTTTTTCCTTGTTTCATGTGGCTTTTTAGTAGGCTGGACAACAAAAGTAGTAGGATAAGGCTAGGTAGTGTGTCCAAACTTACTGTAGTTCATTAAAAAAAAATAAAAAAAGAAAAAGGAATGGATGATAATGAGAAAAAGACTGAGTATAAAGAAATATTCAGCTAGACATATTTTATGATCTTCTAAGCATATATAGGGGTATACAGAGCCTCAAAAGTGTATGTACAGTCAATAAAAGTAGCCAATTATCATTGCCAGTTTTATGGATATAGTTTCAGGAAGAGCTTCAGCCTAAATAATTACAAGAGATGGAACTTTATTGATAGTTAATGTTAATTGGCAAGCATTTTAGTTTTAGTTTATATGACTGCTCTTCAAATGTGATAATTACTAGCCAGTAAATCTGTGACTCAAGAACTGGTAATGGGGCCAGTAGATGTGTGAGAATCTGTGAGCTGAGCAGGGATAGTCAGTCAGACCAGTGTCATCTAACTCTTACACTCTCACTCCAACAGTGGCCAAAAGCAGATGTGTAGGACAAGGTATATATATTCAGCAAAGCATCACTAGAGCAATCTCCCAGCCTGTCACAACTTGTGGCTTCCTGACGGTGTGTGTAACCTTGCATAGATTTCTCCGTCTTGAACTTTTCCAGTCTCCCATTGGGCCCATGTGAAGTTTTAGCATCCACAACATGCTGTGGTAGAAATTCTGACACCTGCCATGTCCTACTTTTTGGCTGGTCTGTTTGCTGTTTGTCTCTTGAATAATTTCTAACAGTAAGTTGCTTTCCATTGTAAATATAGAGAGTGCAGTTCTTCACCTCATTCAGAGGCTTTTCAAAGTTACCTGTGAGACTTTTTCCAAAGTTTCAAGATCTGCATAATGAACAGTTTAAAATATGATAAAGTGTTTCTATGCATCTCGACTAACTTTAGACAGAGTTAGGTTTGTAGTCTAAACCAGTTGCCCCAGCTTCCTCTACTATCAGTGGAGAACAACAGAAGCTTCTGGGTGGTGATTAATCCCATTTATTTTAGGCATCTATTTTTGGCTGGAGTGAGTTGCCTTTTGGAGGACCTTGTCCCTCCCTGAAGGTGGAGTCTGGATGGCCAGCTTAGACAAGCTGCTCCACTTTTACAACTAAAAATAAGTGCCATGAATCCGAGTCTAAGAGCTCATAAACAGCATTTACTTTGAACTCTCAGAATTTGGAAAGACATTATAATCTGAAAGCAAAGGAGGAATAACCTAATGAAGTAACAATGCACAAGCATATTAGCACGCTCTTCCAAGGGGCTTCCAAGGGCTGAATGAATAAGGCAGCCTGGCAGCAGAAGCATAGATGTAGAATACAGAAAAAGTCTTGCTGGGGTCTGGATCCAGGTCAGGCTCAAGTAGTCCTCCAGAGGGTTGTTCAGGTCAGATGTTCTGCTAAGGGAGGAGATACATCAAAATAGCCACAACACTGAGCAGATAGAACATAAAACTTCGTGTTCTTATCATGCAGCCTGTGTCTGTTATCCATAACACGGAGGCCTGAAAAGCATTGTTTGGTATAGCTTTCACTGCATAAGCTGCATGACTTGGGCAAATTCTAAATGTTTGCTTGGTTCAACGATTTCTACTGATAGAGAGTTAGGCTAGATGCTCTGAAGGTTAAGCAATGCAGACCTGTTTTGTTCTGGTCCCATACAAATCATTCCTTTGCTAGGAAATAGACTACATCTTCATTTTGATGCACTTAATTTTGTTGTATTGACCCAAAACTGTCGGCATGAGTTTACCAGAGGGACTAACAGGTATTTAACTCTCCCATTAGCAGTGACCCACACATGCTCACTTTTCACACACAAAGCTATCGTGCAGCTGCATTGCTCCGACTTCCCTATTTGAACTGGTCTGTTTACATCCACCAATTGCATACATTTTTTGTACGTATTCTCAGAGGTTCTCACGCTGTGGTTCATGAATGAACCACTGATGGTCCACTTGCTTGTGGTGTATGTAGAACAACTTTGGCTCTCCTTGTTTCCAGCTGCTAATATAGGTATTTGACCACTTACTGAAAAAGCCTGGGGGTCTGTAGAAGCAGCTGGAAACAAAGGAGCACAGACAATTCAGCCTCTTCGTCCAGGGATTGCTACTGCACTGGAGCCAAGGCTCACTAACAGCAGCTGCTAGGACAGTGATGGCACCTCATGACAAACTCTGGACAATCACGTAAGTATGTAGTCCTGGTGCTCATCCCTCCTCATCAGTCACTAATACTTTTTCAGACAAGTGCTTTCCTGTCATGTTTTTAGCCTACATACCAAAAAACAGTCAGATGTATTTTCTATTTCTTACTAACTTTGATAATGTCTTGTCATAACTTTTTCCATTTGATGTTTTAATCTGAATTCAACTGATACATAATATCCTTGCAATGAACAAAAGCTAGGTCAGGAGTATGTTGCTTCATTTCCACTAACTGAGATGAGCTTGGTTGAGTGAAGGGTTGGTTGAATGTTTTTTTAACATCGTGTATAAAGAAATGTATCCATGAATATGTGGGCAGAGAACACCCAGTCTGAAATTTTCGGGCAAAACTTTTTTCTTTGTAAACACCATGCTTTTCAACAATCCAGACATGATTGATGTTTCAAACCGATGAATCATAGTGCAATGTGTGAGCCATATAAGACCTCATTTCCCAAAGAACAGTGGAAAACCAATACGAAAAAAAAATCTAAAAATTAGTATTTTCAAAGAACTGGCTAGTGTATGCACCTCAAGATTTTAGCATAAATGTTGTGACATGTTTTGCTTGTGTGTGTGTGTGTTATCCTCATCCAACAAGTGTTTTGATGCTATTAGGAAAAAAAAGAAATAATGCTGTTTAGTCACTAAACCACATGTCCTCTCTACAAAACCAAGAAGTCTTATGACTTGAAGATTGAAAATTTACCTAGCCACGTTAATATCTAAATCACTGTTGGACCTCTCTTCTTTTTCCCAACCAGCTCTCACTCAAAGCCACAGAAAGTTTCCTGTTCACTTAGGTGGGCATGGGATCAAGCCATTTGGTGAGTCCTGTTGTATGATAGTACTGCTGGTGAGGGTTGAGCACTGTTGATATTGGGTCTGAGTGACTTTCTAATTTCTAGTGGTTTACAACCTGGAGGTAATATTTTTACATGGCAGGAATGTGACCTTGAAGGTAGAAACTTGGGATGAGTTTTTAGAAACCTTTATTACAAGGAGAGCTCTCTGAAATGTTCCTCACGACCCTCCAAATCTCTTTCTTCTTTGTTATATTAAGGCAGGATGCAGAAATGGGGTTTGCAGAGGGTCACCAATAGGTGAGTTTACATGGGACGGATGTACTTCTAGTGGCTGTAGCTGCTAGAAGGATCAAGCAAAGGTATTATAAATGTCCCATGTGTATAATTACAACCATAAATTAGTTTTATGTGCCAGCATGGCTTACTTCTAGACAACAATATAATTGAGTTGATGACACATGTATTTCTAAATTCCACTCTTTGGCTTTTACCTCTTTCTTAAAAATAATGGCAAGACAGACATTCTGAATAGAGCAGAAATCTTCAAAACAGAACTCAGAAAAACTAGGCTTTATTTCAAAGTTAATATCCTGGCGAGACTTAAGGGAAGGCTTGACAAGGTTTGTGCATCCAGCTCAGCCAATACATGCTTCCAGATGGAAATTCTGTGAGACGTTTTTTGGTTTTGTTTGATGACCTCGGACAGTTCAGAAATAGATAGTTTATCCATGTTTCGCACTGTGTTCTGGTTTCATTCAAGCAAGAGGCTGTCAAAGGCAACAGAGCTATGTAAAAAGAAACCAGGAGTACAGATAACTACAAACTGGAACTAGGAACTCATCCACCTTTATTGGCAAAGCTCACATATAGAGCTTGAAAAAACCCAACCCAAAATTGTTGTGAAGACTGAACAGCCACAGCTCCATTTATTGCACACCTTTCTACTGTACTCATGACTACTGCAGCTGGGCGCTATTAAGTACAAATGAGTTAAACACATCTGTGTCAGCATAATATTGGGAATTTAATTGCTTGCTCTGAGATATTTGTAACCTTATGGATACCATTTGCCCAGGAAGGCCACAAAATTTCCAAGCCTAATCTCAATATATATTCCATGTCCTCGAGTGGATCATGCAGCTGTGGTGTGTTTTGAACTGAGGGAACTGGGCCGTGGTAAAAATGCAGCTTCCAGCTACCATCATTCATACCCTTTTCCTTCAGTCTCTGTCTTCTGCTCTCAGTTCCTCCTACGTTACAATGCTTTCTCAGAGGCAACTTGATTGTGCTTTCTGTTTAGTTTATAAGCAGTATCTTGCTCTTCATCTGGGACTTTAGGAGGAGGATGGCATTTGACAAATGCTGAGATGAGTAGCAACTCTGGCTCATGCATGTGTCCTGTAGAGGACAATGGCATTAGCAACAGCTACAGAAATAGAAAGGGAGAGACTAACTGGGGAAAATCTCTTGTTTTAGCCCAGAGCTTAGGCTGAAGCCCAAAGCTGGGAAATATCATTGCAATATATTTTGCTATTCATTATTTTGCTGGCAAAATGATGTAAATTATCCTTAGGAAAGAGCACGTGACTGACTAGTGGACCAAAAAAGGGCTCCAACACATAAAAGGTTTAAGTGAAGTAACAAACTCCTATAAATCCACATTAAAGGGAAATGATGGAATATTTGGATCCAGTATAGAAAAACTAGGCCATGCATAAAGTATCTCTTACCACTGCTCAAAATGAAGAGATAGTAGCTCTGAGCGTATTTCAGGTTTCCTAAGGCTTGTTGCACTGACAATCCTGCATCTATTGCTGCAAGGGGCTCCTGTCTTTTTCACAAAGTGTCTTCTCTCACGTAAGCAAGCCCTGCCTTCCTATCACATACTTTCTACAGATTCCCAAATCATGTTTTTTTTTTTTTTTTTTTTTTTTTTTTTTTAAATATCAGCAGAATACTTTTTCTCCTGAAAGGGCTGGGATAACCAGGACCCTGGTTTGTCTGTTTACTTAACTTTATTTCCTCTCACCTTTACACGACAGTAAACTTCAGGGCTAACAGTTCTTCATACTGTCTCTCTCTCTGAATAAACAGTTAGGCCTTTCTGGTATTGTCCTACCTCTCCTCTCTTCCTCAAAAAGAATCTCCTCAGTTTTTGCCCTTCATTTTTCCTTTCATACAAACCCTGAGATTAGCTCTGTACTGTCTTTGTCAGTCCAGGCACTGGGGTGGCAAGCTGTGGGAGATCCTGTAATTCCCCCATATATATGATTATAGGATTGGCCACATGGCCTTAGTTTACTGGCTATATGATTTCCAGTGTCTGAGAGCAAGAGACACTGACTACACAAATGCATGACATGGCAGAATGATGGAGCAGAAACTGAGTTAAGAGCTTCCCATCAGCAGAAGGGAGGTCTCTAGAAAATACCTTTTACAATGTGTCTTCAGAAAGAGCCAGTTCAGTTGTTTTTCAATCAGTTCAATGAGAGATTAAAGAAGTTTTACACTGAGAGAGAAAAGAATATATGGACTTAAAGCAACTGATTTGCTTGTGATGCAGGCATCGGACTCATTCAGATTATCTTCAGACACAGAAAGAGAATACCTTTTGCAACAAAGGTCCTTTCTTGATTTCTAATCCTTCCTCACATAACAACTTCACTGCAGACAGTGATACATTCCTTGAATGACTGAGAAGAAAACACTTAGAGATAGGCCTCATGCTTACTGCGATGTTTAAGCATAACCCCCTTTTACTTCTGTACCAGGGGAATAATCGCTTTGTAGCCTTAGAGCAATTGTAACTGAAACTGAAGCAGAATTGTCAGTGTGTAAAGCAACTCTTCAGGTACCTCTCGCTCTATATACTGGTCTGTTATTTGCTCACCTAGCACAAAAACATCAGTTTGATTTTGCTTCAGTCCTAATTAGTAGGACTCAGGGCGGAGGAGAAATATTACGTATCTTTGCATTTTCAATTGGAGAGAAAAAAAATAGGAGACTCATGCCAGCTCCTCAAAATTTTAGTTAAGTTATGGTTGCTTTCTCTCTCTCTTTAAATTGTGTGCATTTGTCTGACCCCAGCAAGTGGTGTGATGTGCTTTCACCATACTACTGCTTAAACTAACAGTTGTCTTTGGCAGGTAGCACAACAGCTCAGGCTCTTTTATATGTCTGGGGTTCTTACTGTGGTCAGCACTTCAAATATAGCCCAACCTAAAAGATCTGAGGAGAAAACATGGAAATGAAATTATTTTTTCCAGTAGTGAACAAATGGGCTTAGTAGTTATTAACATTTTACAAACATTTAAGGCTTTCGTTAGAACTTCGAAGCAGAACTGCCATTGTTAACATTGTTGATGTCTCCATTGTAAAAAAAATAGCCTTTAGAGTTTACTGTTTGGCTCCTTGAAACAATTTTCAAATCCAAGTTCATTTCACGTTTCTTGTCTCTAAAAAATTGTTCTATATATATTTTTACAGTGGCATTTGGGATTGATCTCAGAGTCTTTTGCCACTGCTGCTGCTAGACTCCAGAACATCCATTTTAATTTTTAAAATATTAATCTTTAAGGGGTCGATCTTTTAAGAATAAAACCAATTTTTTTCTTCTGCAAATGGTTAGTCTTTTTACAACCAAAACACAGTAACCCTTTCATCCTGGCATTTTGGACAGTGTAATATTAACATTAACTCACTTTGGATTTCTTTCATCATAAAGCCTGAAAGACAACCTCAGTAGAAGTGTATGAGCTGGATTTGTCAGCGATGATCATATCATGACTAACTGTCAGTGGGAATATTGCTCCCACTAAAGCCAACAAGAGCTCAATATGCAACCTGCAGCAAACAGTTCAGTTCAATGTAACATGTTTTTCATAGAGGGAATTAGTATATGAAAGCCTCTGGCACTTCTTCCTCTGTGCCAAACTCCAGCCCCGCAAAATAAGCATCTGTGTACAAGCAGTTGTTTGATTGCATGAACTTGTTTCATTGCATGAATAACCCTAGTAGACAGCACAGTTTGATTTAGATGCATTTTGTGGAACATTCAGGAAAAGAAAAATATCAGTATAACAAGAAAAGTACCGTCACTTTAGAAAGCAGCTTCCTGAAGAGCTGATCGCTTGATGGTGGTTCCTCTTTTAAAGAGGGAGAAGAGATGATTCAAAGCCATAAAATGTTTGGTGTTTTTTGTTTTTTTTTTTTTTTTTTTTTGTCAGGTATTCATTAGTCTAATTGCAAAGAAGTAAAACTCCAAGTAAGCTAAGGCCCATGTTAGTATGACGCACTTATGATTTAAGACAATTAAATAAAAATTTATCCTAACCCAGTTGTCATGAAATACATGGCAAGCTCATTTTGAAAGGAATTGAACAGAACTTAAAACAAGGAAATAACAGATGTACCTGTGCAATTTTCTGAATCCAATGGGTTTCCATGAATAAAGCTGGGCTAGACTCCTTTTGTACTCAGCCAGGATCTGTGCTACTGTCCTAAAAGTAGGTAGAAGCTAAATACTGGTTTGCTCAAACCAGTATAGTGGTATCATTATCATTAGCCATATTGAAAAATTTGTAGACCAGCATTTGCAATCACATGTAGCTAAGTAATTATTTTAGCTGCAAAAAAGTACCAACCTAAATAACAAAGATAAAAGACCTAATAAAATTTTAGGTACTTAGCTAGTGCTCTGCTGAATCAGGGCCATGTTTCAGATTTGTTTTCTGAGCAATATTTAAATAAATGATTATTCTGTGAATGTAGATAAGATATGGTTGAATTTACCCACACATTGCACAGAAATTATTTAGATCAGAGATACATCTGTGGACACTTCATGTATACACTGAAACAAACAAACAAAAAATAATCTTTTTGGAAAAATACTAATAGTTAAAATCACCTAAAAGTGATTTTTTTTTTTGACTGATATACTTTATTTGAGCTTGTTGCTATTATTTTTTGTATGTGGCTTGTTAAAATACTCTATGGAAATGACTGGATTGCTTAAGAATACAATGAAATAAATATATGCCACATAGTTCTAAAAGTTTTAATAGTTTTATTTCTATCATGACTCTATTCCAGAAACCTATAATAGAGAAGTTAATGAGAGAACTAACAAAAAAAGTTATAAATTTGGGGATATCTTACTGCATGGGGAGTTTTTACGCTGTAGACTAGTACTGAAAAAAACATTACCTGAACTGCTTAATACCATGCTTGATAGGATATACAGAGTATCACTTTGTTCTTATTGAATGAGCTTAGTGATAAATCATGTTTTTCCCACACCTTATGGGTGGTGATCCATAAGAATGGATGTTTGGGAAACAAAGGTGGAAGAATGTTTTTTGGAAAGTCAAGTTTCAGGCCAAGAGTTTATAAAACTGGATTAAATGCCAAAGGCTGGAGATCAGTTTGTGTCACAGCTGTTTGTACTAGCTAAGTCTACTTTTTTTTCCCTTCTTCTTTTCTTTAAGGATTTCAAAGTTCATAAAGAAGAAAAAAATCCTACTGATGGAAAACTTTTCTACTGAATAATTGACTTTCTTTGTTAAGTAATGAAAAAGAAGTCTGAACTCTGGTGGGTGAGATTCTCCCCAAGCTGAGCAAATGGCATTGAAATGGTGCATAGAATCTGCGTGGGTTTTCTGAAGGGAAGTGAAATTCATCTGAAGAGTGGAAAATTATTGATGGTTTATGTTTTTAATTCTGATTTTGTGAAAAAGGTAATTCAGTTGGGTTATGGATGTAAACCAGGTAATTATCCTTGGTAATTCTGGATATAAATCTGGTAATTATTTTCCTTCTAAAATGTAGAATGTCCAAAAACTCCCCAAGAAATGTTTCCATTCTGCTTCTGGAAAGAAACCTGTAATAAGACAATGCTTATTTGTTTTACAGATTATGTAATGTACATCATAGAATGCCCTTGCAGATTACTTTCAGTGGGAGTAACAAGCAGGCAATTGAAAGTTAAGTTTTCTAAGCAAAGACACGTGAACTTTCCTGCTGTGTTGCAAAATGTTTGGGTAAGGAAACACGTTCCTCTTCATCCCCACCACGTAGCAGAGAATCCTGGTTTATGCTTCTGTATGGATAAAAGTTCTGTAAGGAATCCCAGAGTGCAGTAGCAAGGAGTCTGATGCTCAGAGAGAAGGGAACACTGCATACACAAACTAGAAACCCAGATATTTTTTTTTCCTTTAAAATTTTTTGTTCATTTTATACAAATGAGACCTAAGATTTCAAGGTGAAACATAAGGAAATAAAAGTGAGGTTAGTGCCCTTCAGAAATGCAAAGAATTTCAACTCTTGTTTTCTTTAGAATTGCTGGCAGTCAGCTTAGGAGATCAGAGAAATGGAATGGGAACCTTCTTGGCTCTTGTAGAAGAAAAGTTCAGAGTCTTTGTCTTCTAACTGCCATTAAACATTTATTTTGGAATAATTGTTTAACAACAAACAAATAAATACATTTCAAAACATGGAGGATTTGGCTTCCTGTCAGCTTCTTATGAATTCTCTTGCTCACCACAACCCATCAGTTTCTTTCAAAAAAACCTAGAGTAAAAAAGATGTAAAGAGAAACCTGCAAACAACTAAGATATATCAAACAGAAAGGTCACAGCCTAGTTCTTTCATGTACAGATAAACTTTAAAGTGTAGGACAGAACAAAGCTCCTTCTGTCGTAAGGACACAGAACACCAATGCAACATCCAAACACCATAGTAAGTCCACCACATAAAGGAAAACATTACTCAGATAATTGTCTCAGATAATGCTGGATATTATATTACAGCAAGCAAATAATGTGTTATTCAAATAATGTAGAATTCATCCAACAACTGAAATGCCAGTATGTTTGAAGCCTAGTGCATCAAAGACAGTGTTTAAAACGTACTCCATGACTGTCAGGGCAAATACTTTTCTTAACTATTCAGAAAAAGGAAGAGACGAGTGGCCTGAAATTAGGAAGAGGTCCACAGGACTATTTTACTGATTTTTCTCCTAGGAAGTGGCCTCAAAAAAGCAATTAGCTTCCCCCATGATTGAAAGAACACATCCTCATTTAAACGACAACTTCCTTATTTGGTTACCCTTGGAGAGGCATACAAGGCAAGCCCTGTTGACCAGTAACCACAAATAGCCAGGGAACAATTTCTTCTGCCTGCTTTTACCTGGAAGTGCAGAATTTTTATATATTTTGTGGGCTTCCAAAAGAAGCGAGTCCTTTTTACCTGTCAGATGTGTTGACACTGTCTGTTCTCTCTGTGGGGAGGATTTCTAAGAGGGTTTTGCCAAAGCTCCCCCTGATCATTCCTGGTGAAGAGATTGCTCCTCAAAAGGTGGGAAGAGTCAAATGCAGCTCAAGAGGGTCAGGTACAACTGCTGCTGCCGCGCTGTTATCTAACAAGAGTGGCAGGAGCCAGGAGGACTTGGACGTGACTTTGGAGGGGCAATTTTCAATGGTCAGCCCAGAAAATTTAGTGGCTACATCCACAATAGTAAATCAAATAGAGGCAGGGCATGCTAGTTAACTGTGATGGTACACTATCAGGATGGTATCGAGCACAGTTTGGCCCTTACAAGTCTTCTCTCACCATCAGACTTCTTGCTACTGCACTTTACAGAACTATTATTCTTACAGAAGTATAAAACAGGATTCTTTGCAGCATGGTGGGGATGAAGAGCCCTTACCCAAACTATTTCTGCTTAGTCTGGAAGTGACCATTCCGAAATAGGATGTATGCTGGCAGGCACCCCTATCAGTGTAGGAGACTTCAGTGGTGTTGACACAGGGTGCTGTGTGCCAGTTAGTGCTGCAAAACAGTCTGGAGCACATTCAGTGCCCTAGTATAGGCATAAACATATTTTTCTCCAACGGCTTGCAGTCTAACACTTTACCCTTGAATCATTTGGAAGGGTATTTTCTAGTTCTGTCCTCAGTGGAAGTTACTGGGAAATATAACAGGTTTACACCCAAAGAATCAATATACTGCATTCCTCCACCATGGATAGAAGAGTTGAATATAGTCCAATTTCTGAGTTCACAGTCAGTGGAAAACACTATGAGACTGAACAAGCTTTTACTGCAGCTTAATTCCTATGTTGCTGATGGGGTGAAGAGAGAAAAGAAGTAGGAAAAAATGGTAGACACATGGATGGGAAAGACGACACCGAACCAGGTACCTCTGACAAAGACTGAAATCCAAGCTGCATATGAAAAAAATGGTGCAGGAACTTTGGACAAAGTTATCTCTATGTGGTATGAGAACAGAAATTAGTTTAGTTTAAAAAACGAAAATATAGGAATTTCTGATAGATCAAAGTAGAAGCTATAGGCAACAGGCTGTGTCCTCTGCATGAATCCCCACTACTATAGCAGAAATCTAAACATAACCCATGACAATTTCTCAACAAGCCCATTCATTCATTCTTCTTTTCTTCCACAAATTAAAATCATATTAGATTTTTTTTTCTTGATAGAGTCTTAGCATTGTGTTCAGCTTTCCCATGCTAAACCTAAACTAAGTGAATTAGTAGTGGGAAACCTAGCATTCTACAAAAAAATTTGTTCAGATGAGGGGAGTGAAGTCTCACTAATGATAATTTCATGTTGACAGAACTAGGACATAAGTGTTTTTATTGTGTGAGTGATTAAAAGATACAGGATACAGGAATTTTACTAAAACAACTTCTAGAATACCTGGTCATACTGATGAAGACTTGACCAATGTTAGTCTGAATTAAAAGTTATTCACCAGCTGTACCATGTTTCATGGGAGAGCCTAAAACCCCCTAGAACTATTGTTGTCTCCCTAGTATTTTACAAAGAATTGAAGTAGGGAAATTGTTTTCACCTGACTGTAAGCCTATATGGCCAAAGGACAAAAAGGATAAAAGGTGGTAAAACTACAGAGACAACTCAATTGTGTGAGCATTTGAACCTCTGACCATAAAGTGAAAACTAGGTTTTGACTGCTTAATTCTTAGTGCGTTTCTTTGACATTATTATTAATATCATTATTATTACTATTATAATAATTATCATTATTATTAGTCACCAGGACATATTCTAGTAATTACATGGCATAAATTCCTGGAATGAAATTCATACCCAGTATGTTAGGTTCACCAAAAAGTCCATAATATGGTTTCTCTTCTTTACAAAGTCAATTTAAAAGCTGGAAATCTTTAAAGCTTGGACGTTGAAAAGAAAAACAAAACAAAAAAGCTATTTTGCAGACTTGTCTGGTGTGAACTTATCTGTGTTTCCAGCCTTATGGGAGTTTTGCCTCATTCTAGTCTTTAAATATTTATCCTGAAAAAAGGTTTAAAAAAAAAAAAAAGAGCGAGAAAGAGAGAGAGAGGGGAGGAGCAGGAGGGGAACCTCTCTGCCTGTAACGGTTCCCACAGTCTGCCATTCCCCAGCTGGAATGAATGGAATCCCGATAACACTCACTTATTCGGAAATGCAAAGCTCACCCAGACTGTGCAGAGACAGCTTTAGCTGAACATTGCACGGAGCTTCAGATCACAGGAGAGGGAATGATAAAATAATTAAAAACATTAGCATCCTAGAAAAATCTAATTGGTATGGAAATGGCCACCTCATTATTGCAGAGGATATTGCCTTGAAAAAGATCAGGTTGAGATGAGTTTCTGCCAGACCCTTTCTTTCTTAAGATTCTTAAGATGTAGTAATATGCCATCCTAAACCATCCTATTTTGTGTTTTCCTTAACTGCATCAGTTTTGCACATTGGAGGCCAGAACCATTGGACTGCCACTCCACAAAGCACATAGCAGATTCCTAGTGGATGCTTGGGATCCTTGTTTCTTGCCGTTTCTTCTAAAAGCTGTTATTTTGCAATTCAGAAGCTAATTATTAGTAGTAGACCCCAGAGATAAAATTCTGGGGTATGCATACATATCTAGGGTATGTATATTAAGTATATATCCAGAGATAGTATGAATCTCTATCTGCATGAGATAACACACACTAAATGAAGGCCTAGGTATGTTATTCCCCTGTTAATTGTCAGCTCACTGTGCCAAGAGCCATGGGGAGTGTTTTTGAAAGATTTCCTTAGTTAGAAAGACATAAAGATCAGCTAAGGAAATCCAAAGTCTGGATATTTGTAGAGAATGTTGTTGATTTGGGTTCACAGCCTACAGGAGGATTTACTCTGAGAGACATAATCACATGGTTACGTTGTCTTGGTGATAAACAGAACAGCTGATGAGTCACCTGCATGTTGAAAAAGATACAGCTAAAAGGCTGTATATTTGTTTTGAACATATAGTTTGCAAAGAAGGAGTTGACCATGAAGTATAAGCAAAGCAGAGAAACAGAAAGGTCTTCTCTCTCTTGATGGATATTAAAGTAAGTTGCTTAAAGTTTTGGAAGCATTTAATAATGCTTCAGTCTGTGAGTTGTAGTTTCAGGATTTTGAATAATAGCTTTAATTTTTCTTGAAAAGTTGTTGCAGAAAAATACCTGGAAACTGAAGTCATTCCAGTGGGTGGAAGCTAATGTTTGTTTTGGTCAAAATGGGATAATAGCAGCTGCAACCACTTCCTTAAGATTTAGGCTAGAGAATGGCACTGACAACTGAATTGGTGAGTTTATAGGCTAGGGTTTCATCTTCCGGCTTACAGGTAAGCAGAGTATTCTCCAGCTACTGTCCTGATTCCAGCCTCTCCTTTTGGGCAAAATAACGAATTAAAAAGTAACCATCAAGATCAAACAACAGGTGACATTAGCTGACCTCTCAGAAGGCTCATAAGCAGAGTTTAAACGAGGACAGAGTGCCAAGGCTACTTAAAAACTTCCTCCAGACCACAAGCACACATGAAATACTCCTAATCAAACTACTGGACTTTCCTGTAGCCTTGACACAGCAAAGCACACTAGCACTACCACCAGCATCTTTGTCATGTAGCAGGAATACATAGGCATGATCTACCAGGTTTCTTCCTAGTAGTGATGTTCAATTGCTCTTTCCATCTGAACGTCTTGCAGAGATCAGTGCTAACCTTGGGGCTTTTTTTCTTCTTTTTCAAAATCTATATGAGACTTTTGGGAGGAGGGGAGAAAGAAACACCATGGTCTTAGCTACCAACAATAGAATGATAACACCTGACTGTTTATCTTGTTCTTTGCTCATGCAGCTGTCATTACGTCTAATGCATCAGCATAGGTCAGGAAATAACCTCTCAAATGACAACCAACTGACTCAAGCTGAAACAAGTGAGATGAAAGTGATGTTTGGGAAGGAAAACACACATCAAAGAATTGTCCATTATGTTGTTACCACTTGTCCCTATAGGCATTCAACCCACAACAGCACAAAAACTTAGCAGTACTCTTCCTGACAAGTCTGAATGACTGCCTTTCTTTTACTTTCTGGCTTGCTAGGAAACTTCGTTCAGAGTGCAGGCTTGGACACAGCAGCCCATGTGTTTGCCACACTCATTCTGGAGGACTGTTTTACTGCATGAAACTGTGATGTCAGCTCCCAGGTTAATATATAATATGGCTTACGGCCTGTGACTTTGGCTGCGATGTGAACCCCTCATCTGTACTGTGCTGAAGCTGACAGCTGGTTCCTAGTTCACTTGTGATGCCAGTTCAAACTTTTGGTTCTAATTTCAGTGACAACTTAATAGATCAAGTCTTAGATCTTGAATTGTGGGGTCTCAACCATTGCAACAACTGCTTCTTTTAAAACAATGCAGACCACAAAACTGAGGAGGAAGCTGGTGAGACTGGGAACAAATGCTCTGTGACATTCTGATTGGAAGAAACACCCAGAAAACATCAGGCAAGTACAGGGTTTAATTGTGTTCACAAAATATCTTAAAATCTTCATTTGTGTGAAAGTATTTACTGCAAATATATTCCTTTTTTTTTTTTTTTTTTAATAAAAGGAAAGACTTAGAGGGAAATGTAAAAAGTTTTATTAAACTAGTGCTGCTGATAGAGAAGTTAGAAAAGCTTATGGGTGAGTCACCTTTCCTCCAGGCTCATGACTGAATGCTTTTCTTTACTTTTCTCTCTGCATTAGTTACTCATCATAAATTATATTCTCATTGTTCAAACATATTTCTTGTTCCAAATCATTTGCTTTATTTTCACACCTGCCAACCTAACCTGCCTCAACTTACTCCACATTCCCAGTAGAACCGTTGCTAGTGCTACGCATTTTTTGTGCTGACACTTTTACCAGCTAGTTTAATAATTTTTCTAATTGTTTAAAATGTTCTTCACTTTATGATTTTCCTTTAATAGTTATTATTTTCAAAAGTAATTACATACATGCAAGTTTTTAACCAGTAAAACAAGAAACATAAACACATTTATTTCTAAGTTTTGAAAAAAATTTAGAAAAGTTTAACAAAAAGAAATTGTTATTTAGGATTACTGCGGCTGAGATTTTTCATCTTCCAGGTATTTAGAAATGGATCTGAATTGAAACATCCTATCAAAACACTCAGAAAGTTGAGCAATGCAGCACATCTAATTTGTATTACAAGTAATGCCCAATTCTGGTCTGTGGCTAGAGTGTGGAGCCACTTAGAAAAAATTACATTAGAGGGAATCTCTAGATGCCTTAGAAACAAAAGTACATATATTTTATTTTTTCTTTTAGAGAAAAAATCAGAGAAATTATTTAACAACACATAAGGTGAGGGGACCTGGACGTTACAGAACCTTTGCAGAACCCTGTGGAAGATAATGTAGTTTCCTAAGGGATCTGTTTGGAGATCAAATTCTGCATTTAGCTATTTGCACAGGTGACTGTGAGGCCATGAATTTAAGGCCAGAATTTGGCTTGCAGAAACATTATTATTCTTGATGAGTCACAAGAAAGAACTTAGCTTGACCTTTAGATCAGATTGCATTTGAAGGGCTAATATTTAGAGAAGCCATCTTTTTGCATAAGCCTTATATGTGATTCTGAGCCAAACTAAGCATAAATGTATAAAGCTGTGTTAAAGATCAAGAGGCAATCAGACTAACAGAGTTTTTTGGACAGACGGACAAAGAGGAAACTATGACTACTTTAAGATTAATTAATTTCTTTGAAATTCAGTAGAAATCACCTCCCAGGCTGTACCTTATTCATGTTTAACTCATTGCCTTAATGCAAAGGCCCCAAACCTGACTTAATTCACTCTATATCATGCTGCTCTGAAGCAGAAGAATGGAGGCATAACATAATTCAGTTTAATATCACTTCTCTCTTCCCAAATGTGTAATAAGAGACTTGGCTCAGTTCCCAGGCTTGCTGAGCACCACAAGAACATGATACAAATCAGTCTATGCCATAGCAAAGAAATGTATAATGATGCAGTGGATACCCTACAAACCTCCCAGAAAGAACTTTTGCCTTGAGTGGACTGAATTCCCTAACATATGAAATACAGGTCTTAAGGGGTAAAGAGGGGCCAAATACCTCTGTGCAGTGTCCTCACCTAATCAGCAGAATGACCCTATGACAATTTTATTTAAAGAGCTTTGTTAAATTGGATAATTTTTTTATACCAACAGGAAAAACTAAGGAACTCATTAGAAAGTTGAAAACCACCCAATGGTACAGATTGCTCTTCTCAGAGCACAAGACCCTCATGAACACGCACAGAAACAAAGTCAAACTGTTTCCCTCTGCCCTATTACTGTGCAGCTATCCCAGGTAAGCTTGTATAACTCTGTTTTAGAAAGGTATGTGGTAACCTAAGATTCATATTTCTTCATATCAGACATGAGAGGTGAGATAACATTTTTAAAAGTTGTGAAGGAACAAAAGTTCCATCAAACTGATGGTGAGGGTGTTGCTTTCAGACACCTACAAGATAGGTCTGAAAAAGCACTTAGGAGACTAGTGTGTGTCTTAGGTATCTAAACTGAAAGAGCAATCTACAACTCCTAGTTCCCTAGTTAAACAGAAGGACCACAGGCACTTATTTATCACCAGTGAAGTTACTTAGTCATCTAGAATATTGCTGTTTCACATACCCTGAGATGTTTTTGATTAGTATCACCTAAATGACACTCAGCAGTTTGTGTACACCTGAATTTCTCAAAGTAGGTTAGCCCATGTGCAAGTTGTATGAGTGACGTAATCGCAGGACTAGGTTGAGCGCATAGCTGCTGCATACTTACAGCTCACCCATGGCAACTCCAGCCACCTTAACTTAAAACATGCAACTGATGAAGCTGGTTCCACCAATCTTTTGTAGAGTAAACCTTTAGGTCAGAAGACTCATTCAGGAATGGCAGCCTGTGGTTCAGCAATGCTCTGGATGTACTTCAGATTTCCCATGAAAACCAGAATTTGTGGTGCCACTATTTGCCGAAATGCAAATTAATTTTCTTCTAAATGCATTAACAATTCCAGGGAATGTAGTCAATAGCAGCAAGTTATTTATGGACATTTTCAGGATACACATTGTACCACTGAGCCTAGGACTCCCAGTTCTTGCACAAATGCTGTCATCACAAGGCTATTACAAAAAAGTGGCACTACCAGGATCTCTCCCCATCCTTTGAAAGTATAGAGTAACTAAGCTCCCACAACAAATGGAAAAGTTAAGTCAAGGATGGGTTTGAGACTGTTACCCACACTCTCATACAAGCATCTGGTGTGTAGTTGCAGACAGTGCCTAAATCCAGAAGCAAAGTGGCTGTTAAGACATCATGATTGCTCCTGTTTGCTAGTGTAGGTGTTCTCTTCTTCTATGTACTGGCTTCTGTGAATGCTGTTATCAGGTGTATAACTACAGCACAGTGGTTTTGCCATACTCTGCAATTAAAGACTTCAGTGTCTGATTCCACTTAATTAAGACACTTCAACCATAGGGTAACTGGTAAGTGAATAAATTAGAGGTCCAGTAGTCACCACTAACATTTGGCTTAAGATTTCTGGCTTTTGGTGGTGGAAGATTTCTTCAGTCACAATTTCCAGGTAAGCGTGCTATGACTGGGACCCATTAGCCGTGCTGAGATGGGTCTAGAGAAACATATATAAATTTATCTAAATGCTCTGAACGACTGACTTTAAATACAGATCTGAAAGTCTCTGGAGAATAGGTGAGCACAAGAGAAGCCCAGCAAATGGTGCTTTCTGTCTAACAGGAAATACTGAAAGAATGGATTTTCTGTAACAGTCGTCGTTTATAATTCAGCTGAAAACAAGAAGATAATGTCAGGAAAATGAAAAGTTAAAAGAAAACAATGAAATTTTTTAGTCAAGAAAATATGGGGACCGGCCACATTTTCAGCAGTCCAAGGCAAATGTGAATACCTTGTTTACGCATCAAATAATATATACAATTCATCTAGAGACATTAAATGTTCCATTTAAAAGAACACCTGTATTGGATTTGTGTGGCAAGGTTTTGGTAGTAGGGGGGTGCTACAGGGGTGGCTTCTGTGCTGCTAGAGGCTTCCCCTGTGTCCGATGGAGCCAACGCCAGCCAGCTCCAAGACAGACCCACCGCTGGCCAAGGCCAAGCCCATCAGCAACGGTGGTAGTGCCCCTGGGATGACATATTCAAGAAGGAGGGAAAGTTGCTGCACAACAGCAACTGCAGCCAGAGAGAGGAGTGAGAATACGTGAGAGGCACAGCCCTGCAGACACCAAGGTCAGTGCAGAAGGAGGGGGAGGAGGTGCTCCAGGTGCCGGAGCAGAGATTCCCTTGCAGCCCCTGGTGAAGACCATGGTGAGGCAGGCTGTCCCCCTGCAGCCCATGGAGGTCCATGCTGGAGCAGAGATCCACCTGCAGCCCATGGAGAACCCCATGCCGGAGCAGGGGGATGCCCGAAGGAGGCTGTGACCCCGTGGGAAGCCCACGCTGGAGCAGGCTCCTGGCAGGACCTGTGGCCCCATGGAGAGAAGAGCCCAGGCTGGAGCAGGTTTGCTGGCAGGACTGGTGACCCCGTGGGGGACCCACGCTGGAGCAGTCTGATCCTGAAGGACTGCGCCCCGTGGAAGGGAGCCACGCTGGAGCAGTTGGTGAGGAACTGCAGCCCTGGGAAGGGCTCACGCTGGAGCAGTTCATGGAGGACGGTCTGCCGTGGGAGGGACCCTGCGCTGGAGCAGGGGCAGAGTGTGAGGAGTCCTCCCCTGAGGAGGAAGGAGAGGCAGAGCCAATGTGTGATGAACTGACCCCAACCCCCATTCCCTGTCACCCTGCACCACTGGGGGGAGAGGGTAGAGAAATCGGGAGTGAAGTTAAGCCTAGGAAGAAGGAAGGGGTGGGAGAGAGGTGTTTTTAAGGTTTGGCTTTATTTCTCATTACCCTACCCTGATTTGATTGGCCATAAATTAAACTAATTTCCCCAAGTTGAGCTTGTTTTGCCCAAGACGGTAATTGGTGAGTGATCTCCCTGTTCTTATCTCGACCCATGAGCCTTTTGTTATATTTTCTTTCCCCTCCCCAGCTGAGGAGGGGAGTGATAGAGCAGCTTTGGTGGGCACCTGGCATCCAGCCAGGGTCAACCCACCACGACACCTCATAATATATTCCTTTTCAGGAGTAACTGTTGAGAGCCTAAACATTCCTTTCTGTGAGGCTACTATGCTTAATTCTTTAAACATGTTTTAGACCAGCTATGATTCTGCTGCAAATGTGAACTCAGCTGTGGGTGGTAAATGGTAGAGGTATTTTCAGTTTATTTGAAATATTTGACACTTTTTGTTTGCCTTGGGCTTCAACCCCCCATAAGTGAGTGAAATGGATTATCTTAAGGTTACTGACTCATATTTCCTGTCCTCATGATAATAAAACAGAGTAAGAACAAATATCGAGAAATTAAGAAACAACTTGGGACCAATTATAAGTTGGGGTGCCTTCAAGATAAACAATGATATTAAAAAACAAATACTTTTAATTCATTTTGGAGTCTGACTGCAGGATGATATTGAGTGAAATCTTTCTTCTTAAACTTAGCAGCCAATAGGAAGGCAGCAGATGGAATATTTTTAAATAAATACGTTTAAAGAAATACAGGCTCTTTCATCCTTGGGAAAAAGGAAAGTGCCTGTGTAAGTGGGCAAAACACAAGAAATTGAATTGTTATGGGGATTATTAAGCCTGCATTATAAGCCTGCTTTCCCTACAGAAAGACAGAGCGCAATTCAAACCATAAGACACCATTCATTGTAGGAATTTGCGAAACATCTCAGAAGGGACTGCAGCACAGTCACATCTATATAAAAGTGAATATTGCTTTTCTGCTTCTGCTGCCATCAACAGTTATTTTCCAGTGTGGTCTCCACATCAAAGCTAACAAGGTGATGTGCTTGATTTATTGTGCTCTGGTAGAGCAATCCTTTCTTTGATCACCTATATTGGTGTCCGTGCAATAAATTCAGAGGACTGTGGGAGGGCATTAGAGGGAAGACTGGATGGAGGATGTTTCCAAATGCCCCTTTTCTAGGGATGCTCCTGAATACCCCTTATCAGCTGTTGCTTAGGTTCATTGGTGTTGAAGCAGAATAAGAACATAGATATTCATAGATACTTTTTGATCCTACAGTCTTTCTTGTAAAGCTGGATCGACTTGATTTTTATTCTGCTGTCCTTTCTTACTGTTGTTTTTAGCATTTGTTGCATCTGTCGTTTATGATAAAATCATAGAAATGTTGGCTGGAAGAAACTGTGGAGGTCATCCAGTCCACTGCCTCACTTGGAGCAGGACTTTTGCCAATACTAGATAACACCAGCAATGGTTTTGTACAGTAAAGTGTTGAAAACCTCCCAGGATAGAGATTCCACCTCCTCTTTGAGAAACCTGCTGCAGTACTGTAATGCCCTCCTAAGTGAAGAAGTTTTTCTAATGTCCAATCTGAATGACTCAAACCTTAACTTGTGGCTGACAGCTTTGCTTTGTAATCTGCCGCTATATCAAAGAGTTCAGCTCCATTGCCTCTGTAACTCCTTCAAGTAGTTATGGGCAGAAAGTTTTTTATCTTCATTTTGAAGATAAGAATGAACAGATGAATTATTCTCTCTGGAATAGCAAATGAAAAATGTTCCTCTGATTTAACAATCCTATTTGCGGGTCCTTGTGACATTTTGCCATATGCCACATCTTCTCCAAGAGAGGCTACTTCATCTATGTTGTGAGCCTAGTAGCAAGAAAAGATGATTTGAAGTGAAATATTCTGCTGTATGATCCCAGGAACAAAGATTTGAGACTGAAAAGTGATGATGGATTTTTACTTCCTATTGCATACATAGATCCAATATACATTTTCAGAGTATGGATTGCTCTCAGTGATGCAACCAAATCTGAATTTACAGACCTGAATGAAGGAATAAGATGTTGTGACATACTAGGATATCGGTAGTGCATGGCAGTACAGTACTTGTTGTTGAGAATAATTTCCTCTCTGATGCACTCTTTAGTTATTCCTGCTCAGGGCAATTGTCATGGTTTAACCCCAGCCAGCAACTAAGCACCACACAGCTGCTCGTTCATTCCCCCCACAGTGGGATGGGGGAGAGAATCAGAAGGGTAAGAGTGAGAAAACTCATAGGTTGAGATAAAAACTGTTTAATAGGCAAAACCAAAGCTGTGCATGCAAGCAAAGCAAAGCAAGGAATTCATTTACTGCTTCCCATTGGCAGGCAGGCTTTTAGAGCTATTTCCAGGAAAGCAGGGCTCCATCACGTGTAATGGTTACTTGGGAAGACAAATGCCATCACTCTAAATGTCACCCCCTTCCTTCTTCTTTCCCCAGCTTTATATGCTGAGCATGACATCATATGGTATGGAACAGCCCTTTGGTCAGTTGGGGTCAGCTGTCCCAGCTCTGTCCCCTCCCAGCTTCTTGTGCACCCCCAGCCTGCTTGCTGGTGGGGTGAGAAGCAGAAAAAAGTCTTGACTCTGTGTAAGCACTGTGTTATCAACACCGTTGTCAGCAAAAATCCAAATCATATCCTCATACCAGCTACTATGAATAAAATTAACTCTATCCCAGCCGAAACCAGCACAGCAATGGAACAGAATCATATCAGTTTCCACCCCACCAAGCGTAAATAAATTGACTTTCAAATCAAACTGCGGAGTATGTGATTCTTCCTAACACTTTTTGGAAAGGGGTGTTTGTTATAACACTGGGTGATGAGAGAATCCCAGCTTGAGGTGAAAGGTTCTGTGTTTTGGACATTGTTCCAGCTGTATATATGTTTATGTGTGCACATTTTCAAATGACTAATCTTTGAGAAGGCATATTAAGGGCTGTAAGACATTATTGCAGTAGGGCCTATATACTGAATAGCAGCAATGTGTACTCCAGGGAACTGTCATCTCCTCTTTACAAACCCATTAGACAGAGTCCATCTGCTAACACTGGCTCCTCAAAGGTATAAGGGAACAGTTGATTCAGTGAAAGGTCTATCCAACAAACCCCTAGCTGCACGCACTGCATACAACAGACATCCTTCTGGGGCTGACCATAAACTCTGTGTCTTGTGGGCTGTGATATTTGAATTATATTTATTCTTCTGCTCCCTCAGCCAATCTCTCATGTGCTCTTCACCACACAACGTCTGATACTCCTCTTCCCCCAGAAATTATGATCCTGCAAAGAAATGAAAACATAATGAGAATTCATTCATATCGAGCTGTCTATGAGAATAATGAAGGCACAGGACAAAAAGACTTTTCCTACTTCAGCTTTAAAATATTTTTTTCCAGTTTTAGTGGGAGAGAATTCAGCAACCGTCAAGAGAAGCAGACAGAATCCTTAGTGGCAAAGTGAAGTGCCTGTGTTCTCAAGATCTTCACACTCCTGAAGGGGGATGTGAAATCAGTCTTCTGGAGATGTCAGCAAGACCACAAACAGCTTGAGAAGAATTAAGTAAAATTTTAAAATGATAGACTACAGGTGGCCTGTGGGAAGACCCCCAGTACACAAGGAATATGTGTTTGGCTTATACAAAGAAGCCTTGCAGCTGTGTTTTTAATATAAGCTGAAGTCTGGGATGTAACAAGATTTAGTTAGATGGCATGTAAAATGGAATGATAGCAGTTATAGCATATCATTATACGATTAATTCAGCAAACCTAGCTGCATTAGAAACTTTTTTTTTTTGCCACTGCACTATTAATGCTCTGTGAGTAATGTATATCTAAACTCATAATTCATACCTACATTATAGGAAAAGGCCTATCTGAGATAGAGGCAGAATCAGATACCAAAATCAAGTAAAATCACAGGTAATTTTCAAAAGTTAAGCAGATTTGAAACATCATTACAAAGGCTGAACGCTATCAGTGTATTTGGTACAAACTATCACATTTGATTCCTGTCTTCGGGAATAACTAACACAAGCAAGGATTTCAAGTTTGGCAACTGTGTGCCCTGTATTCATCCCCACAGGCCCCAGAAGGATAATTCTTAAACCTACAAACTGTCTCGTGCAGCCTCTTTTTTTTTTCCTGAAAGACTATCCAATTACTTAGTGCTGTGCTGGGAGTACCTGGGGAAATAGTAAAAGGAAATACAACTGAGAGCCACTGTGGTTTGACTCTTCTCCAGATACTTTGAAAATATTTTGGCAAAAACAAGACTTTAAGTAAAACTGTTTCCTTTGGTAACATACCCAGAACTGCAGGTTTTACATTTTTGTGCTCTAGTATGGAGGGCCAAAAAAAAAAAAAAAGCCCTTGTGCGAGAAGAGTGTACACGTGGTAGTAATACTGGTGGGGAAGAAAGAGAGAGCAAGGGGGGAAATTTGAACAAGATGCAGAAAGAAGACAAGGATAGAACTTATTACAAATATCTATCTGCTACTGGGAAAATTAGCTACACGGTGCTGCAAGAAGGAAAATGTCTTTGAATACCTTAGACTTTTAAGTAGTGACAGGAGCAGTGTGATGGTTTGTTCATCAAAGGATGACTGTGATAAAAGAGAAGCGAACCATGATTTCTTTTTCGCTGTTTAGTTGTCAAGCAGTGTCAATGCAGGAGCTCTTGAACGGACAATGATAAGTTGGATTTCTTTTTCTTACAGCAAATTCCTTAGAGTACTTCTGATTACTTTTTCTCTCTGAAGGTTTTAGTGAGAATAGAAAGAAGTGCCATCAAAAGCTTTCTAAAAGCATTGTCAATACAGAGTTCTCTAGGTATCTAGGTAATTAGGAGGCTTATGAATATTTAAATGAATGAAATGAAACATTAATGCCTTTACCCTTCAGGACTGCATACTTCCTTTACAAGTTCTTTGTGTTTGTTCGGCTGCCACTGATTACAAACTGGTTGGTTGCACGCACAAATTCTGTCTCTCACATTTGTAGTTTCATTGCTGTCCTGCTCTGTACACTTCACTTACAAGTAACATAATGATTGGCATTCAAGAGAACAGTGCTAAGTCACTGCTATTATTCACATAACTTAATTAGCCAGATAAGCATAATGTTAATGCTTCTCTTCAGTTTTTCATTTCCAAATACAAAAAATTAAAACTCCTTGCCACAGCCTTCTGTCAGATATATGTGTTTCTCTCCAATTTTTTTTATGTCCCCATTTTTTTTCAACTTGTGAGAGGTTCTTTTCGAGCCTGAATTACTGTTTTTCCTCTAGAAGTGCTCACCTTATCACAGCTGGTCAAACTCTTTCTGCTTTGGATGGAAATGTGGGTTAACCCCTGCTCACATCACAGATTTTCTTCAGCAGGATACTCTTTTTGTGTCCTGAAGCCACTTGTTACTGGGAAGGACTCAAAGAGGCCATTCTTTAAAAATAGCTGTAGAATGGAAGTCAACTTCAGTGGAGTTACACAGATGCTTACTTATAGTTTTGCAAATTGGAGTGATGTGGAAGTATTGTATTGGGAGAAGTTAGTAAGCATGTGAGGTGTCAGTTTAGAAGTAGTCAGAAGACAAGGCTGCAAATCAAGGAGAAAAAAGGAAGAATGGGTAGGTAGTGAGTGCATGGAGATGATGAGGATTGGAGGGAATTGAGTATATTTGGGAAG
Source organism: Nipponia nippon (assembly GCF_047370975.1). Taxonomy (NCBI): domain Eukaryota; kingdom Metazoa; phylum Chordata; class Aves; order Pelecaniformes; family Threskiornithidae; genus Nipponia; species Nipponia nippon. The sequence goes on along the minus strand of NW_028262357.1, from coordinate 1,416,426 downwards.
TAAGTCTTTGAAAAGGTTTTGTTAAGCAAGAGCCTGGAGGAGCACACTGATACAAGGCTCTAAAGGACAGTGATGGAGCTGACTTGATATTTGAAAAGCAAGGTGAATGGATGTATTCCTTTAATGAATGCACTTGAACTCATAGGTTTGATTTTCATTTGAAAAAAAGGTTTGGATTGATTCTTACTTAGCTGACCCAGTCAGAACTAATACGAAATGAAATATAAGAGGCTCTTTCCAGGGGTAGAAAAATCTGCTAACATGAAACAATGTATAATGTCCAGTAACTGGCAACTTGCCTCTTTCCTGTACCATGCTAAATCTTTTTTCTCAGAGGCTGAATTTCATTGTTCTTTGTACCTTGTTGAATTCCTTAGTTATTACATGCTGAAATCTAGTATGTTTAGATGTGTACCCTAGTTCTAAGAATTCTTTAATATGCCATGTTTATAAACAACTCTTTCTGCTATTTGACCCTCTTCAACTTAAGTGCCTATATCTTGTTTTTCTTTTCTTTTGTTTACCCAGGAAACCTGAACATGCTGTTAGGCACAAACCGTGTTGGAGGTGATATTAACCTGACATAAGTGACAGTACACTAACATCTAATGGAGCCATCCTACTTAAAAGTGCCGACTCCTCTTTTGGTAATCAGTGCAAGGAAGGAGGTTTCTAATGTAACTGTTCTTTGAAGGCTACCTTAAGTGAAACTCTATGAACGCCTTCTTTGGGTGTGTAAAATTGAAATCCTCTTTTACGTAGCTGTCTTTCAGGAGATTACAAAATAGCCTGCAACTTTAAGCTGCTGTTCTGTTCTCTGTTTCTGAGACAGAAGCTAATTTTCTTAACAAGTACCTGGAAGAAAAAAAATGTGGCAATTTGGTAGAGCAATTCTGGGAAGAGCCTTAGTTCAAACAGAGAAGAGTTAATTTGTGAGAAAATACTGTGTTTTCACATATCCAGTACATGTGGGTCCGTTGTTCCATAAATGATGAGTGTGTTCCATTAAAGTGTTATGCCAGGAAGCTTTAATTTCTACACCTAATTCTTTCATGATTTGAAGCCAATTTTTTAAACGTTCATGTGCTGTCTTCGAAAACAAAACTTCGATGAAGAAATTCCCTGGATTATTTCTGTAGTGGTCTGTTCTAGTGGTTTGCAGCATGCCATGGAGAACTGAGGGAATTCTTCCTGGAATTCCTTGAAGAACTATTTTTTAGTCATTTGCATAACTATTCTGAAATTAACTGAGACTTGAATCTCTTATTATTGTAGTTTAGATTAACTATCCTTTTGGAGGTGTCCTAGAGGTACTTATAGTGATCACCTAGAGCAATAATCGGTGTTTCCATTCAGGCTTCAGGCTGTGCTAGAGAACGGACTCCTTTTCCACAATGGCACTGAACTTTGAGAGTGTCGGTCATGTCCTCACTGATGTTAGCAAAAGATCACAGTGCTCACAGCACACACTATGTTATTCTCAGCTCACTACCAGACAGAGCATTCACTAAATCTGTATTCTTCTCCAAGCTACAGGTCATTTACTGTCATGACTTTTTTCTTCTTTCTGTCCTCTTTGCTTTTTTCCCTTACCTTTTTTTATCAAGATATTGGGCCCATAATTCATCTCTGTATATACATACTTATATGTATGAAGCTCTCAGTTTACCTTCCATATTCTGGCAAATAATGTCAGCTAATGTAACTTTTCAGTCATGGGTAATTTGAACATCCTTTCTGATGAATCTCTTCAGCATCAGGCAATACCCCAAGATCAGTGGTCTTCACCTCCCACAGGCTGGCAGGTACTCTGCTTCAGGGAAAAGCTGAACTCACATCTTTCTAACCCCACTGAATAAGGAAACAGAGCAATGTATTTGATCCTGTACCACCCCCTTTTTCTACTTATTTTTCTACTTATCTTCTCTGTTTACTACTCTTTTGCTTGTGTTCATCATCCCTATCATCCTAGACTTCCTTTCCCCCGACTCCCTATCGAGGGAGGGCTCTTTGCTCTTTCCTCCCTTCCCTTTCCTCTGAGATGATCTCCAATACTGCCAGTTTCTGTCATGTGAGGAATGACAGAAATGAAACAACTCAGACAAGGTCACGTTCCCTTCAGTTTGCAGCCTTCCTGTGACATACCTGCATCTCTGACAGTGGCAGGTGACTATCATTCACACCTTTATGAAGCACAACCAGGACTGTCTTGACATCCCAGTTCTTTAATAGCACTGACGCCAGTAACAAGGTAATTCTGTGTGTATTGCTTGCAACTGCAGAAAGTTTAATAGAGCCCATGCATTCTACCTGAATATAAAAGGATGTATCTGGTATACTTAGAGATCTTGAAGATGTGCAGTCCGTATGCATCTTTGCTTCCTAACCTCATTCATTTCTGTACTATTGTCCTATAACTCTTTGATTAGATTGTGGACTGAGAGGAAAGGTAGGCATGGGATGGCACTCCAGTATAGGCACGATCTCTGGATGTGTGATCTTTGCACCCTATCAGGTGCTAATGAGATTAACTTTATCAGCAGCAGAAAAAATCCTCAGTTACGTGTATTTGACAGACTGTCATGTATATGTCTGAACTGCATGTCCCAAATAATTCCTGTAATTTGTTAGTAGCCTCTTTTCTCTCAGGCAATTTTGTTAAGGATAATTAACATTTAGAGGGAAATATATTTGCATTCTAGTGATATTTCTGCCTTTTTTTCTTTGGACGTAAAAGTGCGTTGAGATGATGTGAAATTCACAGCCACTCTTATTGTAGGGTTTTTTCTTCTTTTGTGGCTACTCAGTTTTTCCTTATATCAATAATTCTGTTGTGATGTGCTTCTGCTGAATTAGCCTTTCATCTATTAGATTACTTCATAAATAACACTAGATATTCAAGATGATAATGTTGATTTAATTGCTGATAGTTTGACTATTAAAAAAAAAATCTTGGTTTACACTTTAAAATAATCTAGACAAACCAGATTCTTCGAATTTCTTTCAAAAGCACTTGGATATAGATGTAGATTGGCAGGTGCAATGAAAAATATTAGGCATCCTTTTACAGCATAGTGTTCCAACGCAGATTTTTTTATCAGAGGCAAGATAGAGGGAGAAGCTGACACAGAGACATCTACCGGTAAAGCAGGAGAGCAGAGTTGAATACAAGCACTCATTTAGCGTTCCTGGGAGGCTTCTTGTACTGAACTGAGCCTTTGCATCTCGATTAATGTATTTGATTTTATTCATGGTGCTCTTATCTCCCTGTGCTAGAAGCATAGGTCTTAAATCAATAAAAAGTCATATGAAAATTGAACGAGTCTTTACTCCAACATGCCATCTTTGAATAACTTTTCTTGTCTCCCTACTAACATAACAAAAGAAAAACAAACAGATTTTGTTGCAAGTGTTTAATGTAGGAATACTTGAGTAATTTCAAAACACAAAGGAGAACAGTCCTAAAGTCAAGGAATTATTTTCCCAATCATCCATATCAACCCAATTCCAATTATACCAAAAAACAAGCTGGAAGCTCCTTCAGTCTCCAGAGCACAGACATGAAGCAGTTAATGGTGCAGGCGCCTTCTCCTTGGTGAAGGTATAGATAACACTTCACAGCTAGGACCAGTTTTATGAAAAAAATTTATGTTACTCATGAAAAAGAATGTTAATAGGTTTTGTGGATGTTAATAAGTAGCAGAAAATGGATGCCGGTAAATGAGTTAATGGGCTTCATGGCTATGAAACAGTAATGCTGTCATGGCTTGAAACTTATTTGCTCTGACTCAGGCTGAAAAGGAAGTTCTTCAGACTAGGTACAGATTTATTTTAAGGGGTGGCACCTTGGTTAATCTGAGTCATGTTCAGTCTGTGGCTGGGTAGAGTCTCTCTTGCTATGAAAAAAAATCTGATTTTTCTATTGATGAAATAACATTAATTTGGATTTCCCATTTTTACAGCAGAGAAAAAAGAATTTAAGCTGGCAACTGGGGCACTCTTTCTGGGCCCCTTAACATGCCTCGAGTGTCACCAGCAACTGCTGGAAGACAATTCTGCTCCTACCACCACCCCCTGTCCTGTCTTACTAGCTTTTCATCTTACCTATCAAAGTCCAAATGGGAAATGCAGTGTTACTCCTAGGATGTGCAGGGGAATTAGGAGAGTCATTAACATGCCCCAGAGTCTTGGTTTATAGATTTATTCTACACGTTTTGTTCTCTAGCTACTTTAAATCTTACTTATCTCAAGCCAAATCAAGACAAAATGCAAATCCAAGCATCACCCATGGTATTCAAAATAGCCAGCATAGCTAAAAATGCTTTTTAAAGACACAGAAATGGAAGAAAACCTATAGTTGATAGACATTTTTTTTCTAAGCAAGGCCTCTCCTTCCAGCATCTGGCTGGCTGGTACCCTCCTGACCAGCTGGTATTTAGAGTTTCAAGCTGTGCACATGCATTCCTTCTTCTTGTGGAATATGCTCGCAGCTCCAGCCAGTCTTGCCTTTGCAGTCTACTACCTCTACGAATATTTAATCTTTCTCCTTAAAGCTCATTCTGTTCCCTCTGTAAGTGGGAGGTAGCCTGACCAGTATCCTAAAGGTGTCTTTCACTGGAACATGTGTTCTGTATCAATTTGTGTATTAGAAATGTGCATGGTAGAATCATTTAAAAAAGATAATTACATTATTAATGGCCCTTTGTGGAGAGCATGCACCATATTAAGTAACCTCTTAGAGGTAAAAATGTCTTTTGGGTGATGGATTTCCAAGCTCAAAGTATAAAAAACATCCATGCCCTAACTTTTTTGTCACAATGATCACTATCAACACGATGATCAAAAGCAACTAGGTTGAACTGCATATTAAACTGTTTCTGGAGGAACAGAACTACATGAGAGATCCTATCAGGCTCTGTAGAGCTGTTCAGTGAATCAACTGGTGTAGAAGGTGTTATGAGGCAAAAGAGCTTACCCTGTCTCTAAATTTAGTGTATTGAGTCATGTTTTTCTGCAATATCTTGATAAAGACAACATCCTTAGTCATTGTGTAAGCATTTTTCCAAGCAAAGAAAATGAATTGAAAGAAGAAAAAATGAAGAAATTGCTTTAGTGCCTTCCTCAAAACCAATGGAGCACCTTAACACCAACAGCCAGAGTCACTGTGTGTGCTGCAACTGCTCTGTACAATGCAAAATAACTGGGAACTTTATTAATGAAGATTCACATATCAAATACAAAACATGCAGTTGATCTACTTGTCTGCTTTTCTGCAGATATCACTCATGCTTATTACTGTGATCTGCTAATCAGGTGCATCTGACATATGGGTCATCAATCAGGAACAAAAATATCCCAAAGTGCTGTAGCTAAAAGCATGCTATCCCTGGACATCTGCCCCAGAAGAAGGCACTCAGCTCTCCCAGAGACCTTTGGCAGGTGACAGAATGCTTCGATGTTGAAAGATGTTAGCCCAACAAAGATAGACAGTTTTTCCTAAGTGTCTCAAAAATAAGCCAGTTTGTAGGTTAAAGGTACATTATTTATTTCCATATCTGGAGCAGGTAGACCAGGGACCCCTGCCGAGATCTGCTGATCTCACTGAAAAACAGGCTGTTCTCAGCAGAGTTTGAATCAAGCATGTGTTCTTATAAACCAGGCTGGAGTGTGCTCGTGGGGTTAGTTTTCCAGATATTTTAGCCTGGAAAAGGGCTTGGAAAGGAAAAAATGTCCTCTGGTGAATCAATCCTAAAGCTGTTTTAAATTACACTTCCCAGAGGTTAATAATTTAACCTCTAGTTGACACTTAACACTTTAAATAATGAATCAGTGATGCAATCTTTTTGTAAGTGTATTTTTCATAGTTCTTCAAAAACATAATTATTTCCTTTTATGATAAGTATATACAGTAAATTATTTCCTTAAAACAAAGTTTTTAATTTAGAGTCAGAATTGCTCAACTGCATTTCCTACTGATGTCATAGCTAAATTCCAGGAAATTGCTAATAAAGGCATTAAACCAACCATACTAACCCCAAACCATGGGTCTTATTATCCAAAATCATAATACCCGAACACCCACACAAACACCTCAGCCCCACAGCATATTTAGTTTTATGCTAACATACAATCACCTACAATCCACATCACCACTTCCTATACAAGGGAGAACTCTTACTCACTGTAAAATCCCAGAAGTACCTAGAGCCTGAAACACTACTTAAACGTATGTGTACAGAGACTGATGTTTGTACTTCACCTGCTGGATTCAGAGAAAATTGAGGTCTCTGAGGAGACATTTTTAAAAGGATAATGATTGTTGTGCCATATGAACACCACAGAAAACTCCCCCCCCTATTTTTTGGAAGAGTTATGTTAACTCTTAAAGCTAAATTCTGTTGCCAAAATTTGAAAGAAAATGTTTTAATTCTTGTTGTTTTGCAAAGTCAATATATGAATGCCTCTGTTCTCTCTCTGATATGTTACTGGTTTAATTTTAGCTATAATTTACTTATTATATTTCTATCATCTTATCTTTATCTATTTATCTTTTTTCCATGTTATTTTTCAAGAAACAGTAGCCCATAGCTTTAGCTAAATGACTAATTTTCTGTTACAGTTGAGAGATGGTTTGGTTTTGGCCTAGAAGCTTGTAAATAGGGTGAATTATTTAAGAATTGCCATGTTATCACATGTGGGACAGAAAGCGGTAGTGAATGCTTATGATGAGAGTGTAAGAATGGCCTGTACAGACTGATCTTCCCTCCAGTCTACTCCGAACTTTCAGAAGCTAGTGGCTAAGGGCTTCTTGAGTTGAAGACTCAATGAAGTTACCTGCTACTAATTTATCTGATCTATCCTTTCATACCTTAATTGACACAGGATTCTGACCTTCAAACAAAAGGGGTAAGTTCTTGCTCCTTAACCTTCCCAGGGACTGAGTTGAGGCTGACTAGCCTGTAGCTCTCCAGATCCTCCTTCTTGCCCTTTTGAAGACAGAAGTGGCATTTTCTTTCTTCTATTTCTTGAGAACCTCCCCAGATCACCACGACTTTTCAAAAACTATTGAGAGTGACCTTACAATGACATTGATCAGCTGAAAAACTCAGTGAAGTTAGAGAGGAACTCACCTGCCAGTGAGGTCTGTAGACACGAAATGCATGAAGGCGTTTTGGCAGCAGCATTTTGGAAGGTTGGAAAGCCTGTGTAATTCTGGATACAGTTCAAAAGCATGTCTGATACTGCCCCTTTGGAAAGCCCACCAAGGAACCATGGTGGGAAACGTAAATATTGTCCCTATCTCTCTCCTTCTAGTTTACCTAATTTTTTACAACAAATGGTAGAGAAACTCTGTGGACCAAATGGAAGGCTTTTCAGTGTAAAAAGGTAGCACTGGAAATCAGGATACTTGAGCATGTCAGCCAACCATTTCCTTCCTAGTTGGAGTCTTTCCAGAAGTTACTGCTGTTTAGCTCACATACAATATCCAGTCACGTGAGCACTTCTAACAGAACTGTATCTGGGTTATTTTGTCGTGGTATGGACAAGGAGCATTTACAGTGCTTCGTCTAAACATTATAGTCATGGGACAATGACATCTCGGGGTAGTGCTGATCTTCCACAGATGAACCATGTGACTAACCAACTCCCGAGCCCTGATTCTCTCAGGATATAACGTAAGAAATGTTGTTTCATAAACTTTTGCACAATATTGTTAAATATAGAGTGACTGGAAATGTTGCCCTTCTTCTACCACCACCACCAAGAAAGAAAAAAAGCCAGAAAAAGGAAGTAGAAGCTACAGAAATCAGAGCCTGGGTTTTTTTCTGTGGAGGTCAGCATTATTCCATTGAGTGGTTTTGTCACACATTGTCACAAATTACAACTGCGCTGTAGGGGTCTTCTCTGAAGGAATCTGTGATCTCTGAGCAAAATTTGCCCTTCCCATGCTGATTTGTGGCACAGTGTAAACTGTAGCCTTACTGAGCAGTCACATGACCTTAATACTAGGATATTTTTCTTTTTTCCCCCCTTCAACAGCTGCTGACTGTTTTGTGTTTTCATATTAATTGTAACACTTCTGATGTGAGGCTCCAGTCTTGCTCACAGATGTGCATGAGGGGGTCATCTTAGACTCTAAGAAAGAATTTCTGCTGAGAAAGCACTCATTTTAATGTTCAATCTCTACTTACATAGACTAGTTCTGGAGCAAGACTTAATAACAGATGTTTTTAAAAGTTACTGGAGGCTGGTCTTCTACATTATTTTTAATGGCTTCAAGCTTAATTTTAAAAATAGAATTAAAGGAGTGTTAAGGCATGAATTTAGCAAAAAAGAAATTCAGATGAAAGAGAATTGCCTTTCAATATTTCTTAGCTTGCAAACCAACCTGATCCAGGTCAAGGCTGTATATTGAAATGGATGTATTATGGCCTTATTTTCTTCTCAATAGTTTCCCTCTCCCTCTTTTTGTCTTCCTTCTCCTCCATGTAGGAGGAGGACAAAACCAAGGAGTCTATCCTGTGGCAGCAGAGCAATCCAAGACTGGACATCGTGAGCCTCTTTGTGAGCTGGAGTTTCTCTGTTAGCACCAGATGATGCTGGGCATGCTTTTGATTACTTACTGGAGAAGCAGCCCAGCAGCTGTGTAAGACCCTGCAGCCCTGAAAAGAAGATACCAGACCTGAGTTTCCCAGTTTCTCAGTTCTTCTGTAGATTTAAGAGCTACTGTGTTATTTCAGCACAGTCTGTGTAGCTGACTTAGGTTTATAGAGCATCGTTTCCATTAATGTTATCATTTTAATTGTCAGTTAATTTTTCTGTGTACATATACTACATGAGAGAAGATTGATTTATTCATGTTAATGTAAGAGTAAACCATGACCAGTTTTATTTGCAGTGTGGTTAACTGTGGTATTCATGGCAGCTCCTCTGAATATTTTTGATGAGGTCTTTAAGTACGTGTAATACCAAAAACACATTCCTATTCAGTAGGTCTCATATAAGACATTAAGCCCAACAGGGCAAATAGCTTCCAGAAATATTCCATAAACATTAAGCATATCTATGCCATACCATTAAGCTTGGTCAATTTGAACCTTACTGGATTGTGGTATAAGAGGCATCTTGTTTGCTTTTATTTAGCTTCTCAGTAGTAAATGTATTTTGGTTAACCACAATGGCAAACTTAGGCAAGACATTTGTGTCAACAGATCCTTCTTCTCAACAAGGTAACATTCTTAGTTTCTAGGGCAGCAGACTGGATTCTGAGTAATAAGGTGTTTATAAGTCCTGTTGTAAATCTGAAACCATAAACATGTCTACTTTTTTATTAAACCTGCTGTTGTGTTTGAGGAACAATAAGTTCTCTTTTAAATTTGATGGTAGCAAGCATGTTGGTTTTCCAGTTTTGATTGCTGTTGATTTAACAGTTGCCAGCACCTCCTGCCAAGCTTTTGACCTAAGTCACGCTCCCTGGTGATGTCATTAACAGTGCCTAGAATTTAGTAGTTGATGGTACCTGCTGGTAGGCAGTAAAAGGTTTCATACATCCCTTGTTTTGTTGCAGACATGTTTGGCAACAGTAGTAAAAAACTGGTCCTTTCCACAGCTGACCTCTAATTAGTTTTTTTTTTTTATAATAGATTCAACAAAGATTCAGGCCTAGTGAAGTTTTAATTGGGACATTTATTTGCTTTTTATAATACAGACTTTCAAATACATCTCGAACACTGCTAACAATGACATGGTTTCTGGAATGTTTCTTGCATTCTTCAGCCGCTGCAGGGTACTTCCCTCCTAGCGAGGGCAACAGAATTATTCCCATGAGCAAAGCCTATTCATATTGGCAAAGTCAGCAGGCCCAGTGCCCTTGGTGTGTTCTTTTCCTTTTGAATATGTTGAGTTGTATGCAGAATTATTTCTTCTGAATGCTTCAAATAGCTACGTCTCATTTATTGTGCTGTTATGAACGGTACAAGATTATGCCCTTGCCTGCTGCGGGTGTGCATGTCAGTTTTGTGTGCTTCTTGAGGCTGCAGGAACCTGGTCAGATGAAGCAGTGTTTAGGATCAAGGTCTAATATTGAAATGAAGTCATATATGCACTTTCATATTCAAAGTTTACAGTAACTTAGTTTAATAAAATAAGAAACAAGAAGGAAGCTTAACAATGCTTATCTTCCTCTATTTTCTATCCTCATCTCAATGTCAACAGTTAAGACACAAATTCTTGCATTTCATTAAAGGCACCACCATGTGACACAGCAACAGAATTTTATTTCAACGCATGTAAATGATATCTGGAACTGATCCAAGTTCCTTAATCTCAGTGGACAGCTGCAACAGCAAAACCAAAAATTAGTGTGTCCTGGAGAGTCCTCAGATTTTCTTGAGTATTTTTCTAAAACTAAATCAAGGAACAACTGAACTTCAGTAATACATTCCATCTAAAACATGGTTAAGTGCTTCTATGGTGCTTGGAAAAAAATGCCTACACTCCCAAACTTCTGGATACTTTTCTAGTTTCTCTATAATCAGTTTGCATCCTATTTCTCATGCATCAGGTTTCACAGTTTCCCTAGACAGTCTGAATATGGTTATCTGGCAATTTTAAAGTCTCACTTTCACACAAGACATCTTCCTAAAAACACTTGCTGAAAACTATAGGAAGTAGACAGGGAGAAATTATGTTCGGAAACAAGCAGGGCAAAGCATTAAGAGAAGAATCCTGACTGAATGTCTTCTTAAATTTTGAACTACACTCTCTTAATACTCAAAAGGCTTAATATATGTATATTGTACATACATATGCATATATGTATACTATATGTGTGTCACACCTCCCATGCTTTGAAAAGTTCCTGAATCTCAGTGTAAACTTGAACTCTTCATGGAGATCTATTACAAAGGGTTACTGCAGCTTGCTACGTTTCACCAAGGAAAACTTCACAGCAAAGGACACAAAGGAACATATGCTTTGTGAAGTTTGTCTGCTTCTGGCCCTTTTGCAGGAACTGTGGGAACTGCAGCTTTTCAGAAGGTTTTGGAAATGTCTCCTGTTTGCAGGACATGCATGAGTTTCAGGCCTTTGACCTGAAGTTTAAAGCAGGACTCACAATAAGGCTCTGTGCTGTCATACCCATCTCACACCCTTACCTTCTAGATCATGAACCTGGGTGCTTTTGCTAAACTGAAATCCTTTGGGACCAGGCAGAGCTTTTCTGCCATCAGCTACTTTAAAGCTGTTCCAAAAGATGACATTTGTGTGTTAAGGATCTGTATCAGTCATGTCTCAGCTGCCCCTGCAGAACCAGTGAGGTCAGGAAACTCTTATCTGGATGGTCCTTCCTGCCTATTTATAAGTGAAGGCCAGAGAAGGAGTGCTCCAGCAGATTGGATTGCAAGATCTTCTCTGCTTTCAGATTTGGAGAGGCAGTGTTTCAAAGATAGGAAGCAAAGACTGCACCTACTGAAATACAAGCATAAAGAATCATTAAAATTAAATAAAAACAGGATAAAGGAGGTTTTGTAGCTGAAGCTATTGCCTTTTCTTCTTCTTCAGAGATCTTTGCACTTTCCTTCACCATCAGATCACTCTAACTCTCCCATAAATCCCAGGCCCTAAAAGTGACAAGGTGCAGAGTACTCTTTGTTCAAGGGTGAGTGCATTCATGAGCCTTAGGGCTCATTAGGCGACAATGTGTGACAAATGGGATGGCTTGGACCAGAAGATATGGGACTCTAGTAAAAGAGTGCATGGGAAGGAAAAGGAAGGAAATGCATGAAGAGAGGCTGGATGGCAAAAATAATTGTAATATCCCAAGGAAATAAGTGTAACAAGAGGAAAGAGACATGCTGAAGCACGAAGCTGATTGAAGACAATAGAATAAGGGCAGAACGCACAGCAAAAACAAAAGAGACAAATTATTTCACAAAATTCTGACTGAATAGAAAGCACTCTTAAATTAACTTGTCAAACATGATAAAGAACTGAATGGGTATTTGGGCTGATATTTCACCTAAGGCAGCAAAATGCCAGGAGCAATTCTGACTCATGTGTTTGTGAGTCAGTTCTTCATCAGATAGCTGCTAGAACAAGAACTATTTAATGTGAAAATATATTTTTGTGCTGATCTAAACAAATCAAAAACATTTTCATTTGTTTTTCATGAGCAACACAGATGTTGTTTGGCAACTTCCATACAAAGTACCATAGATAAAAACCGTAACAGCACAGCGGAAATGGATGAAGTCTATTTTTTTAGCAGAACCAAAGATCTCCAAAGTTTTATACACTCTTTGCCAGGGAATGAGGGGAGATTAAATGAGTTTGGGGTCTCTGTGTTTGTGTACTTTCATCCATCTCACATGGAAACAAAAGAAAAACCTCTGGAGATTTCTTTCTCATGCTGGAAAATCCAGTAGGCAGGAAAGTACATTCTTTTAAATCCACTGAACAGCTTAAGTTTATTCAGTTGTACTGCATATGTACTTTCTGCAGATGTAAACCAGTAATGGAAAGGCTAATATCAGAGTTTTCAATGAATGTATACCCTGTGTGCAAACTGCAGTGCAGAAACTTCCAATTTTTGATAGCTAAATGCTAACACTTTGTTTCCACAAGGAATTGAAGAGTTTACATACATAAATCGTGCCATTTGTTCACCCAGAGCATAAATTGCATGTTATTAGCCATAAATGAATTTTGGAGTGGAATTGCCTCTACTGCCTTCCTTTCTGCTCCCTGGCCTACACACATGTACTCTTGATAAACCTTGATACAGACAGATAACGTGGCAGTTAAACTAAGGACTGTATTCATATATTACATGGTTGAGGGCCAGCCTTTTCTCAAGCACTAGCACTTGAGACTATTCCATTTCATTAGCCTTAACTACATCCTCTTAATATCTCACTAAATAATTCATATGATTTTTCAGCCTCTTTGGCATTTAAGCCTTTGAATACTGTACTAACAGACAATTAATGTCTCCCTTTAGATATCTCATAGCCAAGCTATGTATATATTTAGCTGTTTTATCTTTCCTCATAAATTCAGCCATTTAATAATTGTTTTGCTGTTCTCTGAATCTGTTCCAGTTTGGCACAATCATCCTTATAGTAAGTTGCTCAAAACTGAATGTATTTTTTAGATATGGTCTCACCAGAGCCATATGGACAGGGTTATACAACCTCTCTTCCCCATGACCTAATGCCCCACAGCTTGTAATTAAATTTTTTCTTGCTACCATATTGCACTGAAAAGTCACGTCAAATGTCTTATCTGTGTCTCTTTCAAAATCTTTTTCCATATCTCTCCCTTCTTCTCTTTCTTTCTACACATTTCTCCTTTTGTCCTCATTTGGCAGTTAGTAATTCCCCAGAATTGTTTACATTGTGTGTTTCTAGTTATAATAGAAGAATGATGGCTTAAGATACTAGTAAAAGATTTGAGAAGTCTGTGCTTACTTTCCTGCTCTATGGAAAAGGAGGCAATACAACTTTCTATCACTAAATGCTGCTCTGAGCAAAAGTGCATTTCACCACTGCAAAACACCTATATGTGCTGACAGTGCGGCTGTTTAAATGCCATAGATAAAGTCTTTTTTTGTTGTCATGTTTTCAATTTCAGTAAATATTTGAATAGTATTTTCTGTCCTCTGCAGTGTTTACTCTTCCCAATTTATCTGGGCTTTCATAGAATCTGCTCCTAAGTACCTGCCAAATATCTGCATAAGTTTAGCATGACTCTAGATAGGTTGATACATAAAATAAAAGGCATGTTGACAAAAGAAAAGAAACTCCCAAATGTCTGTATAGTGTCTGAATGTCTGAGCAACTGTTTCTCCAGATAAATGTTTCTGAGAAACACAGACTCACTAGCAACTGGTGCTGGTCTTGTGCAAGGCAGTAAAATTATCCACATTGTCTTACAGCTTGCTGGTACTTAGAGCTGTATTTGTTAGCCTTTAAAATGGCTACAGTGGATGGGCTGGTTGTTCCTGGCAGCAATTGCCAAAGCATTAATGCTGGCTTCTGAGTGTATCAGACTGGAAAACGTCCCCATTATTTATTTAGCAGATAAACTCCTGTCTACATCTATGAGCTGATATGTACAGTATATGTGCATCTGTGTATAGGGCTGTGAGGCTGAGAACTGGCTATCAGTATTCAAAAACCATTTTAAGAAAAAACATTTCCTCGTATTTTGAGAGACACTTTTTTGGTCAGACATTCAAGCCCGTCTGCAGGCAGAAGCTCTAGTTACACAGGTGTCCACTTCTTCAAATAAAAGCTCAGAATGCCATATGCAGACTACCAAGAGTGATTAATAAGAAAAAATAAAATATTGCAAAACTTACAGTAAAACCATGAAAAGAGATAATATTGATCTCTAGTAAGTCTTTTCTTTTTCAGTACTAAATGTTAATTCTTCCCAAGGTGAGTTTTGCTGCTACCTGAAATGAAACCTGCAGGCTCACATGGATGGTCTCAGGAAAAAGACAGCAGGGGAGACTATGCTTTTTTTTTCCCGTTATAGGAACCAGCTTGTTCACTGCTGAAAATTGTGCATCCACGTCTTCAGTAAATAATTCTTACTCCATCAATGCAAAGGTTTCATCATCAGTGCCCCAAATGTCAAATACCTACTGCAATGATTAGTTGCAGGGTTGTGAGTTATTTTTCCTGCTGTCCGGTTGCACAACTCAGCCACAAACAGCTGCTGCATGAGCCCCAAGTGGCATATTTGAATGCAAAATACCACTATCTCTGTTTATGTCACCCAAAGTCATCATCAGTTACTGTTTCTACAGTTGAGCCTAAATGTTTTCTTTATCTATGTTTATGCTAGTAAAATAATGTGCATGAGTGCAATGATTTAAGTGCATCTTAATTTTCTACCTCTCCCAGCTAGCAGGCTCTGGGGAGCTGTCAGTGGATAAATGTGAGTAAAAGGTTACCTTGAGCCTAGGAGTAAAATATATGGGCACATCGACAGCTAAGTGTACTTTGGGTCCCTAATCTAGAAAACCATTGATTTAATTTTTTAACCCTGAAAATGCATCTTGTCACATGACTTTCATGGTGGTTATTAAAAAATGCTGGACTTGACTTAACACATGCCTCACTTTCAATAGCCATAAAACAGGCTTCACTAAACTCTTCAGGATGTTGTGATATTTAACTTGTGCTGGTGTACATGTTAAAGGATAGCCTTGAGGGCTCAGATAATGAGATGAATAAGAATCTGCCATTGTGTTGAAATTCAAGGGAAAAATCTCTATTGTATTCTTAGCAAATTTTTCTTTTATTATCTGTGGGCTTGCACTGAGAATGTCTCTGTAAGCTCTTCTTTCAAACCAGGGTTCACTGGCAGAATGGAACAAGGTCTTAATTTGCTCAGAAATTAAGCTGGCAACTGTCAAATAAAGAGGCTCTTACCTGTCTGAACCAATCCCTGTTTTTGAAATATGGCACTGGCTGTTGCTTCATTTGGAAATATCACAAATGCTGTGTTTTGTAACTGACAGCCTAATTACTGTCTAGTGATTAGAGTTTGGCATAATAGACCATCTCTTGGATTGCTTTAGCTGTTAATGCTTTGCATGAACATTTCATAACATAAGATCATAAAATGGCAAGCTAAATTAATTCACAGGCGTGAATGGACCTGAAAAGTTTAACCTTGACCACATTTTTCCAACTGGTTATCCATTCCCAGTAACTCTCTTTTGTTACAGCACATGCACATACTTTGAAAAAGAAAAGTTATATAAATATAAAATAAAATATAATAAAATATAAGAAAATGTAAATTATAATAAAATATAAAGCTAGAATATAAATGTGCACACAGTGCACTACAGGTTTTATGTAGGCAGAAGCCTCCTCCTCCTCCCCACTGGCCTTAAAAATGCTTTTTTGTTTCAAATTGTATAACTCTTTCGGCAGTTACAGATGTGCCAAGCGTCCGGCTTTGGCTGGGATGGGTTTTCTTTGTATCAGTTACAGCAGACCCTGCCAATGTCTCAGCTCTGCTGGCTGCGAAGGGCTGTTGTTCTCCGAGTGCAGCAGCACCTCTCTTGGCTGCTTGTCGCCCGTCGCTTCAGGCTTGCTCGTGGCCTCAGACGTACAGGCCTGCTGCTTCTAGCTGCCTCCACATCTCAGCACTGCTCGTACACGCAGGAGCAGATGTAGATGCTTGTTGAGGAGGGGAGCTGCCAGCGAGGGACGTAGTGACTGCCTCGAAACAAGAAGAGCCAGACTGTCGGATATCTCAGTGAATGCGTGCTGGCAGAGGCAGAAGCCATGAAGAGTCCAGAGCTGAAAGGAAAGCCAAAGGGGACCCAGTAAAGAGAACAGAAATATAAATCCCCTGGCATCACTGAGGTTAGAAAATGGGTCCTGTGATGTTTTGCATGGGATGACTGGTTTTGTCACCAAGAACAATGATTTGCTGTCAGCCCTTTGGGATGGTGATGTTCTGGAGAAAATCTGTCATAAAAATCACTTTGCAGCTAGTAGGCTCAACCCCAACACTTGCCCACAAAATATTCTATGTCTAGGTTATCCCAGCAAACTCAACAAGCAAATTTTGTTCAGGACATCACCTCAGAAGCACAAGATTGAAGAGCAGGAGGGACAATACGATTGCTCAGAGCTGCTCATGAAGAAAGACCTCATGCAATTACATCTACAGCGACTATCGTTCTGCAGTGCAGGTGTGAAAGCAAGGAACGGGCCAGAAACGTTCCCTCCTATCTCTGGGATGTCCTGGTGAGCCTAGTCTCCAGACGCTGGAACAGTAGTCAAATGATTGTCTCCTGGATAAGTCCTCTATGACACCCTTATAATACCAACAGACCAAAGCAGAAACCATTGGCCCAGGAGATATTATTACTTTACCTAATTAATTAATATCAAAGTATTAATTAGGCTGGACACAACTATTTCATCAATGTGAAGAACTCTTTGTTGCTGTGCAACCATTACCCATGTCAGCCATGAAGGTTTGATAGTATTTACCCGTCTAGGCATCTGAGTTCCAGGGAGGCCTGATCAGGACAGCTGACCCCACCAGATGGATAACAACAGGCCTGGAGTCGGGCCATTAATTTTGCACTAGGCTGATGTTTCTGCAAAACCATTTCTTTTTCAAATTGTCATTATTGGACTTTCAAAAAAATGGGCAGCTTCTAACTGAAGACTCCTGCTCCCTGTGAATTTTTTGCCATAAGAGCTCAAGTTCAGGGAAATTATTCTGCTTTTCTGCAAAATTGTGAAGGAATCATTTGGCCTTGTTGCTGCAGGAATTGGTCACCTTTTCACACAGCTCTAAGGAACTGCCAGCCTGAGCATCCAAAGCAGACAATAGAAGAGGACTGAGCAAGTAGGACGATTTTTACCTCTCTATTGTGTTTTTGCCTTTCTCAAATGTTGTAAAATAGAAGCACCAACAACCAAGTATCAGAACCTGAACCTTTACCCTAGTTTTTTTAGGCTGAACCATTTTGACATCTGTCTCTAGGGAGTGTTTATGTGTGGTGTAAAAACGATCCAGGCTGCCAACACATCAAAAAGCAAACAGAGCAATAAAGGTTGGGCTATTTTTGTTTGTTTTGTTCAACATGCTTCATAAAGAGAGAGCTAGCTGGCTAATGAAATTATATATAAGCCTGTTATGCGAATCCCTACATAAATATAAAATCCAAGTTCAGTTTGCAGAGTGACTGGCAGGGAATTACAACATTATGGAATCATGATTATTTGGACAACTTCCCACTCTTTCAGAGAATGCTAATAAATCATAAAAGAGTTGTGGATTTTAGCACAAATGATTAACGATAGCAGAAATCTGACACCTCTTCTTCACTGATTTGTCTTTAAGCTTGGGAACAAGAAGAATACCCTGTGCAAAATATTGCTTGTCCTGTATGTCCTGTAATCTACTGTGGGCGGCAATTGGGCCACCAGTCAGAAACAAGGCTGCCCAGGATTCAAAGCATGCTGACAACTGGAGTGGGTCTATGTAAGCAGAGAGGTTTTCAGATGCTGAACAGATATGGACAAGGAACAGATCGCTCCCGTATCAGAGCTAAGCAGAGAGTCGTAAGATTTTCCCTGAGGTATGGCCATAGTAGTGAAACTATGCACTGTTCTTCCTTGCAGGTTAAATTTCCTTCCTGTTCGCAACCCAAGATTCAGGCAACCAAACAGAAAACTAAAAAGAAAGATCTATGGAGAATGTTTCACAAAGATACTCTAAAAATTGTTTAGCAAAGCCCTTGGCAATCATTTGAAAAAAAAAAAAAAAAGGCACATTCGAAGGAAATTACGATCTGTTTGTGATGGGTCATACAGACTGGTATGTTTGTGATTTTTGTACACAAGCAGCACTGCAACTAATGCTAACTAATATGGAACACAGGTACACCTCTCTACTACAGCTTCTTCCCTCCACATCAAGGAATATTCCACCCATCAATATCAGTATTGCTTTTTATAGCAACAAGCATTATACAAGCACAATTATTTGCCCTTTAGCCATGACTCAATCAAGAATCACTCCAGACTGTCCTCTTCACATATCACAGCTTCTCCCACTAAGTTTACCTTTTGGAGTGGGTGCAGAAGATTGACATCCACCTTAAAATTAAATAAAATGTAATTGTTTTTGAAACAGCTCATTCCACCTAGGTGTCTTCAGTTCAGTAACTGAATGCCAGTGCATTTCAGTATTTACCCCTGCAGTTAGATGAGGTGGCAGCTAGCGGAGCAGAAACTTTGGAAAGTTTGATGCGGTTTTTTTTGGCCTCCATTATTTAGAACTGCAAGGACTAATAACAGGAAAAAAAAAAATCAATGTTTGAAATCTCACTTGAGCGCATTCCTGGGACATAGACTATGAAAAGATGGGTCAGTGGTTTTCAAATAAACCAACTGATGCAAATATTAAATAAGAGTCTTGTGCCTTATTGAAGCAGTCCTATGGGACACTACTTAATCTAAGTACTTGAGAGCTGCTGGGAACTAGCCAGTACCTCTTCCTTAAAAAGCTGGATATTGACCTCCTCCTCGTCTGTATGTGTAGATATTATGAAGAGGGGAAGCTCATGCATAGCTTAGATCCAGCAGGTAGATACAGTCATTAAAAGCAGTCCTCTTGTTCATCCTTCAGGATTAAGTGGTGAAAGGGAAAGGCTCTGAACTTCAGGCTGCTGGTATAGCTTGTATTAGCCAAAGAACGCTGCACAAAGCCGTTCAGTGATCTGTGAAAAATGAATCAGTCTCCATTTGTTTCCTAGAAGACAAAAACATACTTCACTCTAAAACATAGACTGCTAATAGCACTATGCTAAAACATGGACTGCTAATAGCACTATGCTAATAGCAATAATAGCGCTAATTGTCAGATTTATTGGCAACTTGTTAAAATGTCAAGTATTACAGAAACATTCTGGGCTGGGTTCTGAGCTTGGTAACACCAGTGTAAATTACATTAAAGCGTAACTCTGTGTTTACAACAGATCTCAAAATCTGTACATTTGATTGAAACAGGTATCACCTATATTGGTTTCTTATTGTTACGGCTTTTAATCACAAAAATGCCTGGGCCACACTGATTTGAGGAAACTTGCACTCTCTCTGTAATTGCTATGTAGGTAAATATTGTGGTTTAAGTGCTAAAATGCACATAGTTGAAAAATAATTATCCATAGTGTTAGCCAAGAAAAACTTGGCAAGCATTCTGATGCCATAGAGCTGGAAAGCTATAAAGCACCTTTATTCTCTTAAATAAGTAGGATTAGATAAAATATGTCACTCAAAGACACTTTTTCAATTAGTTAGGTAAAACCATCTCTTTTTTTCTTTTTTTAAAAAAGAAACATTTGCTCCAGATTTCGACCTGAATCAAACAATGAGTTTGTATTTCATTATTTCTTCTATGACTTTTCTCTCAAGAAAGCATGTTTTCAGGAATAATAACTAAGACAGCACACTTACAGCAAATACTACAAAATATTTAAGGAAAATTAATTCCTAATGTATGCTAAATCAAGAATTCGACGTTAAACGTTATTATTTTCTAAGTAACATTCATTTAAACAGAAGCAAACACACCAGACTTAAAGTGTGTTTAAATATAAATTTATGACAGTTATTTATAGATAAATATATGACATAGGTATTTGAACACTCATATATTAATATTGAATACTTCCTATACTGCCCTCATTGAAAAAATTTGCTTGAATTAAAAAAAAATTTTGAATTAGAATTGTTTCACAATTTTGGCATGATTTTGTATGGATATATTCCTGGAAATAGCAGTATGTTAACAACAATCTGTAAAATACAAAATAAAATATAAAATTTAGCTAGTGAGTTGTTCACTGCACTTCTATCCCCTTCATTTTAACAACTAAAATTCAAATGTTTTACTATAAATATTAAATGACCACTTGTTTTAAAATGCAGCAGTAATTTCTTAAGATGCAAAGTGTAAAGCTGCAGGCTTTTCACATGAAAAACATTCAGTATTTACCTTTCTGTTTGATAGCATTGATAGAAGTGATTCAGAGATTTCCCAGTGTCACATGCAAAACTTTTTGTATGGGTTTTTCTTTTCTGTAGCCTAATGAAGTTTGTTCTTCATTGTACTGTAAGGTAAATAGCATTAATTCCTAGGCAACCTTAGCTAAAATAAATATGTTTTGTACTTTGTAGAAGAAAGGGGTTGGTTTATCGCTATCAAATGCGAAGTGTCCCAAGTTTGTTATCAGCGCATGGTGAATGTTTGCTTTAAGATGAACTTAGTACCAGCAAACTTACAAATGAGCAAATAAAAAACACGCACTGATAAAAATGTGGTGAAAGCATTCCTTTTGTCAAACAGAGTTAAAGTGCACCGTGCTTAGTGCTCTGTTGTACTCTGGGGCTAGACAGGATTACTCCATTTGCAGGCCATTCCATTTTAAGTTACGAAGATTTTCTTGATTGGGATGAAGACTTGCAAATAGGATAAAACTTTCAAGCTCTGGAGGTAGCAGAATGAAAAAAAAAAATTAGAAACACCCACTTACCATAATTTTCATCCCAGAAAGCATGGGAGAATTTAAATATTTTAAATATTGTCAGCCGGCTTATTGGTGCATGAGAGAAAATACGCCAACTGGAATGCCGTATTAAGGACACAGTGCAGGCCTGGGAAGACTCAAGAATTCTGGTGACAGACACTGGAGGTCTGTTATCTTTAAATGAAGTGTTTTAGGGCCATTTCAACCTAAATTTGTGTATCCAGGTCTTTTGGTGAAGCCAAGAGGAGATCCAGCTGGTGTTCTGGCAGCACAAACTTCCTCATATTGCCTCCTCCATGTGCTCCAACACTGGCTTAGATAGTGCACCTGTAGGATTGAGAGGGAATTTCCCCCACCCCACTCATTTGCTTTCAAGCTTGACCTATCTTGTTCTGCTGGGATTGCCAACAAAGGCTTAAGTCATGGTTGTGGTATTCTTTATCTTTATGCAACCGAGAAGAAAATTGAAGCTACTAATTCATTCTATATGCAGCCTGGAACAACCACTAAATTTTGACATTCTTTGCCCCTTTCCAGTTCAACTCAGTGATCTGAAGCCAAAGAGCTCTGTTTCTCAATAATATTCCATCATCCCAGAAAAATTGCTTTTCTCCATCTGTGTTGCTGGGAAATAATAGAAGAACACAGTGGAAAAACAAGGAATTTTTTTTTTTCTTTCAAGTTAAACTGAGGCAGTGCTTTGAAAGAGTTAAACCAAAATGCGACATAAGAATTTGTTCAGCCAACTTCTCAGTTCTATAGGTTTGCTCTGGAAATTTCATGGATTTCTGCCGGTCAGCTGCTGCAGAGGCTGAATGTATCATAAACGCATGTCTGGAGCCTGGGCTCCTCTCCCTGGTGCCTCATGCAAGTTATAGAGACATGGTCTCCCCACACCCCCTGCTCCACAGCAAAATGCTGTTCACTCTCCTCTTTTAATACTGATCAAACACCACCGCCATGAACCTCCTTCTAATAAAAGTCCAAACAGGGAAGAAACAACTTAAACCTTAATGACTATTTTCAGTTTTGTGCTGACTTTAGGATAGTTGACAATGGAAAACTTCAAAATAAAACTTCAAATTTCATTAAAATAAAACTAAAAAAACCCCCAGAACCCAAAGCCTTTCTCATGAAAAGCAGTATTGTGTGATCCTGATTTTGATTGTATAAACCAAAACAGATTAAAAAAAAAAGTGACCTGTAACTTACCCCTCTGACAGGGGAGAGAATCAGCTCCCCTACCTCGGATCCTGAAGAGAAGCATAATCAGTGCAGGACAAGTTGAGGGAAAAGTCCCTCTGAGATGCAGGCTGCTGACAGGCACCACTATGCAGGGATGGTGCTCATAACTTTTGGCTGCCCTCTCTCAAAAGACCATCGTGTCCCAAATGGATTGACCAGGCTGATGTGGTTCTGTCTCAGGAGCCTAGAGCCAAGGCTCAATGCAGACATGCCCTTCGGGGCTCTCCTCAGTGATTTGGTTTCACATTCACTGGGCATCTTAAACTCCCAGGAGCCTTTTTAAAATCATACGTATTATCAGAATCTTAATAGATACAGATGATTTTTTAAATAGTTAACATCTATGAATCCCATTTCATGATGGAGAAATGTCACCCTCCTGCTCCGGTGGCTATCAGATGACATGACCCTACACCTACACCTGTCATTTGATACTGTCAGGAAGAACAGGGTCGTTCACAGGGTTGCTTTCCTGGGGCAGAGTCTCCAGCTTTGAAAATAAACATCTCAGCTTTTTCTTGACATTTCGTTTTGATAGTGACTCAAATGTACTTTGGCATTTGTCTAGCAACAGGAGACAATTGCACCACACACCAGGCCTCAGAGGGCCCTTCTGTTACCTCTGGAGTTCCTCTTGGGATTGCTTGCTGCCTCTTGATCTTCTCAGTGATCTGCCATTCCGTGAAATACCACGCAGCACAGCAGATGCAAACAATCTACATTCATTGAAGACCTCAGTTGGAATAATACTTTCTTTTTGCATTTTGTTCTATCTATAAATCTTTTATATGGAAGCTTTAAAAAAAAACAAGTAAAGCTAATATGAAATCTTAATCGCCTATTTATTTTGTATCTCAGATGATACATCCTACTGCTACAACATGAAAGTAAGCAAACTTAAAAAAACACACCAAGCTAACTCTATAGTTACTGTATACACTCTAATTTTTTTGTACCATCAAATATTGCCTAGAGACTTCGAACAAAACTCTGCCATCTGTACATATCATGCTGTTTGTCAGAGAGGCAGCTTTATCATATTACTGTTTTTTTAAGGGATAGGTTGCTAGCCTATCACTCAACTGCTATCCTGTAGGCAGCTTTTTGTCTGGATTTAGTTCTTTAATCTCTCCAGCTTTGTGGATTTCCACGAATTTAAACCCTCACTAGTCTAAGTCTTAATGGGTTACAGAACTTTCCTGCCATTCCAACACATTAAGGAAGCGTTTCCAGGGAAAATGCCACGTTTATGTTGCACTGTACTGCCTCTTGAAGATTGCAGCACGTTCCCTAGACTGCCTTACTATGATTATATGGCCATGACCAGACCGTCACCTGGCCTCCACTTTGTTCTTAATTTCCTCTGTTTGGAAATTCACTTCATATGAGAATGAGAGGAGAGAAAAGGCCTGAATTTACTTTGATGTCTGGGTATTCCTGGATTGGGCTAAAAAGGCAGATGTGCTATGTTTTGTTCTTTTCCTTCTGCGTGATTCCAGCAAGCATCTTTAACATCGATACTGCAAGGAAATTACAAGTCATGGCTCCCTGCTGATTTTGCTGATATGCTCTAAAAATAAGAAATGGAACAAAAGAAGAATATACATTCTTATGTAGGTGTCCATAATGCTCTGCTGACAAGGTGATCTTTATTAACAGCTTGCTCCCTGGTTTAACATAACAAGTGTGCAATGCAAGGCAGAGGTGTTCACAACTTTGGTAGGTGGGTTGGCACTGGTTTTTTGGAACCTGTAGGGGTGTAATGAGGTGCAAATCTCCAAAGGCTTTATATTTAGGTTGGGTTTCCATATGGATTTAAAATGTATTCAAACATCTTGAATAAATTGAGAGGAGAGCAGCCTTCCTCAAGACGTTTGGCACTTTAGATGCAATCAGAAACCAGAAGTGGAAAAGACTTATTGAAATGGTTCTAAACTTCAAAAAACAGTGCAATTTGGAGGTAGTTGTAGGAATGGGAAAGGTTCAGGGCTTGTAGGAAATACAGAAACCTGCCTGCATGTGACCATCCAGTTCAAAACTCTGTACCACCACTTTAGCCAGTTTTGTTACCTTCCCTTACACTGAACACTCAGAAGAGTTAGAGCACCAAATTTTACTCATCTTATCCTTCTTTAATGTCAACATTAGGTTTTCATATGAAGATGAATCAAAAGGCTTTTACCTGCCACGAATTGAGTCCAGAGTTCTGGATTTCTTCTGCAACAGCAGATGATTTTGCTCACACCTAAAGCATGTGCTCTACTTTATGTATTAGTTTCTCATACAGTAGAAATCCAGAGACATACAGGTAGGTCCTGGCAATAAAAACAGGGGTGTGATTTGCAGACACTTGATTTTAAAACAATTTTAATTAGAAATTTATCTATATCCTGAACTTGCAGCTGCTTCCTATTTTTCTTACTGTCAAGCCCCAAATCATTGTATTGAACACCCTACCTTTTTGGAAGCGGGGTTGTGGATTTAAACTTTGTATCTCAAGCCCATTCCTGGAGTTAAACTGAATGTGCAAGTCTATCCATATTGGACTAAATCTGACACACACTGAGGCAGGTCAGAGGTAACTACTGAAGTCAGTGCAACTGACCATAACCTCATAACTTTTGTATCAGTTGGATTTCACTTACTTCAATGCAGTTGATTTTGATTTACACTGATTGAATGAGATCAGAGTTAGACCTCATGTTAAAGTCATTACTTTTCTTTTGATTTTAGTAAAAAATCCCAATACAACAATTCAGAAATAGGATGAGATTTTTCTGGTAAAAGTCCTGGTTAAGTTTCTTTAAAATAAACACATGAAAAGTTTTGTATTATCTCTATATAGAAATGCATGCTGTTAGCTAAGAGAGAGGAGAAATATTCTGCAGCATTAAATCATATTTTACAGTTCAATCATCTGGAAGATTTCCATACGTCATATTTATATTCACTTCCTATTTAATGCAATACAGATTTTTTACATGCATCGACCTTGAAAGAAAATAACATATGGAGAAGCCTATGTAGTTATTTTGTTTAATGAAATGGTATGCTTTTGTTTTGCAAAAGAATTTTAATGGGGAGAGTGCAAGACCCTGAAACAAGACAGTGTTTCTTTAAATCAACCTTTTTCCATTTTCATTGCCCAGCTCAAGCTGTGAAATAGTCCCAGAAAATGTGAAGGTTTCATGTATTTCATCCAAGTCAATGATTTATCAAATTCAGTAATCACAATGAATGAACATGAAGTTGTACTTGAATACTTGATACTCAAGCTCGAATATCCCGAAGTGCCCTTTTATGGTCCCTGTGCTGGTCTTAAAAATACAAGTCACTTAAATTCCACTCTGAAATGCTTCCTGATAATCAACAGCTGCTGTTGTAACCTGGGGTGATGTATAAATGCTGGGTTTCTGAGCATGGTCCAGTCACCTTTATAGTTAAAATCTGTGGTAGCACATGTTTCTATTGAAGAAAGGAGGATTATTTTAGGGACTGCAGGAAGTGACAAGATAAAGATTGGATCTGTGAGCTTCTAAAAAAAAAACTGGAGCCATAGTCTGCCCCCAGTTAGAACTATAAAATTCCACTGGATTGTATAAATCAGGATTTAGCCTGAAGAGTTTTATGTAGTTTATGTTGAGGTATCTTGAACTGATGGAGCTATTGTGGAGCCACATGATTACAAATAAAAAAAAATGCAAAGAATGAAACGTAGCTATGTTTGTAAAAAGGAATGCTACAAACAGATCAGCTTCGTAAGTCAACCATCACATTCAAATCTGGCGGAAGTAAATACAGCTCCTATGGAAATGTCTGGGTGGCATTCAATACGGCTCACAGAAAGTAAACTGGGCAGAAAAAAAGACAGTCCTAGTTCTCTCTTACTACCGTCCTGAGGAAAGCCTGCATTTTTTGGCTTGGTTCCCTGGACTGTAATGGAGGAGGTCCAGAGGTACACCAGTATTCTTTCAAGATGGTTCATTATCAAGAAGCTTGACAGAGTAACAGTCAAATTTCTGTGTATTTGTGTATGTGTGTGTGTTCAGCACCCTGTCTCTCGTTCACGTTAATCACTGCATCATCAAAAACAGGTCCTTTAATTTGCTGCTGAGTACTTAGGCAAAAGACTGCTTTTCACAAATGAGAATGTTACAAACACTACAAACAGTGCCCAGTTCCTACACTGGAACAACACCTCTCTGCAAGCAAAATAGGCTGAAGTGCTTAAAGGTGGGAATGACTTAAAGGTGGGAATGCAAGAAGACTGTGATCCCACCAGACTTTGGGGGATGGTACCTCCAGGCAAACCTACTGTTTGCTGTTAGATTTGCCATCCTGGACAAAGAGCAGACTACTGGAGACAAAATCAAGCTTCAAAAACACTAGTATACTTTATGTAACAAAGTAAAAACACTTGAACTCCATTTACTCTTCCTTAAAAAACAAAGAAAATGTTTTTATGTTCTTGAATGTTGGGTCAGGATTGAAAATAATTGTCCAATGCTGATTAAGTGCTGGGTTGCCAGTACTATTAACACATGTAACTTGTGGCTCAGAGGCAAGCCTTGTGGGTCCTGTCCCTGTAAGGGCTCAGGACTTTGCCAGCATAGAGATACCTACACTGATTTAGGGGAGGACAGCTGGGGTCTGGAAGCAGACAAACAGTGTGCCCCTGATACCATACGTGCTGCACACTTTGTAAGGATTGGTAAGACCCAAGCTGATTGATATGCCTGGATTTGCATCATGTTAAGCTGCATTGAGTGAGTTTATTGTCTCAGGTTTCTCATATACAGTAATTCCCTAAACCCTGTTTTGTTGCATGATGTAAATACACCCTATGTCAAGTGTTAGTCTTTTTGCATTTCAGGGCATGCGTGTGAATATATTTCTCTTCCATTTTGAGACGGCTCCCCGAATCCTTCATTTTAAAGTTTTGTTTCAAGCAAAAATCTTCAAAGTCATTGGCTTGATTGTGGTTTTGCATCAAAATGTGGGTTTGAGCTAAGTCAGTAAGGCAGTGACTATAAATCAGTCCAAGCTGACTGGAAACTTTTGGAAGAACAGTTCGTGACCTGAATAAACCTGGCCTCAGTTTAAAGTTTGTGACAAAGTCCAAGGTAATCTGCTACCAAATGTTTCATGTGACGCTTAAGATTCCATATCCATCTCCCTAACAACCAGCTCATCATTATTTATTGTTTGTATGGCTGTACCAGTGAGAGGGGTCACACTGAAGCACGGGCACAAACTTTAAAAGTTAGACTTCATCTAGACACTGCTGTCTGCTACCTATAGCAATATCACTGTAGATTATGAGCATTCACTTGGCACTGCCTGCTACTGTTGATATGATGTGGTCTTTACTCCTCTATATTCTGCAGACAAGCAGCTAATCAGTCTGACCATTTGCTGAATGAGTTGACAACTGCAAGAACCAGATGTTAAGTTCTAGAATTTATTTTTCCAGTAGGGTCATTTAGGTCTCTGATTTGTTTCCTAGCTAGCTCTTCTTAAGTCTTTTATCTGCCTTCTTGGCTGATTTCCATCAAAACAATAAAGGATTTATAAGCCTTAGTTTTCCCATAATCATCATCTCCAACTGCAAGTCCAAGAAGTCCCCTGTGTAATGATGTGAAGGTTTTATTTTCCTTGCAAAAGCTGTGAATGAGGTACAGATTTTGTTATGTCAGATACAGTATTCGTATCTTGTTTATAACTGCTCAAAAGAACATACTGTGAAGCTTCATTCACAGAATTGACATTTCAAATTTATCAGAACAGGACTTACACTCTGATGTTTGTACAATTATAGAAGTTATCTGTGATGGGTGGAGGAACAAGTTTGTTTTGAGTGGAGTGAATCCATCCAAGTCTCCATAGGGAGCAAAGAAAGGACGTGGCACCTGGGATAGCCTTTGCAATCATACTGATAACAGACAGTCACCCTGAAAACACTATGGAAAAAAGAAATTAAACACCATGAATTTTCCTAGCAAGGGTTCTTATTATTTGTTTACTTTCATCCAGAGATTAATTTTAAATAGAACGAACTTGCAAGAACTATATGTAAACCTTTTTAAGAGTGCAGTTTTCAAGCTCCACTTGTTTTGGTTTCGCATAAAGGAAAACATGAAAAAAGAAAACATTCCTGATATGTCAACACTTATTTGTCAATATCTAACAGAACTGTAAGTGTACCTTCAAATTACTGCTGCCTCCTTAGTAGATTTGCTTGCCTTAAGATTTGATTTACAATTCTATCTTTTTGCGGTTATGCTATGAAGAAATATCTGGTTCTAAAAATCTTTTAAGTTACTTTTCAACCCTTGATAATTACATGTGTTTTCAGTCAATACTTTTAATTTGTGTTCCACTTAATCTTGAAATTACTGGTTTTCTACTGTACAGTTTTGGAGGTGTCTAGAATTCAAGTGAGAGTTTGGATGGATATTACGAAAGATTTTGTGTAAGCTCCTCATTTTGGATTAAATGCTTCAAGTGAATGAATCACAAAACATCCTAAAAGTTGTGTAAAAGGAGACTAAAGATATGGCACATTTGACATAGCTTTCCATACAGCAATATGATGGTACTACCCTGATGTACAAGCTGTTCCCAAAAATACATTAGTAGTTCTTCCTGCCAACAAGACATTAGGTGAATTCAGTAGTTCAGATGCAAATCCTGGCTCAGAAAGCCCATGAACTCTCAATTGCCAGCAGCAGACAAGGTTTATCACAGAAAAACCTTTTTAACTACTCCCCTCTTTATAAAACTCTTTCCCTTGGCTGTACATTACTGGTTACTGTCAGAGATGAGTTACTGGATACAGGGTCTTTTGGTCTGAATCACTTCAGTTGTACTGACATTGAACTTTTTTGCTTGGGAATGTTACTCTGTTATCATTATTGACCTTCAACTGCACTGCTGTGTTGCCGAACTCTAATTTGGGAACAGTATACAAATCCAAATCGTCCACTCACATGAATGTCTAAAATGAATAGTTGTGCCATCCTCAAGCCATCAAAGGTGCAGTAATTATTGTAAAAAGCTCAGAAGACAGTGTAGACACTACTCCAAAGAAACATAATGCAAGGAACTGAATTCTGCTCCTTTTAGTCATAATAAGAAGAATTTCTTCTCCACACTATTGGAGGACTTAGCTACCACTTCACTTGAGTAAACATGGCAAAATCTGGGTTTATACAGCAGTGCTGGTAGTGACATGTGATATTACATTCTCTAAAGGCCATTTTCAGATGGCAAGGATGCGTCTCCTTCATGAATAACATAAGCTAACCCTTTTTGTTGGCATTGATTCATGTGCATCATGGTTTTTCAGGCCTTGTTAGAGGTTATTTTTCCACATTCATGACCACTGTAAACCTGCTGTTAGAGCAGTATCACTGGTACAGATGTTTAATGTCCTTGAAGAGATTGTCCCTTCTCTAGGGATGAAAAGATTAAAAGAATTTGAAGGGGAGAGAGAAAATAACTGTGATGAAAGCTTTGACTAATGAGTACAAAACTCAGAATTCTTATTTAGCCACCTTATTCTGAAATATGTCAGAATAATTAATTAACAGGGTATGAAACGACATCTCTTCATGCAAGGAGGTGCTGTGAAAACAAACACAGGAAAGACTCGGAATGTTTCTGCCACAGTTCTGGTATTGTCCTGACACAAGTCTAGTATTTAAGACAATTCCCGAACTACTATTTGTCTGACTCTTAAGTACCAACAGTGACTGTTGAAGGGGACCTCTAATGCCACCAGCCAGCTGACGAGGGATTCAAAACTCAAACTGAGGCATTCAAACCTCAGCTTGAATTTTCCCCAGCAGATTACCCTCCTCTGTTGTCTTTGGGCAGGATGGCTTCCAGGGAATTCGTTCCTTAAGCTTCAGGCAATTTTCATCCCTTTCCTTCCCTCTGTTTATTTACTCTGGATAAAAAATCAGTTACTATGTTTAAAACATTTGGGTTTAGATATCTGTTGTTCTAGGATCCTACCATTTCAGATGACAACTGGATCATAGGTATAAACCTTATGTGACTTTTCTTACTGCGTAGATCCCAAACCTTTCTTCTTTTAGTGATGCCAGCAGCAGCTTTCTCTCCTTAGCACTACAACTGAAAGAAAGTGGCTTTACCTGCATCCTCTTCTGATGTGCAAATGTTAAGGCAGGTCCACAATCCTCTGTGCTGTTGCATGATATTGCAGAGGCTGTGCTGGTAGGCCAGCATAAGGAAGCAGTGCTGTCCTAATGCCTATCCTTTCCAAATATGCTGTGTCTTTCCCTTATCAGGACAGGTCTTTGAAAGGAAGATTACAAACATTTGCTTTCACCAGTGTATAGAGGTATCTCCATCCTCCACTCTGGACATCAGATGAGAATTCAGCCAGAGCCTTCTTTCCTATGGGTTAACCATAGGCAGCTGTAGTGACAGCGTGCTAACCTAAGGCTCTTTCAGTCTGTTGCCTCTCCTGGACCCTGTTTAAATCATTGTCTCATGTGATACACAAAATGCCTAGCTCAGCCTTCTGGATTTCATTTCAGGAGTAGGCATGGGCCGCTACTGGGTGTATGCTTACAGCCTGCAGCTATCGGGTGTTTTCAAGGTCTGGGGAAAGTCCTCTAGCAGAGGTACACTCTGTCCTGGCAGGTTTCTGTCATGGCAGCTTTACTGAGCCTGGGAAACACTGTACTGGAAGCTGCTAAAACTTTCTTGTATGGCTCTAGCTGCATCTCTGCTTGGGGCTTTGCTGGCATATTTTTCTGTCTCCATGGTATGACTTTGTTACCCTCCAGCCAGCTCAATATGCCAGCAAAACTTTGAAGTCTAGACCATACATTAACTTTGCCATAGGTCCTTTGATATCAGAAATATGATACCAGCAACTATTTTAAAATTCTTCCTTTTGTTTATTCAGTCACCAAGGTCAAATCCACTGCAAATTGTACTCTAACTGAACAAACCATCAGGGAACTTACCTCTCTGATTTTGTTGTTTTACAAATCATCAGAGAAGCCTTGAAGACTAAATAGCTTTCCACAGCTAGAGAAATGTGCTTGTAGTAGCTAACAGTAAAATACTGTGGAAAAATTATTAATATAGTATATAACTTGTTGCCAATGGATACACCATATCTCAGTTTTGGTTTTGGTTACCAAAACATTCTATTTAGTAAGTAAATAATTTCACTGAAGTGTTAAGGAAAATCCTGGTCCATACAAAGTCCTGACCCCAGGGGCAAAGGCCTTGACTTCACTGAGAATAAGATCAATCTCTTAGTTCAATAAAGTTTCAGAAAAATTTATTCTTGTAAATGTTTAGTTGAAAATAATCTTGTATAAATAAAGTAGTATTATACAATATCAGCAAATATATACATCTTAATATTACTTTTGCTGGTCCATCTTATTTTTATCTAGAATCTTATTTTGTGTATTTGTAAAATTAGCAAAAAGAAGCTATGATTGAATTTTACTAGTTTGGCCTTAGTAACAAGGCGAAAAGTATATCCTAAATTCTGCAGAGTAAGAAAGAGACAGAGGGGGCAAGCAGTATGGCTTTTATTTCAGAGTAGCAGCTCCTGGTCCAGTTCTGAAGATTATGGTAAGTACTTTATTTATTTTTAATTGGTTGATTAATCTTTTCCACCCTTTGGTGCCTCTTAGCCATCATACTGGTAGAAATGAGCAAGCCTATGACTACTACATTTCCATAACTAACTGATGTTCCTCGTGGTCAGTAGGACTTCACAGAGGAGAGGGAAAAGGTTTGCTATCTCTATTCATACTACCTCCCACAAAGAAGTCTTCAATACGAATCTACCGACTTAAATATGGTAGATATGCATAACTCATATGGAAAACCAAGGCAGATTAATTTTTTTAATATATAAATGGCCTGATTGCATTTTGAGTTATAGTCATCTTTCTTAAGAGCTGTTTCTGTCTGTTCCTTGAATAGGTTTATACACAACTGTCTGCCTCTTCCTTTCCTGAAGTGGGCTATACACAAATGCCAATTATTAGCCAGTGTAAAAGTTCCACTTTAAATTACACAAACTACCAATTGCCTTAGAGGTTTTCTTCTGCTCCGTGGATGCTAATATATCATGTTCTATTCTTCTTCCTGTTTTCAATGGCATTGCATGAGGAAGGCCAGATTCTGCATAACAAATGTGGACAGACCACTGCTCTGTAACTGAGTTCAACTGCTGGGGGTGACTTCAAAGAATCATGGTCAAAATCAGTTCTGGTGTTCATCAGAAATTTCAAATGCTTTTCCAAGGTACCAGAAAGAACAAAATCCTATAAATCTGTAAAACAGCCACAAATCTTGTAAGAAAGCTTTTTTTTAACTGCAAGATATCCAATAATTTTGTCCCCAGACTGTTAAGTTTTTGTGTACAAAGAACTGCCATATGCCTTCAATTAACATAATTTTGATTTCACATTAAAACAACTAAGTAAGGAACAATGCAAAGTTTCCATGAAAGACCGCAACATCCGTATCTTCTTTGTCTTTAGCGAACTATATAAGAAAGTGAGTGCCTCTGTCTTTTCTTTACTTAAATAGGAAAAATAATAGAAACATTCCAAAAGCTTAAATATTGGTTTTGACTTTGCAACTTAAGTAAGGAGAAATTTCAGGTTACAGCTATCCACCTTCCTGAACTGATTCATTCTGCCTCACTTGAAATCTATAGTGCAAATCTTAAAATAGAAATAGAAAACAAATTAGTTTTCTGAAAGTTGTGACATCTATTCCTTGTTTTCTGATGGTAAAGGAGTCATGCTAAATATCAAAGTAGTAATATTTATAACTTTGTCAGAATGCTAGCAAGAATTTCTATCCTCCCTTTTGCCTAAATGGGAATGATTATAACCAGAATGTTTCCATTTTGTGCCTTTTCCAGATGTGGATGCCAGAGGAAAAAAAATGACATGAGACAATTGTTATTTTATGCCTGAGTATACCACTTTATGTGGTGGCTTTTAGAACTCTGTTTACAGAAAGCTAAACTCTTCTTGTTAGAGAGAGAAAATAGCTACAGGAGCCAACTAAAGGATCAAACTTCTTTCTTAAAATGTACCAGAAGCTTAACAAAGTCCACTAAAATACAACTTTCAGGAGGACTTGAGCAATTGTTATTTGAAATGCCAACTACACCACCAAAGCTTTCTAGTCCTATTATGACATTTTTCCTTCTCAAAATTTATGATCCACCGGGGTATAATCTTCATTATTTATGAACGGCAAGATGTGATTGATAGACACACTGGTAACCATTTAGGTAGAAAGCGGCTTTGTTTGAAACAACAGGAACAACAAAAAAATACACAAGTTCTCTTCAAGGCGATTGAAGAATTGTGCATCTATTGCAGACCGTTGCTCTTTTGGCCTAGCTTTCATTTTATAAAGAATTGCAGTACTCTGACTTACAGAACAAAATAATAGCCTTGACTTGTAACAGCAGGTTTTGACAATGCAAATAACATATAACCTTTACTGATGAGAAAATCTGGTAATATCCTAGAATAATGGGCAGGACTGGAAAGAACTTTTGCTCATTTTTTTTTATCTTTCTTTATCGACTATGCTGTAGTGGACGGCTGACTGCAGCCATGATTTCAGAGGAAGATAATATCTTTTTTAAGAGCAACTTCTATGGGTATAAGAAACAGTCAAGGCTTTGGGCATGTAGATTCTTAAACAGAAGCAACAATCTCTAAGCAATAGTAGATGCTGAAAACAATTGGTCTGAATGTAACTTGTGTTAAGCAGACAATTTGAAAGAAACAGTGGTGGGTGGCATTAGAGCAATAGGAGATGTTAGTGTGGAGAGAGGTGATCATATGGTTGTCTTTACAGTGGACTAGTAGAACTTTCTTCTGAAGACTGACTGTCCTCTTGAAATGGGTCTCCACTGAGGACAAGAGTGAGTGAGAAGTCATAGTTGTAATAGTTGTTTTGTGAAAAGTATTCTTTCATCAGTAACTGGATGTTTCAGTATAAAACCAAAAGATGCTGGGTTTACAACATCAATGTTAGCTCCATTGCTAACATCTTCCCTATGCTACAGACACTGACACTTTCTCCCAAATCTTCTGAATTATATTATCAAGTACTTTGCTGCTTCCATTGCAGACCTGAAAAAGGGCTTATGCATCTGGAAGACAGACTGTTTTTTTTCCAAATTATCATCTTGTTCAATTAAAAACCCACTGTTTCTTCCTATGAATTTTGCCTTATTAGAAGAGTTGTTATGTCCACAGAGGATTTGGTCCAAAGCCCAGTGAAGTCAAAGGACACTGTCTTAAATCAAATTAATGACTGAGGTCTGGATCAAGCTTGCAGTGAGCTAAATTAAATCCACTATTTTTGCAAAAAATATCGTACTTGCTTGCTAGATTCCTATCAGGAGACAAGTTGAATTTGCCTTTGTAATCTGTTTTACCATCTTAGATACTTCCATTTATCACTGTGTATTTAAACTTCCTGCAATCATACTCATTTTAGACAATAACAGTGTAAGTTATTTGCTTTCTTTTGCTATTTTCATATGCCTCTCCTGACTCTAAGCTCTCTCATAGTTTAAAATTCACAGCTAAAGTTACAAAGCTTCTTTTATCCACTTATTCAATTATCCTGATATTGGAGTGCCTATTAAAAGCAATAAAACTAATACTGCAGACCTTGAGACTCCATCCCAACTATCCTCATGTCTACATTTTCACTAGCTAAGAGCCCATGCTTCTTCCAAGTACATTTTAAAAATTATAGCTTATCGTATTCAGTGGCATGCACTGAACTTGATAAAACTGAGCTCTTACTAGAATAAGCAGGAGTCTGCACTATAACTTTTTATGCACACTTAAAAACCTCCAAAACTTCCACAAAGCTAATGGCTAATCCATGTTCTTGAGAATAGCTATTGTTTTAGAATAAGAAAATTACATAAATGGAAGAGCCAAAATGGATTTTTTTCATATTTGTTGTGAAGCTCTTATTGTCAATATATGATTCTGCATAATGCAGGGTGAAGCTCTGGCTGCTTTATTTTTCTGTTTCTGTGAAAGAAAGACATCAAGAACATATTCCTACATGTGTAAAAAAGGAAGATCATGCAATTCAAGTCAACAGACACAGCATTTTAGAGATGTGGTTTAGTTTCTTCTTCCTTCTGTGGACTATTTTGTGAGTTTGAGAAAGCTATCATATTGCTCTGTATTTCAACCCTCCTTCTACAAAATAAGAATAGAAGTATAATTCACAGTATGGCAGGAAGGCTAATATCAGACAGTGTGACAGTGGTAGCATATAAACATATGACCCAAAGGAGTTTATTTTTTGTGTCATATCAATACCCACAAGAAAAGTATTGTGTAGAGTCAAAGTCTAATCCAGTTTCTGCCAATGCTATTGATGTTACTTTCAGCAGCAACTGGATGAGAATCTTGATGGAACTCCATCTGACACTTTCAACAGATGCACTGTGGTAGAGATGTTTAAAAATAACAGTTTACTACCATACCCACATTCAAACTAGTTTGGTATGCTTATATGACAACATCAACACAATCACAATAGCATAGGATTTTTCACAGCTGCAAACCCATCCAGGAAACAGGGTCTTTTTCAGGTAGTAAATTGGTGCTATCTTCTCTTCTGTGGTTACATTTTTACCTGGGTCAAACTCCAATTCAAACAGTAGATATTTAGATTTAGGTGTCTAACTATGAACTCAGTAGGAAGTCTTCTAGTATAGCCAGAGAAACTGAATGTTTCAATCCACCTAGCCACAAACTGCTGTCAAATGCTATTTATGATACCTTTAGGTTTTCCATGAGACACCCAGCTGTCAATCCAGGAGGGCAGAGAATTCCTATGGATCTTGTGTCACATCTGCCCAGCCCTGTACAGTTGTTTAAGATACCCCTGGACATCTCAGTTGGCACTTGATGTTTATGTTCAGGACACTGAATCAAGCCCCCAGTCAAGACATTCAAAGACATTTTAAGACCCGTTCAGTTCCTCCTGAAGAAAACTCTTACATCTGGTCAACTGAATCTCTTTCTAGACTTACTGATAGTAACAGGAGCTTAGATACCTATCATCTTGCATGTAGATGCCTGTGTTTAGACATCTAAATACAGGTAGGTACCTACAACCTGTATCTGAATATATCACTTGTGTTCACTATTCTTGATTATAGTGTGGATGTAACCTAAAAGGATAAACTGCTTAAGTACAGAGAGTGAAAAGATACATCCTGGCAGGAGATACATCCTGGCAGGAATTTTTTGGTGTGGTCTTTCTCAAAACCCCCCAGAAGCTGGGGCAGCAAATGGTAAGATGGTACCTACTGCAGTCTAAACTCTGGTCAGTAAGAAACAACTGAAATATTAAGATCAGGAGCCTGAGTGATGGAACAGGTGAAGCTGCTCATACAGGTTATTGTAAAGAATTCTTTCCATATTCAAATCCAATCCTATGTAGTAAAAGCAATTCCTCTAGTCATATTACAAGCAGAACTAGTAGTGAGATTGCTGTTATGGAAGATGCAGGCAGTCTGTGAGTGATCATAAGTGACTGTCTGAGCTACCAGACCTTCATTAAATGGTTTAAGACAGTATGGGTGAGGTAGGTAAGAATGCAGAAAGTTAGTTGGTGTTATTATAAAGGCAGCATTGGAATGTGATTGAAAGCAAGTTTCTACTGAGAACTAAGTGCTACTTCAGTCTTCAACCTTCCCAGATAAATAAATCAAGCCTTAAAGAAAATTTATTTGCTTGCATGGTAAATATTAACTATAGTACTGTCAGTCATGCTATGCTGTTCATTCTCCTGTGACAATGGCATACTCTGGACACCCCTTCTGCTCTGTGTCTGCTGCTTAACATACTTCAGACTTGCAAATTTAAATCCTACTGACATCTTTTGAAGATAAAATGAAACCATTTACAACATGAGTTTCTAAATAATTCTGCCCTCATATTTCAGACCAAATGCAGATAGAGTTAAAAATAAAACACTACTAAGCTACTGTCAGAAAATGTGTATCAAAGATATAAGGAGTTTTGAAAACTATGGCGAATACTGACTTGGATGGGATATATTTTGGCAGGAAGGCCTTTGGGTTTACATTTTATGCCTTTACGATACTCAATCACATTGAACAAAGGTGTGCTTAATACAGAGTGACTCTCTTTCATTTCAGTTAAAATATGAATTAATTTCTGAAGTTCCTTTGTTCTTCAATAGATATAAGTGACAGTCCATGCAGTTCTATGTTTTTTGCCTTTGTCATGAAAGTGCCAAGACAATTATTTTTTGAAAGTCTGGAAAAAAATGCAAACCCCAAATAATGGTAATTTCATCTAATAACTATTGTTTCTGAATGAACTGTTCTCTTTTATATCATAAAACCCCATTATTAAATTGAAAGAAAGAAAGAGAGGGAGGAATATTTTGCCAAGTAAGGATTAACATTTACTATTTTGAAAACAAATTACTGAGAACTGTGCGTTTCTTCTCAAATTCCTATTATATAATTTTTCTGTGTGTGCTTTACAATAGACAACCTCAAGCAGCAGCCAGACCTTGTGCCAGGAATGTTTGTGGCACCAGTTATTTTTGAGAATTTACTTTGGGATCTTTTATGTGGATGTGATATAGAAACATTTCAATGTCTGGGGAAATTTGAAATCACAATGGAACTAATTAAGAATGATAAGATTAAAAAAAAAGGAAAGAAAAAGAAAGAATTAAACTACTAGTTTTATTCCTGGGCCAGCTAGGAAAACAGTAAATTATCTTTCTATAAGCAGAAGGGCAGAGCTGACCTATCTGTTTATTAGTGTAAGTACTCTGAGCCAACAATTATTACAAATACAAGGAGCAATCTTCTTCTGATTTAGACCAATCTAATTCCACAGAACTCAGCTGAACTCCTTCCACAAAGACAGGTACGTGCTCATTAGCAAGTTGTAGTCCTCACATAGCCTGTAAGGACTGTTGCAAATGCCATCATCTGAGAGTAATTCAAAGAAGCTTGTCTGAATGCAATGGGATCCGTGAGAATTAAGAACAATTGGAAAACATGAGCGATAAAGGGTTTGGTTTTGATTAGACATTGTCAATTCTACATGCACTTCCTAAGGGATTATTATGTGTAAACAGCATATTCTGCTTTTTTTTCAGGATTGCTGTGGATTTCAAGGAGTGTCATGATGGAGAATTTCACTCTCAGGAGATTGGCACGCTTTCAGAGTTGTGAAGTTATAGTTGGAGTCAAGGCTGTTCAGCTCAAGCATTTAAAAAAACTCCTCTTGATGATGGGCAATGGAGAAGATTATGAGAGCTGGCAGAAAAGCAGACTTAGCAACAGTATTATCTATGCAGAATGCTTGGCAATGAGTCCACACCCAGAGCCAGGCACTGGGGATGCTCAAGTGGGGAAGGTTACGTGGAGGAGCTGAGAAGCCATCCAGAGGGAACTGTGGCAAGGATATCCATGAAAAAGACTGGAGCATCAGTTTCTGATATCTAGGATAGTATACGTGTCTGTCGTGGTTTAACCCCAGCCAGCAACTAAGCAGCACACAGCCGCTCGCTCACTCCCCCCCGGTGGGACGGGGGAGAGAATCGGAAGAGTAAAAGTGAGAAAACTCACGGGTTGAGATAAAGACAGTTTAATGGGTAAAGCAAAAGCCGCACGCACAAGCAAAGCAAAGCAAGGAATTCATTCACTACTTCCCATGGGCAGGCAGGTGTTCAGCCATCCTCAGGAAAGCAGGGCTCCATCACACGTAACGGTTACTTGGGAAGACAAACGCCATCACGCCCAATGTCCCCTCCTTCCTTCTTCTTCCCCCAGCTTATATACTGAGCATGATGTCATATGGTATGGAATAGCCCTTTGGCCAGTCTGGGTCAGCTGTCCTAGCTATGCTCCCTCCCAGCTTCTTATGCACCTGGCAGAGCACAAGAAGCTGAAAAGTCCTTGACTAGTGTAAACTCTGCTCAGCAAGAACCAAAACAAGAGTGTGTTATCAACATTATTCTCATCCTAAATCCAAAACACAGCGCTGTACCAGCTACTAAGAAGAATACTAACTCTATCCCAGCTGAAACCAGGACAGTGTCCAAACATAGTCTTCCACCATGCAAAGAACACCTAGGCCAGTTGTCCAGGTTTCCTTTACAGATAATGGAGAGAAAAGGGTAGTTCTACTACAGAAGTCATCTGCAGGAAGATGTCCAAGTAAGTTAGATAGCCAGTTCTCTGAAGTGCCTGTTTTTCTGCATTGGATAAAAAGGGAACCTAGACAGCCAGATTAGATTACAGAGCTTTCACTGAAGGCTCCTGCAGTTAGGCATGGTGAATTTTTGCCTAGCATCTGCTGAAGCTGTGCTGGTATTTCAAAGGGACTTCAAATGATGCTCAGGGTATGTTGTGGTCATAGCAAGGGAGGCAGTGGAAGTGCCAGGTATCTGTCTCTATATGCCAGGCAATAAGTGCAGAACAGTCCAGATTTTGTGAAAATTAGTGAAATTAAATGGCTTTTCTGAAATAATAACTACATTTCATTTTTCTGAAATGTCTAGAAAGAGAAGATAAAAGGTGGTATTGCTGGACAGTTGGTGAACACTCTGTTTCTGTATTGTCCTCCCTTGTCTCCTCTGGCATGCTGGGCAGTCTATGATCTGGTACAGGGTAATGCAGCCTTCTTGAGTTTAAGAAGCTGCACACTTTTACACCTAATCTGAATTTGAGCCTCCGTACCAGACCCTTTTCTTTTAGTTGCTGGAGGTGGAAAGGGATGAGCAATTACATGCAGCCACTGTTCCTGTTGTAACTATCTCCTCGACACCCATGTGCATAGCATGTTTTCTTCCTATTTAGCCTTCTCATTCAGAAGAAAATACCAGTTGTTGCTGGTGTGATGCCACAGAAAGGGAACATAAATGTCCTGTAAAATTCTTTGACATTCAATAAAACAGCCTTGTGCTCTGCGTCATAGCTTAACTTTTTTTCTGAAACACACTGATTGCCTGGCGTTTTTGGTCTATGGCTACATTACACCTGAAGAGCGTGTGTCTTTGTACCTGGTTGTTTGTGCTCTGTCTAGATATACAGTGATCCCACAGAATAAGTACAGCCTTTACTTTTATCTGTGCTCTCTCTCCCATGAGAAATTTTCACATCTCTTTAACAGATCAAACTCAGACCACTAATCATTCCATGCAGTGCTCATTGCCCTTCCAGTGGGAAAATCTGTCACCTCCGCCCTCTGCAGTTACTGCTTGCTAACAGGCCCTGTCAGGTTGAACTACAAAAATTAGTAAATTTTGTACGTGTTTGTTTTGGCCATGTTACTGCTGCAACATCTCTCTAATCCTTGCAGCGTTTCTGTGACTGCAGAAACTCATTGTTTCAGATCCACTGAGTAAGATATATTAACTCCCATGGCTCAGTATAGAATTACATTTGGGAACTGTTATTGTTTCGACAGTTTCCCTGTCAGACATGTGTACACTAGGAATTGTATAAAGTGTTGATAAATAGTCTGGAAAGTTTGTTTAGAAACTTGTTATTTAGTCTATACATTCATAAGGTGTTTGGGTTATCATTTCTTTTTCTTTGGATCACACTTCATTCCTGAATAAATCAAAATCTCTATGAATATATTAGATATTCACAGAGTATTCACAAAAGTGAAGATGAACAGTTTATCTGTTCCTGTAGCACAGTATTGCTTGGTCTTTGTAATTCCCAAATTAATTATAAAATACAGATAACAAATGGCAAATCAAGCAGGTTCAATATTAGAGTGTGCTATCTAGAAAGGCCTATAAGATCAGAATTGCTTTCCTGAAAAAGCCTAGGAAAAAAATGTGTAGTTTTTAAATATAGAAAATAATTACCTCTTCTTTCACTAACATCTGTGATAGCACAGCTACACTTCTGCAGACTGCAGAGATTTGCAAGTTGCAGTAAAATTAAACAATCCAGACTGAGCAGTCCAGATTTCACAGTGAAAAATTTCATGGACTTTGCTCTGTAGAGCTGACAGTTAACATTAGACATTTAAAAGCATCCTCACAAGGACTAATTTTTCCCAATACTGCAAAATTGCAGGCACTGTGATCCCACTGAACACATACTGACTGCAGGGGAAAGGTTTTAGGTACCTTAATCCTGCTTCCTGGGCTGCCGTTGCAGTGTTGATAGTTTGTACATCTCCAGCTCCATGTAGCATCACGGCTTCCCATTAGCTCCTCCAGAGCAACAGCACTGTACTTCAGTGGGGAACGGCTGTGACATCTCATTTTTCTCTCTGCAGTGCAACCCAAGACTGGCCAAAACCCATGAGTTGATCCAACATCAGGGGGTTCTTCTGCCCTTACCAATTCTTCTGATTACCAAAATACCTACCTTTTCAAAGTCTTTGGGCAGCTCTGCTATTGTTTACTGCTTAATTTGACCATAAGCTCTGCAACAGATGGACTTTCAGTGAGAGGACAAACAGGCTCATATGTGGGATTAGATGTAACCAGCTTCATCGCCCACATATTCTCCATTCATATTGCTGCTATACAGAGGGGTTGCACATGCATACAGCGAGCACACTGTCCTTTGAAAGAAACGAGTGCCAGATAGCTCTTAGTGGACTGCGTAGAGCACTTGGCCTTTTCCAGAACTAATCCATTCAAATCACAGTTGCACAATCGCAATTCAGACTTTCACCCTTAGAGCACTATGGAGCCTGAACCTCCACCTGCAAGCAAAACAGCTAGTAGATAACCTGAGTGTAACTGCCTGTGCAGGCATGCTTGGGGTCCTGTTTATATGGTGGGGTCTCTCTCTCTCTCTCTCGAGAGAGAGAGAGAGCTCAAGTTATTGTGGGTTGCTGCCTTCTGAAATGAAAAATGACAGTCTGTTAAACCTAATTCTCACAACAATCATCCCATACCTATCACCTACTCTTGTAGCCATGTAACAAGAACAGGACGAGGAAGGGACTCTTGTGTATGGGATACCAAATATGATTTTCAATTTTTTTTTTCATTTTAAAAAAATATAATGCGGAGATACGCCTTTTGATATGTGGGCAAAAAGTTGTTCACAAATCCTTAATGAATATTCATCCAAATACTGTATTTGTACACATCTATGAAGAAAATGCCTGCCCTGGACAAAGAGAAAAAGGAGATGTTTTGTAACTTAAAGAAATACTAGCTAGGGTAGCTGGAAAAAAAACAGTCAAGTTTTGGGCACAGAAGTAATTCTTCTGGTTTTGGGGAGAAAGGTGAATGCTCGTATTTGTATTTATTTTAACTCTCATTCATGTGACGCATTATTTCACCTTCTGTTTACTTTATATCTAGTCACTAAATCTTGTGTTTATGAAGACACAAGCACCATGAACCACTTTGACACTCTCTGTTTCCTTCATCTGAAGCAGTAGCTTTATCTAAAATAAACGGGCTGTCTAGCTAAGGAAGGAGACATAACGAGTGTTTTCGCAAGCCTGCCGGTGTTTCTGTGAAGCTACCCCAAGGTGTGAAAGCAGGAGGGGAAGGGGAGGAGGGCCTGCAGTGGACGTTGCTGGAACAGACAGTGTCCAGTGAGATCCAGCTGTGTAATGTGACAAACATAAAAGAGATATGAAGAGGTGAAGGTGAAACTGTGTTTGTGCCAATAGAGAGAAAAAAGAATTGCTTGGTGCAATTTGTGTTGAAACTGCCAGTAATAGCTTGCGTGCCAAAGAAACATGTGTATTCTCACATGCTTTTTGTACCTATTTGAGATACAGGGAGACTGCACATAAAAATGAGTACGCAAAGTACTATGTTGTCTTTTCCAAAGATGAATGTTCGTGTTCTCCTCAAAGGACCCGGTTCTAGTCCGTAATCACAGATTGTTCCGTAACATTAAACTCTTGATTAAAATGTGTACTATGAGATTTCCATTAATTCTGAATTTGGATATTCAGTCATCCTCTGGCATAATCCTTCATTCTTATCAAATGCCTTTTTTTAGAGCCTCCCAATAGCACATTACTATGATTATTTATCTACCAGCACTCTTGAAGGAAGGGCAACAGTAAGGTTCCCTCCTAGAAAAATCAGAAACTGAGGCACAAACCATTGGTTAGGCTTCCCTGCATTGTGTCTTTTGACTTCATGCTCATGCAGCTCTTCCCTTGCTGTTATTAAGATCACCTCCTCCCTGGTAAGGGGCAAAACTCTTGTCTTTCTTTTCTCTGGAACCCCATAATTTTGCTTGAGTGAGCAAATGGAGGCCTACTTAAAGCTTGGTCTGTTTTCCAGCTGGTTTGCTCCATACGAGCTGCAGGAACTGGAGCTCTTATATTGCAGTCAGCCAGGACAGCTGATAAGGACAGCTTAATCTCTATCCTTGGGCTCACAGAAATGTTATGAAAACCACTGTGTTCTTACCTCTTCCTTCTGTTTTCTCCCATTAGCACTCTTCTTTCCTGCACAAACACAAAAGGTAACACCTTTTTAGATTTCTTTGATAATTTTATTGTTGCCCTTCTGAGTAAGAATTAATTTTTCCCTATTTTCTTCAAATTAACTAAGTACAGGAACATCACCTCCAACCTGCACATGTGGAGCCTGTCTCAACAATAGAAAACAGGTTATATAAAATAGCTTCCTAGATTTCTTGCAGAAACCTTAGTTCAGGTCAGTGCTTTTCAGCAGTTGTTACTGCAGCAAAAAGAAAAGAGCAGGCAAAGGAAAAGCAGTTTTACCTCAGAGCTGTACTTTGGGAACCTGGTTCCTTGCTCTTTTTGCTGCTGCTCCCATC
Organism: Nipponia nippon; assembly: GCF_047370975.1. Lineage (NCBI taxonomy): Eukaryota > Metazoa > Chordata > Aves > Pelecaniformes > Threskiornithidae > Nipponia > Nipponia nippon. Next base: position 1,372,240 of record NW_028262357.1, on the reverse strand, counting down.
ACTCTCCTCAGCCAGCATTCAGGTTCCATTTAATGCATGTACTGTGGCCTAGTAAATAGCTGATGTTTTTCTAGTGAGATGACATAAATTAAAAAAATTATTTGTGAGGCCTGTGCACAGTGATTCCAAATTCTTCTGCTGTATTCTAAAAACTGAATGACAAGTGATCTAAGTAAAATAGATATTTAACTTGCTTCCCTTCCTTATGCTGCTGTCCAGGTGCAAAGCTGGGGCTAAGACCCTTTAGGATACAGAGACATCTAACAGTCTGAGACACTGTAACAGACATTTAGGTCCTTGCATGCACATTGTTCTCTTCTAAGAGAGAATTCTGTGGTGCTGAATGCTTAGTTTCCCTCTCTTGCTTTTTCTTCTTTTAGCAGACCGATTTTCACATCTGGAAAGAGCAGACTTTTTGGCCAAGCAGGACTAACACAGTAACTGTTTAACTAATTTCCATCTGAAAGTTACCTTTTTAGTATTAAGGCTACATCAGCTAATATATTTAATTGGAAGGTCAAGTCCTTTGGCTGAGCTGTTTGGTTTGTATTTACTCACTGATGATAATTCGTATGGGTATAAGAAGAGAAAATTTCAAAGGGAAAGCACTGAGATTAGCCATCATCCATCAAACAGCTAGATAAATATTTGCTGAATACAGATATTTGAGATGCAAAACTAATATTAATACAGAAGCAAGGTGCAATGTAATAACCACAAAAAAATTCTAATGCCAGCATTTACCAAACAGAGAAATTATAAACCATAAAACAATGCCAGAAAGTGCAAAAGGCAAGAACAAGCAATAATTGTATAAACCACAGCTCTTCTCTATCTTCTTTAGCTTGTGTTTCTCTGACCCCTTCTACTCCACCAGTGAACCTGTGCTTGGTTTTCTTCCACATGGTCCAGTGCCTTCTTCAAGCCTGCCTTGATTCACAGTAGTCCTGTACAAATTCCCACACAAAATGTAGAAGAGTATTACATTGATTCTTAAGTCCTCCTCCTCCCTCCTCTGTATCCATAATAACTACAGAAATCAACAGAATGCTAGCAACTGAGTAAACACTAACAAAGCAAAGCATTAACGCTGCAAATGAATGTTACAAAGATCAGAAATACCTCACTGAGCAACTCATTACAGTATGTATTTGTGGGTTTGAATGCAGTTCCCCTCGTCTCCTATTATTTGTTATAGCCCTTTTACATCTTATCTATAATGAGCGCTGTAACCTCTCCTCCTGGGGCAGGGAACATATCTTTCCCTGTGTTGGTAATGGTATGTTTGGACTGTGCCCTGTTTTATTCCTCCCTTTCTAATGGGAACTAAAGATGGAAAAATATTTCCTGTACCTAATTCTATGCCAGTGCTAACTTGACTTTGAATCAGTTGTATTTTGTTATTAGCAAATAAATATCAAACCTAAAGGCTAACCTCAAACAAGTGAGGCATCTGGATTCCACTGGCACACATGCACACCTTGGTTCTGGAAAAGTGCAAATCAGATCTCCCTTAGGTTACTGGAGGACAAGGTATACTGTTCCCTGGATAAATTAGCTCTGCTGAGCTGTGCTCCCTGCAGCTACAGTGCTGCTGCTATCTCTACACTAGATTGCAAACAAGTAGAGACTTGCCTTAAGGCCAAAAGAGGTTATCTAGTCAGATCTCCCAAAAAGCAGAAACCATAAAATTGTAGAGTAATGTAGGTTGCAAGGCTGGAAGAGACCTCAGGAGGTCGTCTTGTGCAACCCCCTGTTCAAAGCAGGACCAGTTTCGATTAAGTTGCACAGGGCCTCATGAATTAATTTCCATGTCAGTGGAAATTAATTGACTTAAAAAATTTCAGGAGTGGCAAACCCACTGTGATTCTTATTAAACTTGTTCTGTAACCAATTGCCACTACTGTTTTTAAAAAAATGCTCATTTTTAGCCTGTATTTGACTAGCTTTAGCATCCTCTTTTCTTTTAATTCTGATTTCTCATTTAGATATTGGCTGGCAGTTGCTGTCATCACTAGTATGTGTGGTGTGAACTTTGATTTGAAAACCTCTGATTATAAGAGAGTTTTGACCCTGGGAATTTTTTAGTTGCTCACACTAGGAGCCTTTATAATGACATATAAGATTATTCTCCAATTATGAATTTCCAAATGGACTGCTGTCTTGCAAAAATATTAAAATCTGCCCACAGTTGAAATGCACTGTGGCATTTCACTGCTTATAAAGAAGAGAAGGTTAATTTCTTTTTTTGTTGTTGTTGTTGGTGGTTTGATATTTTCCTTAAAAGCTTATCTTAAATGAAGGAAGGGAAATATTTACAACCACAATGGAACAATGGCCTGGAACTAAGGAAGGGAAAGTTTAGGTTAGGCTGTAGTAAGATGTTCTTAACTCAAATAGCCTTGAACTCTGAAACAAGTTGTTTGAGACGGTATCATGGAAGATTTCCATAAACTGTGCAGGTGAGACGCTCTGGAGAACCACCCTATAAAGAACACAATCTGGTGAAAGTTGAATACTAGGCAATCATCACCGTTTCATATAACCGTTCTTTCTCTGGCACTTTATTAGTGACACAAAGGGGTACCTAAAATTGAAGAAAATTTAAGAATTCTACATATGTAAGAAGAGATTTCCACCACAATACAGATCCTGTTGAGAATGATAGCTCAGTGGAAAAATCCAGGTCTAGTTTTATACCAGTTATGTTTATAGTTAAACGGGAGCATTCGGGTGCTGAATTCTTGAAAGTCTGACCCATACAGTACAGCCCCTTGAGAGTGTCCTAAGGATATGTTGGCCTTTTGAATTGCCAGCACACCAAAGATTAAACAAAAGGATGGGGGAAATGAAAGTGAGACATTCTGTGATTTCCTAAAAGAGATAAGAGGCAGTACCAGAGAAGTCAGGAGTTCCTTACCAATTGTCTGCTAAACACAAAATATCTAAGTAAGGAAATATTTAATTCACTTTTGTACTGAATTCTATTAACCTATTCAAAGAAATAAGTGGTGTTTATTTAACAAACTAATCAAGTTTCCTATTTAAACCAGAATTTAAACATGCACTGTGGCATGAAACTCAACTTTCCTAGTTACACTACATAAAATAAACCAGGAGCTGGATAGCACTTGTTCTGAAGCAAGTCCATTTTGTGTAGTGAAAATGCTGCAGATTTACTCTAGTGGAAAATTGTTCAGTCTAGTCTGCTTAATGATATCTGGAGTTCTCAGTTTCCATATTATGAGCATTTATTTCTTTCTTCTTGCCACATTCATATTTAACAATTGCAGTTCTCTGCCAGACAAACATATGTCTGAACTGAAGGAAAAAAAAAATGTAGGTCAGGTAACTTCTAGGTATTAGTTACTTTCCTGATTTTAGAGGAGTTACAGTAATGATATTTGGCCTGCTATGTGCAGGATCCACTATTAGCAGTGCCAAAATTACTAATTCCCTGAAGCTGCACTCTCCTCTGTGACTGTGACATATGTCCAGGATTGAAGAAAGAGTAAAACTAGTCCCCCTAGTGTACTGTTGTTGTAAAATATTTAGATCTCTAATCTGCTGAAATTTGTCTATGGGTTAATGGGTAAATCTTCTCTATCTTCCATATGTTTTTAAAACACTGAGTATAATTCTTGGTGAAGGACACTTCTATTGATCAATTTTCTTAGGACTATAGGATTCTGGGATCAAAAAAAATTCACCTGATAACACAACAATTCTTACAGAATGCAAGATAAGAACTAGATAATATTTTGCTCCTGCTTGTCAAAGCTTATAAGAACTATCTTGGTATTTATTGATGTTATTAACATCTGTATTTTTATTACAAAATTTAATTTTAAATCTGTGTGTATCCATCAGTTTTCATTATATAATTCTGGATAACATTTTCACTGTTTTCGAAAACCCACTTTTTAGTTGAAAAAATATCAGATCAGATAGGCAATAATTATTGGAAAGAGTCATTAATCAAAATTTTTTTCTGGGAGTTGACTCTGAAATAATTTATAGTCAATATCATTTTGGTATTTTTATAGCATTTGAGATTTATTGCCTGAATTATATTTACAATAAATTATTATGTTGTGCTCAGAGCATCAAAGACAGTGTAGTTGTTTTATGCAACTGCATTGAACACAATGCTGCAGAATATCACTGACTCTTCACTGGAGAGGCTCACTAAGCCTTGGAGGTAGACTGTGAGGAAAATCTAAATGAACTAGTATCAAATCAGACCCAAACTTCTACATGGAAATTTACAATAGGACATTGAGTAAAAGAAGTTTGCACTAGAAAGGCCACATGCAGCATTAGTATTTCAGAAAATACTTAGCATTTATCTGGAATGCAGCTACCTGTATCTGGGAGTTGTTTGTGTAGGGACCGTGGAAGAATCTACACTGAGAAAAAGATACTTATGAATCTAAAGAAAAGGCAGATATAATCTGGGGAAAAGTTTGGGTTTGGCCTAGGAAGGGTCCCATAAAGGGAAATTCAGCTGTCACAAAGTATGTGCACAGTGTAATGTAGCATACGGGTCTGACACCCAGATTGTCACCTCTGCTAGTAACCACTTCAGACTACCCTGCTTCACCCTGGGTAGTCTGTGGCTGGTAGTCTACAGCTTAGTCATAGGGTTTTTTCCGGTGAAGTAGGAAGAAGAGGGTTTGAGCCTAGGCCATTGGATGAAGGATTGTCAATAGGTATCTCACATACCAAGCCCTCCATCCACTGAGCATAGGTATGAACGGGCTGAGGAAACATCACTTTCACCTAAGTTTTGAAAAAAAAGTAGCTTCTGCTACTGGATTTTGAATGGGATGGTCTCGATAGGCTCACGCTCAGAATGCCCTCAAACCACAGTCTGCATAGAAGACTGAAGAAGGCTGAAGAATGCCAAGCTGGTAGGTCCCACCAGATTGCAGTCATAAGTTAAGGAGGAGCTATTCACAATTGTCATGCCCAGGAGCACATAGATACCTCTAGAAATTTCCTCTAAAAGTCTGAACTGCCCACAGACTTCACATTCCTCCACAAGCTGTAGTAAAGTGCAACTTTGTGGATCTAAGTTTGCATTTTAGGCATCTAAATCCTATCACCTGAAGTCCTGCTTTAACCATATAAATCTTCCTATAGATTTAGCACAATACCTGACTAAATACTTGCTAAATGAAAAGAAATTTAAAAAATCAGTGCCACCTATGAAGGAGGAATGGAGCAAGCAAAAGTTTGGTCACTGTTTATCATTGAACGTATAATTACTCCTAAGATACATCTCCTAAAACAGGTGATGAGAAGGGCTTCTGTAGGGAGCAATCACAGGGAAAGACGAGCATATGCTTCTGGAGTGATTATTATGCTATCAGAATACACATTTTGGGAAAATTTGCAAGGAACTTCATGTTGTTGCAATGAAGAAGATCCTCCCCTGATGTCCACATACTGAGTTACCAGCAATGTAAATCAAGTGATGGAATTCAAGAAACAGCAGTTTAAAATAAAGAATATGATGGAGCAGGAGAGATGTGTGTCTTTGAAAGCAGGTAATTTGCAGCCCTTCACTTGTTATCTGTTAAATGCCACTCAGTATTTTCATAGCAGTATTGCTTTATTCAAGCATATTTCAAGTCAAATATTTAAAATATCTAAATAAACTGGCCACTTTGAGGATGTTCTTTGTGTGTTTTGAGCACTGGCAGGTACAAAACTCTGTATATGTAGCACTTGATATTATGGCACATAAAAGAGATTATTTTTCTCTGGGACACAGTTATAGAAAGATACAAAATAAACAGATGGAAACATCCTAATGCTATTTATGTTTGTTTTCTCAAGATTAATCTGTGAAAGTTAAAGGGCAAGTTATTCCCAAATAAATTTCCCAGTAATTTATTTGCAGAAATATTGTGTCCTCCCTGGAAGATAAGAAGATTTGGATTTAGGTCTTAGGGTAACTTTTTCTGCCTGCCAGTCTCTGTTAGATAATAAATGAGAATTCCAACCACCACAAATTGCTGTTAGAAGGATATTTTGCCTTAAAACTCTTTCAAATACACTTTTTCTATGTATCATTTCTACAAGCAGCATGTTTCCCTAAGCCGTCTGAAACTTCTGTCGTCACACAGAGAATGGCACATGAAGGTTTTGGCATAGTCACTTTTAGGATGGAAGTTGCCTGCTAATTTTCCCCTCTAAGTTCACCCGCATTAGCACAGCTCAGTAAACTATATATGTATACAGACTCTGAGCTCTATCTTGGATGTGTTTCAGATGAACTCCCATGGAATCCCAAGCAATCTTTCTGGCAGAAGATTTTGCAGTGAAGAATCAAATTCATCATATTAAGGGAGGACATTTTGAAAATTAAGGGTACATTTCAACAAACAAGGCTGTCAGCCTTGCCCTCAAGCTTGAGCCTTAGTTTTTCAGCCCAGCAATAGGGATTGTTTGGTTTAGAAGAAACTCTGCATGCCAACACCTTGGAGATGAAGAACTGAGTTTCCTTGCTTGGTATGTTACCTAACAATCCTTTGCATCAAATCGTGTTATGCTGTCTGCTCTGATACTGTGCCAGATCCTTGGCTGTTATAAATCACTCTTAAGAAATTAATCGATTTTTGTCATCTGAGGTTCTGACTCTAATGACTTCTGCTCTCCTCCTATTTAAGGTTAAGAAAATATCTCACCAAGTTGTACGGCCAAAATTTGTGTCTTTTGAAAACAAAGCTGATAAACTTCCCCTGTGAGAGCTGCAAGCCAATGGCTGGAAAAGAAAGAAAAGCATACATTTTGAAGAATTATTAAATGCAACCTAGGACACCCAGTTTACAGGCTTTTCTCTTAACCAGATTTCATGAATATTTGGATAGCAACTTATTTATGCCTCTCAGAGACAAGCAGGGCAAAACTAAATGAACATTCAACCTGAGCATGGTATAGATCAGACCAGGAGAGAGTGAGTAACAAACTTCTTAGAAAATTCTCCTTCTCAGCTGGTGTTTGGGGCTAAACTGAAATGAATGCAATGCAGAAGTGTCATACAAAGGGTAACTGTGAAAAAAGAGAAGCATGTGTGACAGATTGCACATAACCCTGTAAAAAAGACAAAGATTGAATTAGGTTCTTCATCAGCTCCCCATGAACCTGCTGAACCCAGTAGGGTTGCCTGGGGATAAGTGAAATACAAACCTGATCCATTTGGTTTGCTACAGCCTCTGGCAGTCTAAATGTAATTTCAACCAAATCAGAACAGTAGCAATTTATCCTTAGCCAGCACAGATGCAAGAGATGACTCAAGAAGAAATGAACCAGTAACATGTTTTGGAGCAAGAGGATATCTTTGGCTGACTGAATTCCAAAACAAAAAGGAATGTAATTTGCTCCCCATTTTGTAGCAGCTGAGGGCAGTTCTATGTGAAAACGGTAGCTGTAAAAGGGCCATCCTGCTACATTATGCATTTCCTTTCTTTGCTACGGCAATCACAGATATGGCCCTTAAAACGGAAATTTGAGTTCCAATTTCCTGAGATCCTTTTACTCTTCTGCTGAAGCCAAGGAACAGCCTTGGTGCCTATTCATTGGTCATGGAATTCCTTTGGCTGCGAAACAGGTTCTGCTATGAAGGAGCAACTGGTACAAAGACTGGAGATGCTAATTCCTTGCACACCCTGACTCACTGCTCTTTGTGGTCCCTTGAACAGAAACATGAAAGGCTAAGAGGAAGACTAAAGGGCCTAGGATAGGGCCTGAGGCCTTCTTTCTAGCTAAATCTCCCAGCTTCCACGCTTCAGCTTCTAATCAGCAAATGCATTTTCACATGCTGATGAAAGCACATTTAAATTGTGTAATCTGGATCAGTGCTGTCTTTAGACCAAAATGGTTCTTGTAGATACATCAAGAACAACTGCTGAACTATTTCCAGCTCATCTGCTCGATGTTACCTTTAGCTGGTTGGCAGGTAAGTACAGGGAAAAAACCTTGTTATTGCTAATCAAAAAAGTGTGAGCACTGCTACTTCAGCCACAAAGGTCAGAAGACAGAAATAAGGAAAGATTTGAAATACACCTTGCTGAGCTTTAAGAACAGAAAGGGTTGCCTGACAGTAACTCAATGCACAAGTTGATCTGTTGTTTCAGGTGATGGAAAGTGCTGTTCAGCCGGGGTTCAGAAATATTTATTTCCATTTTCTAGGGGAGGCACAATAATTGCCTCAGTTCTCAGTTTGGAAGGAATTGCTAATTCTTTGGAAGAAACATACGAAATATGTTGTATTTGATTTTTAACTCAATCCAGTGGAAATAAATCAATTCCAAAATGTCATCGTTGGATCTCCTTCCACATTTTTTGTTCATAAAATAGAAAAATTCCAAAGTAGACATTCCTTGAGAGATGGTGTGGTTTTTTTGGGTTTTTTTTAAATAATTTAAAATTAATGGAAAGATCCAGGTTTCACCAGAACTTGAAATACATTTTATGAAGAGTGTAGAATTATGCTTATGGCATTTTTCAGTATTTTTCTCCCACTTGGTCCTTTTGCAGCCCTTTTTCTGATTAGCAGATATTTGACCAGAAATCAAAGTAGAAAGGCAGAATGTGACATCACTCCCACTTGTGTCACCCCAGATTGTAATGTAAAACTACATATTGATTCCTGCAGTACTGAGCAACCGATTATGGCTTAGAGAGAGAAGCTGGAATATTTTTAGAAGATGGCAATCCACTTATTTGGTGCTTTCTATTTGCTTTTGAACCTGGGAAAAGGAAAAGCAAATTTCTTCTCCAGGTTTGTTATGACATCCATTTAGGTTTGGGTTCAATCCTCCGACTTTTGGGTTATCCGTAAAGTGCCTAAGTTACCAGCTCATTTGCTCTAGAGTCTGTCTATATTTAATGGACAGCTAGATGACTTTCAAGGATGATTTTGGTTTAAAGGTGTCTAACTGAGTCATGGTGCCTTTCTCTCCATCGATCATAAAACAGACTGAGGAAAAAGGTGCTTTAGTAGGCAACTCAACTAAGCACTTAAAGGGAATGAATCCAGGCCTACATGGTTTTGTTATACAACTGGATCTATTCCCCCCGCACTTCTTTTCTTTATGCAGTTCCTGTTGGAAACTAAAATCAGTAAAGATACTTGTTTTAGGATTGCCAGACTGTATTTATTTAAGTGTAGCTTTTGGTTTTTTCAGTGTTCCTTCAGGCAGTGACATTTAAACTGAAAGTTCACATTTTCAACAGGGTGCTGAAAAATTCTACAGACCTATTTGTAAACAAAATCTATATATATAAATCGTTTCCTCATTCAACTATGCATATAGAAACTTAGATCTGTCCAAGGTACATATGTAAATTTGACTTCCCCTTATAAGCCATATTACTTGTACCTACAAATGTTTATTACGCAAAAGCTGTAAAAGAAATTTTGAAGTGGATTATGTCCACTTATAGCCTTAGAAGCAATTTTTCCCTAATGTATGCCTAATTGATGTAACAGGTTTCAATAATTCTTCCTGTCTGGTCCAGGAAGATAAAGCATGTGTTAATGGGTGGAACATAAGTAAATCATGGTTCTTCCATTCTGCTCCCTAGTGTCTCACAAAATTTCTGTGTCATCTGAGGCAAATAACTTCAAAAGCTGCTATACTCCTAAAGGTGAACTCTATAAATTAAGCTTTTACAATTCAATTTTCATAAAAAGGAGTCAAGGCTGAGAGGTATTGGGGCACATCCATCAGTGGAGTTCTTGCACTTTACTATATGCCCTCTAACAAACTACCTCGTGAGTTCTGTCCTGATAGCTTTGTCTTGGGTCCCCACCTGTTCTCTCCCCACATATTCCCACAACTCTAGCTTAATATTTAAACTGATTTCAAGTTAAAATTTGTGATTTTCCTCTTCTTAGGCTATGGCCTTTTGCACTAACCACTAACTCTTCAATGTTCTGCAGATCTAATTTGCAGCTCTTGGTGCCATTGAACAGGAGTGACCAAGAAGCTCTCTAAACAGAAAGGGAATGTTCATTAGCTGAAACATAATATCAAGCAAAGACCTGGTTTTACTTAGAATCTTTCCAACCCTTACAGGGAAATGAGGCATGCCTGGTTTAGTCATACATTTTCATCAGCCTTCCCTATTTAAGGTAATGAGCACCTTGTATGTTAAGCTTGGTCTTGAGCCCCTGGCTTTTGGCCTAGTGGCTGAACTTACTCCTCCCAGCTGTGACTATAGTCAGGCATGTGTCTCAGCTGAGATGTGGTAGCTGACAGAATCTGGAGTTTAGCCAAACAGTTCTCCTGCCTTCTGGCCCCGTCATGCCTTCTCCACTCCTAGGAGGAAGCCTCTGGTATCACATGAAAGATAGGAACAGCTAACAGGTGCATGTGCTCAGGTGAAGCTCCTTACCTGCCTTTTGGTTTACACAGAAGAGTTTTGTAGGGCAGCCTGATCCATCCCTGATCTTTGGGCCTCCCACATCTTCCATATTTGAGTTGGGGAGGAAGGCAAAGGCTGTAGCATACATTTAAATGCTTACTAGTTTGAATGAAGGCAAATTTTGACTCAACCACAGTCTTTCACCTTGGCTTAACAGATGGAAAATGAAATCTTTCCACCCTTCATTCTTCCTCTACATGAATATTCAAAACCTTTCACTTTTCAGGAGTCCTTTAATCTGAATTTACAGGTCTTGACTTTTCTTAACTGAAAATAGGGGAATATCTGGACAAAAAAATCATAAAAACTTAGTAGTTTTAGTATCATTCCCACCCTCAAGTATTAGCTGACATCTGGCTATCAGGAGCCTTTCTCCTCCTTGTCTGTGTTAGCCCCACACACCTGAGTAACTGACACATTCCACAATGTCAGGAAAGTACAGCAACTTGATATTCATCATAGCCTCAGATTCCTGTTTATCATTACTCTACACTAGGCCCTTAACAAATAAAAAGGAAAACATCCTGTCTCAAAGAGTTTTGCAACATAAAAACACCAGGAAAAGCCCAAGAGCAGATGGCAGAGGATGTGGCGTACAAAGAAGGAAATCAGAATGCTAGTAGCTTCTCCTGCCTTAGATCTCACGGGTGCTCTTGTGAACCTGTTTGCATGGACACAGATTAGGGCACTACAGGGACACCAGAAAAGAGAAGCAGAGTAAAAAGGTAAGGGATGAAGCATGCAGCCCTGTGCACTGAGCACTGCCCTGGGCTCAACTGGGTAAAGTACATTCCTGGTGATCACACAGCAGGACTTGTGAAAGGCTTTTTACAGTTCCATGCATTTTTCAGCTGGGTTTTTCTTCTAGCAGTATGACGCACTTTGAAATCAGCTGGAAGTTAAAGCACCTGTCATCAATTGGAACATTATTTTCTCATTGCAATTATATCAAACAGAAGATTTCTTTGTTACAGAGGGCCTCTGTTGAGAAGAGAAAACAAATCAGAGTCAAGGGATGCAGTCCAATCCAAAGGTTCCCGTCCTTTTGCTCACCATCTGTGTAGTCAAAGATAGCAAAGGCTTCCTTGCCATTGAATAATGCAAACTTGGGGACTTCCTTGACGTCACTGTGAAGGGTGGGTGGTCTATGTGAGAGACCTGGCAGCATGCCGGTTATCAAACATGTTAGAAGATCTTCAACAGTAAAGAATAAAAGGTAGTTCACAAAGAAACTGAGCAAGTCTTTAAGCAAACATGTATTGTCCTTATCTTTTAAAAAATATTTTACAGAGATTTACTACTTTTCTAATAAATGGACTCTCAAACGCTGAGCTTGCAATCCATAGAGATGTGCAGAAAATGTTTTAAAAACCAAACAGGCATCCAGAGAATAAGAGCTAGAATTTCATATAGATAGGTATAAAAAGATCAGTTTCTGTTTCTGAGTTTCTTTGAGCTATCCAAGCTGCTAACACAACAATGATGGAAATGCTGGAAGAACTGCAACTGTCTTCCTGTTCCAATTCCAGGCACAAATTCTGTGAGGAAGACTGATATTTTCTAAATCATTTCCTGCTACTTTTCAGAAACAATGCAAGTACTTGGGAGTTTAATATCTGGGAGGCTCCTAAAGCCTGAAGTGACCTCTGAGAATGAGTCTAGAAAAATGACATTATTTTTTTCTAAGCTAGTTAGCACCAGGATGAGATTGAATGAAAGAACAACAAATACTAACTGTGCCATCTCTGTTCAGGGGTTATCACGGCTTCATCTGGCATCTGATTCAGCATTTCTAGAAGTCAGGGAAAAGGTTGTTCACAACGTGGGAGTTAAAAGAGATTCTTCCTTTGGGTTCATCTGCTGACAGTCTCCTTTCTTTACTTTGGCACTGCACAGTCCTAAATCAATCCTCCTTCACACTAACAGTTTCTGGAAATATATTTATCCTTTCTCTTCCTTCAATTAGTTTTAGATTTCACCTGATGGAAATGGGGAGATTAGGCAAAGCTGGACACAGAGTGGAAGAAGAAATAGTAGGAAGGAAAAAGAGAATGAGTTCCCTGTGGTCCAGTCCTTTCCTTCACAAAAGGCACCCACCGATTAATGAAAAATTGCTTACAGGGATCTGCAATATTTGGTGTTAACTTGACCAAGGACTGACACTAGATCTACAAGCTTTCCCTGTGGAGAAAGGTCAAGACTGTAGGCCAGCATATTCTTACAGGTGAAAGTTGGCAGATCTGTCCTCTGCAGCTTGATGATGTGTTCAGAAGCACCATGAGGTGGCAGTTGTTCTTTGAAGAACTTGGTGAAATGGCTCAGAGGTTTTATTGGTGCAACTAAATAATTTGATAATAAATGAGAATCAAATTTTACTTCAGCACAGAAAATGCAAATGGCTATTTATAGTGTTTACACACATACATAAATATAGGTATATCTTGAAAGTAACAAATGAGGCAGAATGTCTATAGATAATATTACCATGTAGGGTTTATTAATATCTCAAGTACCTACCAAGGATGATTTCCAAAAACACAGTGCAAGTTACTTTCAGCAGGTGGTATCAGCACTAATAACCTGTATGCATATGTGGCTCTCCCTGGTGTAAGCTTGCAAGATTGTCCCTAGAAGCTTGCAGGTAGTGATATCCTAGTCCTCCTTTTTCACTGCTCATCTCAAACTGATCAGAGTGTGAATGTCATGGCAGTTATAGGGCTCTCTCACTGCTCTCACAGTATATGTCAGTTGGCCTTTTGCAAAGCAGCCCTCAGATCAGAGCAGATCAAAGCAGCCTTAAGTCATCTATAAGCACATTTCTGTGATTTGTGACAGCACACAGTCTGGCCCTCAGTCTCCTCAAGGCCCAAATTTGGCATGTATTAATCCTCTTCACCTTCCCTGGTTTTCAAATTATTTGCATCTTTAAAGGTCAGGTCTTGAGCAGCTGACATTACCCTCCCATACACTGAGTTTTCTGAAATTACATCTGTGGATAAAATCATGCCATGAAAAAAGTCAGGCACAAGTGGATTTCAGAAGGAAGAAGATGTGAAGATGGATGAAGAAACAGAAAGGAGGCAAAAAATATTCCTTAAATAGTAATGAATGACTAACTCAGCTACCGGCATCTTTACAGGAATGTGACATAGTACAATCCAAATATCATTTAAAGTAGTTTATGGAGTAGAGAAATATGTTTAAAAAACAGCTTAGAAACCTACAGTTCAAAGATGTAGAATGATATGTAAATCCCTTGGCATTTTTTTATCCAGCCCAATCTTACAGCCTCCTGTTTCACAGCTAAAACTCCTACTCTTTGTCTCTCAGTGACAATGAGTGTCACTGTAAAAGTCATAATTCACCATGCCCTAGAATTTGTCCTGTCCTCCTTGCTGTTTTTGCTAGCCTCAATGGAAGACAAAACAGAGAAAAAGGCTTTTATGCTCTACCAGAACACAAACTGACTTTCCAAGAACTGTTGTCAGACATAAATCTCTCCTGATCTCACCGTTGTATTTATCATAACAACAAAAATATAAATAGCAATTAAATAATATTTTATATCTCTGTGGAACCATTTAGTCGTTGAAACCGAATGCTTTGCAGTTAGACAATACTTGCACTACCAGTAGCTTAAAAGAATGAAAGCCATGGATTAGATATTGGCAATGCAAAGGGGTCATATGCTGGGTGTAAATAGTCATTTATTCACACTTTTGAACAGCTGGAGTAGCAGAACACCTATCTTCACCAGAAGTTATCAGATGCTAGAGTGATTCACTCTAGGTAGAAGAGCTGATGGTCCTAAAAAACCTGATAACAAAGGGAAAACAGATTTTACATCAGATTCTGCAGGGTAAAAAAACCTCAAGCAGTGTTTAGAAAGTCAAAGCTGCATTCAGTGTGGGAGCTATGAAACGGTGCATGCATGTAGTAAAACAGATGGAAAAAATCTTAAGGTATAAATAACCAACAACAGCAAGAAGATGGGAGAAGGAAAACTACGTTATCTCTACTCCACAGATGCAGGATTAGAGAGATTAAAGATCTTGCCCAATGAACTAAACCCAAGATTTAGGCCTCTGCTTTAACGACTCAGTAGTCTTGAATGAACAATGTTGATATTGTTAAGTTTTGATCCCTTGTCTCCACGAGTATTCTAGGAGAGGAGACAAAATTGTCGTTGATGTACCACCAAGAAACTGAGAAATTGGTTTGGGTCTTTTTTCACGTGAAAATTGATAGGTCTTCAATCTTGCATCTTTTGAGCTCCAAGACTGGAGAATAGAAGTTAGAAAGTTTGTCCTAGGTCACACAGAAGACAGTGGAACTGGGGCATCCTGATTACTAATGTCCTACACTAATTATGAGCCCTTAGACCAGTGTGTTTGGCTGCTACATCATGTCATGTACAGGACTGCTACTGGGTCTGGATAGTGAAAAGTTCACATAACTCAGATGGTTATAGAATGCAGTTCATCATCTAACAAAAGAATATACAATATTAAAGTAAGGCAAATATTAAAACAGACACATGGATAAAAAATGAGCCTGGTATGAAAAAAAGCAAGTATTATATATACAAAATACCAGGTAAAACTCTCCATTTCATATTCTAAATGCTTCCTGAAAATTTTAGAGAACTTAATCCTGTCAAAAATATCAGCTTTGCACATGAAATGGAACACCATTTTGAACAGCAGTATTCCTTTAAGTTTCAAGACTTTCTAGTAACCCCCTCACTACTTTCTGCCTATGTACTTTATTGTCTCCTTCACATCCCGGAGTAAGTGACCATGCATTGAGCTAAAACGTATAAAGATAATGACTGCAACGTACAGGTTTCCTTCAGCATATCCGTAAAGATAAATGATGCTTTTCTGTTGAGTATGAATACCATAGTAGTAAAAGGCACCAACAGAAAACAGAAACAAAGCAAACACAAATAGCAACTCAATAGAATTGACTACAAACTGACTCAGAAAAATCCCTCAGGAATGCAATACCAAATGTAAGAAACTATACAAGCAAGTTTGGGAACTTAGAACTGGCTGGAATGGGGCTCAATATAGTAAATAAAGTGTCGTCTCCTGTCTCATTCAGGAAAACACTCTTTATAAAGAAAAACACTTGAATCTATCATCCAATTTTCCTTGTAGCTGAAAGAGCTTACAGGACTCTGAAAATTAGCTATCTGTTTGGGACAGAAAGCAGAAAACAAAGCAGAAATATAAAATTCCTCTATGGCAAATGGGCTGAAGGAGCAGGGGAGGAGATTATGCCCACAGATTTAACTAACAGCAATGAGGAAATGCAGAGCAGGCATTTTTTCACTCGTGGTTTTACCTGACCAGCAGCTCCTGTTCCAAAGTCTGCTAGCTACTAATAGTGGTGTCACACAGACTTGCCCATACAGCCTAGGACAGGTAAAACAGTAAAGGACCCCTTTAAAGACCAGTCATTCCTCTAAAAAAGTCATAGCAAAATGGGAATAAGTATATTTAAGTATCCTATGGGCTGCCTTTTTTAAAATCAGTTTGCACAGTACAGCTAACTTCAGCAGAATTCTGAATGTTTTAATGTACATTAAGCACATTAATTGTATTAAATACAATTACATATACTTATATTAATTCTTCTAGATAGTATAGGCTTTGATAATTTTATCAAAATGATATAATGTATCAACAATTATATTATTTTAAGGCACACTCATGAGACATGGAGTCCTGAAGGAAACGCAAATTCACAGCAAAGTCATACAAAGTGAATCCAATTTTAATTTGTTCACTCTGATAGGTCTGAAGCATCCTGTTGCTCACAAGTCTAATATGTCACAGGTCAGGCTCAGTTTTGTACTTGGAAATTCCCAGGGTTTTTTAAAATGGAATAATATTTATCACACATAATTAAATATTACAAGTTTTTGAATATGTACACATTGCTTCAGGTTTTTGGTAAGAGCTTAAGATGAGTTCCTGAACAATTTCTGATTTCTTTGTAATATATGATTGATGATTACTTTATCTATTTCTGTCACAGAAAAATGAAGGGAAAGAAAGGAGAAAAAACATAAATCAGGCTGATTTATTTTTAAGATGAAGTAACCAGTTACTTTTTCTATTATTATTTTCTTGTGCCTTTTTTAGAAAGGAAGATTGCCAAATCATGGGATGACTGCCACTGACTTCAGCAAAGTTAATCCTGCATATACTGTGGTAAGGCTGATCCCATAAATCACATATTCACTAAAGAATGGGAATGCATTTACAAAAACAGTGCTTTCCAGCCCTTGCAAGTCAGGCAGGCAGACGGAGCCTGAATGTCACTTTTCTTTCCCTGACAAATGACTAGATCTACTGAACAAGAACAGATGCACTGTATAACATGCATGCAGAAGACACAACATAGCTTACCATGCATGTGCTATAGAATGCATGCACACAGGTAAACCTCCTGTGGGCCAACAAGAAATAAGGCTATTACAAATAAGGCATGGGCCATAGGCCAGAAGAGCTGCTCTAGTGGCTGTATTCAGTATATGCGGTTTTGCCTCAGCATCCATTCATAGATTCTGCATTGTTTTAGGGAATCATTATCTTTGGGGACAGGACAACTTATGAAGTTCCTGAACTGAAAATATTTGGCATACTTGTAGAAATGTTCGCCACGCTTCTACCATTCTCCAGGCATCTGCTTATGATGACAGTTAGCTTGGATAGACCTTGGGCAAGATGGCTATTCTGTGCTTTTGGATCATAGAATCATAGAATCATAGAATATCCTGAGTTGGAAGGGACCCACAAGAATTGTTGAGTCCAACTCCTATCATCCGATGGATGGATCTCATCAGGACCATCTGATGATGACCACTATGCATTAAATTGCAATAAATCAGGTCTAACCAAACACTAACCTGTTTGCATATCTTTGAACACAAATTCAATTTTCCGGCCTTATATCATTTGGGTTATTCTGTAAACCTAAATGAAGTACCACAATGTGATAAAAATTAACTTCTGTTTGGATATATGTGAAGTCCTGGTCTCAGCCAATTACTGGTGAGGCAAACCCAGCATCTTACAAGGAAAAGGTCTTAGTCATTTCTCTGTGAGTTCTTCCTTGACGAAGTCTGGACTGAAACCTCAGTTCCACTGAAGCAGAAGTTTTGCTGGTCATTCTATGGCGCTGGCTTATACCCTGGTTCTTTATCTGTAACCTTTAACAGTTGGTCTTATAACAAAGCTCACAATGAAGTGGGGAATGCAGCTGAAAATATATGTTTAAATAGACAAAGTGTGCTAAATGCTCATCGTCTTTACAGGATATGTTCGTTCTTGAGTAGGCACCATGAGGAAACACAGACAACACCTACGCTTTTTAAAATACACTGGTAAGAGTGCTTAGATAACCAGTCTGAGCTTAAGCTTGGGCAGCATTCCCTCACAAATACAACACAAACTGGCTGATATTTCGTGGTATTTATGTACCATACAGTGATATTTTCAGAGGAGATACAGTCTCCATTTTTGGAAGAGGTTAGATTTCCCATTTAGATACTTAAATAAACAGGTTGTTCAATATGATGTGCAGCCACAGGAAAAAAACCTCATAGATGTTATAGTAGAAGCCTAAAACAATCAGATGTAGAATACAAAGTTCTTTGGTAGATGAAGACCTAAAATCACGATTTGGCTCTATTTAAAGGATTAGCTCTATTCAACATGTCTGAAACCCTATGCATACTACAAAGAAAACTGAACTGAGGTACAGGTAAAATCTATGAACTCCTGAAACAATTAATAGTTGTTTATGTCCTGCTGTGGGCAGAATGGCAGAGCCATCACTCAGGTTTCCCAAGCCAACTGATAACACAACCTTCCCATGCCAGTTCTGAGGCTGAAGATACGTCAGCATGGAATCACTGAGGTCACTTCTCTCCTTTGTTATTCTCCTTTTTGGCCCTCTTCTAAATTCAAAATTGTTTTAGAGCTAACAGGATTTACAATCATGTAAATAAAGGACATTATATTAGCTTGCATATCAGATATGCTTGTTTATTCTGTCCAAGGAAGAGCTAGTAATAGCATTTTCATGACATCAGAGGCGAAGCAAAGGAAGCCATTCCAACTAATTAATCTCAGTATTGTTTATAAAGAAATATAGGCAACTGATCTGTGTAATTGTTCTAAGGAGTCACAGTTTGCACAATATGTTTAAACAACGTATGACTATTACGGGCAACTTTGAGGATGGATTTTTAATTTATCAATGCAAGGTAATTTCCAGAGTTTATCAGAAGTGTGAGGCTAACAATGGTGGAGATACAGAAAATTTTCAGGCTTGTCTGTACTTAAAGTCCAGCTGAGTTTGTGGGAGCAAAGACAAGCCTAGTCTAACACCCCGTAATTTATGAACCACATAGAAAAGAGTTAATGGCAGGCGTTAAGATTAAGATGATTAAGACACTAGATTTCCACTGATATTCTAAAACTTTGTGCAAGAGACAGTAGAACTTAAATAATAATTCTGATACATTGTTTTGATTTTCTTGTACCTGATTCTCACCTGAGCATTTGCAATTTCTAATCAGTGATTTCTTGAAACTACAATACATTGAAAGTATACAAACACTGAAAGCATAACTCTATGGCTAAAACGGGACTTGAATGTGGGAATTAAAGGAAATAACTGTTTCATGTGAAGAACACTAAGTGTCTGGAGAAGAGGAGGCTGAGGGGAGACCTTATTGCTCTCTACAACTACCTGACAGGAGGCTGTAGCGAGGTGGGGGTTGGTCTCTTCTCCCAAGTAACAAGTGATAGGATGAGAGGAAATGGCCTCAAGCTGCGCCAGGGGAGGTTTAGGTTGGATATTAGGAAAAACTTCTTCACCGAAAGGGTAGTCAGGCACTGGAACAGGCTGCCCAGGGAAGTGGTTGACTCCCCATCCCTGAAGGTATTTGAAAGACGGGTAGATATGGTGCTTGAGGACATGGTTTAGTGGTGCACTTGTCAGTGTTAGGTTAACAGTTGGACTTGATGATCTTAAAGGTCTTTTCCAACCTAGACAATCCTATGATTCTATGATTCTAAAATTCACCTTTTTTTTTGTAAGTGAAGGTTGAATTTTAGGGGGATTTGGGAGCTGATCTTTTAAGTTAAAATTAACTTAACCAGCCATGTAAGAAATTGTATTTCTAAGCTTCATTTTGTTTACTTAACAAATATTTTTATTAATTCTTCATACTTTACATTAAACCTCATTGAGAACTTCAGGGGATATTAGGCTGTAAACAAGGCAAATTAGTAATCATTACCATCACAACTTTTTTTCACCACCTGTATTTTATCAAATAATTACTGCATCTTTTCTCTAGCTTCCCTTCTGTCAATATATATGAATCGGTGATTTTTACTTGTGCACTGGCTCGTCAGCAGATAGGTCAATTCATGTTTAACTGGTAGTCGTGTTCATGATGCTACTGAACACAAGGTTTCAACTCTATATAGGCTGGGGAAACTTCAGGGCTATGGTGTGGAAAGAATGTCTGTTAGCTCTCTACTGCCTTGCATGCTATCTCTTTTGCAGGCACAGTGCTACTCTGCTGTAATGCTGCTTTGCTATCTAATAATTAAAAACTAGATGTGCCTTTCACCTTCTGTACCCTATAAACTTCTCCCATCTCCCTGCCCCGTTGCCACCCCCTGAGCCTAAGCCTAAGGTACGTCCAGGTGATCCATTTTCTCTGGAGTGACTGCAGATCAGGAGCTGAACTCAACTCTCCTTAAGGCCTTCAGCCTTTCAACGACGCCCTTTGGTGGGAACACTACTATCATTTGCAGCTTCCTCTACCTCCATTCAGAGGTCCTCAAATCACTTTCCATCTCTCTTTACCCAGCTTCCCTGCAGCAGCTCATCTGGTGTCCTCAGCCAGCCGAATTCCTTCCCCAAAATACTTGTTGTTGACCTGTGAGAAAAGAGGCACAATATCTCAGACAGCTGATGTCTTTCACCAGAAACTAGAACAGAACAGGCTGCTTTTTTTTTTTCTTTTTTTAATTCCAAAGACATCTTTGAATTTTTTTTCATAATGTTTGAAGCACACCAAAAATTATTCAGAAAAAGCAGGCTTTGTTAGTTAGCAGCCACCAGCGTTTGAAATGGCGCTGCTCATGACTGCTGACCTCAGCAGCCCAAGACCATCAGGTAGGCCTCCAACAAAGACAAGAACAGATAAAAATCACTGCTGATATGCTAAATTAATCTATTTTTAGGGCTTTTCATTTTCCTGCCATTTTGAGGGTGCATCCAAAGAAGGGCAATGAAGCTGGTGAAGGGTCTAGAGCACAAGTCTTATGAGGAGCGGCTGAGGGAGCTGGGGTTGTTTAGTCTGGAGAAGAGGAGGCTGAGGGAAGACCTTATTGCTCTCTACAACTACCTGACAGGAGGCTGTAGCAAGGTGGGGGTCGGTCTCTTCTCCCTAGTAACAAGTGATAGGACAAGAGGAAACAGCCTCAAGCTGCGCCACGGGAGGTTTAGGTTGGATATTAGGAAAAACTTCTTCTCCGAAAGGGTAGTCAGGCACTGGAACAGGCTGCCCAGGGAAGTGGTTGACTCCCCATCCCTGAAGGTATTTGAAAGACGGGTAGATATGGTGCTTGAGGACATGGTTTAGTGGTGGACTTGGCAGTGTTAGGTTAACGGTTGGACTCGATGATCTTAAAGGTCTTTTCCAACCTTAACAATTCTATGATTCTATGAGCTTATGGTGGATGATACCTCCAAAGTGCCCACTGACTTCTAAGGTTAAAATCTAACCTTGAACACCTACACAGCACCAGAAGGGATGGCCTTCCTCCATGGTGCTCAAAGGGAGAAGTGCTGCCAGCCCAGCCCGGGAGTCCCACCCTCACCTGTAACGTCTTGCAGCCCTAACCCTTGGCTGTCTCCTTCTCCTCTATTTTACTGTGCTTCACTTCTGCTTGGTCTTCTGTGAGGGGAAGGGGTCGCCATTATGTTGGCTCCAAACCATTGGCAGTAAGGGGAATTGGCAGTCATTTTGTGTATGAGACGATTCATGTGTTGAGAGTTTTCCCTTCCACGAAAAATTTTTAAAAATCACTAGGTCCACAGAGGAATAGTAAATTCTGCAAACACTGGTTGTGTTATGACTTTTCAGAGAATTTCTTTTGGCTGCCAGCTGCGCTAGGTAAGAGGCCTGCTCGCAGTGACCTGTGGCCATCACACAGCTGCTGGACCTGTCACTCAGCCAGTCTGTCCTTGCAAAACCTGCTGAGCGTAAGGAGCAGGGATGACAGTGGAATTCCTGTGTTTATATGGGAGCTATTTAATCGAAATAAAGTTTTGCTGTCATACCTTCCTGTTTTCAGAAGTTATCCAGCCATTAGCTTCCTAATCAAAAGAGATGTGGCAGCATGCCACAGAAACTCGGCCTCCCTTCCAGCATGTAGCCCAAAGTATTTCCAAACCCCAGACTGTGCCTAGAAAAACATGCCTTGGGTGAAAAGTTGACTTTTACGCTATACGCATGGGAACATATATTCATTTAAAAGAGCTATATACAGAAATAGCATGCACCAAGACTAACAGACCACTTTGGAGAAAACCCCAATAAGGACTGAAGCCAACCAAAAAGTCCCCACAGGTCCAGGTTTTCACTTGTTGTTCAACAGATAGATACATGTTCATGAGGGAAATATCTCACAAAATTACGTAGTAGGATCTCCATGTATTGAAATCAATGTCTGAATTTGCTTTACAGCACATTGTAAATTCAAAGGCCTTGTATATATAGTGTTATAAATCTCTGTTTTACTGTGTGCAGTAGAAATGAGCTAAAGAGGTCCTCTGAGTCCTTTCGTTGGTGACATGAGTGATCCTTGTCCTTTCACACTTCACCTAAGGGCAACAGGAAGCAGAATACCAAGTATACTGGAAATTTGACTGCTTGGCATTACTTCCTGGCAGTTAAAAAGGAATTCTTGTTCCTATAGATTTTAGTTTGGGATTATTAATAAATGACAATTAATACAAAGTCTAGGCGTTCTTGTCAGCAATCTGAAGAGACATTTTATGAATTTCAAGGATCCAAGTGTAATATTCCTGACTCAGAGCTGACTGAAGGCTTCTTCGCAGCAGAAGCTGTATTGCTTTCCTCTGCATTGTAGGTGAGGGGCATGTTCCTGAGTTGGATCAAGCTGCTCACATTGTGGAAGGGGAATGGCAAGAGGGAAGAGGGCAGAAGGCCAAGGGTCTGAGGCTCCTGCCATGAAATGGAGAGGCTACAGAGTGGTTGTCATTGCTGAGAGGTGGCAGTGGTTCCCCCAGCCTCAGCTGCTGCCTCATGAGCCCTGGCACTCATCTCTGGCAGCAGGGATGCTTAACAGCACCTACAGCATAGGAAAGGTAAACAGTGAGGCCATAGCCATTTTTTCACACCCGTAATCCGCTGTCCTTGTCAACTGCTGACTGCGCTAGGGCTGTCCCTGGCCCAACTTCTGCAAATGATCCTTGAAAATCAAGAGCTCCTCATCAATAAGGGTATTTTCCATGAAAATTTGACAATAAAAAGTAATCAACTGTATTTGCTAAAAATATATCAACTCACTGAACTCAGTGGTCCTTTTGTTTTAATGCTCATGTGAATGAGTCAGATCATCACAGCCTGACTATCCTGTGTTATCCAGGATGTCAGGGTTGAGGCTCACTGCAATCCTTTCTGTCTTTAACATCTATGAATCTACAATTCAACTCAATATTTGTTATAATTAAATGTCACGAGGGTGTGGATTTGGTTTGATCTCAGGGAACATTTCTAGATAGTATAGAGGTTTGATGTGCATGTGAGGCTTCATCCCTGTACACATGAAACTGCAGTTCAGCTGAGGTCATAGGCACAGTGCAGAAACTGGCAAACACTTTAATCCCTCCTGCCTTGCACTCAGCGTGAGTCCCGGATTCTTCCAGCACATATCCCAAAGATCAGCTCAATGTGATTGCTTCTAAGCAGATTTCAGGCTGCAGATTTCCACCCATGTCAAGTACCTACATGTCTCATTTCAAAACCCTTTTGTGAAATGATCTGTCTTGTATAGACGCAACCTGAAACTGAAAGAAATGTTCATATGAAAATTTGTACCAAACCACCAGGATTTACTTAATCTAAAGTTCTCAAAAGTCAGTATATTGACCTTGATATCCAGACCATATCTGAGAATGGATGTCACATTATGCATTAAAATATTTTCTTCACAGCTAATGATGGGCACTAAGCGTGCACTTTCTCACTTCCTTTCCTGGTGCACGTCTGGACACTTACATTTGCCAGCCTAGGAGTTTTGTTTTAATCAAAGGATAAGTGGTTTTTTTGGTATTGTCACACTTTCACTGTGTGGTAACAAATGTCCATGACAGGGGTTGTTGTTTTTTATTGCATGAGACATCAGTGATGTGGAATCTGTGTATGTGTTGGTGTAACTCATTTTA
Organism: Nipponia nippon; assembly: GCF_047370975.1. Lineage (NCBI taxonomy): Eukaryota > Metazoa > Chordata > Aves > Pelecaniformes > Threskiornithidae > Nipponia > Nipponia nippon. The sequence continues at coordinate 1,348,288 of NW_028262357.1, read as the reverse complement.
TCTCTGTAATTGTTCTTGCCCTTGAACACAATGCCATGGACATATTAACCTAAACACGAATGAACAGCTTTTAGAAAAATTTTGACTGTTAAAAAATGGGCCTCATTTGGACATACTAAAGCAAAGACTACATGCATTCACTGCTTGTCACCAGATAATTTACATCAAATATCAACAACATAACATTCTTCCAAAACTAAAATCATATTTGTAAATTCAAAAATAGAGAGAAATAGAATCTTAAGATTATTAACTAAACCTTACCTCCTACTCTAACTGTATCAAGGTGTAGATCTACTCTGTGTTTTTCATAGGAACCTTTGAGGTATAAAAAGGCTAAGAAACGTTTCTTCTTTCCATGCTAATGAGGAGCCTGTATCTCTTCTGTGCACTCAAGTGAAATCAAACAGAAATGCTGGCCTAGCCAACTGGAAAATCAATTATTTACACAGTGCTGTATGCAAATATCTAGAATCAAATTTTTCACACTTGATTAGTAAGCTTAATTGCATTTTCAAAAGCCTAAGAATCTGAACTCTAGTTTGTATGGTACTTATACATAGAAATTAGACAAATAGCTTCACACTTAATGCTAAGAGAAAATTTTGCATGATTCATGGATCTTTGACAGTAGAAATTTTATTTCAATACCTGTGAGCATGACTGCATCAGCCTGTTTGCCACATTTACTCTTTCTGCAGTACTTGATGTATTTTTCTTTGTGAACTTACTTGCCAGTTGATGTGACTTTTCCTGTCTGCATTGAAAAAGGTTCCAGTTTCTTGTGTTTTGCTGACTAGTATTTGATGACTGATGCCTGCATGTATGTTTCTGTACTTCACAGCAGTCCTCCAGTGCTTTCCCATTCTCTGCTGCCTTTCTGCTTGGTTAACTATCTGCATCCCAATGATTCTTCTACTTTTCCACGGCTGGGTGCTCTTTCAGCATCCAGGATTGTGGAGGACAACGATAAAGAGACTGGTGAGATACGCCCTTGTTACTGACGAGGAGCTCCTCTTTGAAAGCCAGGATTTCTTGTTGACACAGTGACTCCCAAATGCTGAGGACATGTGTGTAGAAAACTGTGGAGGATGAATGAATCCTGAGCCTTCTGAACAACCAGAGGAATGTTCTGTTTCAGAGCAGAAGATGGACAGCATGGCAGAACTGTACAGCAATGAGACACATGAAGGAAGCATTTCCCATCCAGCAAAATTTTGGAGGAGTTCACCTGATGCAGCATTTTTGCATATCTCTTCAGTCTTCATTGTCTTGTGAACAATCTCTTCTAATAACATCAAACCCAAAATTTAATATCCAACATTGTAAGGGCTGCCTGTAGACATACAGATGCAATTACTGATATGCTCCCATCCAATCCACTCTCCCCTTACCTCAAACTCAAGGCCTGTGGCTGCTTCATTATTTGAGTGCTAAACAAGTCCCACTGCACGTTATAAAGCCAGATGCTGTTGTTCACTGGTCCAGACCATGACCTCACACAACCAGTAGCAGTATGTGGTTCATTGCAGCAAGATTTGTAATTTGGCACTGAGAAAGCACAGCTTGTCATCTTGTGCAAACTGATATAGCCTGAGTAAGGAAAAGTTAACATCCAGAGCTAAGGCTTTTTTTTCCTTTCCATTTTCTACAACCAATATAAACAAAGTGCCAAGACATTCAAGGTGAGTTTTGTTATTATCTGCTAACTAATGGCCTAGTGAGAAGGGGTAAGAAAAAAGAAGATGAGCCAGAAATCTGTCAAATTCATGGAAGAAAGCGAAAACAGATGATATCTTGTTCAGGAGGAAAGAAAGTCAAGCATCTGTCTGATGACTTGCTTTCACATTGGGCAGCACTGTTCTGATACGAGACAGCATTTACCTGCCCCACAATAGTAACCAAGGGGAGAGGCAGCCAGAGGCAGCTCTTGGAGTTGATGATGAGACAAATGATTTCGCACAAGTGCACATTATTACTGTTGGTTTCGCAGAGACCACAGTAGTGTCAGGCAGTGCAATGATCCAGTCATATACGTGAGTCATTGAGAATACTGCCTGCTCAGTGGAGAAATTTTCTATGCAGCACCTTGCTCTATTTATCTCCAACACCCTTCAGGGCAGACAGGGCTGCTGGTGATGGGACATGACCTTCTGCTTGAAAGTGAGGTTTTGAGCACACTGCTGAACTCATCATGAGAGACTGGTAGAAAACGGGACCCTCCCCAGATCTTTTATCTTTTTCAGTGGTTATAAAGCTTACACATCAGATGATCATAAGTGGATTTTATTTGTTTGATTAGAACATTTTTGTTAACAACTGATTAGATTCTTGTAAGGCAAAGTACCTCAGGCTGAGAGCACACAGAATGGCTCATAAAAGCATTGGCCTTCATGCACGTCAGCAAACTACAGTGTACACAGTGGTCTCTCCTGTCAAAGCAATGTATTTAAGATATGCCATCCTGTGAAAAATGATTCTCGTTTCCATAAAAGCATAATTCCCCTGTGTAAAAGATATGATGAACAAAGTCTCTTTATTTCATTCAACAAAGACAAATGTAAGGTCTTGCACCTGAGAAAACATAATCCAGGAGTGCAGCACAGGCTGGGATTTACCTGGCTGGGGAGCAGCTATATGGAAAGGGACCTGGGGGTCCTGGTGGACAACGAGCTCAATATGGGTGAACAGTGTGCTGCTGTGGCAAAGCAAGCCAATGGGACGCTGAGTTGCATCAACAAGGGCTTCACTAGCAGAGACAAAGAAGTCATGATCCCACTCTATTCAGCGCTTGTCAGGCCACACCTGGAATGCTGTGTTCAGGTTTGGTTCCTGCCATACAAAAAAGATGTGGACAGGCTGGAAGGGGTCCAGAGAAGGGCCATAGAGATGATCAAAGGACTGGGAAGCCTGCCGTATGAGGAAAGGCTGAGAGTGCTGGGTTTTTTCAGCCTTGAGAAGAGAAGGCTTAGGGGAGACCTTATCACCATGTTCCAGTGTTTAAAGGGTGGGTACAAAGAAGATGGAGACTCCCTTTTTACAAGGAGTCACATGGAAAAGACAAAGGGTAATGGGTACAAGTTACTCCTGGGGAGATTCTGACTGGACACAAGAGGAAAATTTTTTGTAATGAGAACAATCAGCCATTGGAATAATCTCCCCAGGAAAGTGGTGGATTCCCCAACATTGGGCACTTTTTAAGATTCTGCTGGACAGGGTGCTGGGCCATCTTATCTAGACCGTGCTTTTGTCAAGACAGGTTGGAGCAGATGATCCTTGAGGTCCTTTCCAACCTGGTAGTCTATGATTCTATTGTTCTATGATATTTTCACGTTCCATGTAGGAACACGAATCTTCTCTGAATTTGTTGTTCTTGCCAGTTGCCATCTGGGAACACCTCTTGTTCTTTGCCTCCATGAAAAATGCTTTCCTTTGTTCTTGTCAAGTGGAATTAACTGAAACTAGAGCAAGCAAGCAAGCACTCACAAGGGAGGTAGTGTTCGAAGTCATCCACTTAAGCACTCTCTTTTCCTGCTCAGTCCCTTAAATGCATGGTCCACTATCAACCTGTAGCTTCTCAGGAAAAAGTAATACATCTTACTGTGCAGGACTCTTGCTTAAAGGCTTCAGGGGCAAGGGGAATGGCAGGTAAGATTTTTTTTCCAAAACAATAGCAATGATTTAAACACTGTGAGCGTTTCCTGTGGTTTTTGGAGCAATGTCCCAGTTTTTTCTACATATACATGAGCTTGTGACTCTGGTGGTGGAGAAGCTGTTGCACTGAGCAACCAAGCCATTAAAAACTAGAGAGAAACATCTCTTTAACCACATTTGTTTAGAATGTTTCATCCTGGTGCAGCAAGCAAAGTATGGGTGCATGGGTGCCATTAATACGTTAATATCACATGGGAACAGGCAGGTAAACCCACGAAAAATCTCCCATGCCTTCTGTGTTTTATAGCCCACGCTGCTGTGCTGCTGTTATAGCCATAAGATTGGCATGGCAGAGATCCTAAGAACAGAGATTGTCACAGTACTTATATTTTTATCGTCTCCACTAAGCATGACAGTTCTGCAGCACAGTACTTTCCCAGCATATTCTGCCTTTTTCCTGTGCTCAGAAAATGAAATTATTTCAGAAACAGTTGATTCCTGGTTAGTATTCTCATCTTCTTCCTGGTGCCATCACCTCATTTGAGCTGCTAAATGACCTGTCAAAATGGTGTGTGTTTTCTATAGATAAATCCATTCAGTGTGGAGATCTCAGCCTTTTTGTATGAGCAACTCCTAGGGGCATGGCAGACAGAAGAGTTGTCTTCATGCTAGCTGACAGCAACTTGAAAATGTTTTGGTACACCGAAAGGAGATGAACCAGTGGAAATGTGTAGGTTGACCACAAGTCCTGCAATTCTGGCTGATTCTAGCTGGCTCTGCTATATAATCACAACACATCACAAGAGAGGATCCAGAACACAGACAACTAGCTCACCATCTGGAAAAAGCACCGTAGGATTTCTGCCCAGAATGCTATGTGCTTACTTTGAAATAGGCCCCTGCTGTCTTTATGCCATTGTTGTAGAAATTACGTAGGAAACAGCTGGCCATGCGGACACAGTTATTGCAGAATATCACTTCTGCAATAGGGTAGCAAGAAGGTCACTGAAAATGTCTATGTGAAATGAGCTCTCCATATGCACATGACTTTGTCAGCTTGCAACATCTATTTTGGAGGTGGAGCTCAATTGCTTTCACTTCTTTCGCTTCCCTAGTAAGTTAAGTATCAGCAGCAATGTCAAGAAAAAATCTTGCACTGATTACAGGGATAATAATGGAAGATAATGATAATATGTTAAACTTTTCGATGACTGTGCATTCAAATGGCATTACAGAGAACTATTGCTCAGGACAAACTAGTTCTTCATGTCTGAGCTCCCCAAGACATAGACATTAAACAAAGTTAGTGAGTTTGTCAAGATAAAAGAAAACATTCTTTTTTCTAGTTGACATTTTAGAGTAGTTTAGAGAAGAGCTTGTTTCAACTCTGTGCTTTGAAGGAAAAGTCAATGTATGGTAGGAAGGAGAAAATGCTGAACTCAGAAGAGTGACTTAATCCCAAAGAATGCTTAAGTATGAGGAAACTGAAGCAGGCAAATATATACAGATGGCTTATTGTTTGTCTGGATTTGGATATCACTTATGCTACCAGAAGTAAAGATTAATAGATTTGGATGTTTTTCAAGGCCTGTGTCTGTCTGCTTCCACCATCATGCATCCCTGAAGACATGAACTGTAAGTCAGATTGCCCACGAAAGGGAACTCTGTGAAGGGTTATGCTAAGACACTGGGGAGTCTGTGGCTGCTATACTCATCACAGTGTCTAAATTCAGGGACCATAGGTTTTCAGCTCTCAGAAAGGGGTGATTAGGCATGAAAATCAGAGGGAGGAACAGAATGATCATTTTACTATTCTCAGCAACCTCAAGAATGTCCAAAAGGGGTGGCTTGACCAGTTTCCTGAGGACACACGCTTTGCTTAAGTCCCGTTTTAGCTCAGGATCAGCCCCTTTAATTTTTTTCTTCAATTTTTTTTTAATGAAATGAAAAGGATGCTTGCAAATATGTAAATGTGTTATCAGATCTGCATTACCTGAGCTAGGGATTTTCTGGTTGCACAGTAGGGTAATAGCCTTTGACGAACACTCAGTAAATCTCTGCCTGAGGAGAAGGAGCTGGATTTTTTTTTTGACAGACTTAAGTTTGGCTCTAGGGTTGATTTAGACCAGTACTGCTACAAACAGACAGGCCTGCCTAACTGCTATAGAATGTGTTTCAAATAATAATGAATGAATACACAGCAGATTTGAGAAACAGCTATACATTGAAGTCTGTGTACCATAAGTGGTGCCTGGATGATTTGCATGTACTCTCACTAAATATGAAAGTAACTCATATGTACTTAGATGCAGGTATTTGTATGTGGAAATATTAATAAAAAAAGGCATTTCCTTCCTCAACAGATGTATGTATTTATGTTGTGCAGGCAATGTAAATATCACACTTCTAATATTAGGAGTGTACAATGTGTGCACTGTTTCTCCAGCCTCAGTTTTTTAGTCTAGTTTCTTAACCATCTATAATGTCTGACAGTCCATCTGACAGTCCAATAATAGCTTTTGAATCCGTTGGTTGATTTCAAGCACATTTCATAAAGGGATAGAAATTACATTCCTCTTAATTTCCTGAAAATCAATGGATTAGTGCTGCCACCACCAAGAGAAAGGTTGCAGGACAATACCTGTTTGGATTTGAATGCACTACAGCAGGCATTAATTTCTGCATAACCAGGCATTAGAGAAGGTGGGAAAGAGAGGAAGTATGGGGGGCAAAAAATGACATGCTTTAAGAAGAGAAAGCAAAGAGTGATTTTGTGAAAGGGTCAGGGAGTCAGGGTTATTAAAAGAGTAGCATAGCATACTGCATACTGCAACCAGCATTTATTATTCTTTTGTTCCTGAAACAATTTTTTTAAAAAGCTGAAAGGAACATAGACATGTTTGGATTAACTTCTATATTTTCTGCTATCTGATAGTAAATGTTCTGTGTTGCATTTTGCACAAAGCAAGCCTCCTAGACATCTTAAGCTTTTTCAATTAGAGCAATATACCAGATCTCTTTTAATGCTGTGGGAATATGTTCAGCAGACAGGAAATAATTTCTACGAGAAATGGTTAGCACTTCAGCTTGATTAAGGGTAGCACCATCAGGGTCAACTTTCTGTTGCATGGCTTGCTGTCCTGACTATCACTTTCCTTCTACTCGCGTGGAAGTGAGAAGTATTTTAAAAGTGTAGAATTATGTGAGAAATAATCACCTCCAAAATTCCTCCTGGAATGGCTAGACAGCTTTCTTATGACACAAGGTGCTGGCAAAAATTAAGTTGCATTGCTTCATGTCCATGTACTCTTGTGAAAGCTCTAAATTTGGCTTAAAACCAAGTATTTTTATCTGAGTGAGGAAAGCATCCCTTACCAGTCAGACTTTGCATCTTTGTATTCTGCTCTAGCTCTCTTAATGAAATGGCAGAAGGGGTTCTCACCATGATGAGACAAAGCAATATGAGGAAAAAGAAATTGCAGGGGACTTTGCAGGTCATATAGATATTCCAGCAATGCAAATCCAGTCAGCAGCAGTCCTTCAGTATTCCAGTCTCCAAATACAACTCTTCAAATCTGTGCAGAGTCACAAATGAGTTGGAGCAGTAGGAAGCTGCCAGAAATCTGCCCTGGGACAGAGTTACGGTTGTGGTCATTGCCATGCTCATACTCTGGTTGTTATGGTGTTGCAGTATCTCTCTCAGGAATGTTGTAAAAGGTATGTACAGCCTGCAATTTTCCTTTTGTTGTTCTTCATGTTAGCCATGCAATGTATCATGCAACCTTCACCTAGATCCACTGTAGTGTTTTAGCATAGGAAAAAAAGTCTAGAGAGCCACTTTTTTAATTGTGTCACAGCCCATTTTCACAGATTGACTATGTAATGGGTTCTAATTTGCTTTTCAAAAGTACCCAAGGCACAGGAATACCTGACAGAAATATTCTGGAAACCTATCACAGAAAATGTTATTTTTTCACAGACACATAACTGCATGAATTCAAATAGGAATCTGACATTAATATAGGCATTGTGGTTTATGTTTATGTATGAACCCTTTGCTTCAGGACACAAAATAATCACTAACTAATACAGATTGGGAAAAATTCCTCCTCTGGGAAGGCTTTACATGATGAGATTTTTCTCAGCTTTCTTTAAACTGTCTGATCACTGCAGAACACAGGGTAAATGCTATGAACTAAAAAGATCCCTTAGAAAATCTGACTTCTTTCTCATTATTATTATTCTCCTGAGTAATGCATACATTTCTGACTAGTGATGATAAAAGTCATAATGTCCCTCACCAGGAAAAGTCAGCCTCCCTGGTTTCTTTTCCCAGCTATAGTTACAGAACTTTGATATTAACCCAACATCCACATCCAGGCTCAAAAATGAAACCTTGTTTCAAGTCAATTGAGTCACCTTATTGACTTTGCTGTAATTACTCTTACTGCCTTATGCAAGGGAAGAACTGAAACCCCAGACAAATTAACGTTCCTCAGTTTTGTCTTTGACGCTGAATACCAGTGGTCAGACAGTTTGGCTGGTATGTTTTCCTCACCTTTAAAAATGCTAAATATCACCTTCTTTAAAAGTTCCCCCCGCCCCGATCTCAAGATTTCCTAAAACTAGGTGGTGGAGTGAATTTTCTTTCCATTGCAAGGAGGAAAACAACTAAACAAGGGTCTTTCTGTCCACTTGTCAGAAAGCATTCAACAGAGAACTCCCACCAGAGACCAGATCCAGCAACTGTCCAGGACAGCTGCAGAAAACTGAAGAAGCAACTGAATGTTGCAGGCCAGGTTATGGTCTCCACGTCAGCAACATAAATCCTAAAAATTGTTTCAACTGGTAATACTTAGCGGTTTCATAAGCTCTATGCCTTCCAGAAGTGCTGAGTCCTTTTAGCATGCACTCCACAGGCCAGGAGAGCCCATGAGGCACTTGCTTCTCCTCTGATTGCAGCAGTACTATTTCTGTAACTAAAGATTGGTGACCAAAACCTCTTGAATGTGCAGGTTCCTAGATGTGCCTTGATAAGTAAATAAAAACAAAAGTGATGATTCCTCTCAGGTGCCACTTTTACTCCCAGTCAGCTCAATCAATTTCATGGAGGGAATGTGGATAAAAATAGCATTCAGCACTGTGCAAAAATAATTATTAATTAAAGAAGTTAATTTAGTTAACAATGTACCAAATATTTTGCAGCATTAATTTATTTATCTCAACTCAATTTTAAAAGTCTCTGTTAGAAACATCAGCTAAATTAAGTATTTCTCAATTACAGAAGGGTCTAATTTATCTGCAATTTAATGTGACTAGATATTATTAGCTTCACTTGTGCTTATGTACTCCACAGACTAGTCCTATAGGAAAACTCATTGTTGGGTACTTTTCATGTCTTCTTTTCCATCTCTGTATCAGACCAGCTACAATGCAAGTGCGGGATTTTATTTGTGAGTTCAAAAAAGGTGCTTCTCCTTTTTTTTGGTGTGAGTTTTGGACCTTTTCAGACCAGAAAAGAACATCAGAAAATACCTCTTGTAAACAAGAAGTAGTTAAGTATTTTGCTTGGAGACAGAGTTCCTACGTCTTTGGGAACAATGTTACTTGAAATGTTTGTTATCACTTCCTCTTTTAAACCGTTAAATAAAGAGACCTTAAACCAAAGGGTCACAGTGATATTAGCAAAAGGTTAAGATAATATTTTCAGATTTCTTTTTTTCATCAATGATTTCAAAGGGGAAAACCAGCATAATTTAATTTTAATTGCTGGTCCCATTTCCACAGAATGGTGTGTATTGATAAAAGAGATGTAATCACACCCTCTCTGAACACTCTTACATACTATAGTTGTGGACCGGGTAAATGAACCAGAACAGAATAGGAGGAAGTATGGGTTACATGAAAACACTATAAACTGGTGTGTAAATACTTTATCAGAAATGTGCTTTTATACAATGCTGTTTGAATCATTTGGCAGTCAGTCCTCCAGAGGCTAATTTCATAGTTGATCCTGGTCCCTCACAGTCCCAGTGAGACAGCACTGCAGGTGTGCCGGAGCTTTGCGAGGAAGTGAAGGGATCAGCTGCATCAGTAAATTACCTCCACCTTCTCTCACCTTGGGCAGGAACAGAGGCACCCTGGAGGATCTTCCAGGGCTTCAGGGTGTTGCTAGTTGCAACAGCCCTCCTCTGGGCCATTTCTTAGGCAGGGATTGTTACAGTACAGCAAAGCTTTGGCCATCCTCTTTTTGTCCTGATGTACTTCCTACGCTGTGAATGCAAGCCCCATCTCCATGCTGAATGGGCCTTCTGGAATGGTGTCTGAAATCATTTGCAATGTTCTCTTGGCATTCAGGAATGAGTGAAGTTTTGGGGTGTCTTTCAAAAACAAAATCTGTGTAGGTGGCTTTGAAAAGAAGAAAACGTTATAAAGAATGGAGAGATGTGAAAGTAAACACGAAAGAGTAAGAGGGGAAGACTGGAAGCCACTGATGTGAAAAAAGATAAAAGATCCAAGCCAAGTAATCCAGGCAGCCAAAGAGGCTATAATCCTAGGACAAAGTGCAAAGTAATTTACTATGTTTTTGTAGTACCGGAAGTTCCTGAATAATCTCTAGTCAAAAAAGGAAATTATTATTTTTCCCCTGAAAAAATGGGACCATTTTAGATGTTTAATGAAAGAATGGGATTAAATGATATTGTAATATACAGTCCAATTCATGCTTTTGCTGCATTAGTGATTAATTAAATAAGCTGAAAACATCTGCAGAGAGAGTAACAGATTCAGATCAAAATGAAATGAAAGCAGGTTGTTTTCCCAGCAAAAGATCAAGTGAAAAACTCCAAAATGTTTCAGGTTACCTGAACTCTACTGCTTAACACAAAATTAAATATTTCATTTGATGATTATTTCATTTGCTTTTTTTGCCCTTTTCAGCTGGAAGTATTTTGTCCAGCTGCACAGCTGATACACGCATTTGACCTAGAGGGAAAGCACTACATTATTTAGAAATAAATCCAAGAAAAAAGCAAGGAACAAATGCTGAAATATTTTCTGTCCCTTCAATTTTTCTGCATCTCAGATAACAAAACCAAAGCTTTAGGAATTCTACCTTGAAATCCAGAGAGAAAGCTACCTAGTACAAGGAGCTAACGTGACATCTTTTTCAGTGTTTCAAATCACTGTTACTGCAAGAGCGACAAAGACAAGAAAGTATTTGAAAATGCCTTTAAAAAATCTTGTAATGGATCTGTTCTCATAAGTGAATGAATTAGGATATAGAACTGGCCTGAAAAATTCCTTATGGATTTATAAGTTGCAGCAAGTCTCTGGGGAGTTAGATTCTGAGCTATAAACCTGCCAAAGTACACAGATCTATGCGGTGTAGACAACGTTTGGAAGCTGACAAATTTCCACAACAAAGACACGTCTGATACTGAAAACCAGACCTCTTTGGTTTTCTGTCTCCTGTGTTAAATCACACTTAGCATAGGCTTAAATGTAAGGTAACGATAATGTTAGGAAGAAGGAAAATTCCAGATAATAGTATAAAAACAAAAATAAGTGTAGTTGTTCTCAATTTAACAAACTTAGGAGGGTTTCTTCCTTGTTCCCTTTGATTTGCAAACTCCTGATTGTTTCAGGATTAAATCCTGAAATGATTTAATGCTCATTAGTGTTTTAGATGTGTTTTGCAAAAATATTTATCCTTCCCTTTCCTTGTCCTTTTCCTCTGTTTATTTCAATGCCAAATGAAAAATAATGACTCCAACTTATACTACCATTCAAAATTGTTCTTGTGAAATGGGCCTGGGACAACATGCTTGATCGCCTGCTCAGTGCATGGATTTATACTGGCTAGTATCAGGCCAAAAGAGATGATAAATGCTGAATCCAGCTTTGATTCCTTCCATCAGTAGAGACCTTTAGCTGTTTCTCTCTCCCACTCACTCTTACAGCCTCCCTGTATTTAGTCATTCACTTGCATGAAACCTCTGAACCCCAAATATCTTTCAGATCCCTCCACCCCTCTGTCAAATGTAGTTGAAATTAGCCAGCTGTTTCAAAGCTTGCCACCAATGGACAAACTATTGGAGTGCTTAATCCCATTCCTTTAGTAAACTAGGCAAGCACAGTGGAAAGCATAATGAGGCTCTTAATTACAGAAATCCTTCCTTTAAGTTTTACCTTGCTACAAAACTCTTGGTTGAAAATTTGAGTGTTTTTCAGTAAAAAATGGTGAGGGTAACATTATGTAATATATTTACTTTACCTTTAAGTAATGTCTTTGTGTTACATACTTGAAAACAGAGCTGTTCAAAAGAAAAAGGAAAAGAACTATTTTCCTTGCAGAAAATACTGATTTTTTTTTTTTTTTCAAAAAGACTGACAGAAAAAATTTTTTCTTAGTTCAAGAAGATGTAATAGTCATTCAAACGTTTTGAAGGAAAGAGTATTATGAGCAGGGCTCAACAGTCTTTTTCACAGTGCAGATGAACATTTTTCAATCAACCTCACGTATAAAGCTTTTCACTTCGTGATGATCAAATCAGGAGTAAGAATGGCAACAAATAGAAAATACATCAAGAAGTTTCAGGACTTGGAATAGGCATTGAAAAGTCTTTCACCCTTGAATGTATTTTGTTTTGATAGTATTATGTACAAGTGTTTGTGAGAAATCTTGCACACATGCATCTTAAGGGCTAAATTCAGTGGTGGGACAGTAGAAATAATTCTACCAAATTTATTTTGGTAGGTTATGTCTTGAACAATCTCTAAAGCTTGTCCTTTATTCTAAGAGCTGTGTTTTCCTTTTTTTTGAATACTACAAACCCTAAAGAGGGTTGTGCAAAGAAGGATGGTCAGGGAAGAGAAAAGAGCCCTCATTTCCACTAAAAGCTGTTGCTTCTCAACTGTTAATTTTCTTTCCAAACATTGGAGAGGAATGTGTAAATCTACAGAGGAAGCATGATTTTTATGGCATACAAAGCATTTAGCCCTGACTCTTTTAAAATAACACATAGATACACAACCTAGCTATGTTTCCACTATATAGTTAATGCATGCTTTTAGTATTTCCAATATATATATGGCACGATCTAACAGAAGACAATGTGTTGTGCATGAGAATGCATTGATACAATTTGGCTAGATTCCTTAAATTGCAGTTAATGCAGTATTAGTTAGTATAACATTACCTCCTTGATTTTTAAACTGTAACCACAATAGGGAACAATTTGCTCTATTAGCAGAACAAGACAGTTTGCAAAGCTGCCCAGCTTCCTGCCTCCCACCTAGGACACCAGCCTTCTTGGGAATCGTGAATTAATTCAGTTAGCCCTGCAACCACAAGGAAGCCTAAGCAACATATGAAACACAGAGCACCGGAGCAATGTAAATGTAATGTACATTTACATGTAATGTAAATACACGAGCATTTAAAATTACCAGAGCTGCCGAACTGAGAGGTGATGTTTTCGATTGAAAACCCTGCTTCAAATTGCATTTTGAATACAGGTGTTAGTCAAGCAATGACTTCAGGTTGGGGCCAGCTGGGCTTCTGGAATTTCAGGAGATACTTGTGTCAATTCCCAACAGCAAAAAGGAAAGGAATTAGGATCATTCTTGACTTTCTAATGAAAGGGCATATATATTTCTATACTAGTACTTAACTTTGTTAAAAATAATTTCTCTGTTGTTTTTTTTTTCTCAGTATTTCAAACTTTCCTATACTGTTTTCAGTGTTTTCCCCATATGTGCATTTGTGAAACTACTAGTGAGAAGTAACCAGTTACCAAAAAAAGGACATAAAAATCAGGTTTTTAGTGTAGTAACTGAGGATTTGGGGGTTGAAGAGGACTTGGGGGCTGACTGTTTTTTTTTTACATACTTTCATTTTCCAAATGATTAGTGATTTTGGATGCATTGTTTATACATGGGCCTGCCTGTGTCAATCTAAGTAGAACTGATTTCCTCAAAGTAAGTCTTTGCCACTGGAAAAGTCAAATTACATCAAAGTATCTCAAATTAGGCACACACCCCCCCCCCCCAACTGAGAGACTTAAAACCACCAGTCCTTTTTCAAAGCACTGACTGCTGCATCTGGAAGCATTTTAACCCAACCAGCCTGTTCTGTTCTGATGCAAGTAAGTTATGGGGTTTGCCCCGTAGTCAGGTTCAATATCGAGCCAAATCAACAATAACAGCAAAGGCTGCATCAGGTGCCTGATCTGTCCTGGGACATATCAACTTACGTAGAGTTTCAGTCAAAGAACTTACTCTACAAGGAAAACTGAGCTGGCATTCAGCCAGAACACTAAAACATTTTTTGAGAGGCAGCACTGCTCATTGTCAGTGCCGTGGGGTGTGTGTTGATTAATGTTTGCTTAGGACTTTCTTACCTTTGTGAAGCCTCATATAAGGTGTAGTTACTATTAGAATTCAAAGATCTCCTGTGATGTAGCTCTCTTTGCTGTCTAAATGCAGGACTGTAAGTCTACAGATAACACAGTGAGCTTAAAATTTTACAGGCCTGTAGGAATAGGAAGAGTTGTGTTGGCATCATGGGATACATACGGGTGTGTCTTTGCCTCCTCCCTCTACAATGGTACTATCCTGTTAACATTAGTCTGCCAAGTTAGGTACGTTATGTTCTAGCAGAACACGGCCTCCTAATAATGTTTGTTTGACAGACAATAAACTTTATTTTCAACAGGTGGTCTGTTTGGGATTGAAGGCTGCAATTGGATTTTGATCATTATTCCAGGCTGGGAGGTTAGGCTGTGAGAAATCAAAGAGAAGCCAGTTATTTTGACCACACAAAAAAAAAATCTTCGAAATGTCCTAAGGAAAGTTGTGTTATCTTTTATGAAAAAGTAATCATGTGGTATTTGCTAATGGACAGGTGACATAAACAATGTCCTCTGAAGGAATGCGGTTGTTTGTGGTTATTTATGTTTCTGCTGTGAGCCAGAAATAAAATCAAAGCCCTGTACCATTAGAGAAAGGTCCTTTCTCCCTCAGTAGCAGTCCCTGCAGCAGTACGGGGGCAAAATGACACTAAGAGCAGGTCAGTGACAAAGGAGCAGAATGCAGCGCTCCTCAGCACAGCCTGGTGGACCCAAAGGAAAGGCCCCTGGGCCAGACATTTGTTGCCTCAGGCTGCCGGCTTGGTTGAGGCTTTTTCTCCAGGCGTGGACAATCCAGGTAGACTCTTTAAAACAAGACAACAACATTTTTTAAAATAGCTTTAAGGGAGAAAGCAAGCACTTAGGAAAACTGGCAGGCAGAGGGAAGGAAGGAGGTTAGGTATGGAGTAGAGGGACTAGAGAGGATGAAGGAGGAAATAAAGGGAAAAAATGACAAAGTGAAAACAAGTGATGAAAGGAGGGACTACAGAAAGGACTGACAATGTAAAGGGGTGAAATAAAACATGATCTCTTATACAGACATTCACGATTAGGAAAGGTTCTTTCTCCTTCATTTTTATTTCCTTGGCAGAGAAGGGGGAGCTGTAGGGAGGAGGAAATTAAGTGTTTGGTGCTGGTGGCGATGGAAACTTTTGTTTCAGCTGCAGCTCAGGCAAGGAAAGAATTTCCCCTGGTCAGACCCAGGTGAAGGCTTACAGAGCAGTGGTATCTGTGTTGGTGGCAGAATCCCTTAATATCTGTATTAATTTGTCAGACCTTGACTAAGGAAAGCAATGTTAATGAGGCTTTAACATACTTGCCACTAACATGTGACATGCATCTATAAATATTCAAGAAATGATGGGATCACTTAACCACTCTTTCTTTGTTTCAGCCTCCGTTCCCATCCCAAACTGAACTGGAAAATTTTTTATGGACTTTGGCTTGTGTCAGTTAAATTAACCCACCCGCCCCTCTTTCTATACCTCCTTTCCTGTCTACTTCTGAATCACTCTCTCGAGCTGTGTCCAGGCTGCTTTCAGCTCTGGCGTTGAACTGCAGCTTGTCACTAAAGGCATCCTGGCATGTACATAAAAGGGATTTGGAGGTGGAAATGACCACCAGTTAAATCACCTCATCCTCCCTCCAGTCAGTGTGGGATTGTTCCTGCAGCACACTCCCAAGAGCTTGGGGTTTTAATGCTTTGAGCAACAGAAATTCCACCTCCACCCCCTTTGGGAGGCATGCCTGAGGGGTAATAGATCACACTCTTATGCAATTTTTCCTGATACATAGCCTACATTTTCCTTTGTTTGATGTCTTTACTCCGTTATTCCTATTTATAACTGGTTCTGGGTGAATCCCAGGTGGTTCTGACGTTTATTTCTGTTTAAGAAGGCATGCAAAAAGGCAGAGACTAGTCCGCATTCTTTAAACCTTTTGGTGCCTTCCTGAAAACCTCTGTTATTTCTTCCCTAAAACTGCCCAGGACCCAGCAGAAAGCCTCATTTCTCACTACCCCAGGAGGGTAGGAGGTTGGGTACTGGCCAGTCCTCTGCTCTGGCAAATCGCTTCTGAGAACAGAGACTAAAGCCCTGATCTCCTCGATCTATAATATGCCTTTTTCTAGTCATTGCCCAGTAGCCTAATTCCTCTAGTTTAATTTCCTGTACTCATCAGGCTGCTGCCATGCTTTTTGTTGTCCCTGACCTAATTGAGGGTGTTGATCAATTCCTTCTCATTGGACCTGTTCCTTTGGAGCCTAAGTATGAAAGGTACTTCTTAAGTAATTTTTCTTAAGAAAGAAAGGTATTTCTTAAGCTGTTATTCCAGTTGATATCCCATGAAACACTGCAGTAGTGAAATGGGAGAAAGTGGGATCCCTTCCCTTGTTCTGAAGAAATCTTGCATGAAAGGATTCAGTCAGGGGCTGTGACATCTTCCTCTAGACCCTCCATCCTGCACATGGAGACAAGTGCTGCAGAGGAGCCTCAGCATATTCCACACTTTAAGGCTGCCCAAGCAGTAGTTCAACGTAATCATTACTGGCAATCCTTTTCAGCAGGGGCACATTATAAATGTGTGCAAGTTCAATGACAGACAGTGCTGTCAGGACTTTCTCACTATCTGAAATTCTTCAGTATGAGAGCAGCTTTCTCCTTCCTCAAATGTCAGAGACATTAGTCCAGTCCTTGATTCAGGCATCTAATTTGGCCAGGACACATAAGTCACACTCAGAGGGACTATTCCTAACACGGTCCTTTTAATACTAGTTACCAGGTCTGTAACAAAGCCCCAGATCATATCTTTCTTCTGTTTGGTTTGAAGAGGGATTTAAATCCACAAATCCATGTTGCTGTCAGAATGGCCCCTGTGCTATAGTGTATAGTCTGTCTTCTCACTCTCCCTTTGACAGCTAAATAACAATAAAAAAATTGTTCTGCTGCAGCAAGAGAAATAAGAAATGAGAAATGCCTGCTGTAGTCTGGTAGTCTAGGCATTTAGATTATGGGAAAATGATTCTTAAATGCCTTACTTGAGGCATTTTCATTTTTTATACAATAGTAAATGAGTTCAGCAAGACACTGGTTCACAAATAGCATTCATGTTCAGATTATTCTCGTAGGAGGCAGAAAAACTGCAGTCCTATCCCTGATCCAAATCCAGGGCACTGCTTTTCCCCCAGTCGCGCCACTACTACTCTAACACTAGGTGAGAGGTAGGAGGAAGAGACACAAACACCACTTCTCCTGCATGTTTTGTATGGTTTAAGCATGCTATTAGCCTGTTAGACCCCAAGAGGAAGATGGAAGGAGAAATAACCAGTTGTGAAGCTTGCTGGCTCACAGACAGCACAGTAGTAGTTGGTCTTCTGTGGTTGTTCACATAGTGAGTACTACGAATAGAGTAGGCTGGGGAAATTGTCTTCTCTGGGACTAGAAATATAGGTGTGAGAAGAACAGGGCTTCCATAGACATGAGCTTCCTATGTCCCCTGTCCTGGACAAACATAAATTCATGGTTACAATTTTTGCCATCAGCTAGTTTCTAAACTATATATACATGTATCTAAAATTTGAAAGCAGTGATTTATTGTGTAAATTGTGTCAAGAAGTAATAGACACTGATAATAAACCACTGCACTGCCAGAACAAATAGCTGGACAGAGTAATTACTTATAGAAAGGGAAATACGATTTTTTTTTTCTGAGGCAGAGGACTGAAGACCATCAAACCAACCCTAATATGACTCAGGAAAATTTACCAAGAGTAGCATACATACACAAGGAGACCCTTTTTGGCATTACAGACTGTAAATTATGGTTATTCCTAGGAGGCAACAAAAGAGGTTCTGTCAGTTGTACAATTACTTTTTATTGGCAGTGCTCTTTCAACTCAAGAAAACATTGGCTGAGGTTCAAGACCAAGATTTGGCTCAAATGCCACCATAATTTTTTAGAAATGTGATGAATGTTCCTCAAGAAATAGTTTCCTAAGAAAGCCACAAAAATGGTTACAGGATATCTAGAATGATATCCAAAAGTTGCTACCACTGAAGATCACTTGCTGTAAGTGATTTCACCAAATGAAATTTTTACCTGTCAGACTGGCTGATACTCTCTGACAAAAAGATACCCAACACATTTGGATGAACTGTTTCATAAATATTGATGTATGCATACATCTACACAATTCATCACACATATCTCAAGGACTCATTCAGAAGGATAAGCTATTAAAAAAGAAAAAAAAACCTGAGTGACAGTGGAAGAACGTCCTGCCACTGTGAAGGTAATGACATGTTGGACATGCACTAATAGCCTGAGCGTCATACACTGAACATAAATACAGTCAATAATCTCTCATGCCATATTCCTAAGCCTGAGTGAAAACTTTATTTTAATGAAGCTGATGAGGTTTTTTCCATTGCTGTCAATGAAGGCAAGATGTCAAAAGTTTTTCCTACTGTCTTCCCTGACAATGTATCCCTACAATACAGCAGCAGTAAAGCATGTATCATTACTGATTTCAGTTCTAGCAAACTTAGAATATTAGTAAACATTATTAAACTAATCTTCAGTTTATCCTGACTAGAATCTTAAATTGCTAGAAGAGACTGGAGATGTGTCATGTAAATTGTGCACTTTTGAAAAGATCACAAACCACCTTTAATGATTACTGCAGTTATCACTAACATAAAACACCACTTGTACCATTTTTTCTACAATGCTTTATACAGAAATACTGGAAAATCACTAGGTACTTCCAGAGAATTCCTGTTTGTAATGGGATGAAGACGTAAGAGCATAACCATCAAGCAAAAGCAGGAGAAATAGTAATTTCTATCTATACAACATTCATACAATTAGAAGTGTATCTCTGAGGAGGCAGATTTAAAATCATCTAAATTTTAAAATACCGGGAATATCTTCTACAATTTCAGAAAGTTAATCTCTTTGCACCTTTAATTCACTGTACAAACTGGTAATATTATTTTCCTTGTTGGCAGTATCAAGTTAATTAAATTTAGTGACATTTTGAGATTTACCAGTGAAAGCCATTGTAGCTAGGAAAGTAGTTCAACCCTCCCCTAACTAAATGGGCCTCTCCAAGCCTGTATTTTTACTCTTTACTTTTTTCTTTCCTGGGCTGCAGAAAGATTTTAGGTCCATAGTTAACCCACAGGATGTTTCCATCTCTCTATCAACTCTCCAGTGAATTCTTAGTACTTGGAGTTTTGATATGAGTGTGATCAGATACTTCTTCCTCACACTCATTTCCAAGTTATTTTAGATTATAAAGGTCTGGCATACTCTCAAGCACAAATCTTAAATTTGGCAACATTGTTACAACAGACATATGCATACAGAAAGCAGAAGGCTAGACAAAACAGGATAATTTGAAGATTGTATTTAACAGCACAGGAAAGAAACAGAATTAAATTCCTCCGATTTGATAAGATTGCTGCAAAGAAAGGAAATTGTAGGTTAGTAAAATGTGTAACTTTTGCCTCTCTGCAAGCTATAAAAATTAATGCTTACTAGTTAATGTTCTAATGTATTTAAAGTAATTTGATTCCTATTTAATTGCATTTCTGGAGGACTGAGAATAAATAGAAAAATATCCAGAGTTCGTTTATGCTGATTAAAACCTTTCCCAGACCTTAAAATACCACGGGGAATTTTCTCCCCAAAGAAAGGTTAGACTGATTCCTGATTTAGGCAGTTGCTAATCATCATTATAATCAGCGGTTTATATGGTATCTTAGACCCAGAATAACCCTCTTGTTATTAACCCTGTACCATCTGATAGTACCCTCTATATGAAACAGACCAAGAATGTAGTAAACAGGTGACAAAAGACACCACAGAAACAGGTGATAACATATTCCTATGTCTTTAATGGAAACATTTTGTTACAATTTAGGTTATGTGATATTCTTGCATTTTTAAAATGTGTGAAAGAAAATGCACAGAATAAAAAGTCAAAGGACACCAATGAACGTAGATATTTTAAATGACCAAGTCGTAAAAGAAATAAAATACATTACACAAATAAACAAAGGTTATATCCACAGTCATGAATACGCACTCTCCTCTACACAAAAACAACAATAAATAAAATCACATTATATGCAGATAGTTCTACTTACATCAGTACAATATACTGTGCAGCTTTCCATTTGTTTTCTACTAGACTGGTACTAGGTTTCTCTGTTGTCCAGTATTTTTACATTAATAATGAACAGTATCACTGAAAAAAGGGGACAAAGTTAACGTCCACAGTGTCTCTCCTGAGTCTTCTTAGTTTTGTGATAATTACACCCTATGCACAAGAAACACAGCAAATTCTACCCATTGCCTTCATCCTGCCACTCTGCCCAAGTCTTCTCAGCACTTTTAGACCTGCCCTGTAAAGATGACGTTGTTACTAGGTAAAATACCCAACCTAAGGATATGGTACACACTGAGCAGGTCCTATGCACCACTTAAATTCTGTTTAAATTTTAGGTAAGGGGGCTATGTGAGATTTAAGAGGTGAATAAGCTTTCTGCTGAGTCTCTAAAAAAGTAGATATTGAACAATAAAGACAGTGTACTGTGCAGAAAGAGCTTGATCCCATCCTCCATACAGTTAATAGTATTGTCGTGGGAGTATAATCAATCCCTGAGCATTTTCCCCCTTCTTTCTCCCTAACTCAACTGCACAGATATTTTCCCTATATTCTCAACAGATATCTTCCATCTCTTGCATCCTACACTGCAGAAATCATTACAACATCTGCCACAAAGCTACATCAGGGAGATACTAAATATGGGAGGAAAACATCATCTCACATGACACCAAAATAAATGAGCGCTGATTAGTAACTGCCATACTGGCTTTTCAGTGGTGCCTCGTTCCTCTGTCACACTGCATACACAGTCCACAGAGACAGAGAAGTCCAGATCATCACCAAGTATGAACCAACATAGCTATGCTCATTATCTCTGCTGATGGTTTAGTATAACATTAGCAAAACCTCTGTTCATAGTTTGGGGGGGGTGAGAATTGTGTGTTCCCTGTGCATACCAGTTGAGATTACAAAAGAAACCATTAAAACAAGATTATTTTTTAAATATCCTTTTTGGTAGATTTTCTTTGCTTGCTCAAGTGTCCTATAGAAACATTCACATGACAGAAACACCAAGCAACAGTTCATACAGAGTGGATTTTAACCTTTTAAAGATTTAACACCTAATGAATCCACATAAGATTTCTGAAGTACTATAGCTTAACATACAAACTTTAACAGTGTCAGGTTATTTAGAATATTTTGCCTTTGATGCAGAATATTAACTTAGTGGTTAGTGAGAGATTTTGAATGAACTCTAAGCCTCTCCTTTTGAAAGCTAGTTTTGTATGCTGCAAATTTGGTGTATGTCAGTTAGGAGTCATTCTGAAAGGTAAATTCTGGAAGAAGTAATAGCATAATAAAACAGTCTACGTAATGATACACTGGACATAATTAAACACTAGCCCAAGAAAGCCTCAAAGGCATGGCAGCATTACCTTCTTGATCAAAACCAGCAGTAACCTCATAAAAACACCACCATTAACCTTTATCCTTTCTTCCTCTATGGGTGAGATAAAGGGAGAGCTGCACTTATGCCAGGCTTACGGCTTCACTGGGGCAAACCACAGTGCTTAGGCCTCCTGTCATTCTCTAGAGAAGAAAAGACACTATCAAAGCCTGCTGCACAGCTTGCTGACCTCTGTAGACAGCCAGGTCTGAGGTCTCTCACAAACAGCTATTTGTTTTAATTTCAACAATCATTTTCCATCAGTCTCAGAGCTCAGATGTTAAAAGGTATCTGAGAATGGAAAAAATACAGGCCTCAAGCCATCTGAATTCATTTCTGCCTCTAAGCAGGGATATGCGCAGTGCAAACACTTCCATTCTTCCACTTGAAAGGTTTCACACACACACAAATCTTTTTGTGCTTTCAACAGCAAGAAAGAAAGGGGGGGGGGAGGAGAGGAGACACACACAACACATCTGAAGGTGAAACTTTTTCCAGCATGTCCTTAAAAATGTATTCTAAAAAGTAACTTTTGTATTTCTTTCTAGAAAGGGATAAAACTGCCTCCTACAAAATATGCACGTTGCTGAAATTTGTCCCTTCATCGCTTACTGTTGTGAGACAAGTTAGTAGGGTATGCTGCTGACCAACGGAGAAGGCAGTGTACCATTAGAAACTTATTTCTGTTCCCATATGCCCTGCTTTGGGAAGGGTGGTCACTAGATTTGATGTCATTTTATAGCAACAACAATTAGGGTAAAAAAAAAAAAGACTGGTTGACATCACCTGACATCATCTCACCATGCTTGGACTAGTGCATTTTCTGTTAGCCTAGTGGTGCCCAGTAATCGTTTTAGCTTTAATGAGACTGCTTCTATAACCACAATTTATGGTGCCAGCCTTGGGTGTTTCTAAAAGGAAAGGATGCCAGCTGCAAAATTCAGATTAAATTCAGAAAATTTTTGGTCAATCTGATTTTTGAATTTTGCTTTGTTAAAAGACAGGCAACATCAGACAATTCTGGGTCTAGATCTCCGATAACAGCTGGTGTGGCCATGGGCCAACACAAGATGTCCTGGCAGCTGAGTAGCACGGCGGCAATGAACAACGGCTGAAATTACATAAAAGCCACCTCTCAGTGAAGAGGCAGCATTTCTGACTAAATGATGGAAAATGTCTGTCTCTTTTCAAAGTACTTCTGAAGCTAGAGAAAAGAGCATGAAAAAAATGGGGAATTCAAGAGTGTTCACTCTACCCTGGGAGAAAATGAGGAAAAATAACCTCAACTGCTTTATTTAAAGAAATAGAACAGCTACATGGCTACTCTGAAGCACAGAGGAGGGTAGTGAAGGATGTGGAACTGTCTTGAGCTCCGGAAAAGGTGGACTGAATTGCCAAAGAAATTTATGACCAGGACTATTAGCTTCCTGTCTTTGATGTCTATTCTTGGCTTTCCAGGAGCATTATGGCATTCATGAGGTGAAAATAGCGCTGGAGCCAAGGTCAGCTAAGGCTGATGCGGCCTGTTCTACTGCAAAGCTGAGAAATTCACTCCGAACTGCTTCAAGATGCTGAGTTTAAAGCCTGAAGACACTTCACTGAGGGCCTGAGTTTACTTCCACTGAAACAAAGAGAGGTTTTTTTCGTCAGCTTAATGAGCATGTCATCACATCTCCAAGCCAAAAAATGAATCAGAGATCAACCTCCCAGTAAAACATGCTGTCAGGGAGCACACTCTTACTTGGTCCATCAGAAATGTTTTCAAAGCATTAGCTACACCTTAGTAATTCTTGATTAAAAAACAACAAAATACTTTAAATAATGCAATAAAGCATTTCTTAAAAACAAGTTGAAAACAGATCAATAAAATTTATTTTCAGAAGTGAATGTATGTAACTCTTTAATGAACTGAATTCTGGCCACAAGAATTCAAGGTGCACAGCTCTCAATCAAAAGTTATAGCAATGACTGAATGTTCTTGGAACTTAGCTGGGTTTGGTCTTCAGTGAGGCACATCACAGAAGCAACTGGTAATTAACTGGTGATGGTGGTAGTCACAGACAACTCAGGGCACACAAACTGTCCATAAACAAAACTTCCAGAACTACCAATGGCCCAGGACAAAGCATCTAGGGATCTGACTCTGAAGTTGTGGCTCTCAGCATACTATATGACAGGTACTATTGAAAGTTTTGCTTCATCTTTGTCAATTTGCAGTGGAAGTCTGCATGTTGAAGATATGAGGGTGGAAGCCAGGTAACTTGTCCATAGAATTCTCAAGAGGAGGATTCTGAGGTGAATCAGCTATTAAGCTGACCAATAGTTGGTAATTTAAAAAAAATGCTAAATTAGCAGAATTTGTCAAACTTTGACAAACAAAAAGTACAAAGCCACTAATTCAATTTCAATTTAACAGGCACAACTCTAAGATTCAGCAATAAACATGTGGCCTATGGGGTGAACCTTTCTCCGATTCAAGCACATGGCAAGATTCCCTTTGGTTCAGCCATGGCCAGGATCATACCCTTTGGTCCCAAGTGGGCAAAGCACTTATAAGCTGAAGTTGAGCATATTTTAAGTGTGTTCTAAAGTGCTGAGCTGAGTCAAGGCCCTCCTTGTGCAGCTCTGTAATACAGACATATGTTTATAATACGGGCAATTTGTTGAAGCCAAAAATGTAGGTTTTGAAAACTCTTTTGAGAATCAATTATTATTATTTTGATTAGACATTCCCTTACAGAGTTTGAAGCCTAAACATTGTGGCATTGAGCTAATGCAGATGAACCAGAAAGGAAAAGTGCATTAGCTGGTAAAGAATCTCTCTGCTGAATAATCTAAACTCAAGGCAGTTTTTGATCTATGGTCCACAGAAGACCTGGGAACTATTAGCAAAAGGCCTGTGAAAGGCAGCTAAGAAGAGCAAGTTTATTTATGCTATACAGGAATCTACTTATGTGAAATGTCTTAAACGATCTCCACACTTCCATGGGAAAAATGCACAGGTAGGTGTGCAGCAATTTAGAAAGATTAAAGCCCATTGATCTAAAATGTTCTAATGTGCAAGAAAGGTTCACCTTTCTTGGGAGGCGCCGGGATGTAAAGTTTTGGCTAGGCCTCCATCAGCATCCCACCAACAGACATCTCATAATAACACTTCTTGAGGTCGTGATTAAAAACCCTACATAAAACAGAGGATCAGAATTATTATCTTTTTAATTAAAAAGTGACCTTTCACTATTTTTTTTTTTTAAATATGTTTAGTTATAGTAAGATGATGCAATAAAAAAGCTTTCTTAAAAATTTATTGTCCCAGCCAGATCTCCTGGCTCAGATCTTCTGGTCTGACCTGACTGTGCATGGCACAGGAAAAATGCAGATCTACATCACCATCTTGCTCCCTACCTAGTGTCTGTTTGAGTATTAGTTTGCACTGCAAGGCAAGTCATAACAAACATAATTTTGAAAAATTTATGCTTCAAATCATACCCTCTTTTCTCTACATATTTAAAATTTTTCCTTCCTTTTTTCTGTGGCAAAGTAGTCAAACGGATAAAACAAAGTAAAAATACTGAAAGGCGTATTTGCAAAACAAGAAGTAGATCAAAACTTCCTTGGAAATTATTTAAAAATCCCAAACCTTAAGCATGCCCTGGGGCTAGATAAATTCCACTGCTTGAAAAAAATTCCAAAAACTAATCAGGAAGTCTTTTTTTCTCCCCAACTCCACAATGCTGCTCTAGCCTACATTCTTCTCTGGTGCCCATGAGATAAGGAGGCTACTTCAGAAAACTGTCCATTGACCGCAGTGTTACTTTGGCTAAGGCACCTTTGCAGAAGTCCTACAGGCCCAGACTGGGAAATGGGATGATGGAAATCTACTGTGTGAACAACAGCTGTTACAATGAGTCCTAAAGACACCAAATCTACCCGGTCTATATCCACCACCTACACTAGAGCTGCCCTGACAGTCAGGAAGCCCTGACCTCTGGCTGCCTGGGACATTGGACAATATTTCACAACGGCAGGTGATGAACCCCTGCCTATGCTAAGAGACGAGTGAAACATAAGAAAAAAAAGGTCAAAGGAAATACTCCATGGGGTATTTCCCCACCAACAAATAAAAGCCAGCAGAAAGAAGACAGACCCAGCTTTTGCTCTTCGTTCACTTCCAGCTACCCCAAAATGGTTTCTCTGAATTGGCACTCTGGCTTCTCAGGGCCTCTAAGTTTTGTAGAACATAGGCTTCAGCGCCAGTTGTCAGATTAACTTTCAAGTCTGACTATGACTCCTGAGACCAGAAAGTTCTGCTTATGAAATCATTATAGGATAAACCAAAAGATCTCATGCACTAGAACCACAGTCATAGCTGGGTTTTCCCACAGACAATATTTTTATGGGTCTTCACCACATTTATAATATGTACTGTTCATTTCCATTTGTTGACTAGAAAGCGCAGAGCTCTCCTTTGTCTAGTATAAAATAACCTGTCAGTAGCTAATTCATCACAGATTCAGTTTTGCTCCTGGTAACGTCAATGGCAAAAGTCCCAGGGATAGTGAGGGCAGCAGGATTAAAGTCAGCCCTAGAGCAGTGTTCTACCACCTTGATTCCTGAATGTAGTTCCTTGCATGTTTATTGTACACACATGAATAATTAGTCTCACTGACTAATGTAGGAGTATTTAACATGGGAAAAGTTCATTATTTTCAGGATCAGGGCCATCATTACACACACAATTCAGTAACTGCATTTATATTGTTTAAATAACTGTCTGAATGTTGCACATGCCTGAAGAAGAAAGTGGGGCAAAAAGCCTGTTACTATCCATAAAGTCACTTCTCCTCCTGGTTCTAAAATGTATTTACAGCTGTTGACTTTCCCTGCATGTTACTCTTATCATAAAAAATATGTCTTCAAAACATCCTCTCCCTTAATTTTTAACCACACCAAAGCAAAAATAGATACTTTAATAGAAAAATACAAGATAAAAAATATCCTAAAAATAAAATGGTAGCATGGAATGTCATTTTTACACAAAAAAAAAAAGATCCCCTTTTGAATTGCCTCAGCTATACAAACACTTTCATATTTACAATTTTGGATGCAGTCCTGTGCTCACTGAAGTTAATGGGATCTTGCCATTGACTTCACTGGGAACAGGAGCAGGCTCTACCTTTTTTCTATATTTGCCTCTCTGAAAAGTCATGGCAGTGGAGAGAAAAGAGCATGATAAAACACATATAAGACTGAGGAATTAGCCAGTCCTCTCTGGAGGCCTGATTGTCTTCTCTCTCACTATTTCACACCAGTGAAACTCCTCATCCTTCACTGGAGTTTTTCCTAACTCCCACCACTTAAGAGGGA
Source organism: Nipponia nippon (assembly GCF_047370975.1). Classification (NCBI taxonomy): domain Eukaryota; kingdom Metazoa; phylum Chordata; class Aves; order Pelecaniformes; family Threskiornithidae; genus Nipponia; species Nipponia nippon. The sequence continues at coordinate 1,321,299 of NW_028262357.1, read as the reverse complement.
GAATCAGTGCTTTTGACTGTGATGCTACACAAACAAGGGAAGAATGGTTTGCGTGCATTTCCACATGCCTGACTTTCTCAGTGGAGTTAATTACACTCCAGTGGAGTTGATTACACTCAAGTGCCAGCTCCCTCCCAGAACTAAACTCCATATGCCCAATCTTGTATCCCCTGTAATTAATGGCAATGATTCAGTGATGCAGGATGATACCCCAAATGAATCCCTTTTTTCCTTTTGACAGCAACCAGCACCTGTGCCTGTGAAACCATATCTGATACCCATGGGTGAGATGCAATTAAGGAAAGAGGTGGTAGGAGCAAAAAAAAAAAAAAGGGAACAGAATGGGGCATTCCCCATCAACTAAACCCAGACCTGCTGCCCTTAATATACGCCTTAAGAAATACCGTCTTTACATATTAAGTACATCCTATAACATCAAACTGCATCATTTTCTTTTTTCATGAGATGAAAGGCCATGCGGCATAATGTGATTAGTAAATCATTCCTGAGCTTCTGAAAGAAATTAAGACAAAATTACTGCTTAGAAGAGTGAGTTCTTCAAGGGCTTCTTCTTTTTACACTGATGTCTTTGGTTGTGTCCTTTTCCCTAATTCTTTTTTCTCCCTAGGAAGAATGGGATTCTTTTCTTCTTCTTTATGCAGCAGAAAAATGAGATCTAATGGAGTCTTCACGTAACTGCCGATGTTTCCCCATGTTACAGTCCTCCTGTTGAGTTCGTCTCTCAATAGTTATTCTGTATTTCTTTCTGCATGAAAGGAGAGGAACAGAGTGAGAAATCCTTCTCCAGCTATAGGATAACAGGACTTCCCTTATAAAGAATGCCTGTAGGGGACAGCTGGGTGCCAGTTGAAAAATGAAATGTGGCAGAATGTGAAACCCTGGTCAAAGATTAAAGTAGTTTGCCTCGAAACATTTTACCCAGGCTGAAGAATGCCTGTTAATTTCTACACGGCATCTCAAAGCACCAAGACACAAACGTTTGCTTCTTTGAAAACTTCTGATCTAAGTGATTAGGAAGTTTTTGTGAAGTCTCATGTGAACTGTGTCACATCACTGCCTTATATTGATCAAAGTCAAATTTCTTTCCAGTATACGGGGTGGGGGGCACTTTCTGCAGAGTTCAAACAACAGATCTGACTCTTTATTCAGTTGCATTTCTCACTGAAACTACGTATTAACTGAATAATCCTCCCATCTCCCTCTGAGAAAGCTACTATGTTTGTAATGTCAGAGGAGGTAGTATGATGAATTAAGAAGGATGTAGAGGATAGATAAGAAAGAAATACAATTGCTCATGCATCAGACACAGTTTTTCCTGTGTGTCTTCCTCTAGGGCCTTTTGAAGAATTCTGTTATGTTACTTCATACGTCAAACAAACCCTCTGACTACCTTTCAGTTTCCCCTTTAGTACCCAAATCTCCCCCCAAAATCATAAGAAGATTTACATTTATATTTTATGCATTTATGTTTCTACTCCGTTTCAGGACCAATTTACCATAAGGGCATTAGTCCAGCCCCATGTGCATACAGTACTGCTTGTGCAGATGCATGATAAAAAGCTTTTATGTCAAGGAAAGCTGTGCTCCACTTGCATGTGTAGCAGGAGTCAGGGCTAGATATGCAGCACTGGAAGAATGATTTTCAAAACAGCAGAGTTTTAATTTGGGTAACGTGGCTTAATAGAAAGTGGGAACCTACAAGTTCTGAAAAGATTCCCTAGACATTTTTGTCTATCAGGAAGCTCCAAAATAACTCGAAAGACCTATGTTCATTACTTTATTTATGTATTTTCAAGTCAGATCCTTCCACAGGTCAGAGCATGCACAGTAGCAGCTCATGCACAAGGACAGGTCCACGTTTTAGAAATGCAGCTCTTCACGTTTAAATCTTTTCAAAGCTACATATCAGAACAGCTACCCAGATCTTTTTATCGTTTGCATGCACACTCAAAACTGTGTTTACATACTCATTTGTGATAATTACAGATCCAAATGAGATGTAATCAGAAGGTACATATACAGTTTGAAAGGTACAGAAGCTGCAGGTACAAATTACTTTCAGGCATACAATTGGCTAGACCTCCATTTTCTGAAAATCTGACCCATACATCCTGATATGTTTTGTATCATATGTTTATTCTAATGGTGGAATTAGAGGGTTGTCCCTATTCCTGCTTTGAGTAAGTTCAGATCTCCAGGGTGAAATTCACCCATGTGTCTTTAGAGGTCTCCAACGTGCAGATCCATCTGACAGAGTACCTGTGGCTTCCTTCAGTCAAAGGAGAGAAACAGGCATTTTTAAGAGGCATTCTTCTGACCTGGTTTAGCTTTTACAGAAGGATGACATGAACTGCACTGAAAAAAGTGCTCATTTCTCCCCTTTGACTGTAAATACAAAGACTGGGTGTTAAGCTCAGGTGTGTACATCTGCTTTTACAGACACTCACCTTTGCTCACATGGATTTCCAATCCAAATCTTTGTGTCAGATGACTAAGAGTTTAAGTCTTGTTCCTACAATGATGCTTTGCATAGTTTTATACCAGCTCAGGATATGTCTTTTGCCTCACTTCTTGTCCTCACATACCAATTCCCTCCCAATATCAGCAATGCTAAAAAACACACCTAAAAACTATCATCTCAGATTGAGAATGTATAAAAGATGCAAGAACCTCTGATGACATACAATATAAAGACAGACTTGTATTTTCTTTTTCTTTTAAAGACAGTTTTTAATCAGTCCCAACTAACTTATCTTGTCTCAGACCCAAACAACATATTATATAAGCACCAAACACATGCAAGAAAAAAAATCACCCTGCAGAATTTTAGTTCTAAGCGCCTGATGAATAATCCTGGTTCTGGGATCTTTTGAAACCCTGGAAGTGTGCTGGTGAATTGAAGCAGTTTTTGCTTGTTTTATTTTGTTAACATTTTTTTATAAACTGATATTTTTATTAGAAAGAATTATTTGCTTCTTATATGCAGAGGTTAATTCTATTCTCCTGTCTGCCTTTTCTCTTCCATAGCATAAGAGGATAAATTATAGTATATATAACATGCTGAACATGTATAACTAATTTATTCTGTCAGTGTAGGATCAGCTCTCAAGACTTTAGATTTGCTGACTAGCAGTGTAAGAATTATTTTACTTGAACAGGAATAAAACACCGATCACCCTGCAGTGACCTCAGCTTATTAAGTTAAATGCACATCTTTGAAATCCAAATGTTCTTTTATACCAAAACAGAAATCTCTTTCTAGCTTCCAGTACAATTCCCCTCAATACTCAGAAACTAAGCATGGTACCAGGCAAGTGATATAAATCTACTGCACTATCACACCCTGCACAATTGTGCTGACAAGGAGTACCAAACAAAGAAGGCTTTCAAGGCCAGGGCACTTTACTAAAGCAATCGTGAATGACTGGAACTCACTGGAATTACTTCCACGAGTAAAGTTACTCAGAAATGTTAAGTGGTTACAGGATGAGGCGCTGAGTCAATAAAATGATTTGGATATAGACAAAAGGACAATCAAAGTGTGTTCACTGCCCTTGGTGGGAATGTTACCACAGATGATTATGATGCCTCTCTGCCTCCCACCAAGGATGTGCTGCCAGAAGCAGCGAGGTTTGGATGATGAGTAAAGAGTTTACAGAACTTTCAATGAATTGGACTAACCTGAAAAAGTAAAAAGCCATTAGCAATCCTGCTCCGAGCAAGGCGCCCACAACTATTCCTGTAACTGCTGATTCTCCTAGACCACCTGCTTGAAAAGGGGAAAAATAAACAATCAGGGTTCATATTGAGAACTATTTGCATTCATATATTAGAAAATACACACAACTAGGAAACGAGTGACCAACATCAGATAATAACTAAAGCCTTTCAGAGCTCGGGACTCCATGGGAACCTCGTCCTTAATTTCAGTTTCTGCATGTTTATTTTTTGTCCTTGCTTTCCTTGGGGTTAAAGAAGCCCTCACAATCAGTGTCAGATGAAGACACAGTTCTAGAGATGTGATACACAGGAATGTTGTTAAGGAACTGGTCTGGACAGCTTGGTCTGAATCATAACAGAGTCTGGGATTACAATGACGCACATAATAGGAATCAGCACTGAATATGCCCTGAGCCATTGTAACAGAAACAAACTTATTTCACTTGGTTTAGCACTATAACCTTCTATCACCCAGGTTTATTAAAATGACTGTATGATTATCCAACAGCTCCTCAATTTTTTTTTTCTGAACCTGTGCTGTTTCAAGTTAAAGCCATATGAGCTTCGCCTTGCTCCAAATCTCAACAGAGGCAGAGCAGGGACACAGTGGCTGAAGGGGAGCCCAAGTAGGGACAGTCACTCTACGAAGTGCAGGGCAGCTGAAGAAAACTGGCATTTTCATGTGGGTGCAGCCTGCTCCCTTTTCCATGCCTACCTGGTTTTGTGGAAAGGAACAGAGAAATGTTAAGGAAATTAAATGGCTCCCTCCATTTATCCTTGAGGGGATTTTGTCTGTACATCAGGATGTGTGAAAGGAAGAAGGTATGTAGCTACACCATGATGATCATACAGGGTATGGCCTGGAAACAGTCTCTACAGCATGTGTGTGCACACAGGTTTTTCAGGGATCAAAGAATTATCAAGCTGCAGATACCTTTTCATGGTAGGAAAAGCTGTGAAAAGCTAAGACCACCCTTTGCCACTGAGGCACCTGTATCTTTCTACCCTTATCTCCTTGCAATAGTACATCTCGAGTACTGTGTGCAGTTTTGGGCGCCACAGTACAAAAAGGATACAAAGCTACTAGAGTGTCCAGAGGAGAGCCACAAAGATGGTGAAGGGTTTAGAGGGGAAGCCGTATGAGGAGCGGCTGAAGTCACTTGGTCTGTTCAGCCTGGAGAAGAGGAGACCGAGGGGAGACCTCATCACTGTCTACAGCTTCCTCACAGGGGAAGGAGGAAGGGCAGGCGCTGATCTCTTCTCCCTGGTGACCAGTGATAGGACCAGAGGGAACAGCAGGAAGATATGCCAGGGGAGGTGGAGGTTGGGCATTAGGAAAAGGTTCTGCACCCAGAGGGTGGTGGAGCACTGGAACAGGCTCCCCCGGGAGGCAGTCACAGCGCCAAGCCCGACAACATTCAGGAAGCATTTGGACAACGCCCTCAGACATATGGTGTGAATTTTGGGGTTGTCCTATGCAGGGACAGGAGTTGGACTCCATGATCCTTGTGGGTCCCCTCCAACTCAGGACATATATTCTATGATTCTATGATTCTATATCCTGCTCACTACAACATGGTCTGCAAAGTCAGTATGCTGGAAAACAAGGACACCTTCTCCGTGGAGGGTAGTCCCAGCCTTCTGCATTCGTAAGTGTTGCCCCATTCAGCTGACTTCCCTTCTTCTCAGCCTACTGGGCCCCTCACAGTGCCTTCTCATAGCACTGAAAATCATTCTGCACTGGGAGATCATTGCTCCCATCAGCACTGGCCTCCCTAGCTGCTAATTATCAGTATGATTATTCTCTGTTTGGAGTTTCAGTTATACCCTTCTTTCTGGCTAAGACAAATTAAAACCTTTTAGCCCCTGGAAAGTCCTGAAGCCTCCAGGGCCCTGGGCTGTGCATCATGATTACTGTCATGTTTAAATTCAGGGAAGTGATTCAGACCACGTACTACCCAGGGCTGCCAGACCTTAACTTCCCAAACAGTCAGCAGAGAGACATAGTCACGATGTCTCATCTGGACAACTGTGCTAAGCAATTTAATATGGCCTGTTATGTTGCATCACCACATGGATTCCTCTCTCTGACAGCCTGGGCAGAAGCATTAAGTCACTAAACTTACATGATTTACACGGTGTGTTGTTTGTGTGCTCTGAAACTCGGCTTTCATCTACTCGCAGCCTGCCGTGATTCCAAGGGTATTTCACATTTGATCGAATTTCGAAACGCCCCTGCTTTCCGTAGTAGTCCCCAATCACCTATGCAAAAAAAGAAAGGAATTTCCTATCAACTTAGGGAAGTAAAACAAACAGGAGAGCGGCATCACTCACTTGGACTCCTGTGGTAGGATGTTGAATCACAGAGAATAGGGCTGAAGGGGTCTCTGGGAGGTTATGTAGTGCATGCCGTGCCCCAGGGCAGGATCAGATGAATAAAAGCATTCCTGACAGATGTTTATCTAACCTGTTCTTAAAAGCCTCCAAAGACAGAGACTTGACAATTCCTGTAGGCAATTATTCTGGAACTTAGCTATCTTTGCTGTCAGTGGTTTTCCCTAACAGGTAACCTGTATCTCCCTTGTTGCAATTATCCATCACTACTTATCCAACTGCCAGTGGGTGCAGAGACTTTTCCTTTCTGAAACATTCCTTGACATCTTCACAGGCTCTTATCTGGTCTGCCTTCAGGCTTCTCTTCTATATAAACCCAGCTCACACAAGTGTTTTTAACCCTCTGAATATTCCTCCTGCTCTCCCTGGGCTTTCTTCAATTGCTCCACAGTGGGTTGAGTGCTCAGGACTGTCACCCAGCTAAGTGAAACATTCATTTCAAGTACCTTGTAAGCTGAGGCTCCTGACTACACACTCCAGGCTGGACTTCTCTATTTTGCAAGGATCTGGAGGTACTTGATCATGTTCAGCTAAAATCTTCAAATCTTCTGAAGCACTACTACAGAGCCTGTCGTTCTCCACCTGGTATTTCTGCTGTTGTTGATATTTACACAGAAAGGGCCTTTCCTGCTTATTATTCCGGTAGCATGGACTATTATTTCAGAGCAATTCATCAAGATACTTTAGAATTTCAGTCCTCAACAGTAAATCCAGGCTTTATTCAAGATAACATATGTTGGATCTACTGCAAAGTTGCGGGACTAAATTGTGCTAACAGTAGTAGGTCATTCATCTGAAAACAGTTCCAAAAAAAATCTATGTACAGTAATACGGGCCAAATATGACACTGAAGTAGTCAGAAGCAATGGCAGAAGCATATCAAAAGCCATATTTGTCCAACCATGGATAAGAAACATCTATTAATACACTGGGTTTAGAATTCAAGACATTGGTAGCCTGTTCAAATCTTTCACTTAAACTTCATTTTGAAGGGAAAGAGTTAAAAGACAGATAACAATTGCCCTGGCTGGATACACCAAGGTAGATTTCATACTAAATAAAGGAGCTCATTTCTCTCACAGTTTTGCAACTGGGAGATAAATTCTTAGAAGAAATACTTTTTTTAACATTTGTTCAAAAATAAAGGCAAATTCAGTAAATTCGAAAAAGTAGAGGGAAAAAAACTCAGAGACCATTTGCAGCCAGCAGACTATTCATTAAGAGATTGTTTAATTTAGCAAACAGGAATGGGAGAGTCCTGTACCAGCAGGGCTTACTAAATATGAAAGCATGCAGAAAAGCTTAAGAACAAATAGTTATGAGCAGCAACCCAATGGATTCAGATCAGAAGCAGGACATAGATTGTTAAAGAGCAAGAGTGGTTAAACAGTGGGACAAACATCGAGGGAGCAAGTGAGGCAGTCCCTGTTCTTCAGTGTCTCCAAATGAAAAATGAATGCCTGTTACTGTGTGAGCTTTACGCACATGCAAGGGTAAGAAACCTGCCTGCCTGTAATACGGCAAAGGTCAGACTAGGTAATCTGATGTTTTCTTCTAGCTTTAAACTCTGTGAATGGACCTGGGAAAACAGCTCTGCCCAAACACCCATTCATGTGGCTCAGTTCAGCTGAGGAACATTCTGGTAAGGACATGGAAGAGATTAGCAAAATTAATAAAACAAGGTATCAAAGAAACAATGTTTTTAGAGTGAGGCATGAGGGTAGAAACAAATGTAGCAGACACAAGTAATAAGTAATCCCATGTAAAATACATTAATAGTATCTATATTTGTATGTATCATAAACAAAGCAGAGGGAAATTAAAAGGAGCAACATGTTAAAAGGAGAAATGTAACACTAAAGAAATAAAAGATAGTTTAAATTGCAAGTGAATGAGTAATGGAATGAAGGCTAAGACAGAGGGATTAACTGATAAATGAGATAAAAAGCTAATGGCATGAACAAACATAAGAGATACAAGTTGTTCAAACCAAAGTTATCCCAACCAATTTGTACTCCTAGCTTCAATTAATGATGCTTACTCCTACCCGTGGGAGTGTCTGCAGTGTACTGCTGGAGTTTTTCAGTCACTTTTGCACACCAAAACACACCAGACATCCTTATTCATTTAAAAAGGCTTCTTGAGCCTGTCTCTGCTATACCACTGACAACAATAACATCACCAGATTCAAATCCACATGTAGAAATGTCCAGCTCAGGTTACTGCTGCTTTACGTTTGAGCTTGATGAAATAGGGGAGGCCAGCAAAGCTTAGGTTGATGCCGACTTTGCAACTAACAGAAGCTGTATGCTGCAGCTGTAGTTTGGGCAACGTATGTATTAATAAGCTCAATCCCGTCATGCTATTCACTATGTACAACTGGTGCTATTTCTCATAGCCTGTTTTTCACAGTCTGGCTGCTTCCACTCCTGCTGTGTTCAGCAGAATAACCCACGTGGTGTATATGGAGCCCTCTGATTAAAACACCTCTTAATCACTGAAAACTAAGTGCCTAGGTCTTATTGCCTGACAAACAAGGTGAGGCAAGGTCTACACTCCCGCCTGTGGCTGACCATGGGGTAAGATTAAAATACCTGTACTCACTGTGTTCATACATCAGGGTAACTCACGCATCCTTGTTACTATAAGATTAATCGTTCTTCTTACCAGCCAATAAAAGGCCTTAATCATCTTAAACAATAATTTTTCATATTCAAAATTTATCAATGCTTAGCTAGTGTGTGAGATTTCATCCTTTAGATTTTAAAGACTCTAGCATCATGTGAAGAAAGACACGTACTGTTAAAGAAAAGAAGTTAAGAAAGTTAAAAAAGTTACTTCGAGATAATTTTTTTACAGAAAAGATTTGGGCCCCAGACTTACAGGATTAAGCAATACCCTTTTAATGTGTGTATTAAATAAAGAGGTGTGCACCAAGTAAACAGATGGTATGATGTTACATTACACTGCCTAACTAATCAGTGGCCACCTGCAAAGGTGTTTGTTTCCTTACCTCCTGTGTGCCTGCCTCTGGGTCCGTCATTCCAATCACAGAGAAATCCCCGTATCTGTCTCCATTGGCATCAATGGACACCTGCCCTGCAATGCCTAAAGAATGGCATGTGAGGAATTAGAAAATTAATTAGTTAAAATACGGAGCCTTTCCAAGGAAAACAAGAGAACAGTGGACAGGTTTTTACAGACCGATAGGCCAGGAAATCTCATCAGTCTCCCAGCATTTTTGTTGGCATTCCAAACGAAATTGTAATTTCATCTTGGTGTCTGCATTCCTGAATTCTTAACATTTCTCCTTTTTAAATATCAAATGTGTGAGACTGTTTGGGGAATACGTGAGAAAAATCCAATCCAGAAAGCCAGCATGCAAGAATAAAACACAAATATATTTAATGTGAATTATTTATGGAGAGCCTAACCCTGAAATACCTAATGATGCCTCAGTAAGGAGAGTCCATCTCACGTGCAGCAGAGGATGCGGGGGCACAGTCCTATGCCCCGCAGACTGATGGGGTTGGTGCACCCATACAGACAGTCCAGTGCTGTTTCCATCTGAGGGGATATTGGAAGGGATGCGGACAAGAGGCACCATGTGCACTACATATGCATTAAGTCCTGTAAATGTACATAGGATTAACTGCATAATATGGTGCTGTTTGTTTTATATTTTTAGACCCCCCAGTTCACTTCCTTCCTTTACAAGTTCTTGGAAACTTTAGTAAAACTGGGAATCCAGACTCATAGGATAACTCAAGTTTGAAGGGACTTCAGGAGGTCTCTAGTCCAACCCACAGCTCAGAGCAGGGTCAGCCAGGAAGTCAGAATAGGAGGATGCTCAGGGCTTTATCTGGTCTTGAAAATCTCCAAGGATGGAAACTGCACAACCTCTGTGGGGCAATTGTCATGGTGAAAGAACATTTCCTTGCATTCAGTCTGAACCTCCCCTTTCAACGCACGCCCTTGTCTACAAAGAGCATGGCTCCAACTTCTTCTGGTGTAAGTCAAACAGGTTCTTGAAATCCATCACGCAATACCAATTTACTCTGATGAAGGTCTAACATAACTGTGATGAAGACATTGCAAGACTTGCTGATATGCTTTATCACCTCAGATATTCTCAAATGTGATCCTCCACTGCCTGACACCAAATGTAGCCATTTACACCAGTGCAAATGAAACAGGGGTCGTTTTACATCCATGTTACACAAACTACATGACTAGACCAGGCACAAAGCAGCAGAGAATCAGGTTCTCAGTGACTGTAAATCAGAAGAGAGAGGTCAGATATTCAGGCAGACTATAAATTCCCATCAACATACCTAATGACAGTAAACATGCAAGAGATTAACACACCTACATTTATCTTGTCTCTGTTCCCATTTAGTGATGTCAGGAATGTTTAAACCTACTGTGATTTTCAAAACGTAGTGGTCTTCAGAAGATTTACTGTCAAGCATCTATGTTTTGGTGTAACAATACAGTAATCAAACAATTGCAAATTTGATTACTACAGGAAAATAGAATGGGTACAAGCAATTGGCTGTGAAAGCACTGGAAGAGGCCACTACGAAGAGCTGCAACATCCTTGCCTACATGACAATTTGGATTCTCGATCTGACAGGAGGTGTTAATTGGAACAGACACCTTCCTGGCCTAAGAAAGCCAAAAATCAATTTCAGAAGTAGGTACTAAAATTTGCTGAAACTCAGAATTCCTATGGGATTTTTTTTTTAATGAGAAAGACTGATTTTTAACTTTTCCATCTGAAACAAAACAAAGAGTTTGAAATGCCAACATTTCCTGCAATGTTCTTCCTTATGAAACATATTTCGGAAATTCTGAAACAACCTTAATGAAGAACTGTATTTGGATGAGGGTGGAAGGATTTTATCCAGACTCTCTTTTTGTTATATTATGTTAGATACTTACATACAGCAAATTTTGCTACTTTTTCAGAGGAAATGCCAATGAATAGAAAATATTCCCCACATAATGTTCCCTGCAGTCATATCAGGGCGTCTCTAACACCCCAAGCAATAAGAAATCCTTTGATCACCTCAGCCTTATGCTTTCCTAAGCATATGACATTGCCTGTGCAGTTGTAGCTGGCAGGCTGTGAACACTGCAGGAAACAGCATCCACATCCCACTGGAGTTCTGATGGGTCAGAGCAAGCTGTAAAATGAGGCACCCAGTCAATTAGATATCTAGGTGTCAGCAGTTAAATTAATGTCATTGATGAAACTGAAGTTCTCATCATCAAGGCCTGCAAAAGTTTAAGTGAATGATAAAGCTTCAGTCCTGCAGTTGAGCCTGGTGGGTGTACGCATGAACCGTAATTTGCAATGCTGCATCCACTTCAGAGAGGGTCTTACAGGCAGAACAAAGGGATGTGATTTTTCTAAAAGGACTGGCTTGCAAGACATCAAGTTAAAAGGCTCTTGCAAAATCAGTTTTATCCTTGTAAATTATGTCCAGCAAAGTACTGCCACAGGGAGGAGACGGCATATGACTTACATGGCATTTTGACCTTTTCAACTGCACCCTTACAGCTCAGCTTGACAGCTACATTTTCAGAATAGCTGTGACAGGTCAGCCAACAACAACAAACTGGTTTTCACAAGTGGGAAAAGAGAACATTTTTTCCTCCTGGCTGGTTTTACAAGAAAGGTGTGAGAATCACCCATGTAAGCTGCAAGGAGCACATGGTACTATAAAAGACCTGCATGGGCACACCAGCTGGTGGCTTCCCGGAGCAGAGAAGCAGGAGTAGAGAAAACACAGACAGGCTGTGCCGGAGCATCTGCTCATGCACAGGATAACCCAGCAGTGAGGCAAATCCTTAGACACCAGATTGCCTCTGTTAAAACAGTGTGTTTTGGGAAGCCACAAATGCGAAGGGACATCAAACACAATCTCTGGCTGGTGCAGAGCTCCTTATGGGATGACTGCAATCAGCATAATTTAAAGCAATCCCTGTGTTGCCTTAAGCTGCCCTGGAGACCCCTTTGCCTTGTGTTCACGCCACAATTTGAGAAGAGAAAAGAGGTCTGGAGCTGCTGTCCTTCTTGCCTTCCTCCGCTATGTCCAGGGTGTTGTTAGAGCAGAGAAACCAGCCACTGAGGTTTTTCTTACATGTTCAAATTAATCATTTGCTTCTTATCTAGGGGAAATGTTTCCTTCTCTTAGGCATTTCCATAGAAAATCTTGCCAATCCTAAACCAAAAGATTGGAGTATTATAAGAGAGGGATGGGAATGTTATAAAGAGATGGATGGAAATATTCTAAGAGATGACAGATTAATCCAATAATCCTTGGTTTCTTTATTATGATGCCTACCTGGCAAAAGCACTCGCACTGCTTTGCATCAGCAGGGTGACATACAATTGCCAGTTGCACTGTGGAACTGCAGCCTACAGGATTAGGCATGGAAAAGCACACTGCTGTTCAGCTGCTGCCTCTGAGATAACACGCACGGCTCCTGAAAGGAGGCTGGGGGGAAATCCTTCCAGGGCCCAAAGGAGCCCATCAAAAAACAAAAAAAGCCCCAAAACCTGGCACCTGCTTGCTTCTATCCATTCCCAGGCTTTTAAGACAAAAAAGTCAAATGGAAAAAATGAGGCAATCTCAGAGCTAATAGAGGCACATGAGTAAAGTGAGCAGCTGTAATCTTTTCAAAAACAAAGAAGGAGCCTTAGAAAATTATTGGTATTCCTTTACAACATCAGTGAGGGTCATTAAATTGTTAGGAGTTTTTTGAGCTGTATAAGACCTCAAGGGCTGGTGCAAGAAAAAATAAGACTGGTGAGGTATGTGAGCCAGCCTTAAAGATGTACATTGTTTCATATGGCAATTTTCCTCTCATTTAAGAGGGGAATAGGCATGGTTCCTTGCTCTGCACACAACAAAGACCTGTATTTTTTTGACTCTGAAAGCTGGAATTCCGTATTAACTCTTACCTTCGTATGTTCTGTTCCGTGTTTGCTGAACAATTTTTTCCCCATCTTTCTTACTGAAACCAAACTTCAGGACTTCCTGTAAAGCTAGAGCATAAAGAAGAATAGCATCATGGAATCCTTCCACAAACATGTTCACCTAAAAAAAAAAAAAAAGAAAAAAAAAGCAATGGCAATTGACACATGAAAAACTTTTCTTCCCTATGGAATTGATTAACTAGAAGTGATCTCCAAATTAACCAAAATGACTAATTTAGGGGGTTATTTTCTCAATTGCTGGAACACAAAGGAATGTGTCTCAAAAAAAAACCAGGAGGAAAATGGCAACTTTTGCCACATTTTTAAAAACAGTTAACCACTATCTGCTATTCTGAACATTGAAATCACACTTTAATGTTGTGTCTGAATAGCTCTGCAGATAGGGAAGAAATTTGCAGATCATGGTTCCCATGCCCAGACGCACAAATTCTGCAGCTGACCACGTGAGATCCTGTAAGGTGCTGAGCACCCTCATCCCACAGCACGGAGTATGTGCTCCTCCCCCTGCGAAGAGGACTTAGCACCTCTCAGGATTGGGAAGTATGCTGTGCCATGATTTTGTTTGGAGAGCACAAGTGGTGGATTTGCTTGTTTAATGATTACCACTTCCATTTCTGGCCCTTGTTCAGCTGAGCATCTCTCCACTAGCAAATGAGCAATGGAGGAAACTACTTACCCTCTACAGTAATGTGTTCTCTGGAACTGCCAGGAGAACAGTTTCCTGTTCTTTACAGTTTTTTCAGTAAGTGACATGAAATGAATGAAATGTTGCTTTCTAATACTAACATAAAAGAAGACTGCTGCCAACCAGCTCTGCCTCCCACAAGTCTACGTAGGCAACCTACAGCTTTTGGTCTACATCACTGTGAGTAACAACAGCAGCTAAAAGCAGGGTGCTGCAAATATATTACAGGTTTGTTCACAGGAGCCTGGTGTGCTTCAGTGATGAAGCAATAATTATTTTAGAAGCTGAGTTCAGATGGAGACGCATCAGCAGAAGCAGACAGACAGGCTTGAGCAGCGCAGGTATTCCTCTTCTGTAAGCAGCAACTCACATCTCAGTAGTGCAATGCACTCTGGCTTGATGCACAACAATTCGGAATAAATTATCTTTTCAGCTGCAAGAAATATGTTCCCATTCACTCACAGCTTCATTACAATGGAAAAGCTCCTGACATCCCAGCAAAGGCATAATCAATGATTATACCACATTATGGGGTCTTTTATTGCTATTGAACAACCCACCTCTACAAACATTCTCCTGGATAAAAACAACATTTAGCTTATCTTCTACTTCAGTGTACCTAAACAATTTAAAATGTTGGTAAATAAAGTGCTACTTTAACTCGTACAGTTTTAGATGGACATTAAAAATATTAAAAGATAAAAACATGTGTTAAGTAAATAACTGCTCCATAGATAAAAAGTATTACATAGTTGTTTGGCTAAGCTGAACTAACCAAGCCCCTGGTAACGTAATTACATGCAAGACATTCCTTCACTCTTAAACCAGTTGCCAAAAGTAAGGAGAATATAGGAATTATTTACTGATAATACAAATGTTTACATTGTTCTGACATTTAAAATTGGACTTTTACATAACTCCAACCTATGTTTCATCAAGAAAATGCACCACCAGTTTAGGCGAAGAGCCCACAGTGCTACAGAAGGCACAGAACAGCTCAGCTCAGTCTGACAGCCAAAGACTAAAAGGCAGCTGCAGTTATTTTGACCCAAGGAGAAAGCATGAAAGAAGAGGTGAAAGTCAGGCTTTTGGTGGACTAACAAGAGCTGATGGACAGAGTGCACACTAGGACAGGATTTGCCAGTGGGGCGTTTAATTTTCCAAAATTGAAAAAAAACCCCAAACCAAGAAACCACAAAGTTCAACAACTGCTTTATGTGCCAGCATTAGAGTCCAAGTGGCCTGTGGATGATCAAACACAGGCTTTCATGATGTGACACTCATTTTCTCAGGAGAGAAGTGAGTCTCTCTAGTTGTTTTACCTCCCTGCTGGCTGATTTACAGCTTGTGGCTGGCATCCGTTTCAAGGAAAGCTATTTGTCGCTTCCTTTGTCCATGGCAAAGACCTCTCAGTGTAACGCAGCAACCTTCAAAATCCATTTTGTCAGCTAATTTGTTCAATCCAAAATCTACCCGTGCCACCAGCCTGAAAACTCTCCTGTAGACAGGGCAGATTTGCCAGATAAGCCTTGTCAAAGCCCACTTGGCAGTCTGGGAGGTTACTGCTATAGCCCCCTGCCTTGCCTCTGGGCCAAAAGCCCTGACATTACATACGAAAAACCATGTTAGAAAATCATCAGAAGATCATCTGTGCCACGTCTTAGTAGCCCACGCACAAACCCCAGCATTTTATCTTACATTGCCAAGGAAGGTGAAACTTCTGGTAATTTATGCCATTTGAAATCTTCTTCTAAAGGAGTAATATTTACTGTTTGCAGGTGAGACCGCACCTACACTCCCCAGCCAAACCATATGTTGGGCACACTGGCTACTTTTCACATTATTCCAGGAACTTGTTCAAGCACCAGTTTTTGAAAGGGGCTACAGGATGCCATGAAGGGGATAAAGTTTTCTTGCATATCATCTTGCTTGATCATTTAGAAGTTGCCATGAACCTATACAGAGAATGGGTTGCATGATGTATAGGACTGCTCTAACCTAGAAAGGAGAAAACATCAGAGATCAGAAGAATATTACAATGCAAAGCAATGGCTGCAGATAATTTTGAAGGGATTGCTCTGTCCTTGTTCCATTTTCCACCTGTCCAGAGCTCACTCAGGTTCATTTTGCAGCCCTGTTGCCTGTGACTGTCTACAACAGATCCTCTGAGTAAAAAGAGTGCAAAATTTATTCCTTCTGATACCACTCCTGACTTATTAGAACAGTGTCCCAAGCCATATGGTCCCAGGACTTCCCTTCTGCACTACATTAACTCTCTTAATGACACCTCATGGGTATGAAGGATTTTCTTTCTTCTTCTTTTTTTATTATTTTAACATAGCTTCTGTTCTACATTCAGTCCTATCAGAAATGATGAAACAGACTGGCACCAAATTTTCTTCAATAACTTTTACACTTTTTGGCCTGTGTTTATTTGAATTCTAGAATACCTGATAGTAAGAATAAATAATACTTACAAAAAAAAACCCATCCTTTTTTGCTGCAGGAAAAGGGTTTAAAAGGGCTAGAAGAAGTATATCTTCCATGAATGTGTCGAAATAGGGACCAGAGTAAATGTGAAGATGTCTTCACAGGTTGCTTGAAGGTCTCCATGGTAATTAATAATGTGTGGTTCAACATTAGACAGCCCTCAGGACAAAACCAGACAGATTATAAAAGCTATTAAAGATCCACTAATCTTGTAGGTAATTAACAGTACTTTTAGTTGAGCTCTAATAAAAAGCAGAAAATTTTTATTATAGCATTTTCCATTTTGATTTATGCTGGTTTTTTTAAGTACAGGTGCAAGCTGAGCTCCAAATGCTGTGATCATATTTTGCACATCAAGTCTACTAAAATGTTGCTGTCCCTGACCTGTACTACACAGCAGAGCCAGCCCCAACATCTGTCATCAGCAATGTGAGTGGCAGCACAGAAGCTGCCAGGTCTGCTGAGCATCTTTGGAGGCTGCAATACAACTACGTGGAAACCCCTCTGCTGAGATATCCTCTGTATCAGTTTCATGTCCCATTCAAGGTACCATATAACTAAAAAGCAGGTAAGTAAACTGCATAGCTGGATGAGATAAGCATGTATTTGCGCTTTTTGTTTTCCTACCTTTCTACTCTAATTAACCATCTTCCATCAGAAAAAAAAACCTCTCCATGGAAATCACATGAATAAATTTTACACAGTTCAAAGTTATAGTTCCCCAAGCAGCTATAGTGTGACCACACTATTCATATATACCAAGGTGTTAACAGCATGCACAGCAATGCAAAATACTACCGACATGGAAGACGGCCAAGCTACAGCTATGCAGGACCCATAATTTTCCATATCCTGACCACTGACTATTAAGTAAGCTTATTCTCTTCCATCTGGAACTGCCCAGCTCTGAATCACAGCAATTACAGCAATTCATACCACTTCAGTGCTGGGTGGGGAGGATCATTGTTACTTTTTCTCTACTACAAAAGCAAACAGCTGACATTCCCCAAACTGGGTGTCTGCATCTACTTCCCAGTACATCTGCAGTGATTTTCAAGTTTTCAAACTATAGTCCCAGCCAAAATCAGTGAGGAGCCTGGGGAATTTCTCAGGGCATACTCAGACTTCTTGTAAAAATTTTACCAATTTACATACTTGACATGATGTTCAGGTGAGCTAATGCCCACTGAAAGTCCACTGATATTTCACCCTCTTTTGGATTAGACCACAAGGATGAAACTTTAAGCAATCAAGTATAGAAGTTTGATGCTACAATCACATGAAGCTCATCTAACCTCAGGATTATCAACACTGTAAATGAACCCTCATGAATTTTAGCAATACCGTGTTATGCCATAAAATTATAGCATGACAGTAAATATATGGCAACAAAGTTAAAATACAACAACTATATTTCAAGTGTATATACACTATGATGTACTTCAACCCAATCTCATGTCAAGTTGGTTTATCTCCTCCATGACTATGGACTTCTGTGGCATGGCAAGACAACTTACAGTTTAGGTAGATGTTTTCCTACGATCGCATTCTGTTTCAATGTATCTCAATAAACCAGCCTTTTTCTAAGCAGCTGTAATTTAATTCTCAGTTCTCTGTTTTTAATCCTTCTTCACGAAGCCAGTTATAATTACAGTCCTTCCTTTACAAGCTTTTCCAAGAAACCTTGATATAACTAACTTTTTTACTTGCATTTCTGGACATGTGTCCTTGGTTGTCTTCTGTCGACTGACTCACTAACCAGCAATATACTCTTCACTTAATTTAGGAGCAGGGACTTTTCTCTTTGATACCATTTGCTGATGTCACACGCTGCTATTCAAGACATCGCCACTGCTGTTGCCTTGTTACAAGTACTCCTTTATGTTCCTGGGATGCCCAGGGGCCCTCAGCAGTTCCTTGATGAGTTGCTACGTTCTTGGTCTGAGCTGCACAAACCCAGAATAAGGTGCTCATGATCCCCTTACAGTAGAGAGCAGGTGAATACAGATGATTAGGTAAGAATTTTTTTTTTAAAATAAACTATGATTGTTACAAACTGATTTTGCATTAAATTTTCAGTTTGCATAAACTCAATGAGTTGATGGAAGTATATGTAGGTGTAGAATCACTGGAATCACTTCCATCAACTCTGCATGAAGGTGAAATATGGATTGAGAATTTGAAGCAGAGGGAAGCATATCCTTCCATCTGACCATTACCTGCAAATACGCAAAGTGCATTTCAAACCTGTAATCCAGTTTCAGCTTTGCAGTAACTTCTTAGTCCTACTGCCACTAACACTACCGCATATCATCCTGCATGTTACCATCATAGCGTGATTGCGCAGCTCTCATTAACTCACCGTCCAGCTCCTCAGATCCTCAAGTGAGTTCTTAATGCCACTATGCAACAGAAACTAACAGCGTTCCTAAATCTCACCTATGGGTAACAGGTTACTCCCATGCATCTGGACTGGGATTTCAAGGACTCCAGAGTATAACAAAGGCAAAGCCACAGGATTCGCCCATAGCCACCTGTTGTAAACAGCATGTCTTGGGGTGTCTACAGACATGGACACACGCCCTGACCTGTTCCCACAGAGACCACCTCACTGTGAAACCAGCCCAGCAACTGGAAAGGAGGATAAAGCTGTAGAACAGTTAATTGAAGCTGTACGTTTAGATGCCTAATACTAAAACTACAGCCTGTTCGCGTCGGCAACCAAACTGCTTCCCTAATGGAGTTGGACTTTACTGGTTCAAAGAAACAGGAAGGGAAAGAGAAAAATAATAGAAACACATACCTTCTCCAGAGAAGGCCATTTCCTCAATATTTAATTCATGACTGAAAAAGAACATATGGCGTTACGCCAAATTCTGGGCACTGCAGTTGTAGCCAAGGACAGCCTCTCACTGTATTCACTGATATCAACTCCTTATAAATACATAAATACGTAAACTGGCACCTGCTCAAGAACACATGAGGCCAGAGCTCAGGACTTTGTTTTCCAGATGACAGATAACTGTCCCAACTCTCATTTGTTATTCGGGGCTGGAACCCACATCTCTCCTTAGAAAAAGAGGATGAGCATTCCCCAGTGTAAGGAGATGTCATATAACAATAAAGCCTTGTGCGTATTTAAGAGAGATTTGCTCAAATAGCGTTGCATCTGTTTCATATTTTACAGGGAGACAGCGTGTATGTGGCAAAATGAGTCTTATACTCTGCTTTAAAATTACAGCTTAAAAATCAGCACTGCAGTCAAGCAAGACATGAGTTCTTTTTACCTTTAAGGAGGCTTTTTCCAACAAGGCTGCCTGCTTGTCTCCATCGCCTCAACGGTATTTACCAGTACAGAAGTAATGCTGAGTGCAGAGGAGATGGAGATGTGCGCCTCTGCCTAAGCACTCTGCACACCAGGTGATGTGGCCCCAGCGTGAGGGAGGACTTTGCAATCGAAGTGCAAGTTGAGAGAGAAGGCGTAGGTAGAAAAAACAGGGCGATGATTACACCTGGGGAGCAAGCAGCGATCACAGCCCATCAGCGGCCCACCTCCATCACGAAAGAGGCTGCAAGTACCATTTGAGAGATGAGACGTATACAAAGATTCCTGCTTTTACTGCACTTTCTGTTTGATTCGGACACAAAGACGCCCTGCCGCAGCTAAGCCCTTTTCCTTCAGGGTAAGACTGTGCCTTTGCCTGCCTGCACCGTTCAGGCATGCATCTGACCAGCTGGTACACCAGCTGATGTACACCCCTGGGCATGCCAAACCATTGCTACCCTTGCTCCACCTAGACAAGAGGATGCTTACTCCAACGGGACTGAAATACCACCAGTGACACCACCTCCCATCCACTTTAAAGCCAGATGTGGACCAGATGCCAGCCCTTGTTCCACAATAAGGTCTGCTGAAATAAAATACATTACTAGAAAGAAAATAAAAAGAAATTAACAACCAATGCCTGGGATTTACTTAAAAAAAGCTGCCAATTTCAGGGAGTTAAAGGATTTTCTCAGTGAAGGTTATTTTCTTGCTAGGGAAAGAAAACTAAGCACAAAGCCAGCTCCTCTACTCTTGTATCTCCTCATTCTTCATGCTCTCCTCCTTGTTTTTCTTAACACCCCGTTCTTGAAAAACTGGTAGATTTACTCGCTGTCATCCGGCTGGGGCAGCCTCAAGTTGCTCTTTTGTCTCAACAGTGAATTGAAGCAGAAACCTATTCAGTCCCAGGCAGCAGGGGAGCTGCGCTGTGAGACACCAGCTAAAACACGACAGGGCACAGCGGCAACCGAGATGCAAGGGCACAGAGGAACCCTTCAACCCCACTGCCTGCGAGAGCTGCTCATTCCTTGTTTGTTTATTGCTTGCAACCCTCTCCTATGATTATCTAGAAAACAGTTTTAAATCCCTAGCGCCTGCTGCCAACAAGCCAGGCAGAAAACTTTCAAGACACAGCCAAAACCTGCTCCTTCCATTAAACACAGCCATGGGAGTGGGCACCGCAGCAGATTTAGAGCCTTACCCACAGTCAGCTCACGTCAAGGGGCTCTTACCATCACTGATTTGCATGAACTCTGGACCAAACCCATGGCTTGACGTCACCAGGTCTCAGATCCCCTCCAGACCTCTAACGGCACAGCCAAAGCAGGAGGGGGATGAGCTGAAAACTGCCCTGCTCCAAGAATGGGGAGTACTTCTGGGACGAGATTTTCCCCCTGCAAACCTTTGTGGGATTTATTCCTGGCTCTATCCAATGCACTCACTGATTCCTTCTGCAAGTTGATACCAGCCATTTTACCCTTCTGTGGTTTTGGTTCCTGTATTACTTTTTAATATTGGTCTCAAAGGAGTGCAATCAATGTAGCTAAGGAGCAGCACTGTTTTGTACCAGAAATTAACTACCTACAGAAAAATCATTTAGGGTATTTTTTCCTGTATGTATAGTTTACATACACACTATTCACCTATGTAATTTAGCTCTAAAGGGGTTCAGGCCACCTAGCAAGGAAAATCAGAGAATGCAATAATGTGCTCCTGCAGTTAAGATGAAATGCACCTCTCTATGCTCATAATACATCTCTAACTCCAGATAAACAACCAATGCAAAGGATCTCTAGCACACAGCACTATATTATAATTGCTTGAAGACTGAAGGGATCTTAACTGTAAAAGGTATAGCTATCATTTAAAAATTAACCATTCTACTTTTTTAGGATTTCCTGACTTCTAACAAACCATATGGTCGTTCATGTGATGAGTTACAAAACTATGTTCAGAAATCATACTTCTAGTCACAGTGGTGAAACACGAGAGAGATTAAAGAAGTTACTCTTTTCAGCTGTACACACACAGAAATTAAAACATGCCTGTTTTAAATAGGTTATTCTAAGGACTCCATTGGTAGCCTGATGATAACCTGTTACACAGTTGTAATGAATGCTTACATTTTAAGTTAGCGTTATGCAACCATCGGGACATGTTAATTGCAGATAAACACCTACTAACAAAAAAACCCAGTCCTTTCATTACATACTGGGTTTTAAATGTCAGCAAGCAAGTTTGTTTTTCAAGCAGGAACATATTTCAGTTTTCAGGATGACACTCATCTGAAAAAATCAGTTCCACTTGCTAAAACAAGCTAACTGGTTTAAATAAATGCAGAGCTAGGACAAACAGGAAGGACATTTTTTTGTTAAAAGTTTGTCCTTGTACAATGTGCAACTGTTTTGGGTTCTGGATTTCTAACATTATCACCAAACCACAAAAATCACAGAAATATCTTATTTTCTATACTAAAAACTCTCACGATCACATCAATTCTCATGCAAAATTCAGAGAAAAATCACTAGATCACTGTTGTGGAAACTCACACATTGAAACTGAATTTACCTGTATTATGCTAGCCTGTGAACAAATACTATGAGGGTGGGATGGTGAAATCTTTGATGGGATAAAAAGCGATGCACGGTTGTCATGAGCATCTGCTCAGAAACTGTGGAAGGACCATCGTATTTCTGCTTTGCAGCAGGTTAGCAAAGGATACCCAGCAGAGCATTTGCTTTAAATACAGTCTTAAGGGCTGGATAAACACAGATGATTTAGGCACAGCCAAAAGCGGTGCTTAGCTCAAAAGTACGCTTGGAGCTGCGATTAGTCATCTAAGCTCCTTATTCAGTACTGGGCAAAAATCAGGCACACAAAACCAGGATTCATGAGCACCAGCACAACATCTAACCCTTGCCAGCAGAGGTAGAGAACGAGCGATAGATGTGACCCCGTTACTCTTGCACAGGCAGGTAACAAACTCCCCGCTGCATGGAGACCCAGTCAAGTCTTTACAAAAACCCCACGGGGAGCCAGTCCTTTCAAATCCCCTTCTCCTTTCATCTAAAAGCCCCGGAGCTACGACTGCTGTGCTAGCATGAGAGAAATTCAGGATCAAATCCCTGCTTTCAGGGAACTGGAACCTCACCCTTCCCTGCCCCGTCTGCAGGGCATCCTGGGGTGCGCACGCCCTGGAGCTGAAACCCAGGCGGGGGGGAGAGGGGTGACCTGCCAGCACCTGGGGTACCTCTGGGCTGGCAGTAAATCATTTGCCAGAAGAGCCCACCTGAGGCTGAGGCTGCCATGACAAATGGTCCGTTTATTAAATACCAGGGTAAAGGGGCATACGAACTTGTAAACCTTAATGGCATGGAACTAATGCAAACCCCCAGGCTGCTATTAATCATGCTTCCATTCCAAATAATTTAAAAGTTAATGACTTGTTTTTGTTATTTTCTTTCAGGTACTGGATATCTGATGAAAGGTTCAGCTGGCTGACTAACCATCCCTTCGCTGGCATACCTGCGAGGATCCCACCAGCATGGGAAAGGAGAGGTACAGCAGCTATCTTGAAAGGCATTTATGCATACCTGTCAGCAGGCAGTAATGTTCCGCCTCCACACCTGGAACGTGTCCTCTCACCCTCTAGCAGCAGCATGGTAGTTAACACCTCCAAATTTGAGGATTTACAGCCTCTCCAAAAGGCTAAAACCTCACTTTTAGCTTCTCGCCTCCTTATCGACTGTCTGATCTCCGAGATCCTGCTTGATTTTGCTTTCTAAGGTATTTTGTAGTCTGTAGCCTGGTGGGCTAACTGGATGCATTGTACAAATGCATGTCCCATCAAATGTAAATGTCCTCCTGCCTACTGAATGTTGCCTTGTTCCCGGCTGCCGAGCGCAGGGCACCCAGAGCTCCTCACCTACCCTCCTCGCATTGTCCCGCGCCCCTTTCTCATGCCCCTCTTATTCATTTGCTCAGGGACATAGACAGTCCTTGTCTTTTCAGTCTGCCTTGATATATTAGTTCTTCTTGGAATGGACTAAACCTTTTGATTTTTGCCTCAGGCTTCTCTTCCTAATGAAAAAAATATCTACTAAAAAGAGAAAGAAAGTTGGGAGTATCCTCCTGTGGGTTCCTATGGCTCCTTGCGTGCACAAGAACACCACTGCCTTTATTCACACATCCCATCCTCACAGGCTGACTACATTAACCCCTCCGCATTAGAGGAATTGCTAAATATACACTGAAAAAAAAAATCAGAGCTGGCAGAGATCTCTCACTGCCCAGCAGAGGACATCCAAACTCTGCTCCTGCCTTTCCTCCGCCAACGCTCATACACCTGCATGACCTGACCCACACATGGAGACGGCGTGCCCTCCTGTTAAAAGATTTGTCCCTCTGGAGAGCGTGTCTTTCTCAGAGCTATGTTCAGGTTGCTTACCATCCCAGCACTCAGACATAAGAAATGAATGTGCCGACACAGCAAAAGATCACAGACTTGAGGTGTTACTGGTTGCAACCTATACTGTTCTTTCAGTAAGACTTGTCACCTGAATGTCATAAAGTTAGACCTTGCCCTGCTGTCATTCAGGATCGCTTTCCGCATATCAATAGCTCAAATGGGTACAGGAAAGCCTCCCTGAACCACCTCAGTGCTGGATCTGCCCCTGTGGAGGCAACACCTCCTCTGTCCTGGAGCTCTCAAACAAGGAATACACATTTCTGGTCTTGAAGAATTATCCTTCCTTTATGCACCTAAAGAAAACAAAATGTGGCTCCTTCCCCTCAACCCCTGCCACCCTCCTGATCAAACTGTCCGATTAAACTATTTGGCTCACTTAGATTTCACACACTGAACTCTTAACCTGATCTATGTTACTGCAGCGTGAGGCTAGCGGCACCGGTGAACCCCCCGCAGTGCTGAGGCTGAAGCAGCCCACCAGCCATCCGGCAAGCTGGAGCAGCCCACCGGCCATCCGGCAAGGACACCGCTCCCATGAGAAAAGAGCTTCCAGCTGCCCTCCCAGGACCCTGGTGCTGGCTGCAACAGCATCCTGACATAGGACAGGCTCACCCAGACCTCCCACTTCATGCCTTGCTGAGTTGAGGGTTTTTTCCAGTTAAAAAGGAAACTTTCAACTGAGTGATTTTCACAAGCGGCTCGTAGAAGCTATTAGCTGCTAGAAAGTCAGTTAGCAAAGGTCTTTCATTTGTAAAGTGTCATTTTGTGCAAAGTAAGATACATAGTTTTTCCTTGCCTTCACTCAAACATCTCAGAGACAGACCATTTAATGCCAGTATCAAAAATCCTACGAATACAGAAAAACAAGACCCCAATGGGACAAATTCACTTTTGGATCATTAGCAATGCAAATGGCATGGAGAGCCATTAAAAACAGAAACAGGTTATGAACTTTGCTGGAAGACATATTTTTCACGCTTTATTAGTGGAAAATAAGATGTATTTCTAGCAAATACTTCAAAGGGAGAGTGCCTTGCCCATAGATGTCTGAGTGTCTGTTTAGTAAAGTGGAATGTGAATATCTGTGAAACCCAAGTAAAAACATGGGGCTATGGAAAATATACAACACATATATGAAGATCAACTCTAAACTTTTACATTCCTGAAGAGTTCAGATGTTACTATTTTCAGATATACCTACAGTTTTATACTATCTCCTCCACGGCTTAAGACAGCTTCAAAAATATGCTTAGACAGGCTAGAAAAACTAAACAGAAATCCACTGGAAGAGAGAAGAATCATTTCTTTCTTTTACTGTCTTTTATGACATCTGTTAATGGCAAATAACATACTATGTTAATATTGTTTATATATTTATATAATGCCATAGTTTTGCCTAAGCACCCAACATGGAAGACACTAGTCTTTCATATCACTGAGAAAGCATTAACTTCAGCAAAAAAAAGTGTCTGCTGTATTCACCAAATTTAGCCGTCCAGAGTTCAACACTGCTCTTACAGAAATTGAAGAAAATCTCATTAATTCCAACGGGTGAAGGGCTGGTTGCGAAAATCCTAAATATGTTTTACTAATAGAATTCATCTTGTTAATAAGCTGGCATGTGAACCCGTTTTTTCCGGCTGCTGAAAGCAGCTTGTGGTTTGCTTTTATTCTTTCTAACACAATTAGCAAAGCACTCCAGCAGCTGAATGGACCTATTCATTTGAACAAATTATTCCCTGGCAGGGTTTTTAAAAAAGAAAAAAAAAATCTCCCCAAAACTCTCTCCCATCCTGGTGTAGTCAGAAGAGACACAAAAGCCTGCCTGTCATTAATCTTGCCTGCCTGCGCCTGAAAAAAGACAAGTGGGACGTACATGGCTGAATACATTACATTTTCAGTGCCTCTCCCAGTGACATGACTGAATTGCTCACTTCTCCCAACCCTTATCTTAGCTGGTGTACAATCCCAATTAAAAGGCTGACGTAAGGAATACACATGGGGAAGAGTCTGGCATGGATGTTATGGATGAGATGATAAAACTTTATGAGCAGAGCTACCTCCCACATAGCTTTTGTAGTTAACTGTTGGAGCTCAAACAGTTGCTCTTATGCGGACCATTTCTCATTTCAGAGGGCTGAAAATGTTAAATAAAACCGACTTGCCCTTTCTAATAGGTAGTAGCATCTCGCTGATCTAATTAATCTACATAGCTCATTCTTTCACTGAGATAACTTTACAGGCAAATTGGGCTCCAGTTCCCTTCTCCTGCTGCCTCATTTTCCTGTGAAAAGGGCTGTGGATAGGTTAAAACCCATGCATCCACCTCACAAACAATGCTGTCACGTAGTTAACACAGCAGAAACATTTGTTTAATTAGTTACATTTTCAGCATTTAAATGAGAAGAAAAAACAAGCCATGGGTGGTCTGTAACCTCAGAAGAGCAAATATCCTGGGCTGTAAAATCATCCCAGCTCAGAATACTGGGTTAGACATAAAAAAACCATTTATTGAATCCTAGGCCTGAGTCAGGAACAGAAGGTGCATTAAGAGCTTCCCAACTGCAGCCTACCACCAATTCATTAAGTGTTCAGCATTATTTAATAAAAATGGCTTGTGCATATACTTTAACTGAAATGCTGTTTATTCACAAACATTTTTAACTAGAGTATCTGTTGGGAGTTATTCACACACCAATTCAGAGACAGTTTCAAATTCTTCCTTCAAGTAAATGTACGCAATTCCCACTGCTGTTTGCCTCACCTAGGCTATAGGTCTGCAAGCAGATCTTATCCTGTATTTTGCAATTAGACCAAGGATCTCAATTGGTTTATAGAGATCAAGACATGTTGCTTTTAATGTCTTGGTAATGGATTAGCATTGCAGAAGTGAGAAAACTGCTACAATTTGTGTAATAGCATTAAAATGATTCTACTGTCCTTATGCCTGAATCCCAAATTTGAATGGATCTTTGAAAAAATTCCTCTTTTTTTGGCTATTTTATCGGAGAAGTCAGTCTCCAGGTAGGCATGAAATAAAATGGTCAGGCTTTCCACAGAACTACAGGATGTTTCTTGAAAAAAAAAAAATCATGACACTATTGAATGCTGAAACGAGGGCTGAGCAGATCTGGTGCTTCAGACCACAGTTCTTTGGGTTACATTAACATGACAATAACTGCCTTCAGACTCTGAAAGTGGTGACCAAGCAAACTAATAATATTCGCTAACAGGCTGTGCTGACGCTCAGGCAGCTGTTGCAACGGGATGTTGCAATGGGACATTGCAGGCAGGGAATATCATCATTTTTAGCCCCATCCTGTGCAAATACTACCTACCCAAACACTTCGAAGATGCTTTCTCAGAACCTCTCTGCCACTCTTATTTTCAATGCTATTTAGTTAAAAGGTGCTTCAGGAAGCTTTTTCCTTCACAATAGAGATTCCTGGAGGACTCGGATAAATTGCCTTTTCCACAGTTTCCTGCTCACTCACAAGGCGCAGGCTCTTTTACCTTCCCCTTGCCACAGCATAGCACCTATGCAGAAACAACAGCAATTTCTGACGTGGGAAAGACATAGCCACAACACATTTCTCTCTTTTCTGTGTGATTTCACAGCAGGAGATGAAAATAGCCAAAAACACTCTTTGACCTGTTACTCCTCCAAGGGCCGTATGTGTTCTCCAGTCTGGCCACTGGACAGCTGCTACTTTAGGACTTTGCCCTTTCTGTCTCCCTTATCTTTTCTTCTGTCATCTGCTTATTTTCCATTTTTATGATATTCTTTTTTTGTAGATAATAATGCTTTTAGGAATACTGCTGGCAAGAGGCCAGGACAAAATGGCAGCGCTAAGAACTTTTGTTTGAGTTAGGGTCACTGCAAGACCATCGTACTGGGGCCCCATTTTCCCATGACACTGGAAAAATCCACATAGAGAAGCAGAAACACCGAATGCTTCAAATCCAAACCTCCCTGAGTTCATCCTCTTGGGACACAGCTTGCAGAAAACGATGAGAATTATATTTCAACACCCATGGATAGGATTTGAGATGGACTGTACCACCATCTATCTTTCCCCAGAGTTTTTGTTTTTAGGAGCAAAATCCAGCAGAGAAAATCCATCTTTGTCGCTTCCCACTCACACAGCTGAAGGACCTCTCCCTCCGAAGCTTCCCTTGAAGGACACAGCCTTGCTTAGCGTGCACCCAGGCCAACATTGCCACTTTCTTCCCATGCTGCCAAAAGAAGCACCATTAATGAGGTGCCTACTGCCCGCATATCTCTCAGAGAGGAAGGAACTGGCCCTTGGTTTTGCTTTCTATTTTTCCCCATTAGTTTTTAAAATGGATATCTTTCTTAAGCCTGAAGGCTGCCCCGAAATGTTTCTCCTCTGAACACAGTAGTAGGACAACCAGTTAAGGGAATATGAAGCATCTCTTTCCCCCTGTCCAAAGTGGGGAAATGTAAAATTCATCATAAATGATGAAAAGCAAACCAGATGTTAGTTAAAATTCACACAGTGTAATGAAGTAACACAGCTAATGTTTTTTTGCTATGCTCAACCCAAGGCTACCCCTCTTAAAGAAGTTTCATTTTCCCACTAGGTTAGGAGGCTGTGAGAACGCAGGGAGGGGAGGCTCTGCTCAGATCTATGTAAGTTAAGCATCCATGTAATACCAGGACACTGCATTTGAGACCAAACCTCCTTCCCCCATAGCCAAGATCTGTAGCTCCTCCACAGGGAGCCCCAGATCCCTACGATCTCCACCACGAGCTTCCCGTGAGACAAGGATTGACATTTCAGATGGCAGGAAGCTGTGGTACGTGTAGGTAGATCACAGGTCCTCCCTCTGCCCCGACAAGAAGAGGCTGGGAAGGGTGTGGAAAGCCAGGTGGGAAAGGAAGAGCAGGAAGAGGGGTGAGAGGCAGCAGCAGCAGGAGGGGTCCCATGCCACTGCCCGGCCCTAGCAAAGGCTGACATTTTGGGTGAGGGACCGCTTGGAGCAAGATGAAAAGCTCTGGATCACAGGTGGGAATGGGATATAGGGAGAGGCAGCCCTCAGAGCCAGGCAGAAGAAGGTCAAGGACGAGGTGGTAGGGAGCCAGGCACCCGCGCAGCTGCCCTGGGACAGCCAGGAGCACTGCCGGCAGGGACGTCTGATTGCACAAGCAACCATGGAGTGAGGAAAGAGAAGAGAGGACTTCTCGCAGTGGGTATGCAGCTGTGCAAAGAGTCTCCCCAACAAACACATCAGCATGCAAAATCTCCCCCCATTGGCTCTGTCATGGATTCAGTTCTTCTTGACCATAACAGGGCTTGCACCTATCCAGCATTTATCAACGCTGAACTTGCACAGGGTATGCAGTGGGTCCCCACCCTAAAGAACAGCAAAGCATCCCTTGCCCACCTCCAAACCACCCACAGAGAGCATCCTGAGCTCTCGGCAGTTTAACACTTTTCTCATCTGGGGAAATGTCACACTGCCCACACTAGAAAAGCCACAAAACTGGGGAAGACTGGGCCTTTAATCCTCAAAATCACATTTCTCATGAACCATCTTGCTAAGTGACATCTGCAAAAGGGCACATAATGGGAAAAGGGAGGAACAGCACAAATTACAGTTCCATGCTTTGTTCAAAACTCATTTAGCAGGTTCTTCAGAGAGCAGCATCTTGAACTCGGCAGTTGGGGTTTCTCTACTAACCCGAAGCAAAGAACGCCAACAAAAGACTGACTCTGCCTGCCTAGACTTTGAAAGTTTCATAAGAAAAATACAAGCCACTGATATGATTCAACATTACATTTTAAACAAAATATTTAAATAAAATACATGCAAGTTCTAAGAAGCACAGCTTTTCTGAAGACAGCTGAGGTTACGCAATGAACTCCAGGAAAGGTCATTTATTAACACAAACTTCAAGTTCATCTGCTTGTGCTTTGATGCCTCCACCTGGGAGACATACAATGCTTAAAGCAAAGAGCTGAGGTAAGTGCCTAACTGGGAGCTGGCAAATGAGGGGCTTGAGTTGCTTTCTTGAGTTTTGGGCACAAATTCCCACAAACCCTCCTTTAGGAGCTAAAGCAGGTGCTCTGGATGCACCAGTGCTTTTCCTTTCACACAAGATAACAGCTTTGAAGCAAATTTACCCTTGCTGCAGCATCTTAATTTCATAGAGTACACTTCACAGCAACATTTGCTTGAAAAACAACCTAATATACCGTCTTAGTCTATGCAGCCAAAATTTCTTTTGTCTTAATGGGTTTATTATTCCTCTATTTGTAGGCACGTATGACAGTGAAAAAAGCTTTGTCTCATGCTCTTAACTGCAAGAGATTTACATTTTTCTTGATAGTCACGTTTCCTGTGGAATTGTTTGTATTATAGCTCTAATTTCCTACAGCTAAAGACTGACCAAACTCTCTTCAAGCCTCTTTTCTTTCTAAGCGTATTTGAAAAGTTTGCTCCCTCTCATGGGGAAGGCTGACTGTCCGGGAAGTACTTCTATCAGCAAGCAGAAATCCCTATAGGTATGTGCTATACGTTCTTGCTTTCACAGAACACTTTTCTATGAAAATCCTTAATGAACTAGCTTTGCGGTAGCTCAAAAACAATTTTGAGAGGCATCTTCCTCCTACATTTTGAGAGATTAAAAAAATACATACTTTCCCACATCCATCTCTGGGGGACAGTGGCACTCCCCTAGGTTTAAAACAACTCACAAGGACTACAGTGATATTTTAGACAGTTTAAAATAAACAGCAACAACCTAAATATGCTTAGTTGGGGAATAAGACCACTTTTCTCATTTGCATCAAGAAAAACCTCATCAGATGCAATACAGAATATAAATTTCTCAGATCTGATTCTACCAAAAAAGGGTATTGGAAGAGAAGAAAGACGAAGAATTCTTTGCCTGTAAAAAAAAGACAAGTGATTGGTGCAAAAGGGAGAGAGACCTGGCAACCTGCTTTTCACCAGCCCTCCTGCTGATGAACAAAGGGACAAGCACAGGACAACTGGTCATGGATGGTGGGGCACAGACCTAGTGCACCTAGACCAAGTCTATTCTTGCTGCTATTTACATTATCCGCCCCCGCTCCCTTCCCCCCCCCCCCCCCAAAAAAAAAAAGAAAAGAGATCATATAGGCAACAGTGGGCTTTTACAACTGAACCAAGGTGATTCTGTCCTGAGAAGGGCTCACTGCTACTTTTGCTTTAATTAGGAGTGTGTTTTTGAAAATGCTAAGACCTAAAGCCTGTTGTCAAGTACTTACGTAGTCATCCTCATGCAGACCTTGCTTCTGAACAGAACTTTTCACCTCCAGGGAAAACTTCTCAAACTCAGGCTTCACGGTCCTCAGCAGAGTGACGGTTTGCAGGTACGAGTATGCCTTCTTGGCTTCAAGGTCATGTTTGTCTCCTCTTCTCCAAGAGCCATTTCCTAAGGGGAAAACAAGCATATTTCCAACTCCAAATTAGGTACCATTACAGGATTGCCTTCCTCTTTCCACCCAGAAGTCCCCTTTCCTGCACCTTGGGGAGATGGCAGAATACAAGGGAGAACTGAACCTGCTCCAAGACGTGCAGGAAACCGGGCAGGGAGGAACAGCTAGTGAGAAGTAAATGTGCAAACAGAAAGACAACTTTACTCCCATGCTGTGCTTGCTTATTTTTAAAGGGTGGGATGAAGCTTAAGTGTGAGAAGACATCTCGGAGCAAAAAACATGTGCCAGATCTTGAACGCAGAGATATTTAAGTTAGAACAAGTGAGGGAGGATCCAACCACAAGGTTTTTGTTACACATCACCCCACCAGCAACACTCTTGGACAGTCAGAAAGGCACCAGTAAAGTCAATAGTACGATCATCACCCTGAATGGGAGGCAGCTGGTGCAGCTACTTCTCCCACAGCTCTCCCACTGCGGTCAAGGAGAAAACCATGTGTGCAGTGGCTGCCAGGCCAGCCCTGCTCTTAGTGGAAAAGAAACTTAGAAATAAAATGAGATCCTGCGCCTATGCTGTATTTACACGTTTTGTGTCAGAGCAGGGTAACGATTTAACTCAGACTACCAGTAAAGTAATCAGATTTTTAAAAAGCAGAATAGCTGACTGGTTATTAATTAGCAAAGGAGTCCTCCTGCCTAACAGGGCCTGACCTTAGCATGTCCTGAGACCCTGATCCAAAGCTTCACGAGATCAGTGGAAAGTTCATATTGCCCTGGACCAGGTTTTGTGCTATTCTATGTAAATGATAAACAAAAGAGGCCTAGGGGGAACAGTGGTAGCCCTAAGCAGTGTGTCTTTAAGTGCTTACAAATAATTAAAAGCTAGACAGTAATTTTATTTTTTGAACAACAGCAACAAACCCCATCATGGCTAAATGAGCCAAGACGAAGACTAATGCTAAGCTCCCAAGGGCAACCTGGAGGCACGCAGGACCCTGAGATGAGAGAGGCCATGGCTGCTCTGCTTGGGTCAAGGGCCATGGTGCTGTTCGGAGCAAGAGAAGCAAGCAGTGTGGGAGCGGAGATGCTAACGGAGGTGGAGACCAGGCACCAAACCCATGGTGCTCCTTGCACGGCACAGCCAGCTGCATCACATGCCTGCAAGAGCAAATTCATGGACAGACCGCCCCAGTCCCCCCGAAGCAGATGAATACAGAGCCTGTGTTTTTTTCCTCCCAGTATTGCAACACTGCTGCTAGGACTTGTTTTTTCTTCTTTTTTTTTGACAGTAAATGTAATTGGAGAATTGCTCTCCTTCCTCAGACAGCACAGGGGAAGGAACTAAGGATGTGCACTTTTCTGGAGGACAAATCTTTCCTCATGCTGCTTTTGGCAGCTCCTGTCACTCCTAGCACAGGGCAGGAGGCACAGGACCACCTGAGCCCTTTTGCCTCTCTTTCCCACCTCAGCAAAGTCTTATTTACCACAGCTCAGCACCAGCTAGGACTGCAATGTTTATAAACATCATGAACCTTGCTAATTCTTAATTTTGTTTTCTTTTTTTTTGTTTTCGGCAGTTATTTCATTCTCTTGTGAAGAAGCTCTAGACACGTCAGCCTTGATTTAGGGATTTCTTTCCCAACACAAAGTTAACCGGTCAAAATTACTTACACCAGAACCCTGTTCATCAGACCTGATGGAAACACTGGAAAGCAACTAACATCCCACTGTCTGATTTTACCCTCAGAGGTAGCACTCTTCCCTTCAATGCCTGCACCCTGTCCTTGTTGCTGCTTTCAAAAAGAAATGTGCATCTGGCAATTGTAAGCTAGCACATCTCACTGGCTTCCCTGCAAGAAGATATAAGCCCTACCAGAGTCTCGAAGGTGAAAAGCCTCTGCCCCAGCTCGGTACCTGCATTTCAGAGGTGAAGTATTCAAGTACGGCAGAGACTACAGCATGGAGGGTGTTGCTATAGCTTTGCATTTACAAATGGAGATTGCTAAAAAGAGTAGATTGTATTAAAAAAAAACCTGGTAGTGCCAGTAGAATGTGAGTAAGTTTCTGTCCTGGACACTATACATATTTATTTTTAAAAATCCTGACACTGGGAGCTGGGAAGGTACACTTGCATAACAGCGTTCTTAGAATAATTTACATATTTAAGTTCCTTCATGGATTATTTTGTGGGAGGTTGTCTTGCCACAGTACTTATGTGCAATTATTGCAGTCTTGGCATTTAATATGCCTGCTCTTTGGAAAAATTAAAAATATTCAGAACAGAGGGCAACAACAAACTGCAATATGGTCATCTGAACTTAAAGGCAAAGGGCCAATTCGCCAATCACACCCACTCTCAGAATTTGTACTTTTCTAAAGTACAAAATCTAGCATCTCCAGGCACTGGGAACAAGGAATTTTGGGGGAATTTCTCTACATTTCCCTTTTATGCTTGCTTTCCACATGTGATGACCATCTGCACAAAAGTCAGCTTCCGATGCACAGTCATTTCGCTCTTCATGGGAAACACATCCACAAAGAAACAGAAACATTGGTTTAAAAGAATTATTACTTAGAAATGTCACGAAATGCCACATTCTAACTACACTACATCAGAAGACAGTTAGTTTTCATTAATCCCTTGGAAAAGCTATATGAAGACTGGACTACCTGTGACGCAAAGGAGGATGGTGCTGAGACTGCCACAGGACTGCAGGGCAAACAGGTATTGCCCCCATCGCTGTGCCGTGTGGAGGTCCCACACCAGGATGGCACAGCACTGCCCTGTACATGGCTGAGCAAAGTGCCGTCCACTGGGGGCTGCATCACTGTGGGGTGGGACACCCACTCCACACCAGCTCTGAGGCCAGGGTCCATCCTGGGGCAGGGTCCTGAGCCTGGGGATTGCAACACTGCCTCCTGCAGCCACTGCTATCTCCTAGCAAGTACCAGCCTGGAAAGCAAGATCCTTACAAAACGCAGCTGCCCACCTCCTGCAGCCACTGCTCTTACATGAACATCCCCTGCTCAAGGAGAGCTTTGGGTACCATCTGCACGAGCCAGCTTCAGCGCTTCCCAGGTAGTCACCCTGCGCTCATTTCAGCCAAGCCAAGTAAACCATCAGTTGTAGGGGATGATTCATCTGAGCCATTTTGGACACCCAAGGATGAGGTCAAGCTCTGTCCAGGGATGCCTGCTTCTCTCCTGTGACTCCAAAGGGAGCCCAGCTCACATGCAGACTTGTACCCACAGCCAGATGAATCACTTCTGACTCATTTCTACTCTGTGAGATGAAATGCAGCAGTAGTGCAGGGGTAATGAGCCACCGCCAGCAGCCAGAGGGGTTATTTAATCAGTGGTTTCTATTAAATTCAACCCTGTGAAGCTCCCATGGTCTACAGAAGGGCTGAAATTTCAGGGTTTTGTGATTGCTGACATGGGTAGACCTTCAGCTTTTTACCCTGGTCCTGATTAAGGCTGCAATGCCAAATGGTTTTGCTTATGCCACAAGGGATGAAGTCACTCCAAATTTAACTCAACAAAAAGAAAACCTTGATTTGAACCATTGGCTTTGATCTTGTTCTGCAACTTTATCTTTTAGTTATTTAAGTAATTTCTTTATTACCTGGCAGAACTTGGCACTTCTCCAGCTAACCTTGAAGATACATATAGCAGTATCTGTACTCCTGTACGTATCTATATCTCCAAATTTAAGTGGCTACGTATGTTCATTATAGAGCTTTTCAACAAATAGCACTATTTATTATAAAAACAAACTCAGACGTGGTAGATGGATAACAAAATTTTATGCAAAAGAATTCAACTTACAATTAACTGATTTATTAAACAAAATACATCATCCTTTTGTGAATTCAATTGTTCCTGTTCGTCAGCTTTTTGAGGCTTGAAAGGAAAAAAAAAAAAAAAGAGTTTTCCTTCTTTCTCAACTCCCACTTGGTTTTCAATTTGGAATGAATTTATTATTGTAGTGGATTAGTTAAGGCAGCCCGCAGGGGGGAAATTATTTTCTCTGCACCTGCAAAAGAGGCTGTTCCTTTCAAAAGCCACGTTGACAGTTCACCAAAACCTAGTTCCCAGGCAGGAACTTGCCTCAGCTTCAGTCATCTGACATTGTTTAAAACTCAGCAAACATGTTGCTCCAGTATTACCTTGAATTTAACTGAGACAGCTGTAGCAGCTGAGAGCAGGTTTAGTCCCTGCTATGCACTACCATATTATCAAATGTAATTGAATATAGGCATATTTCAAAAAGCAAATGTATTTAATTTACATTCTAAAGTCATGTTTTAATTTGACAATTCTGA
Organism: Nipponia nippon; assembly: GCF_047370975.1. Lineage (NCBI taxonomy): Eukaryota > Metazoa > Chordata > Aves > Pelecaniformes > Threskiornithidae > Nipponia > Nipponia nippon. Next base: position 1,285,415 of record NW_028262357.1, on the reverse strand, counting down.
CCCTTTTTCCTTAGCGGTGGAATCGGCCGCTTTTATCCACCCTACTCTAGTACATTCGAACTGTCCATGTCCCATCCAGTGCTTTCCCTTCAACACAACACTGCTGAATATTTTTGCAGATGCTGTTTCTGATCAAAAGCTGAAACAAATTAGGCATGTGGATCCCCCAGCACAGAGATGACTTCTGAAGACCCAGGCCCTGCATCTGCCCACAGCCCCAGCCGTTGCTAGTGTCGTCTCCCAGCCATCGGCACAGACCGCAGGCCACTGGGCAGCCAGGAACACCCCTGCCCCGAGATCTGGCAGTCACAAGGCTGGGGATGGTGCAAGCCACCTATAGCGGAGGACACACGCTGCAGCACGGGGTACCCACACCCGGCTGCTATAACCAATGTCTCCACCTGGCGCTGCTTCCTCTACAAGTAACTAAATAAGGAACGCCTATAGTGTATTTGGCATCTTGTGGTCCTCCCAGTAGAACTATAGCCACAAGGTCCTTTCCTGCAATACCACAGCCCAAATGGAATGTAACTGCAACAACAGGGAGAGACAGTGGCGTATTCTGGGACTCAGTGAAGCGTATTTTGAGGCTAACAAATCTAAAAATATCATCAGCCTTACAGAAGACTTTGCAACATACTTGGACAGGAAAAACATTACCATATGATGAGCTGTTGAAGAGTTCAATATTGAAGAAAGCATAGTCCCCATTGGTCATTCCTTGCCGATGAGCAGCCAACATGATGTTCCTGATTGTGTCACCGCTGGCACACATGATTACAACTGGTGGAAGAAAATGAAAAACACAGATAAGAAGCAGTTCAAGAACTTCAGGGAACAGGCTGTTAAGCATGAACGCTGCCAGAGACGGTGACCCCAGCTGTCCTCCCAGTGTTGCAACAAACATGACAATGCAGATGGCGAACAAGGCTGATTTCCCACACAGCTGACAGAAGACAGGTACCAAACACAGAGAGGCTTCCCACTCCCTTGTCTCCTCTGAAAATAATTAAAAAGACCCTGCGTGTGATGTAAATTTTTTTACCTCTGCAACATGTGATAAGTTCAGGCTTCAAATTTCTTCAACTGCATATATTCGTGGAGTGGATTGCAACCATAAGCCTCTGTTGTTACTTCTAAGTGGACATAAGACAATCTGAAGATGAAGAATCGAGGTGATAAAATGACACTACCATTTTAATTTCCATTCCATTGAACACCTTGGTGTAGTTTCATCTTGCCTACTCCTCAGCTGTCTAAAATTTACGTATCTGGTCTAGAATTTGTTGCCTCTCTATGGTTAACGGAGAGCAGCATCTCTGCAGCTGTCTAGGGACAGCGGTGTGAATCTTTCCAGGACACAACTTTCTTTCCAGAGACTATACAATAAGCCTAGGCAACGACGTTTGATGGGACGCTTAATGTTCAGAAATGGGAAAAGCAAGTGTCACTTTCTGAGCATGAAGACTACAGGTGGTTACAAGATTAAATGCCACAGAGCCTCATTTATCACGGACCAAGAGCTAAGCAGGGGCTCTGCTGCTACAGCAGGACCTACAAGCCCGCAGGCGTGCTCTGTGCGGGCACCGTGATCCACACTGCAACAACCGTGGTTGAGAGGTCTCTTCCCCAGCCTGCTGGGCAGGGCGAACTACTCCCCTTGCTACCCCTTCCCTCTGCAAAGGGAAAGCAGGAACTCAGGCACGGTCTTCAGCAATGGGGAGGCACCTCCCAGACTGAGCACATTATACCATAAACTTTTATATAGGTTCACAAGACTATGGGTATGAAGTTCCTGACGTCAGAGGGAGCAGTGAGTATTGTACCAGTGCGTGCTTCGGGGCTATACCCTGCAGCAAAGTCGTAAGAGATCCTGTTGGGACGATGATTCAAAACCAACTGCATGCACGTTTCCAACAACGCCGTCACACATGGCAGGGCTCAAAAGCTACAACAATGTACACAAATATTTTCACCCCAACAATAAAACTGAATCAAAACCACATTCGGCTTTTCTGGGTAGAAGTGTTTGCTATTAGAAGAAATGAAAAGGCCAAACAGGCCAAATCTTTTCACACACAATGAATCTTCTCCCAACGCTTTTCTGGTTGGATGCCATCACAAGCATAAAGCTCCAGATGCATTGTCGGGGTGAGTCACGTTTGGTACATGCCCACGCTTCAGGAGAGTTACACCATGCATAGCTCTGTCCTCCTGATTATAGCAGAGTAATATAATAATTTCCAGAGCAACAGAGCAAGACATATTTCATGACCATTGTGAAGTATGCTAGCGTGAAGGAAAAGAAGAAGAAAAAAAGTTTTCTTACAATAAAATTTGGATCAAATCTTTTCCAGACACACATCAGGAACAAATTTGTCTCACTGTTTCTAATTTCAGCATAGGTGAGAGATTTCCTTTTGAAACATTTCCTTGCTGCCCTCCCAATTCTCCCTTGACTTCGCCTTTACAATTCACATCTATCATAAAATCATAATCTGTAGATGGAATCAAAGAGATTCCCACAACACCAATAAAAGATCTTGAGCAAAAGGAATAAAAAAAAAGAGAAGAGGAAAAACCCCTACTTTAAAATACATCAAGTCGTATTTTGTAAGCCTCTAAAGGAACGTAAGGGAAGTAATATTAACTATTTGGATGTGTTTTTTAACCCAGCAGGAGAGCAAAAATTAGATATTTCAAGATTTTGAGGCAAATAAGCTCTGGGCACGTCCCTCACAATCTTCCAAAAATGTAAGTTACCTGTATTTAATCTGCATCTGTACCTTACTACTGTGTACATACAAATACGTGCAAACACATAGAAAATGCTCTCCCTCCAGTATAATACCCGCAGACCACAGTAGTTCTAATACTAATATTCTGAATTTATTGACTAGGATTATTGACTCATCCTGCAAACACTTAAGAGTTTAATCCAGTTAAAGGAGTAAGCGTTCCCTTTGCTACGCGCATCCCTTGGACTATGCGCTTATGCAGCACGTACTTAAGCACAGTCCTGGCTCTGTGACCATTATGACAAACCTGAGCTTACAGCATCAAGTCTGCAGCGTGGCTAACCGAGTCTACAAGGGAGCTTGAACTACTAATGAAATTCATTAAAGACAAGTGGTTAACCTTTACCATATTTTTCATCATGATTTTGTTGTGGCTCCAGGACTTGAGTCTTTTCAAGTGGCTCCAGGGACAGAAGAGGCAGCCACTGGCAAACATGGGTGTGTGGCTGACTGTGCCCCTGCCTCCCAGACCCCCGAGAGCTCCGTGCAAACCCCCAGCCTGCCGCAACCTTACTCATGGGGCCAGCCTCTGCCCCGGGTCCCCACGGGCCAGCTGATGGGGCAGCTTCTTTCTCAGCCTTGGGAGAGTTTTGAGCCTGTATCCTGATCTGCTTGAAAGCCCACTCCCACTCAGAGCAGCTCAAGGAAGCCCAACCATTCAGGCGGGACCACCATCAGCAGCGATCTCCTCCAGAAACAGAGAGGGTGCAGGGGCAGAGCACAGGACAGTATCATGGTAGGTGTGATACAGGAACCCTTAAAAACTGGTGAGAAAACAAATCAACCAAACAAAAATGTTTTTAGGAAGTGCTTTTGATGGTGCCACATTGCCCACCAGCCCAGCTGCCCCGTGGGGGTCCTTCAAGGCATCCCCAGGAGAAATGAAGACCTCATCTGGTCAGCTAAGGCACATGGCGCATCCTTCACGTGGTATGCGACTTTTAAAATATTGTGACAACCTGGAAGATGCCCTGAGCAGCAGGACCACCCCTCAGGCCCAGAGGAATGTGCGAGGAGAGTCCTGCAGTCAGTCTTTAAAGTCAGAAAGGCACAAGTGGAAGTGGAAGGACCTCATTCGCTGCATTTTGCAGTAGCAGCATAAGCCAGAGGACAAATGAAGAGGCGAGACAGAGCAAAGGGACCCCAGCAGGCATGGGGCGGGGGGAAGAAGACAGAGGGCTGCTTTTGTTCAGTCATTTGCAAGTTACAAAATGATGTAAGACCAAAGGTCTCAGCTCAGCAAAGCATTTAAGCCTGAGCTGAAAGCAAGCCTCTCTTCCCTGACTGTCAGCACAGTCTGAAGAGCGGGGTTTGCCTTTAGCCATCAGTCACGTTCCCACAGCACAGCCACAGCTCCCTTTGCCTAAGGGTGAAAACTCATCTTTTCCTGTCATAAGCATGCTGTTACGCTCTTAGCACCAGGAAAGTCAAACATACGCACCAAAGTCAGGCTGATTAAAAAAAGAAAGCATCTTTCCCCACATAGCGGTTTCCGCTAGCACTTACACATTTCTGTCTCTCCATTCAGAATATTTCCCCGAATGGTACTTACTAGGAAAGCTCTATTTTAAGCACCTGCTTTGGTGAAGAGAGAATTAAAGAGCCACACGCTATTAGCCCTCAGTTATCTCGCGCTCCTGCACACATTAAGGATTTCACAGCAGTGTTAACCACATCAGCAGTGCAAGGCTGCTCCGTCCGCAGCCTATGGCACCGTAACACCCGCTGCGCCAGTCACGCGTAGCATGATCTTTATCAGTCCAATTTTGATGCTATTTTAACATTCTACAACCAGGGATGTAAAAATTGTACAAAGCACTCTGTACATCTACGTCTCTTTTGGAAAACAGCTAAGGACTTTCTTTAACTTGATCCTGCGGTCCACTCCTGGAATACACCTTTTCTTTTTTTGCAGTAACTTAGTGGGGAAGCTTATGCCTGGTAAAAGCCTCTAACAGAAAATGCCTTTTTGATAAGCCCATACATCCACACATCGCTCAGCAAGATCTCACTTTATAACACATCTAACTACAAATTTGCATGTCTCAAAGCACTTCGAGCGTTTTATTACTTCGTGATGCAAAGCCAGTTCATCCAGCCCAGGGGTGACTTTCCAAGATGTTTTACAAGCCATTTATCTCCACGGTGTTTTGCTAACAGCTGGTGGCAATATTACTGCACACACTCATGGGTTTCGCATCCCCACAACCCCTGAAATGACCGCTTCCCCTAAACGCATTTGTTATTTATGAAGTACTCGACGGGGCTTCCAGCGGCAGGAGCAGGGAAAAGGGTCCCCGCGGCAAGACACAGCAGGGTGAGAAGAAAACATCTTTGCTTAGACTTTGAACTTACAGAGAGTCACTTCAAAAATCTCAGAGAATAAGCAACAGATTTGCTGCTCCACAGATGCGGGTGATTTTGGGTTCCCAGACAGCCAGCCAAAAGCCGATTTCCTACCATGCCACAAAACCCTCCCAGAGCGGTCCCCAAGGGTGAGCCTCCCTCCCTGCCGCAGGAGGCAAAGCTCTAAGGAACTTCTGTGGGCACAGCTTTCGCTCCGGGCTGCAGGTCCCCGTTTATCAGGGGATGCCTGGCCTGGGGGCACCGACACACAGCACGACAGTGAGCTTCCCCACGGACAGGGACGCGACACGACTCCCCGCTCCCGCAGCGCCTTCCCTCCCGGTGCTCCCACCGCCCCAGCGCCCCGTCCCTGTCCCCAGCCGCCACCCAACGCCGTCGGGGAGCCAAGCCGTGCGCCCCGCCGCCACTCACCTCTCTCGCCGGTCTGGAGGGCGCGGACGACGTCGTCGAGGTCGAGGTGTCGGCTGCTCTCGTCGAAGCTGTGCACGGCCATGTGGAAGGCCTCCTCCTGGAAGACCACATGGACGCCCTCCATGGCGAAGTAGCAGCTGCGCTCGGGGTTGCTGTCGCTGTAGAGCAGCGTGGCCCGGCTCCACTGGTGGTGGCGGAAGAGGGCCAGCAGCATCTCGCCCATCTTGGCGTAGGCGGGGGCGACGCGGGTGAGGTGCGAGTACTCGCCGCCCTTGGCGCCGAAGCCGGCGGCCAGCGCCCCCGCCGACAGCATGGGGACGTCCCAGTGGGCCGCCAGCCGCGCCACCGGCGCCGCCGCGTACTCGCAGACGGGCCCCAGCAGCAGGTCGGGGCGGCGGCGCTGCAGGGCCACCATGTCCACCAGGCTGAAGAGGGCGCGGTTGCCGCACGCCGAGTCCTCGTAGGTGAGCTGGAAGGCGTAGCCGGGCGGCAAACCGGCGCCGCTCTCCCGCAGGCTCCGCACCGCGTACTCGATGGCCGGCCGCACCCGCCCCAGCGAGAAGAGGTAGGCGTCGTCCTGCGGCAGCAGCACCAGCACCCGGATCAGCTTCTCCTCCTCCGCCGCCGCCGCCGCCGCCTCCGCGCCCGCGGCGCCGCCGCCCAGCGCCGCCCGCGCCGCCAGCACGCAGCAGAGGCTGCCGAGCAGCCAGGGCGGCATCGCGCCCGCCCCCCCCGAGACGCCCGAGCTCCGGCAAAACTTTTCGCACCCCCCCTTCCCCGCCCGCCTCGAAATTGTTCGGTCGTGCTTTATTTCTCAGGTGTTGGGCGAATTCACAACCTGCCCCCGCCTGCGGGTTACGGACGGAGCATCTCGGCTCTGCTTTGCTTTTTTTCTTAGATGATTATTCTGATATTTTTTGCTTCTCCCCCCCGCCCGCCCCCCCCGCCGGATCCCCCCGCGGGGCTGCCGGGCTGCGCCCTCCCCGCTTAAGTAGCGCGGGAGCTGCGGCGGCTTCTCCGCACGCCCGGCGCGGCGCGGCCGGGTTTGTGCGCAGGGAGGAGCCGGCCCGGCCGCTCCCGCCCGCCCCGCCCGCCCCCTCCGGCGGCCCCCCCGCCCCGCACCTCTCCCGCCGGCCGCCGCTGCGGGCGGGCTGCGAGCCCGGGGACCGCCGAAACCGCGGGGCGGGGGCGGGGGGTCCTTGCCGCACGTATAACGCTCAGATGTGTGCCTAGAGTCATCTACCCTCCCGCTGGGCTGCTGCCCTCCCTGCCAAGCCAGCCCCTGCAGTCGGGGCCGGGCAGTAAAGGATCCCACTGCACTTTTAATTTTTTTTTAAATATTTTTGGGGGTTGCTTCAGCCCGGTTAAGCTGCCTCAGGGAAGCATTTGAGCCCCCCCCCCCCCCCCCCCCCCCCGAGGGCTTAGGGGTCGGTGCTCGGCAGGGCCGGGGAGATTTGGGGAAGGGGGGGGTTGCAGCATCAGCACTGCGGCAGGGTACAAGCGGGGCTGCCCGGCTCCCACCTCCTCACCCAGAAAGGTGCCCGTGCCCCGGGACGGCATAACCCGATGGGGAAGCCGGCACTGGATCCCTGACCCCTGCTGTGTCTCTCTGGGGTCTTGCTGAGACCCCCATGCCAAGAGGGCCCAGATGCAGTTTTCTGTTGCTTCCCACCTGCTGTGTCTCAGAGGCACAATTTCATGCCCCAAGCAGCAGAGGTTTCCCCAGTGAAGGAGACAAGTCCTGTTCTGAGATTATTTTCTGGGGAAAAAAAGAAAAACAACTTTTTGAATTACCTTGACAAGACAGCCCAGTCAGAGCATGTTAAATGCATCCCTGTTCAGCTCTACTTACTGCCCATAAAGCTGCTATGCTTAAGATTTTGTTAGTGTTCATTTAAAATGGGCACTCCTGTTCTGGAATAAAGTCAATGGGAAATGTGCAAAATGTTTTGTGAAAGAAGCATTGGAATACCTGATGCTTTTTGGCAGCAAAATCCTAAAGGATGGCTCTCTGTGGAGTTTTCTGTGCCCCGTAACAGCACGCATCCTCAAACCCAGCGTAGGGCTGCATGGTTTGACGTTTTATGGTTACTCAGAGAGTGCCAGGTTTGTATTCGAAAGGTGAGCGAACTGCTCCTGGCTTTACAGAAGGGGTTTGTGTAGTTCAGCACAGAGGTCGTTGTCAGGGCAGTATGTGTAAACTGACTTTTGTTGCTGCCTGCACTGTGCAGTCTGTGAATGGGAAACCTGCGCTCCTGGGGTGACCATCTGCTCACCTTTAAGATGCCTTGATTAAAAAGAAAAGAAAGCTGGAAGTGCTTGTACAGTTACAGCTGAGAAGTGGAAGCAAAACAGCAGACAACGCAACGTACAGAAATAATCATAAAAAAAAAATATTTTTTTCAGGAGCATTTATCTAATGGGGCTCAATAAAATAAAGAAGCTCAGAAATTCAAAGATGGGTAGCGTCTCTGAGAAATGTGCCTCTCACATAGTTTTATTTGATTACTGAATCAAACTTCAGAGTGTTCTTGAACATTACATAAACATCCACCCTGGTGAAGCTGGTTTTGTATGTTCCTGTACTGTAAGTTATGTCAGGCATTTTTTGTTGTAAATGACTGCATGTAACATAGCGGAGATTAAGCAGAATGTTACAATATACAACATGCCAGCCATCTTCACCACAAAGCTTGCAAAAACATTTTCTTAAGACACATTTTGAAATGCTGACCTTTGTAGTCACTGCTTCATGGTGACCCTACAGATGTGTTTACAACACGGAAATCTGGACGGATCTCTCTTGATTCCCTCCTTCCCCCACCAGAATATCTTTTTCATTTTACGTGTGAGCTCCATACTCTCCTAGCTGTCTTATTTGAACGTAAGCTGTGTAAACACAACAGAAGAGATAGTAAGCCCATAAATCATGGGGCTGCCATCCCTTCACACTGGCTGCTCCTTGTGAGGTAAAGTACTGCTGGGAATGAATACGAGTGGGAGAAGCCGGGCCAACATGAGGGGAAAAAGAAACAAAAGGCGCCTAGGCAGTACTGTGTAGCCGTAGTAGCGTCAAAGACCAATTTTGATGCTTTCAGAAAAAGATCTGGCCCACAGTATGTGGTCCTTACTCACCTGAGCAATTGCGTTCAGCCTTATGGGAGTTGCAGTATCTCTGTGGGCCCAAAGTGTCATGAGAATTTCAGTTGTTCCCCTTCACCCTAAGCAGTTTTATAAAGAAGAATCCCAGCCTGTGGTTGATTTTTTTTTCTGAGCCAGAAAGTTACGCACGAGAATTTACTTGTTAATCCCAATTCAAAATGGCACTTAATCCACCTCATCATTAATTCACTTACAGTATTTTCCATAGCTATAAATTCAACATTTCTCCACCGGCATTATTTTTTTCAGCTACATAAATGCTTTTTAATAGGAACAAATCCTGCAGTCATGAATCAGTAGCAGGCAGAACGCCCATGGACTGCAGTGAGAGCAGAGATTTCAGGCTGGCCCTTTAGGACTAAAGTCATTTCAGACACAGGCTGTTTTCCCCCCAGAAATCACTCATACACAAATCAAGAATCACTTGACTCGCTCCAGCTAGCATTAGCAGCAGTCTCAACTGCCTGCTACAGGGTAAAAAAACTCTTCACAGACAGGTTCGCTGAAAACATAGTCCCCCCTAGAGGCTGCAAAGATGAAATATTTTAACATCATCTGTACTGCAAATATATCCTGCCATTCAGACTTTCAAATTCTTTCCTTGTTTTTCAAGAAATGTATTCTCTTTTTGTTTCAAGGAATCTATACTCTTCCGGAACACACCTAAGGGATTTCTTACCGTGACATGATGTATCTGGGTGTCTCTTTTTGTGTTTTGTCATCTTACCTTCTTATACTTACATTATGTAAAAATGCAACACAGGTTTTAGGTGAAAATATTGCAGCATGAACACTCAAGATGAGCCAATCTGATACTAAAAAAATAAATGGAAAGGGGACATATTTATTTGTTCCTCTTTTAATTGACACCATCTTCTGTGTAGATACATATACCAGAACAAGATGACAAAACTACACACACAAAACGTGAGCATACATACATACAGTAATAACAGTTTGCAGAACTCACTACTCTCGCTAACTTAACAGCTTCCACTTCACAGCACAAAGTAAGGTAAAGGTGGGCAGGTGGATGTCATTTTTGTATTACAAATGGGGAGAACAGAACTTGGGAAGGCAAACTGTGATGTCCCAGAGGTCTAGGGTGATCTCAAGATCATCCCTTCACTACACTGCTTTATCTTCACTGCTGCTGCTAAAATCATGGCTTGATGGTCCTCAACAGTCACACAGTGCAACACCTACCCATCCTTTCCCACCGATACGGAAAGGTGAACCAAGATGCAGCCCCACAAGAGATGTGCTGTTTAGTTATGTAAAAGCAGATGGTAGGATGAAAAAGACTGACACCCCCCCCACACACAATTAGTCACAGATTCTGCTCCTCCTCCCAGAGAGTATTTCAAAAGCATGTACTCTTCCAAAGCATACAAATTATGCGGCTAAAACCCAATGTGATAACCCCAAGTAATGCAATCAGTACTTGCTGTGTTTCCTCCCATCTACAGGGCAACATTGAATGTGAGGTAACCGTGTGAGAGACAACAAATCAGGAAATCTTGGCAGAGATACAACATTCAAGGCAAAATGGAGGAGAGCTGCCATGGCTTACAGAAAAATCCTGCTCTCAGAATTGTCTTAGGAAGTCCCAGTCTGGCATAAGAAGAATTATGACAGATACACATGTTAGGGACATACCCTGATTTATCAAAATTAGATTACTGACAACTGGTCTGAGTTACAGCAACTTCAGGAGGGCCCAAATTAATACCTTGGGACTGATACAGTATAAATCACAGTCAGTAAGTGTGTCTTGTAACGGTCTTATTTCTGTGCCCCATACAGTTAGTTATAGCAAAGGAACTGGATCCATACCTTCATTTCCATCAGAAGACTTTGGAGACTTCCTGAAGCACTGCCCTTCACTGCATGCAGGAACAATGTTAATGACCTTAAACTAGAGATGTCTCATTAGCTGTTCCATGATACACTTTCAGTCACCTCATTTCTTCCTCTTCCTTTTCAGGTCAATCCATCTGGCATTATAGCAGGGATAAATCAGCTCTGACATATTTTATGTAAGAAAAAGCTGAAGACACGCAATAGGTTTGCTTGTGAAGTTGCAAGAATAACCCTGTTTTACAGCAGCAGCCCATCAAGACAGCATGTTGGAATTACATTCCATGTTTCCTTTCCAATTAATGCCCTAGTCTACGTGAACTATAAACTGTCCACCTTAGTAATGAATGTGTCTAAATATATGATACATTGCCAAGGAAATATAGGCCTCATTCAGATTCATGTTAATTTTAGAATACGGCAAAATAGTTTTTCATTTCTATGATGCCACTAAAATTGTCACGAATTTTATATAGCATTTTTCAGCTTCTAATAACTCATTGCCCATCTCAGGAAGGTTATCCTCTGATAATGGCAGGAAGAAACACTGCAAGTTCTATGAGGGACAGGCAAAATCATCTTTTGAAGTGTTTCAAAATAAGAACAGTGTGCACAAGATTATATTTCTATTGGAAGTTAATTTCTCTTCAGTACTCCTACCACTTCCAAATTGAAGTAGTTGCTTTAGGGATTATTAAAAAGCATGTTTTTCTTTCTCCCCCTATGACTAGTATTAACGAAAAAATAATTACCTGTACTTCTGCAGTCAAGGCATGTCTGCAGCTGCAACAGTAACTTTGCCATGCCTAAGCTTTTAATTTCCAAAATGAAATAAAGCTAAAAAAGACATGACTACGGAAAAGGTCCACAGTTTTCAACAAACACAGCAATAAGATACCATAGCTATTATAGTGTTGTTAGCTCTACCTACTCTAGCCTGCTTGAAATTGCTCTTTATATAATGGCATTACAGACAGCCATTATATAGAAACTGATACTGTTTTCAGTTGCTTATCATTTTAGTTGAACATTTAACAGTTTGGGTTCAAGTTTTCAGGATGTGTGTCTACCATGTCATTTTTTGGTTGTTGGTGCTATTCTAACTTCAGCTGGAAAAGCTTGGCCATTCCTCAAGAGATTAAGGAAATATTCATTGCCTTACATCTCTAAAAAACTCTGGCAACTTCTTTTTGACTTTGGCCCTCCAATTTGGGGTGGGGGATGGGGGGGGACCCTGAGTGTGAGGGACAGTCACATGAAAATGCGTTTAACCAGGTGTGAATTCTAAGTTTAGAAAGACTGATGTTCCTACAAGCAGTCCTACAAGCAGCAAAAGGTTAATAGCATAAATCCAGGATTTCCTCTCCCTTCTGTGCGCACCATCCCCTTGCAACTTACTTATCACGTTGTACCTCCACTGTCCATCCCCAGAAACTGAGCTTTATCCCAGCCCTGTACCCAACAGCACATACACAGCACCACAGGGATGAATACACTTGCTTTGGGCCAGACTTTGAGGGTCCTCAGCTGCTCCTGACTGCTGGATGAGGGTACCAGAAATAACACTGGGAAGCCTCACTTTTTGTTTTCTTTGTATAGCCCAGGGGAAAGCTGGACTGATTCTTCTGCCTCCTCCTGAGGCTTCGCAGCACTGGCAATTCTCCAGGGACAGCTGGGCACAGTGATTCCTGTCTGTGTCCCACCACAGATTTCCCAAAGCTCTTCACATGCTTCACAGAAAAAAACCACCCTGAGTATCAGTTTGGGCAACATTCAATTTGGACCAGTTTTTTAAATGGTTCTGATTAATAATAAGATAGTATGCTATATTTGCATGGTATTTTACTTATAAAACTGTGCTAGGGAGAATTTCGTCTTCTTATTATGTATAGATGTGTATCTGTTGAACTCAACCTCAATCCAGCATCTGCAAACTGTAGCCCCTGAAATTATATTGGCAGCAAGCAGCAGAACAAGTGAAGGTGTAAGAGTTCAAAGGCCAAGCAGAAATCATGGACTCCTTTGTTTACATGGCCTTATTAAAAAGAACCAGCTGAGCATCAATTGCCAACATCAACTTTGAAGGTAATTAGCTGCCAATAAAAGCCAAGAACACCCATTCAAATGCAAGTCACTCCATTCTCACCATAAAATTTGGCAGGTGGCTTGTGTGTTAGTGAGTGTCGTGCTACAGAAGAGCTTTCACAGTGTTGAACCAGTGTCAAACATGGAGCCAGACAATGTGGACAAACACTCAGCAGCAGTGCAACGCTTGTGGGCTTCCCTGAAAGACAAAAGAGGAAATTTGAAATGACTGATCAGGCCGAGCATAACCCAGGTCACAAGTGGAAATAAGAGGGTTAGGCCTCAAGGGCAATGGAGTATGGCATTACGCATAAATCCACAAATGAAAAAATGAACTGATTGTATAGCACAGTTATTGATGTGGTGCAGGTGTCATTTCTGTAGCAGACACAAACTAGAGCCAGTGCTCTTTTGGGTTTATTGCAAATCTATGTAATACAATGCTCTGCTGTGAAAGTTGTTTTGCAGTGGTGTTGAAAACAGTTAACAGAGGCTGTAAAACAGAGATCTTAATTTTGAGCCAGTCCCAGATGTTGGTCAACGGAGTTTAAGTTTTTTCTTTATTTATATGGGAATTACTTGTAAAACTCTAAGTGTAATCCAAGTATAAATTCAACCACCAGCAAAGTTCAGGATTTTGATTTGCTTTACCTCTTGAAAATATTTAAGTGGTACTGCCATTGGAAAGCTATGCCTGATCAATTGATTTATCATCAACTGAACTTAAAGAAAAAAGAAACAGAATTCCCCAAAAGGACAGAACAGTGGAGTTCCACCTTTTTGCAGCAAGATTAACATTACAAAAAAAACTGAAAAATATGGATTTTTCCCTTGAAAGTCTTTGCAAAGGAAGCTCCTTGTTTATGGGTCTGCAGACTAAACCTGTGCCTGAAACTTTGAGAGCAATGATGAATTACGAGGAATTATCGCATTATACTTTGGATGACATCTTGTCTAGTTCCTATTGCTAGGTGAAAAAGTATGTCTGTTTTCTCTTTTGCTCTGAAAATCCCTAAACAACAGCAAAATGCAGTGCACAACAAGACTCATATTGTTATTCCGTAAAGAAAGGGACCAATATCCTGAACAACTGGAAGCAGGTGCCTCCAGTAAACAAACTGTGTCTCCACAGAAATGAGAGGCCAGTTTGCCAGACTCGACTGACTTGATTTGAGCTCTACAAGGTTACTCCTTGGAAGTGTTGGATTTTCACAGAGTGAGTTATCTTTCCCTTCTCTTCCATAAATAGTAACGATTAAACTTCTTGTCATGGCTGTTCAAGGAGGAATAATACTTCTTGTCTACTCTCTGCCAGCCCAGACAACATACAACGTGGGGAAAGTGCAGCTTTATACAGAGCAAATGTTATTTACATTAGTCGTTATTTTTTTACAGCACACGCATGGCTCCACTGAAGCCTGTGGAAGGACATACTGATAGTAAGTTGACAACAAAACCTTCAAGATAACTTCTATTTCTAAGAAGAAAGATGTTTTTGTATTGATTTTCAATTTAAACAAGCATCTCCACACTTCATCTGTTTTTCCAAGTACTTTCAGAGATGAGAAAAATATTGAGAAAGCAATTATTGCATTCTTTTTAAAAGTGTAACCTGACAAAGTACTCTTGACTCACACTGCCTCTCTCCAAAATGCACCTTCCTCTTCTGCCTAGGCTACATTGGAAAAGATTATCTTTCTTTAGGCAACAAATTTCTATATTTATAGATAATACCTGGGTATAGATAATATCTGGGTATAGAACAGACTCTTTACGCTAACTCAACTAAATTAGAAGGATAAATCATCTTGGTTTGGATCAAAGTGATGCTGTGATTTTCACTTTTGTTTTAATTTCCATGTCTTGGAACAACAACTGCAAAATTTGCCCCTGGGATTTCACTAATGTAAATACCTTGGACTCTTTCCTGGGCTCAGTTCAGCCTTGGATGGTCACTGCTGAAGTGCACAGGACAATGGCCACCTTGTTCCTCATGTGCAGTTGTCTCCATCAAAGAACCATATGATAGTTTGAGATAAGTAACACGTGCTGAAATACAAACATCTGCTGTGCCTTACCAGCACCATAGCAATTCTGTCCAGAGGATGTAAAAAGCTTTGGAGAGCGAACATCATTTTTGCTCAAGATTTAGTGACTCTACAATAGGTACCCATAATTCTTGTAAAATAAATGTTAGAAAAATTATCATGGTATCCCTCAAAAACAGAGTTGGAATCAGACATCCCAGATCCACTGTCAGCCAAAGAGCTGGATTGCTGTTATGAGTAATCTCAAGACAGGAACTATTCTGATGTGCTGCTTTCACATGTATTCCCATGTAAATGGAACAGAAGTCTCACGACATAAACTAGATATCTATGCTTTGGCTGGATATTCAGCACTACAGGCAGTATCAGTTTACATAGCAATATCAGCCCAGGAACTGATTAATCTTTAAGAATATTCTGAGGGAAAATGTGGGTTATTGTTTAAGCCAGATCAGTTCATTGATATGGCTTGCAGTCGTGTTGGCATGGCAGAGCAAGAGATCTGAAAGGACAGCAGCAAGCTGCCAGAGACGGGAGGCAGGAACTCCTTAGAGTTGCCATTAGCATTGAAATCTTTGTATATCTTTTCTCTTGCATGTTAATTAATGATTAAATTATGGGAAAAGCATGGAAAAAACCCACTTCTTATACTATTGACAGATTCTTGTTCTAGTGAGTCGATTTTTAAAATATTTAAAATATTAAATTAAATAAAAATATGTGCTTCAGGAGTTCTGTCGTTTCCAGTTTATTAAAGCACTAATGTGATAAAAAATGAATGTATGGACTTGGTGGAATACACATTTGTCATTTGTCATCACATCACTGGAATGGGAACAAATGAGATTACCAAGGGAGAAGGACAAAGGCTCCAGGAACAGATGGGTGGATGGAGGAAGACACGGCAGAGTAATGAAAACAGCGCAGAGCAAGGAGTAGGATAGCAGCAGTCAATAAAGTTTTATGCACCAAAGCAAGTCAAAAGAGGAGATCTTACACTTAATAAGGAACTGGCCATTTTATACATCAGTTAATGTCATTTAATTTGACCAAGGTGGGTAAGAGGTCAAGAAACAAAATGGAGAGACGTTCACAGGTTCTAGTTCCTGCTGGAAGGCAGGAGCTCGGCAGTGCAGAACAAATGACTTCTTCAAGCTGCCAGAAGCAGAGGAAGAGGAAATGGAGGTGTCCTCGTCCCCTCTGCAAGGACAGAGAGATCTTTTGGAAGTGTGGCTTCTATTTGTGCACTGACAACAGAGACCTCTAGGAAGTGATGTCTTCTTTATGGGCAGTTTACCATGTATTTCCTGAGACCCCACTGGTTCTTTCCTTTAGTTGTGTATTTTGCTTTTGCTGACAGCATGAGTAAGTGGTTTTATGACATACATGCACAGAAAAAAAAATAAATTACTGCTTGAGAATGTTTAACTTATTCTCCTATAGGTGCACTTGTAGACTAAGAAACATTCCTTATATTTGTAAAAAAAAAATACCTCTTGCATGTCTTTTGCTGCTAAAGCAGACAGAAAGAGCAAACATAGGCAATTGTGGAAATGTTAGCAGGAATTAGACCTCTTTCTGAAGAGGTAAGCAGTTTTACACTTCTTTTCTCCTCTTAAATTTTCCCTGCAGTTTTCACATAAGAAAATAAGGACAGAAAATATCAGGCTTTAATTCTTTTTTTCTTCAACTTTAATTGTTACACCATTCTTTTTTAGTACCAGACAGAGCTGTCTAGGAAAATGAGTTTGGCCAACTTTGTTCTCTCAAAGGCAGTCAGGAGTGGGTCCAATGTAGGACAGAGCAGAGCAAGATCCCAATGTAATTTGTAGCTGAAGTGGGACTATTCTCGTTTTTGCGTACAACTGTTCTTGCCGAAATCAATTGGACCGTTGTGAACCAAGAAAAAAGGGCAAAAAAATGGCTTGAGGTCACATCCATTCTGGCAGTAGCTGGTCTGAAAGAAGGGGCTTTGGGGACTGGTCTCCAGCCTGTAGCTGGCTGGCTGGCTGGGTCCTTCTGCCAGACTTTACTGCCTTTCCAGATATGCCATGACAACTGCATGTGCAATTGCTGCTTACCCCCATTCTGTCAGTATGATTTGAGTGTAAAAGGTGTTTCTGCTAAACTAGGTCATTTGACAGAACCGGCCTAGGGAGCAGCTCCACGTGAAGAAATGCCAAGAGACTGGAGGGGGTGATCATTTCTGGTCTAGTGGAGAAAACAGCTCCAGGTGAACTGCAATAACAAATTTCTTATCCCAAGGCAGCGGCACCCAAGATGGCATATTGGGCTCAGGTGATCTAGAAGATAAACTAAACAAATATGTAGACAGTATCTTTTTTCACTGTCTTTCCTTCTCTTGAGGTTTACCCTTCGTACCAACGTTAAACAGTACCCTTGTTTAAAGGGGTGATTAACCCTATGATATTTGTGAAAAGAAAGCTGTGCCTAGCAGCACAGGCTGTGTAAGTACGTGCTATGTACTACGAATGATGCAGTGCTTTCCAGGTATGGGAGAATCACGTGAAGACAGAGCCAGAATCGTGACAAACGAATGGGGAGACATCAGAGAGACATGAGAGCAATGAGAAGTGCAGCTCGCCCTGACAATAATCACTTTATTGAAACGAAAAGATCTGTATTAGTACAGGCTGCATTAGTTTACTGAACACTTGCGTGATTAGATGAAACCGGCATACATGTTTGAAAAAAATATAAACAGCAGCTATCAGTCAGCCTGTGTTAAACCAGAAGGATATTTCAAGCCCTATCCTGTTTTTGGTTCTTGTCCAAAAAGTCATTAGGTGTATGAAGGAGGAAAGAGTCCATGTTAAAAATCTGTGAACATGTCAAGATGAAAAAGGGCTGACAAATACTTCAAAATTTTGATGATCGTAACAAATGGGAGAGGTAGCTTGAAGTCAAACAATCAATCTCGTAATGTCCAGTGCTTTGCCCTTCAGGAAAGTGTACAGAAAAGCAGAATACAGTACAGAATAGTGCTGCAGAAAAGATTCTACTCATCCTGAAGAGCCACGAATTGAAGGCAAGTGAGCAATGCAATGCTGTTATATTAGCAGGAGTGCTGTATGTCAGGTCTGAGCAATAGTTCTCTCCGCTCTGCAGGAGTACCGTGTTTGCTTTGAGCATTACTGTTTTGAGAGAAACACAGACAAGCTGGAGAGTTCAGAAGGGAAGAATCAGAGCCTGGAAGCGCATCCCCCTGAGACAGGTTCAAAAGTTAAGTTTGCTTAGTCTAGAAAAGAGAAGACTGAAAAGAGATGTAGTGGTCCTTCCATATCAAGCAGATGTTTTAAAGATAGTGATCAGTTGTTTTTTCTGTTCCATGCTGTTACCAAGACATCCCATCCCATTCTTCCAGGTAAACTGTGAATAAATAGAACTTTGTATCTCCCCTCGGAATATCTTTCTCCTCTGATCAGCATCCGACAACGGCGTCCCTCAGGAATCCATCTCCTGGCAGCTACTGCTAAGTAAGGAAAGTTTTGTCCTCTATCCCTGTAGTTATAAAAACCTTGAAGTGATTTACCAGTTTACTATCATTTTTAGTAAGATTCCAAATACTTCCCAGTGAACAAGATGCAAAGAAAGAGGCCTTTATATAACTTGTCACAAGCTGTTTGACAAAATTCACAGTTAAGATGTCCCTGTTTTCGTCAGCTTTCACGTGTTTCTTTATTTGAAGCAATGTTATTGGATTGTATCCATGAAACATCATTAAAAAGGGATGTTAATGAGAAGATCACCAGAACATTTGAGTCATGGCTAAAAAGAGAAACCAAGAACATACTTTTCAAATAAAATAAATTTCACTGGAAATGTGTGAAATTAAGTCATAACTGCAATGAAAAATACAGTCAAAGGAAACAAAACCCTAGAATACAACATCTGTTTTCTCTGTGTTGTCTACCATTTCCCCCGAAAATTGTCTGATGGAGCACTTCCAGGATAAGCTAATGCAAGAATTTTTTGTCCTTTGGTATTTGGAGATCATTTTCAGTGCTATGGAGTATGATGGAGATTGCTTGGAGTAAGAAATTGAATTTGGAAAATCGATGGTTATGGACTGTAGCAAATGAATGACTCGGAAATGCATTTCTTGCTTCTAATTGCGTTATGAAGGAAATTCCTCCATGTGCCATGTCATGTCATGGCGTGGAGGACTCTGCTCACAGGGGAGATGAAGCAACAGTTTGGTCTCTGTAACGTGCAAATCACTACTTTTTCTGGTAAGAGTATCAGGAAGGATGTCTGATCAGGCTGATTATTTTTGTGCTAATTATTTTTTAAATTTCACAAATTATGAAATTTAACTCTTCATTGCATAGGTTTTATGTAAATATATCTGTGGTCTGCTGTTACAGGCACAGAAAAGGCTATTCTCAGGGAAAAAATATCAGTGATATCTATACGGAAAAAAACCTCTTCAGAAATTGGAATACCATTATTACAAAAATATCTGAAATAAACCACATCCCTAGACTTTAAATTCTGAAAGACACACTAAAATGAACCGTAACAGTTTTTTGTTAGGGAAAAAAGGTTACCAAAAAAGTATTTTGGATTCTGGAAAATTCCATATAAGGGCAAAGAAGTTTTATGTAGTAGAAGAGCTTGGTGATGTTCAGTTATAGTAAAAGCTAGTTTAAGTTTAGGTACAAAACCCAAGGGTGTCTCCAAGAGCTAGAAGTTTGGGAAAAATGTTGTATCGATTGGATTTTTAATATTACTTCGTTGTAATAGTTTAAGTTGTGATTAAGGACAGGTAAGGATATGTGATTTTATTTTTTCAGTTTAGCACCCCTCCTCCTCAATATATGAAATTGCTAACATTTTCTTTGTTTTTTTAAATGACTGCTGCCTCACTGTTTTATCTTAACTGAAGAGCAGGAAATGGAAGGCAGCTCTGGATCCCCATTTCACAGCCCAGTCACAAGACTGAGAGTAGAGACCAGAGTGGGAGTCACAGATCTGCACAACTGCAGACAGCACATCTTTCTCTGAAACCAGTATACAAAAAAGATTTTAAATGAAAAACAAACAATGATTTTCTGTTTTTAAGTGCAAATCTTACTGGAAAATAGGAGTAATCTGCTGTAATACTGTGAAAGGGGGGCAGTTTATCCTAAAGGCAAAGGTTTAGAAAAGTATCTTAATCCTAGATACATCACTTGAGTTAATAATGTGCCCCCCCCCCAAATGACATGAATGAGCTCTATGAAAAGAACACAGGAAAGATCTGAGCTTCATTGAATGTAAGCACACCTACTACTTTTCATGATGTGAGGTAACAAAATATTGTTGACTCAGCTATAAGTATGCTAAAACTTTTTAGCCAAGTGAAATAGGGGTAAATCTGAGATGCAGGGGAAATATGAGACCCGAGTTATCATTGGAATGTTTGTTACAAAGAAGCAGAAAGCCAAATCTAGTTTTATTAGAGAAAAAAGAAGGAAAAAAAAAACCACCCAGCATCTCGCTACTTTAAAAGGCCCAAGGATTCCTAGTAGGAGTCTGATGCTTGTCTGATGTCAAGGAGTGAACCCTGGTTTTAAGTTTCACCTAGAATTTGTAATCTGTGATCGCAGCATCTATAACTATGAGCACTGATACTGGATGTCTCCTACATTTCACCAAATACAACTTCATTGTGTTTTACTCAAAAAACCTCCCTGGTAGCAGAGAACAAACTGAACCTCAGTAATTTGAATGCATTATCTCCACAGCTGCAGGTATGAAGAAACAGTGGCAAGAGGAGCAATTGAAGAGGACCTGCATCCTGGGACACAGGTGGGACAAGGCTGTCACTGTGCAGTGTGCTTCCAATCTACAAAAGGTCACTGGGATTTATGCTGCAAGGATTTTCTCCCTAGCAAGCACAAGCACGCGCCTCTTCTGGAAGAAGCAGAAAAATGCCTGGTAGATATGGTAAACCCCTTGGCACCATGAAGACTACTGGACTACATACATACTGTAGTGGCTGCCCGCGAGGCCGTCGTGGATATAGAAACAAAACAAAACTGGTCTCCTTCTTTGCATGAAATACCAGTTATCTTTGTTATCCTCCTAAAAATACAACTATTTTCTTTTAATAATAACGCCACAAAAGTTGAAAAAATATCAAAAGCCAAGGCTTAGATTCAGTTTTCCTAGCATGCTCCAGTTTGAATCCAGACTTCAGTTATTTTCACAGGTATTTTAATTTAATGTCAGCTTTCTTTATTTTTTTATTTTACTTCACATGTTAAATTTCTGAATCTACATTTCTAAGCTTGCTATACTGGACTTCTAAGAAGTCTACTGCTTTGTTGTACTGGCCAAGGTGAAATTAATACAGCAGAAAACTGCCCAAAAAGATTTCAGTTCTCAAAGCTGAGATTCCCATATTTGCATGATGTTGTAATGAGAGATGATAGCTCTTCGCTTGATGTGGGCTTAGGAACATCCATTAAGCTTTGAATTCAAATGATATATTTTAAACCCTGATGTAAATGGGTGGCTTTCATACAACTTGATTTTCAAATTAGCTGTGAGTTTGCGAAGTTAGTAAATACTCTACAGTGAACAGAATTGATTTAATGTACACCAAATATAAACAAACCCAGGGACTTTACAGAAAGGCCAGTGTTGTATCGCAAGTTAGATGGGTTTCCCTAGAGCAACTGGTGCAAGCAAATGGTGTAGATGTGTTACAGGTTGTGAAATATTTTTCTTAAAATATTATCTCTTTTCCCTTCTTCAGTTCCTTGTATGTTCATTTACCTTTTTTTCTCACTCTTTTTTACTCTCTTCTCCTTTTTAAAATTCTGATTAGTTTTTAAAATTTTCTTTTCTTAAATTTTGATTTTTTTAATTTTTATTTTCATTTTAAAATTTTTATTTAATTTTGATTTTTAGTTTTCCTAAATGAAATATAAGCCAAATGACACTGCAATTCCAATTGAACTTTCCAGCCATATTTTTTCCAGCAAACTTCTAATGAAGCAGAAATATCCATTCATTCACTTGATGATAATCTTTAAAGCACGCTGAAATCAATTTGCACTGGCTTAGAGTCCGGTTGAGTTCAATCACACGACTTTAATTACGCTGCTTAAGAGCAAAGCCAGTAAAACAGTCATTTAGTTTTGTATTTCATGCCATAAATCCTGTTATCTGAAGCAAAGACCTGTGAGCAGGGCATCCGGCAGAAATAGTTTCTCATCAGCACGGCATGTTTCGCTGCTGCCATCTTCTGGCAAAAGGGACAGTTCTCCTGCAGTTCTGATTGCTTTTGAAAGATTTAATAATTTTTTCTCTTTAAGAGTATCAGTACAGGGTTTTGTTCATTTTGCGGTTAGATAATTTATCTGTAAGTTTTGCAATGTGGTGTCTCTTAGCCAGTTCAATTCATTCACACAAAAAGATTTTAGAGGATATTGCAAATCTAAAAATTAGTATTTAAAAACAAACATCCTTTCTATTACTAAACATTGTATTACTACATAACATCTTACATATTTTATCAAATGTAGCTGTTTAATAAATGCTTTTGCCAATATTTGTGCTGCTTATAGTTTACTTTTAGACAGCAAATAAATTATTCAAGTCTAGACCTGATTCTGTCCTTAAGTTCATATTCACTACACCTTCTCATTTTAATATTTTAAACAATATAAAAACGTTTACATTATTTTTAAGCTCCTATATTTGTGGTCAAGTATTATGGTGATGTTCTCTCAACCATCCTTCACCCCTACATAACCGGTATTTGAAAGCAAGACAAAAATGCCTATTTTTCCTGAACTTTTTTGTTACAGCACTTAAATCCATGGAGTCTGAGGTGCTCTGATGTCCATTTAAGCACACTTTAGCTGACTGAAACACTCTAAAGTCCCAGATCATTGCTGCAGTTGAAGAGGACGTGGCTGTCACAGAAGGAAGTGGTGTTCAGTGCTCTGCAGGCAGCAGAGGTCCCAGCTAAGCTGTAGCCCTGACCCCTGATTTAGACTCTTTAAAGTAAGGATGCTATGCCAGGATTTCTTGAAAACATGAAATCTTGTAATAACCACCGTCCTTAAGTTAGGCTATTTATCGAACATATATAAAATTATACATGTTCCTTTTCTGGGTTAAATGAAGGTGGCCCATCCACCTAAGCAATGGCCGGTAATTAGATGCCACTGATGGAAAACATTTATGCAACGCATCATGATTGGAGCCCCGTATATCCCTACATACTATACCCTAGATCTATTGGGTCAGCTCTCAACACAAGCTCCCGCCGCCATAGGCCACTCCTCTCCAAGGTGGTTCGGATCCCACCGCCTTAAAAGAAGAAATCAGTTTATTAACAGTCAGTACCACAAATATAAATACAATCAATTACAATTCATTACATTCTGATCTTACTCCCGTCCAAGCTTGACTTACAAAAATATGCAAACCCGTCCGGTCTATCAGTCCAGGTGGTAGGATGACCTCCCTCTAATCCTCCAATCATTGAGTTAACAAATTCCGGTCCACAAAAATTCAAACTCTCTTCCACCAGCTCCTCATGGTGTTTGATCTTGACCAAACACACCAAGGGCCTTAGGACAGACCACTCTCGGAGCCCACAGCCACCATGAGAGTGTGCTATGAAAATAACCTTCCTAAATGAAAATATTATTTATTATTATATAAAAACAAGAGCGGGGTGAGAAGGGAAGGAAGGTTACAAAGCAAAAAAGCTCTGCCTGAATATCACAGCCTTTTCTTAGAGATGTCAGCAGCCTCCAACCCCCTGATGCTGAGCCTCCCCTCAGGGCAGGGCTGACCAAAGCAGCTGCACTCCCGCCATCCAGGTCTGACAGAATCTCCTCAGAATCTCTCCCATTTCCCCCCCCGCCCCGGGAAATCAGACCTTGGTCGATCAGATTTTTATTTTATTCTTGTCTCCTTTGCAAACAGTACTCCCATCAGTTAATCCATTCTTGACTGAATCTCTGGCTCGGGAATGGTAGCTTGGCCTCCCTGCGGGCCACCCCGTCCCTCAGCCCCTTGCCACCCTCGCGGGGCCCTGCGGCCCTGCTGGCAGGGGAAGGCTGGCTATGCTTTGCCCCGCAGGAGCGCGGGGACCAGCGGGTGTGGGGACCCGGGCCCCCGCGGCCCCGCTTCCCACCCTCACGGGTGCTGCCAGGGCTTCCGCCATCTTGAGCTGCTGGGGCCCCTCACAGGCCGCCTCCACCCCCGCCCCGGCCACACACCCCCGGGCGGCCCGGCACGGCCCTCCGGCCCCATTGGCCCGGCCGCGGCCGCTCGGGCCGGGTCGCTGCGGCCGCCCGCGGTTGCATCAGCTGCGGCGGCCGGAGGCGCCTGCGCGGGGCCGTTCCCGCCCCTTTCCCGCTGCGCCGGGCGGCTCCGCGTGTGGCAATGGCGGGCGCTGACAGCCAGGTGGGCCCGGCTCCGCGGCGGCGGCGGGCCGCGCTGGAGCACCGGCTCTCTCCTCAGCGCGGCTCCCCCTCACCGCGGGCCGGGGGGTGTCCTGAGGCGGGGCGTCCCTTTCGTCCCGCGTCAGGCCTGGAGGGGGGGCGGCCCTGTCAGGAGACGGGTGCTGGCGGCAGGAGGGAGCTAGGCCTCTTCCCCCTCAGCGTTATACCGGGTTTGCCCAGCTGCGGGGCAGCAGGGTCGGAAGGCGGTGGGATTTACCTGAAGGTAAAAGAGCAGGGAGCTGGGCTGTGGTTTCCCGGGCCGAAGGGGTCGGGTCTCTTCCCTGGTGTGTGGGGCTGAGGGGGGTTAAAGCGCCGTAGGTGTGAGCGACTGCTGGAGAATGAGGAAATGGTGCTTGCCCTCCTCAGGTAGATGCTGGGGAGGAAAAAAAGGCAGACTGCGGAAAGAAGAAAATGAAGGAGGGGGCCGGCGATGGAGGGCGGATGGAGGTGAGCTGCCCTTGGGCCACGGGGGGTTGAAAGATGCGGTCTCCTGCTTGCTGTCTTGTGTACTGATGCAGTTCATCCCTCTGAAGCATTTTATCTGGCGTTACAATGACTCCTTTTCCCACTATTTCTTATTTTACTGAAGTTTGCCATGAAGTGACTTTGTTGCATTTTACACCAAGTTGTACTGGTGTAATTGGAGAGTGGCTCTGATTTCCACAGTTGCTCTTTTCACTGTGCCTCTGTTTGCCCCAGGAGGTGGGCAGCAGATCTCTAGGATGAGGAAAGCCTGCCTAAAGTGCTCTGCCTTTTTGGTCTTCGTGGTGGGTAAACACAGATCCCTCTGACTGTGCACGGAAAGGGCCAGCTGCTAGCCAGCACTAATGCTGTGCCAACTGCATAGCTGTGTAACTTCGATTATGCTGAAGCTGATAGCCCTGATGTCATTGTATGACGTGGAGGCTGGAGTCAGTTCCTCTCCGGGTGGCTCAGAGTAGAGGTGTTTGCTCAGTTTTTTGACCTAATAACAAAAATATATTTTTATGTTGAACTTCTGCAGTCTTTTCAAATTTATTTTTGTCCTTGTGTAGCTTATTGAACAGGTGTTTAATAAACTGTGTAGTAGCTTATTAACATATGTGTAGTTTATTAAACAGGTGTACAGTGGTACATTTCAAAGTAATAATTGTCATTAAGCTGAAGTCTTATTACTAAGTAACCAACACTATATAATTAATCTGTCATAATAATGATGGTTAGATATAGCACATACATAGATATGGTCACATAGCTGCTTGTGAAAAATATATCCATTCTGTTTGCATTATTGACATAATGTGATATTAGATTACTCTAATATTTTTTTCCTCTCTCTTTATTCATTATACATAGCTGAATCCCTGGCCTGCATTTATCAATGAGCGTTTAGAGATGTACAATAAACTTAAAGCTGAACATGATGCACTCCTTGCAGAAAGAGCTGCAAATGACAGTAAACCCATTAAAGTTACATTACCCGATGGCAAGCAGGTTGATGCTGAATCTTGGAAGACTACTCCTTATCAAATCGCTTGTGGAATTAGGTATGATTGTAGTTTGTGATACACTCAATCATTTTCAGACAGCTCTATGTCTGCAGGTTGTGGCTGTGAGGGTATGGGTAACGTATAATTTCTCTGTTAGTCGTTTATCTCAACTCTTCTCAAGGCATCGTGTATATAATAAACTGGAGGTAATCAATAGGGTTTGAGTTTTGGAGTGTAATTTTTTTGCCTCATGAAGATACAGTTTCTACAATTAAATAAGAATATAGTTGAGATCTTTTAGTCACACATTACTTGCATATTTTTCCCTGCAAGTACTGTTGTTGCATTAAGAACAAATTTGCTAATAAATTTACTGTATCAGATTGAATGTTAGCACATGCAACCTCATTCACATCAGCCTGGGGAAGATGACTGCTGGGTGATGTTTCAGATGATTTCAGAGAGAGTTAACAGTATGAGTATCTTTCACTTAACTGCATTCTTAGTTGCATGGGAAATACCCATCCAAAAGAGCATTGCACATCTCCCAGTTACTCAGACTTGCTGTGGAGCAGAATTGAACAATGCACACTGGACACCCTAACAGTTAAAATTACAAAAACTGGGTGATTCCTAGAGGTGAAATGCCTTTTTTTTTCATGCTTAGGTGCCTTGTCATTGGAACCTTTTTTGCTTTTGTGATTTGGAATCAAGGAAAGGGTTTTTTGCCTAGTGGAAACAAAACTGTAAAGTTACTACATCAGAAGTGGTTTTTGATAATTCTTAAAAGAGAAGCTCTGTCTTTCATTGCAATAAGATTTTGAAGTCAGGTTAGTACTTTGAGGTGGCTGCCTCTAAGTCAAGTATGTTAATGAATGTTGAGTATACAGCACAGTTTTCTTCCCTCATCTCTGAGGTGTAAGTAGGATTTTCATAAATGTTCAAGACTGGCTAGACTGCTATTTGGAATTTATTTATGACATTGTACCTTTTCTGAGCACTCCTGAAAATCTTACTCAACATGGAGGGCAAATTTGGGGAACTTCTACTTGCTGATTTCAAAAGATTATATACCATGTATTTATTCTGTAGTCAGGGCTTAGCTGACAACACTGTTATTGCTAAAGTGAACAAGATGGTTTGGGATCTAGACCGTCCTTTGGAGGAGGATTGTACCCTGGAGCTGCTTAAGTTTGAAGATGAAGAGGCTCAAGCAGTGAGTATCTTTTACCAAAGTTTGTTTGTCCTTGGATTTGCATTAAACTCAGCCTCAAGTAGTTATTTGCATCATTATTGTGTTCAGAAGATGAGACAGGAACAGGTTTGCTGTGTAGGTACATCTGCATTTTTTCGTAGTTCCTTACAAGGGAGATGTGGTACTGCAGACTGCTGTGTATTTGTAGCCAAGTCTGCTAGAAGTTGCTGTAGGTTATGTCAAGTCTGCTCTCATTAAAGTTTTATATTTGCAACTTTCATGTTAGTGTCAAGTAGGTCTTTTGAACTGACCTCTTCAGCACTGACTTCGAAAACAATACTGAGTACAGTACTGTCTGTGTACAATCATGAAAGTACTGGGTAGGCAGCTCTTTTACTGTGAATGTGCAAAAGTACGTCCTTTATTTTGGCTACTCATTTGGACGAGTGTGGATATCCAGTAAATTTGTACATACTCTCTTTAGAAAAAATCATTTGGTACAACAAGCTGTTAGTCAAACTCATCACAGAGGTCTTGCATTCAAACTTAGGGTTTTCGTGTTGGCTAAACGATGGCTGCTGTGAGATTTATGTTTTCTGCTCTGTGCAAATAAAAGCAGAATGAAGTCCTATAGATTTGGTTTTAATTTGTCAAAACTTCAGGTCTACTACAAGATGGAGTGTGATTTTTAACTTTATGAACTGTTCTACTTCAGTGCAGGGTTTCCCAGGCATAAAATCTTCGGATTAGGACCACAGCCTTATGTTGAAAGTGCACCTTTTGGTCTTTATGCAGAGCTGATTGATTGAAGTTCATAGAAAAAAAAAGTTGCTGAATTAGTTTCCTGACTTCTTGACAATAATTGAATCATTTCAGCAGTAGTTGAAAATAAGAATTATTTGCTACCAGGCTGTAAACAATTTTCAGTGTTAGATTTTGGAAATATTGGTGCTTAGGATGAGAGTGTTGTTGCTGGGCAGGTCACTTCTGCTCTGCAGACTGCTCTAATGTGGGATCTGCATCAGGTATCCTTAAAAGCGCACGTTTCAGAAAAGGTTTTAAATAAAATACTCAGAAATGCATTGTGCATATTCAGACTGGTCTCCTCTTTTTTTCCTCCATTAGGTATACTGGCACTCAAGTGCTCACATAATGGGTGAAGCTATGGAGCGAATCTATGGTGGCTGTTTGTGCTATGGCCCACCAATAGAAAATGGATTTTATTATGACATGTTCCTTGAGGAAGGGTAGGTTTTGTATTTTTCTTTTTAGTAGCAGAGAGATGGCAGTCACAGCAAAATTTTTGTTATCAGCTTGTTCCCAGAACAAAGTCATCTGCAGTACTGCAGATTGCTTTGTTCTTTGCGATGTGTCCCATCAACAGGCTAGTGCATTGCAACTCGATCAGAAATTGCAAGTGAAAGCAAGAATGATTCACTTTTTTGTGTGTGTTTATTTTAGGGGTGTGTCTAGTAATGACTTCTCTGCTTTGGAAACATTATGCAAAAAGATAATGAAGGAAAAACAAGCCTTTGAAAGACTGGAAGTTAAGAAGGAAACGCTACTTGAAATGTTTAAGGTAGGCTGTTTTAAAAGGTTGTTTCTAGCATGGTGCAGTTATTCTTTAAGTATTTGTAACTTCAGCTGCATGTTCTGTTAGGGTAGAGGAAGGTCTACCAAATTAACTTCTTAAGGTGATATGTTCTTATAAGATCATTTGTGATATTTAACAAAAAAATGAGTGAAGTTGTAATTCTTAGGTTCTCGGGAATGTGCATTAGATTTTCTGCAACTGTAAGAATTCTCATTCTTCCCCTGGGTGACCTTGGTAGAATCTTTGAAGCCACATTCTTCATTTATTTCCCACAGATGTAAATTTGCAATATATTACGTGCAGTTATATGCTTATATTTTATTGGCTGTTAGTAAAATGCTGTGGTGATGCTATAACTGCATGTGCTGATGCATTCAGAAAGCTTCAAAAAATGTTTTTTAGAATGAGGACTTCTGAGAAAGTCCAAGCAACACTAAAAGCTGATCCTTTCTCTTTAGTACCTAGCAGCAAATAATTTTCTGGCATTGAGATAGACGTTACTCAGTTTTCAGTGTTAGGGCATCAAGGGAATCATAGTGCCATTCAGGTTGGAAGGTACCTCTGTACGTCTCCAGTCCAATCTCATGCAGAGGGCATGGGGTGAACACTGAAGCCAGACCAGGTTTCTGAGGGCTTGTCCAGTTGGGCCTTCAAAACCTGTAAGGATGGAGACTGCGCAACGTGCTCTCTGGGCAGCTTGCTCCACTGCTTAACTATCTGTCTGTCTTTTATAACCCTCTTTTGATGCAGCATAGCATTAGGTTTGCAAATAACTTAAAATGTCGGCCAGTTCTCTTGCTTAACAAGGAGTTAACAAATATGTGTGCTGCTTTTCTTCTCAGTATAATAAATTCAAGTGTCGCATCCTGAATGAGAAGGTCAATACTCCAACTACAACAGTATACAGGTAATTATGCATGCATCATAATATTACTGGATATGTCTTTCTACGATGAAATATACCAAATGAATGTTTTCCTGTTCTTAGGTGTGGTCCCTTGATAGATTTATGCAGAGGGCCTCATGTCAGACATACTGGCAAGATAAAGACCATAAAAATTCATAAGGTAAGTGCTGAAACTGCCTTAGACAAATGTTTTCACTGAAAATGTGTTGCTGTCTTTGGGCAATACTTCGTGGCTTATCCAAGAATGTACCGTGAAATGGGTAACCTGGCCAAAAATTCAGTGTAACAAATTGATAAAGGTTTGTGTGCTAGTATGATGTTCAAATGGTGTGAAGCCCAACTAGGTGTCCAGGGCCTGCACTTCAAGCACAGGTAGGAATGTGAGTGTGGCTTAAGGCTTGGTTCAACTGTATAAATTAGAGTTTATAGTTTTTGCTCAGCTGATGGTTATGGCTGAGTGTAAATAAACAGTTGAAATAGGATGGGTGCAAAGAGAGCAAATATGCTTAAGAAAAAGACGAGAGAGCTTGAAACCATTTTTAGATATTCTGTTCACTTATTCTTACTGGATTTTTCTAATCAGTGCTCTGAATATAAGATTAAAACTCTCCTTATGCCTTAGTTGTTCTACATTAAGTATAGTGATTTATTAATAATTGCATGCCTTTTCATAGCAGGCAGTAGTAGTAAAATGTGGAGGCTCCTGCTTTTCTTCAACGTTGCCTTTCTTTCTTGCATGCAGAATTCTTCTACCTATTGGGAAGGCAAGGCTGATATGGAATCCCTACAGCGCATCTACGGAATTTCATTCCCAGATGCAAAAATGCTGAAGGAATGGGAGAAATTCCAGGAGGAGGCTAAAAACAGAGATCACAGAAAAATTGGGCGGGTGAGACAGTTTTTCTGGCAATGTCTTTCACAAACTGTGCGGATGTAGCCCCTTAACTAGAAGCATCTCGAAGACAGTGTATACTTGCTGCCCCAATCAAGATGTGAAACAATTGTATTTTCAGTCGAGTTGCAAAGTCAGGTACTCTTGAAGAGCATCAAAAATCCTAAAGCAAATAACTTCTCTTTAGACTTTTCACTGTTTCAGACACGATGACATCCTTATTCCATTGATCAATCAGAACAGAACATGAACACTTCAGTCTGCAAAATATGAACACTTCAGTCTGCAGGCAATGCTCCTTCCTATGCAGTTTGCTGCAGCCTATTCACTCACAGTTCTTTTCTTCTCCATGATTTCAGAATCCATAATATATTTCTATGTTTTTTTTGTTGGTTGGTTTTTGGTTTTGTTTTTTAGATGGAAACCCTGCCAGATAATTGATAGTCCTGAACATTGTTACAAGGTCTGCTGCTAGGACATCAGGAAATTATGCAGAAGAATTCACTGTATGCGCACAGTTTATCACAACATTAGCCAACTACAGTTCACACATTCAGCTTATGTGCAAATAATTAGAGTGCTGCAGAAGCAGAACTAAACATTACTTACCAGTGTACAAAGGGAGCTGTGGGGGCATGGTTAGGAGTTACATATAAAAATAAAGTTTTGGAGCATCAGTAATGAAACAGGAAACTGAACAATCTCCTTCCCCTGTAAGTACTGATGGAGATATAAATACTAGTGAAAATGCATCTGATCTATTGATAATGCTTTTTTTTTTTAGCTTTTTTTTTTTTTTAACTTTGATTAGTGATGCCCAGTCAGTAGTAATTAATTTGTGAATGTTAAGTGAAAGAGCTATTGTACAAATACTAAGTTTTTCAAATATTATTTTTCTGCAGGACCAAGAACTGTTTTTCTTCCATGAGCTCAGCCCTGGTAGCTGTTTTTTCTTGCCAAAAGGAGCTTACATTTATAACACATTAATTGAGTTTATCCGGGTAAGTAAGGTCTTTTGGAAATCTTCTAATCGAAGAAATTGCTTAATTTTAGAAAAATACGTAACAGCATATTACATGGAACAGTGTTAACAGCACTTCATTTCAAGTTAGTTTAATCTCTTAGTCCTGTAAACCACGGAACTAAAGAAACCTGGTTTCTTCGGATTGGTTTTGTCACAATCTCCCCTAAGTTATGTTTTTATCAATACTTTATACCTGCAGTTAAAGCAATAATAACGATGCTTTATAATATAAATTCTTTGACGTCTAATAGTACAGCTAAGCTCACACTACAGCTGCTCCACTGATGCATATTGGTTTGTTTTAATAAACTCACTAAATTTGGCCTTGTAGAACTATTTGTTATGAAATTATGTGTAGAAAAAAAAATCTTGATCTTCCTGTTATAATATTTAAAGTCTGTCTTATTGTATATTTGGGCTGCAATGTACTAACAAGTGTCATTGAATAATTAGAGACTGCTGCTTTGCTTGCAGGGAGGAAACTTGTTCTTCTTGCTTACTACAGAGAAATTGCTTGGGGAAGGGTGGTGCTGGTGGAAGGGATGCATCCTGGCACGTCCAACTTGAATTTTTCTCTTCCCTACTCTTCCCTTCTCGAGTTGTGGACTTCTATAGGGCAGCATTTGTATGTTTTGATGGCTGCAGATTGAAGACTGAGTACCGTTACTTTTGTTTGCTTTATTAGTTATTTTACATACTGGGTCTCCTGTTTTAGAGTGAGTATCGAAAACGTGGATTCCAGGAGGTTGTCACTCCCAATGTTTTCAACAGCAAACTATGGATGACTTCGGGGCACTGGCAGCATTACAGTGAAAACATGTTTTCCTTTGAAGTGGAGAAAGAAATTTTTGCTCTGAAGCCTATGAACTGTCCGGGACACTGGTAAATATGTAGCAAATGCAGTTTACCAAAGGTGATGTTGATTCAAAAAAAAAAATCCTGTTTCTTTTGCCTGCTTAATTATAAAGATGGCTATCTTCGGGTATCCAGATGTCACATGCTGTCAGGAGTGATGTAATTATGAGTCTTGTTGTCTACATGCTCTGTTTACTTGAGATGCTGAGAAATGTCATTTTTCCATCATTACAGTGACTGTGTTTTAGACCTGAAGCTTACCTTGGTACTACAAAACCTGGATGTCCAAAACAGATACTGGGGCATTGTCAATTTTATGTCAATTTAGGCTCTTAGGTTTTAATACTCAGTTTTAGGAGCTGTTTAATCTTCTCTCTGTGAGGTGGGGGAAGCCTACTAGCTACAAAAGGATATCTGCATTTGTTTTCCTGACAAAACTAGATGTGAATGATGGTTGTATTCAGATTACATGATTGGCATTATAGGCATCTGCTTAGGTACTGTCTGCTTCTCATGGGCTGTTCTTTGCAGAATTTTGATTCTGGATGAGCTTCAAGTAATAAACTTTTCCTTCAGCCTTATGTTTGATCATCGTCCAAGATCATGGCGTGAGCTGCCATTACGATTGGCTGATTTTGGTGTTCTGCATCGCAATGAACTGTCAGGAGCTCTTACAGGACTCACTCGAGTACGTCGGTTCCAGCAGGACGATGCTCACATATTCTGTGCTATGGAGCAGGTATGGGCTGCTGATAAATGAAATTGGGTATTAAAATCAGATTAACTGATTTTTCCATATTTGAGACTTTATTTCTATTCTCATAAAGATTGAAGAGGAGATAAAGAGTTGTCTGCAGTTCTTGCGTACTGTGTATGATGTCTTTGGATTTTCCTTTAAACTGAATCTCTCCACTCGTCCTGAAAAGTACCTGGGAGATATTGAAGTGTGGAATCAAGCTGAAAAGGTAAACAGTAGTTTTATTAACTTTTTATATGAAAGCAAGGCTGCAGCTGGAAGTCCTGTAAGAACATATTGCCTTCTGGGAGGTACCGTGACAGCTGGGCATGAGCAATATAACTTTAATAACTGTCTTCGATTCAGTCTGGCTGCTGTAAACAGCTTACTCTCCATACAGAAGCAATCTCCATGTCAGAATCAAATTACCTTTCTCTCCTTCTCTCTCTCCTTGTATATTTTTGATAATTTAAAAAAAAAAAAAAAAGGAAGAGAACCAATTCTGGCAGCCCCAGTAATAAGACTTAGAGCCATTTTCCAAAAGCCAGGTTGCTTTCATGATTAAAGGGATAGGGTTAGCCCCTGAGGGTGCAGTGCTGGGGAGAAGATAGGGCAGAAATATACATTAGGTGTATCAGGGTGCATCCTTTCTCAATATTATCTACAAACTTTGGATCTAGCATAAAAATTTCTTGCATCTTAGCTAATGCTATCTGTTTGGCTTCTTCCAAAATGAATGCATTAAGTTTGTTTGTTTAAATTTTAATTTTTTTTGTTTAAATTTGGACTGGATTTTTTTTTTAGCTGGGGCCCTTCCGAAACTTTCCTTTTTCAGAAAATAAACGAGTTGCAGCAGTAACTGAGAAGTACTGAGAACTGGTAGTGTCACATATCTGTAGCAGCAGGCTGACCTGATGCTGTAACATGGAAAGACAGCAAATGATTGAGAAACACTGAATGTGTGTGTCCTTTATCTCTAGCAACTTGAAAACAGCCTCAATGACTTTGGTGAGAAGTGGGAGTTAAACCCTGGCGATGGAGCTTTCTATGGACCTAAGGTTAGTATGTTGCTAACCCCTAGCTGGGTTGGGCTTTTAATTCTGTTTGGATGAGGCAGACAAAAGTTACACAATTCCTTGCTTTCCATTGATACTACCATAAACTTGGCAGTAGGGGTAGCATGCAAATATTGTTCTTTGCAGTATAGCGGATGAACAGAAAAGAACCCAAAGTCTTCATGTGTTTACAAAATGATGCTAAATGTCGCTTTCCCCAGAAAGAGATGTGTTGGGCATCTCTTTGTGCAGAATGTTTGCCAGATGACTTCAAATACATACCTGACCAAGACAAAGTCTCTATCTAGTTAACATTCTGCTCTGAGTTAGTTAAACAAATACAGGTGGATACTGAACGCTGTTAATATATAATGTTTTTCATATCTTCTTATGAGCAAGGGGGAGAAAATAGTATGGTGGTGCTCTTGGGTTTTATTCATGATCTTCTTGGTAAAGACAACTTTTATATTTTACTTACTGTCCTGCACATTTCCTTCCAATGTAACACTATAACTAAATTTTTCAATGTCAGTATGCGTTTCTAAAGCATTGGTGCTGTTTAGGTTTGGCTGGAGGATATAGAACAAAACTGATTCTTAAACTGACAACCTGGTACAAGCTGAGATTGTTAGGAGCTGGGATTAGGGAGAGGGGATTTTTTTTTATAGTTACCTAATACCATTTTAAGATGCTGTATGGCTGAAATTTTCTGTTTTTCCAGATATATAAACTCTACATACTTGAGAGAGAAATACTACTCTGTGATCCTGGTTTTCACATAGCTTTAATACACATTTCATTAATTAAACCAAGTTTACACTTAGAAACTATTTGTCTGCTGCTTGAACAGAGCTGATTGGTTTTAGTGGGAGACATGAACAGAAGGTGGCACTGTAAGATCTGTATTACCACAGCAGTTGCTGCATTAGAAATAATCCTTTGGTGATAAGTGAATCCTAAGTCATGAGAAAAACAAAAATAAACTTACTGGTAAAAGAAATTTTTGAAAAATGTTGCTTTTACTGGCACAGTTCTGTAGCTGCATTGAGTTGCTTGTGCGTTTTGGTGTGTTAAAAAAGCCCCTTGCATTGGTTTTGTGGTTTTGTTGGGTTTTTTTAAAGCTGTCTCTTCAGTTTGCACAGATTAAGTAGGGCTTTCTAGACATTTCCCAATATCTTTGCGCATAAGGACAGAGCGTCTTACAAAATTACTTGTAAATCTTTCCCTAATAAACCTACATTTATGTCTATATTCAGTCATCTAGTAAACTGGTTCTGATTTCTCTCTTTGTATGCTAATAGAATCAATTTCATTTTATGGGTTGTAGGTGAAATGTGTCATAGCAGCTAATCATTCATAATGTGAAACGCAAACAAGATTTAGTAATTTCCTCAGTTGATTTGAAAGAAGGCAAATATCTACAGGAACCTTTGTTAACCTTAATTAACCTTATACTTACTCCTAATACACTCTAGCCAAAGTCAGGTGAGCAAACGTAGCATTTTGCGCTGGTTTTAATGGAAACTAGTTGAAGTTACATTTTTAAGTTAAGCTCTACATCTAGGGTACCTTTAAACTACTTGCATTTTTTTTCTACTCTATAACTGGATGATTTGAAATTAAAGAAGGTTGTAAATAATTTATTTTGAAAGAAGCTCTTTGGTGAGTAGCTGAACTATGATAAACTCTGGCTTCCGAATGCAAAATTGAAAGACATTTAGAACTTCAGTTAATAAAACACTGGTCTGTTTGTTTGATACATAAGTTAAAATAAGGTACACAGCCCCAACACATGGCCATACTGGTAAAATGATGAATAAGAGAGCAATGCTATAAATAAATAAGGTCAGGACACTATAAATCTACTGTTTTCTATCTGTCTCTTTGTCTAACTTGTATCATAAGCATACTGAGGATTAAAGCGTAACATGCAATAGAAAGAATAGGCTTGACTGTAGATACTCAGTTAGAACAAGTGTCATTGATTAATATGATCCCTACTGGTAAGT
This sequence comes from Nipponia nippon, assembly GCF_047370975.1. Classification (NCBI taxonomy): domain Eukaryota; kingdom Metazoa; phylum Chordata; class Aves; order Pelecaniformes; family Threskiornithidae; genus Nipponia; species Nipponia nippon. The sequence goes on along the minus strand of NW_028262357.1, from coordinate 1,249,472 downwards.
GGACTACTTAACAGCAGGATTCTCATCCCATGTTCCTGCCCTGAATTTGTAACATAAGCTACAAAGTATTCCAGTACTGCATAATAAAGGAGTGTAAGTTTGCCAGTTTGAGGTTGAAGAAGTCTCATTTTTGGTGAGACATGTTCAGTTCTGATCTTGCACTTGCACTTCTGTGCTGCTGAATTCACTTGGTGAAAAGGCCCATGAAAGTCCCAGACTGAAACTCACAAAAAATAGTCTGAGGTACTAAATGTAGTTCCCCGCTGAAGTAATGTCTCTACTTGCTCACCCTGTTTTTAGCTCTAACATTTTTTGTATCAGAACTTGCAAATCATTTAAGTTCTAATGTAGGCTGAAATAAAAGTATGTCATCTAAAACCACGTACAGTTCCTCTGCATTGAGTGAAACCTTCCATCTTAAAACAATGAGTTTGCTTTCAGAGGAGCATACTTGTATCTTAAACCGTAGTAAAAGTTTGTGTCTTTTTTGTTTCTAAGATTGACATTCAGATTAAAGATGCCATTGGCCGCTACCACCAATGTGCTACAATCCAACTCGACTTTCAGCTGCCAGTCAGATTTAACCTCACCTTTGTCAGGTAAGCACAGAGGCTGGTGGGTTTAATTGCTATATAATCTGACTTTCCTGTCATTTACAGGCATAAGTTTACGTCAAGAAAAAACTTATATTTAAAAAAAAAAATATTTCTTCACAGCCATGATGGTAATGACAAGACAAGACCAGTTATCATTCACCGGGCTATCTTGGGATCTGTGGAGAGAATGATCGCCATTCTAACGGAAAACTACGGAGGCAAATGGTAACGTTGAAAAGTAGGTTTATTATTCCAGTTTGAGCAAACACTCAGAGAAGAGTGTTGAAGAGAAAGTAGCCCCAAGCATGCAAGAATCAAAAGGGTTTGTTCTACTTGCTTGCTACAGAGACATGCCGTAGGCGTACCACAGGGCAATTCCTTCTGAACCACCTTCCTTAGATATTAAATAATTTTAGATGTGATAGCCTCTACATGATACCACTCATGCAGGTGCAGCATACAGCTTGTGTGTCCAAGGTGTATACATGTCAACTTCGCTTTTGCAGCTGGGCTGCCTTGCAACGAGTCATTTATGTAGGTCATCTCCTTTACCTGCTGCAGTATAATACTTGATGGGGATGACCTCTCTGATTATAGTAAAACTATAAAAAGTAAGTGTTTTCCCATAATTACTTAGTAATAAGCTCAACAACTCAATTGTGATTTGTTGTCTGTTGTAAAACACAACTTGAATCTTCAGTTCAAAAAGTACTTTTGTCCACACTGCAATTCTTTTAGACACTCAGTTCTTTTTGGGAGATAAATTGTAACGAGTATAGGGCTATCATTGCCTCTGAAACCAATTTAAGCAGCTGGCTTTATGAATCTCTTGTGTAGATTTTAGTCCTATCTGTTAAGAGGATTTTTCGTAGTAAAAAAATACTGAAAGCTGTATAAACTTGTTTTGTTTATTGAAGGCCTCTCTGGCTGTCACCACAGCAGGTAATGGTGGTACCAGTGGGACCAACGTGTGATGAGTATGCTCAACAGGTGATGTATATGATTTTGGGGCTTTTTTTTTTCAGTATGTTGTATTTAGTTGAGATACTTGATTATTAATGATTAATAGTGTTTATCCCAGATAAATGTTATGAGTCTTTGCATATTACATTGTATCATTTTTATATTACAACAGTAATTAGCTGCTGAAGTTGTAGATGTCTCTTAAAGAGGACCTGAAATAGATTTTGGGTATCTAAACAACAAATGCTGATCTTTGTGAGGCTTTCGTTTTTGGAAAATGTAGTTTTTCTCTCTAGCTCAAAAGCTGTCTTACCCTTCAGGTTCTAGTCTCCCATGGCCATGTGCATCTTGCAAAAGCAGTAAGAAAGATGAAGATGGGCCTTCAGATATTTAGCATCCAGCAGACCTTCTCCTGTATTTCTTTCAAGCACATTATACATAAATAAAATAGTCTGCAAAATAAAAAAACGCCTTCTAATCAGAAAGCTCCACCATTCTGTTGCCTTTCACAATATCAAACTCAACTCACTATTCAGCCCAAAACATTACATATTCACATCACTGCTTAGTTCTTTAGTGTGTATGTACTTGCATGATAGCTGACCTGTTTTCATTTCTTGAAGTGGGCTCATTTCCAATGCCTGAGCCAATGTCAGTGCCTTTGTTTTAGAGGTCAGATAAGCTTGACTGGCTTAAATCTACAAGTCATAAATAGTTCATTGTCATGAATATCCTATAGTGACAGTGTAAATACTTTTTCTCCTAGGTCAGGCAGCACTTCCATGACGCTGGATTAATGGCAGATGTTGATGTAGATCCTGGGTGCACGCTGAACAAGAAGATCAGAAATGCTCAGCTTGCACAGTATAATTTTATTCTGGGTAATGTATAGTGCATTTGTTACCTTTATCCTGGCTGACTTTCTTGCATAGGTTATAGGATTTGATCTTTCTTCTGTGAGCAAGGCAGAGAGTGGTAGTCAGTGTTTCAGGTCACTTTGCTCCTAAGAGTGTCCATTCCAGAGAGGCTCTCCTGCCTGCATGATAGGCATTCCTGGCTTGTATAGCTGTCACTGACAGGAGGTCACTGTGACCCAAGGCATTACTGCTGCTTTAGAAAAAGGTCTTTGCGGTCTTCTGGTCAGCAACGGGGAGAAATCTCTTGCCCTTTGTCAGTCAGATTGTTAAGCAATCGACCCCCACCCCCCCCCCGTAATTTATGCTTTTGTTTCAAGTATAGCAAAAGAATACCATATTTTCACTGCATTCAGCTGTGGTGTGCTTCTGAGCTATACATGTATGCATGGAAGGCTCTTCCACGAGAGGGCAATGCAGGGACAACTAGAAACTGACCCTGAAGTATGTGATTTGATGCACCACGGTAATCATGTCATGTAAATTGAGGCTGTAGTATTGACCCTAAAACTATCTGGGATCCATTAGAGTAGAAGGAGCTTTTGGCAGAGAAACTCTACCCTCAGAGTCGTGAGTAAAGTTCTTTTGTTATTTAAAACTTTAAGTGTATGATACAGATAAGACACAACCACATTTTACCTTCAAGACCACAAACAAATGATCAGCCAATCAAGGAAAAAGTCTTACCTAATTTATGTTCAGAGGTTGTTTCAAAGAGTTGTCCCACAGAATGTAGCTTCGGTACCAGAGAAATACAATCTACTGTAGCAACCTCCAAGTACATTATATAAAATTAATATTAGTAATGAGCCATACATATATTATCTTGGTATCTGTATCTTAATGTTCAAGTAAAATAGCTTTGGGATTTTCCAATAAACTGTCTTGCTGTCTCTGTAAAGAAAGCAAATAGCTATTGGTTATTTACAATCAAGTTGTCTTTCTGATCTTTGCCCGTGGAGTACTCTATGTTTATTTCTCATTTTGACTTTGTGGTTCTCTCTAATAAGAAGTAAGTCAAGATGGACTTACTAAGTTTACTTTTCTCATTACTCATATTTTGCTAAGTTGCTGTTCATGACACACTAAAACCTGTTAAATGATACGAGATTAAATAAGGCTATTGGCTGTTACAGATGTAAGTGGGGGGAGCTGGGAGGAGGGCAAGGAAGGATTTGATGTGTTGGTAAGCTTTTTAGACTTTTTGTTTAGAATGCCTAAGTTTTAAGGGAATGGGGGGGGAAAAGAGTTTGCTAAATGTTAAGTTCATTTATTTGCATCTTGGTTGTTTCTAGTTGTTGGTGAAAAGGAGAAAGCAAGCGGAACAGTCAACATCCGCACCCGAGATAACAAGGTGCATGGTGAGCGTACAATTGCAGACACTGTGGAGAGACTGCTGGAACTGAAATGCTCTCGCTCCAGACAAGCTGAAGAGGAATTCTAACACCATCTGCTGTACCTGGCATAAAAAAAAGATTCTAGTTTTCATAATTCAGTTAAACACAGAGTTTTTCTGCTGAACCAGATTTGAAATATATTTCACATTGGACCTCTTGCTCATTTTAGCAGAGATTTTTTTCTTTAGTCAGAAATGTCTCTTTTTGTAAAAATCAATTTTTCACAGAACTTGAAGTAAGATTTCCTGGCCTCTGACTAATGACAGATGAAGCAAGATGAAATGACTTTCTGTGACTGCAAGGGAAAATGGAAATGTTAATCAGGTATACCCATCGCATTCTAACTACCCTGTTAAGAATAAAATACATTTTGATAACAACTGTTTTTCATGAAAGTTTAACAAAGGACCTCAGGCTTAAGAAACCGTAGTAACCGTGTGCTATGGAGCATGGTTTTGGAGTGTCTCCTTTAGCGAGGAAAGTGATAGCTTGCAGTCTGGTCTGCTGGTCTTACACCAATTAAATACATTGACTCTGGGCAGTTCCCAGTCACATGAATGGGGAAATGAACATGAGGACTCCCACTTCCATAGCGGTTGGTGCCTCTGGGAGTGTCTCAGCTCTTGCTGCAGGACCCTCCGGGCCTGGGGCTGTCTGCCGCCAAGCTGCTAACCAAAGCCAAGCATACCTCTTTCCAGAGGCAGTATGTGCTGGCTCTAAGGGTAAGGTCGTAGCTGCAGAAGGGGGATAAGACTGTCGGGAAGAGGTAGGGCATAGCAGGGCCAAAGCACCAGCTAAGAAAATGGAGATTCTTGGGAACAGAGAGTGTTTCTATTCTTATCCCTGAGCTCTCCTTTCAGTAAGGCTGTATGTATTACAGCAGAAACAAAAACGTACTGAACTAAAAAGGATAATGATTATTTTTTAAGACAAATGCTATTTTTCAATTTAATAGGCACAATCCCCTTCAGTGGAACACTTCCTTCCCAAGCCTCCAGTCCAGGGCATCACATACAGTTAGCATCCCCTCCTCTCTCACAGCTGAGGGATCTTACCAATTGGGTTTGGGTTTGGTTTTAGGGATTTTTTTTTTTTTGCCCATCTGGCTGATAAGAGGCAAATGTCTGTCACTGACAAAAATCATGGTCTGAAGTTTTTGGGGTTTTTTTTTGTTTGTTTTTTTGTTAATCTTAACTGACCTGGACAGCTTCCAAAGGTGGTTGATAACTGTTCCTTTAGAACGAGAGCTATTGCTACAGCCTTAGCAAAGATCAGACAAATCTGAGGACAGGTTTGAACCATCCTGTCTTTTGAAAACCTCCCAGGTCTCACCATTTCCTTCATTGTCTGGTCAGAAGCATTTCATCTAGCCTTTTCTCAGCTATCTTTCTCAGGGGTAATGGTAATGTTGTACCAGCACTTGAAGCATTGTGAGTTCAGCCTCACCAGACCACGAACCCGGCAACTTTTAGCAAAATCTATTTCCTCCTCCTTCGGTGCATTCAGACTGAACTTCCCATCTGCTGTGGAAAAAAAAAAGGGGGGGGGGGGGAATTGAATTTCCACTCCCTTGCTGCTTTCAAAATTACTTCAGTGAGGGTTAAGTGGGTTATTAGTTTCTGTGTTTCACACCAGCTTCGCTTCGCTGTGAAGTGATTGTTGCTTGTGCAAAACGGGAATGGGATGTCGGCTGTCCCTGGGGCAGAAGGACTCTGTGAAATGTTGAAGCAAACCCAGAGCAGATACCTGTCCCCCAGGGAAAAGGAGCCACTAGCTCTGTTTCTCTCTACCAACGGTGCCTCAAACCAGCTTTCCACTAGGCTGGTGTATTTGCTGATTTTCACAGAGCTCTGCCTTTTGTTTTGCAGGGGTCCCTAGGCACGCTAGCATTGAACTGCCGTAGTCACAGAGATACCGGTGCTGTAAAATGCTAGCCACTACTGTGTGTGGCTCAGTAGGTGTCAGTCTTGGACAGGTTATCCTTCTACAGAAACTTCATTTACTTAGATCATGCTTTTAAGTACCTATATAACTATATGTACATACATGAATAAGTTACTAGAAACAACACCTAAGGGTACAATACAATACGGTACGTACCTCCAGCAGGGTGTGGACAGAACCAAGGTCTCTACGTCCAAATTGTGATCAGTGCAATGCTGCGTTCAAGTGCCATCTAAGCTCGTGCTCTCTGCTGTTTTAAGTTCTCCAGCTGCCAAGAGCCGCGGACACGCACAGAAGCAGAACTGGCCCGGCCCGAGCAGCACGTTCTCTCTCTTGGTTCAACCAGAAGTCTTCTGAAGAGCGGGCTTTGGTCACTGCGTATCACCTTTGGTAGGACTAAGCTCCTGACAAAGTACTGCGCTTGTCTCCTAAAGGCAGGAGGATGCAACTTTGGTGTCGCAGCTTAATGGCGGGACCACTTATCAAGCAGGAGAGAAGCCTTCGTATCATTCTTTCCAGGGTCTGAGAAGGGTGAAAGCCACCTCTCCAGTTCTGCAGAGCGTGCTCTGATTACCAGCATTGGGCAAGAGAAATACGAAACGTTTTGCAGCTTGGTTTTTAGTGTGTACTAGGGTCCCTAGCGAGGTCCTCATGGGAATGTAAATTACCTCATGTTTACCACAGACTCCTCCGTGCCATGGGCGTTTCCTGTGGAGTAGCTGATAAGGTACAGCTCCAGCTCTGCTCCACTTCACAGCAAGTTTTGTTTGCTCATATCTTAAAGCAGATTCCAAAGCAAATCACTGAAGGAGGCACACAGAATGACAGGGAAGGAAGGTATCTAACCTGATAGATCTTCCAAGTATATAAAAATAAGGTCTGGCGGGAATTTCTGTACCTAGCAGGGATCACTGTGCCAGCCTTCAGTTTTCTGTGAAACTCCTCAGTTCTGCAAACTCCCCAGAAAGCGCTTCCCGTGGCCCAGAGCCATCTGGACACTGCCACAACCAAGGGTAATTCCACTAAGACTTCCTGTCACGTCTTGAGATGAAATTCCCACAGTGGCTGATACTACTTCCTCAATTACTCCACTGGGACAATCTGATGCAGTTTCAATATTCAGATTCAGTAATGTTATGTCAACTCCTCTAAAAGCTGTGAGATAAATTGTTAATTAATTGGTGTAGGCACCTTTACACAGTCAGCCTTGCGCTGACTACAGGTTTTTTTCCATTGTATCCAAACCCAGTCCACATAAGCCCTCCGGTAAAAGAAAATCAGTTTGCCAAGTCTGACTTTTCCCTTGTTAGAGTGGGCCAAAATTAAGGGGTCTTTGAAAACTCATTTCACACCTTCAGCTCATGCCCTGTGTAATTTCATGATTGCCGTAGCCTTCTCCACCATTTCTTAGTTGCACAGCCAGCTCTGGCAAAGATCTAAGCAACTGGCCCTCAAATCTGGTAATGGTAAACTGATGCTATGAAAATTAAGTATTGCTAGCGGCTACGCTTATTAAAAAAAAAGACAGCACATACTACTTGGTGCTTAAAGAGTATTTCCAAAACGACTCAGCCTTTCTGCACACTGGTGTTTTCCATCTGCCTTGGACAGGAATATTCTTTCACAGTTGTCTGGTTGCAGTTGATGCCTTGTTAGCCACTGTGATCATACAGAATAGCCACTCATATAGAATGAGCTATCTTTGGACTTGTATCAAAGTTAAGTTTTTTCACCTAGGAGAGCCTCTGGAGCAAGGCACGCATTAACATCTCCCGATAAATTACTACAAAGAACATGCACTCAGGTAAACTGGGGCAGCCAGGGACATTTTACAGTGTTCTCAGACATCGAAGGTAAATGATCTGAGCTACACAATTATTAGTTTCAATATATAAGATATCTGTATCCCTCTCAAAACAATATCCTTCCACTGGATCACAAAACTCTTCTGCAAACAGGAAAACGTTCTGAGATGCACAGAAGGCAGCTATGAAAACTGAAAAAGCCCACCAACCAAACCTGAAAGGTTCAGCATCCAGGAAAAAAAATAAATTTATGCCAATTAAACATGACAGGGCTTCCACAAATCAACTATATATATCTCTATCTGTATTAAAAGATAAGGTAGTAGGGCCCACTAGAACAGAGGCACAGCAGCTGAATCCATAATGCATCATGAGACAGCCTTGTCTTCCCCAAAGTCTTGGGAATTGCCTCTCTGGGATCCCCACAAAGACAAGCAGAAACAGGGAAGAGAGGCAAGAAAGCATGGAACAAAGACACTCAGTGCTCTCCTTGCCGACATCCAGCTGCAAAGTACAATTAAGCTCCTTGGAGTTTCAAGCATCCCACCCTGTGACGGGTTTATCTCACTAGATTAGAAGAGAGTATATTCACTGCATGCCACTTCGGGGCTGACACTTAAAGCACTTTTTGCTATCCATCATAAGAAGCAGGCTTATAAACCAGACATTTATGGATTTATTACATTCCTGAAACAAACATGACTCTTCATTTTGGGAATACTCAAAACTAACCTTTGTACATTAAGTGTGTATGGCAACATCAGCACAAGTTAACTTAATATTCTGCAAGAGCTTAAATGCACAATAACACTAATCTAATAATGTTTAATACGTGATTTCTCAATTGCACACTTCAGGGACAAACTGTAACTTCTCTAAAGCACATTAGTAATAAGAGGAAAAATTCTCTGTATTTTTGTTTAATGGGATAAAGGCCCATAAAGATGTGAAATCTCTACCCCTGCATATCTGCAAGGATATTGGGCTGCACACTGGAACAGCTTTGAATGAACTGGGCAATGGACTTCTTAGCTATGAATCTGGACAGACACCTTTTATTGGTGCAGCCATGCAAATAGCAAAATGGGATGAGTTACTAAGCCTACCTTTCCAAGAAGCCATTACCAGCTGAGAGTTACTTACTAATCATACAATGACATTAATTCATAGTTACTTAGCTATGGGAAATCAAATCACACATCTGTATTCTGAGTTCTGGCCTCCACATCAAGCTAGATGGTGTCAGCAGAAGGATTAGGTGGGGACCAAACACCTTCAGATCATACTAACAGGACAAAGGGATCAAATAGAGACTTTCTTTAGGAGTAAGAGTTCTTTCTTCAGGATTTTTAAACCACTGTAAGTCAGAGCAGAGCATCCCTGGAGAGACTGTACATCCACTTTACTACCAAGGTTCCCGTTTCTCACACTGAAAGGCAGATATCCCTACACTCCTCAGCATCAGGAGGCTGAGCTGTTCATATCTTTTCCCAGACATTTTTCTGAGATTGTTCACTGGGTGGAAATAAAAATAATTTCAGAATGTTTGGATTTTAGTTTCCAATGACAAGTTTGTTTTGTTTTTTCAGTATAAGACTTTCCCCACAGAATAAGACTTTCAAGATCTGACTAGAAATGACCACCAAACAACAAATCTCCATTTCATCATATGGTATATGAACTTGTATCATTCTGGCTTTGCAGGTGGAGAACTTTTAGACTTAAGAGGAAAAAAAGAGCACATTATTTTAAAGAAATTCAGAGCTGTTATTCTCAGGGCTCAGCTTCCTCAAACTACAGCTTGATAGTTCCTTCAGGTTTCATGTACGGACTGTCAGAGGAATCCAGCATTTAGCCTGGCTGGTTTGGAAAGGACAACAACTCGCCGATCTGGAAGGCTAACAAAAAGAGCTGTTTGTTTAAAAAAAACTCAATGCTTGCAAATGAATTCAAGGAAGATCTCAGCATCTAGAGTGCCACTCAAGTGGGAACTAGAGCCCAGTCTCAGTCTATAACTGATTCTGCAGCCAGCTGCTGCCTGGCCCTGAAGTTCTTAAACCGCAGAGGCAATGTCTTACCCATCTTAGAAGTCCCCACTTGCCTTGCACTGAGTCCCTGTCCCAGATGTGGCATCCCCCATTTGGTCCACTCTTCTGTCTGGGGGTATTCAAACCCAGATCCCCAACATTCAAAGAAGAGCATAGTGTGAGGTTGGGGGTCTCTCCTGTACAGAAAAAGACACAAGAAAAGGGAAGAGAGTAAGGAAATGCAGAGAACAAGGACTGGTTGTGCTGTCTAGTAGATCTGGGATTCTTACTGGGAGTTTCAAACAAATTTCTACTTTATAGGACAGAGCTAGTTTCTTCTCACCACCAGAATATAAAGTTAGGATCTTTCTTTACTATTTCCGCTTTAATGAATCTTGAATTACCAGCAATTAACTCCTGAGTTTCCAAGATGCTCCACATAGAGCTGGTGGAGCACAAGGTGCAATGATGTGGTGTATGGCTTTGTGTTCTCAACAGAAGAATACTTTGCAAAGCAGTACTTTGTTTAAAGGATAATCTGTGTCGTCCAATTAACAGACTCATCAGAAAAACTATCATAAACCACTGACAAGGTCATTTCAATCATCCCTATGTATGGAAGATAGTGCAGGGAGATTACAGCAAGCTGTCACTCTTTGTCTAGCAGTGTTTCCAAGCGAATAGAAGAAAGTAGCAGCTATAGTTTGTGACATCAGTCTGCACATGAATTAAGATACACCATATAATGCAATATTCCTTCCATGTCAGTGAAGAAAAGCAAGGATTGCATTGCTTAGAGACATCTGTCTTGCACTACCCATTAAAACTTAAGATGGAGAGAGGTATCAGTATGTATCTCATATGGAGCACTAGTCTCATCACAGTAAATGAAGAACGTGCTGAAGGTCAAATGACTGTCACCATTCTTATCCCACCCTGCTGTAACCAGGATAAAGTGCTGCCACTGCTGGAAAGCTGCAACAAAGCACATTTCAGCTTTGTTTTCCTGAACAGCAAACAGGAGGCAATCATGCAGTATCTAAATCACGGCTTGAGCTGAGATCATGAAGCAAGAAAAGGGAAAGGCTACAGGAATTGTGTGAGAGAAAGACAAGGAATGGAGGAGACAGCAGGGTACAGCAAACAAGGGAGTGATTTTAGACTCAGACCTGGAATGGGGAAGGAGAGCTGTTATCCACCCGTTTACGTTCCTGTGCCATTTTGCTTCAGCACAAGGCAAGGGCTCCATGCAGAAGGTGAGGCCAAGCTCCCGGAAGCCATTTATTTGCATGGTTTGCTTTCCTCTTTGCTTTCACTTCCACAAGTGGGCTTTATCAAACTGCTGCAGCAATTACACTGAGGCCTATGTGAGGGTGACCCAGGTAGGCTTTTCCAATACCCCAACACAGAGTCTACAGAGCAACTCCTGAAAATCAGCCCAGTTGCAATTTTCCCTTCCAGCCTTCACCTGGAGCCTCTCGCTAATGGAGAACCTCCTCCACAACTGCCTCACTGATACTGCCAAACAAAATATGTCAGGGATTGTTGTCTGGCTCCAAGGCCAAAACTCCCTTTTCTCTCCCCCCAACCAAAGATGCTGTGCCCACACTGCCTCCTGACTGCAGCATCCTCCAGCTGCCTCCCCTTGAGCAGAGGGCTAATGCTGGGCTGTGCTGAAGAATACGCTGGCCTGCAGACATTGTAGAGAGTTATGGACCAGAGCCTCAGCCAACGTGCTGAGCATGATTTAATTACGGTACATCCACAGGTAATCAATCATGCTTGTTCAGACAAGTATTTCTGGGCTTGCTATATTAGGGGGTGCTAGGAGAGCAGAGGTGGCTGTGTGAGAGCTCCTGGGGTGGTGGGATTTGCTGTCCCTACTCTTCTAGCACAGATGCCATCGTAGATGACAAAGGAAATGACAGGTTGAAGTTCAGCTGCATGTGTCAACCCAAAACAGGGACAGTGAAATCTCTGTTCTCCTATGTGCCAAGAGCTGCCAAGTGGGTCCTCTCTTCAACTGCCCTCTCTTCCCCGCTGTGGCTGAACAGCCTGTTCATTCTCAGCTTCAAACCCCTGGGAGAATACCATTTGCTTATGAACAGAGATTTATAGTGCCTTCGTTATGTAGCCTCTTTCTGAACATGATAACATAAGCTTAAATGGATTATCTGTGTCACAGTCAGAGACAAAATAAATAACAGCAACCAACGGAGCAATCTAAAGAGAATTCCTACAAATCTTAGCTCACGGATGGCTAACCTGTGCAATCCAGGGTTTTACACCAGTGGAAGGAATAAATGCTAAGCTCAAAATTATAACAGAAATCTGGACTAGAAGTTTTAACTTCCCATCCTCAGCTCTGTCCCTTCATCGCAGCGTCATTCTTCTTAAAAACTGTCCTGGTGATGTGGCAGTAAATCATATAATATGATTAATATAATAGTATTAATGCAGTGCCAAGGGACCTCAAACGAGATCAAAACCTCATTGTTCAAAGATGTACACAGGCAGCCCCTGCTCTGAGGAGCCAGCGATTTAATTACAGAGGGCACCAGGAGTGCAGCACGCTGCGGTGACTTACCCAGTGTCACTCTGCTAACCCCTGGAAGAACTGGATCTTCAGGCTTGCAAACCAGGTCTCTGGTCCCCACACCACACTGCCTCTTCTGTTTGCTTTGCCAAGTAGCATTTTTAATTAGATGATTGCATTTGTTAGAAGAAAGAGCAATCATGCATGTGAGTATATGTATGTGTGCAGAGTCTGTCTGCACCACTGCAAACAGGCATGGCACAAGGGGATTGCTGTTTCTTGCACCACTCATTTTTAGCAGGTGCCAGTACTCACTGATCCAGTGTTTTGCATCAGAGCAATAAGTGAATTATGCTATCAGACACAGAAAAAGAAATGTTGTCAAAACTTTTTATCTTGAAAGGGATGGAGCTCCTCTGCTGTTTAAATTGCAGCTGTAAAAAGCCTTCCGAGTCCCTGCGGCAATGCTCTGTGCTGTAGCATTTAGTTTGTGGATCGAGACAGTGCCTCCCTGTTCTCGCTGCAACCACCTTCACCTCAAATCTGTAATGCCTTTTTCCCCCAGCCTTGAAGCAGCTGCCCAGCATTTGTAGGTATTCACAGGACCCCTTTGAGGCCAGCAAAGTACTGGGGCAGTGTTACCTCTGCTAATGCTGACAGCAGGATCAAGCCTTTGCCTCTTCCAGACACTTGCTAACAGGCGTTTGCTACCCAGCCCCATCTGTGTCACCCACCGTGTGCAGCTCTGCACGACCTGCTCCTCTGGGCTGTACTGGCTCTGCCTCAGGGTCTGCAGGAAAGAGAAATCTCGCAAGGGCCATGCTGCCCGGATGGTAAGAGGAGCCCTGGGAGCCCAGGGAGGCTTCAAAAGGTGCAGAAGAAAAAAATCAATCATCAAGTCCTTCTCTGGTCTACCTTGGCTTATGGTATTTCAGGCCCATGATGGATTATGTGCTCAAAATATAACCAGTGCTTTTAAACGGTCTTCAGCTCTTGAGAATACAACAGTCGTTATAAACTGTCACAGACAAGGAAGTCTGGAAAACACAGACAAAAAAATCTAACCTGATGTTTACTTCTGCCCCACAGTTCATCAGCAGGGCCTGCAGACCTGGTACACCCACAAAGCAGGCTGTTTTCATCATGCATCATGATCAAGCATAGTTCTAGAGGGAGATGAAAGCATGCCGAGGTTTTGCAGGCTGGTTTGGGGTTGTTACTGTAGATAACCCTGTGCAGTGTTTAGGCACCAACTTTGGTGGCTGGAAGATCTCTCTGAGCCACTCACAAAGGCTTGATCGCTCTCCGCAGTAATTTATCGACGACTCTATTTTTCCTTTTTGTTCTGTTCCATAAAAGCAGCTTCAGAAGTTGTGTGAGCAATGAAGACGTTGCTACACAGCTCCAGAGTGTGCAGGAAGATCTATATTATTCACTTGAAAATGCAAAAGCATCAAAAGCCTCATAGCTAACAATTTACTTTTTCCCTCCCTCCCTCAAATAGTTTTCAGTCTTCATGGTGGGGGTGGAGAGATTTTTCTCTCCACAGCTCTTTATTATTATTGGATTTCTATAGCATCATAAAAAAGGCATTTATACTTGACAAGAACCATTGCTGCTCAAGAGATGGGAAGAGCTGGTGGAGGGGAGGTGCTGGGTGAGAAGGGCAGCATCACAACCCTCAGCAAGGATTACCTGCTATAATAGCAGCACACGAAAATTTCATAAAAACAAATCTCATTAAAGAACTGCAGCCCAATAGTTTTCATCCTCAGATACAACTGAGTGCAAGACAGGCTGATTTTCTTTCTCCGTCTCTGCTGCAAACAACATTTGGCTCTCAGTTACCCTTTTGTAAATGTGGAGTGAGAAGATTGAGGACTGAATTCCTCAAGAAAGACAAGACATTTGTTTCAGTTACCTACACTCTGTAAAGGTCTGAGGTTACTGAATATGTTTCTAGTCCTTACTTGCTTTTGACAGCCTTTTTGCTTCGGGTTGCAACTGTGGGCACTGTCAGCAGTGAGATTTTTGTGAGCACATCTTTAACTGCCCCAGGCAAAGTCTGCTGGGCTACCATCAGTCAAGCAAATCAGTGTTTTGAATTCACCTACTTGAATACCTACCTGCTGTCTATCTCAACTTCAGCAGGGCTTTTGCTACTGTCTTCTGTAACATCCTTATTGACAAATTGATGAAGTATGGACTAGATAAGTGGGTGTGAGGTAGATTGAAAAGTGGCTGAACTGTCAGGCTAAAAGGGTTGTGGTTAGCAGCACAAAGTCCAGCTGGAGGGCAGTGACCAGTGGTGCACCCCAAGGTTGATAATAGGGCCAGTTACTTTTTGACATCTTCATTAATGATCTGGATGATGGGACAGAGTGCACCCTCAGCACGTTTGCACTGGGAGGAGCAGCTGATACACCAGAGGATTGGGCCACCAGAGAGTCCTTGATGGGCTGGAGAAATGGGCTGACAGGAACCCCAGGCAGTTCAACAAAGGGAAATGCAATGTCCTGCACCTGGGGGTGGATGCCCCCACCACCAGTACAGGCTGGGGGCCGATCAACTGGAAAGCAGTCTGGGGATCCTGGTGGACAAGCTGAACAAGAGCCAGGATTGACCCCTTGCAGCAAAGGTGGCCAGCAGCATCCTGGGCTGCATTAGGCAGAGAGCATTGCTAGCAGATCAAGGGAGGTGATCCTTCCCCTCCGCTCAGTCTGGTGAGTGCTGTGTCCAGCACTGGGCTCCCCAGTAGAGAAGGCATGGACATACTGGAGGGAGTCCCGTGAAGGGTCGCAAAGATGATGAAGGAAGTGTATTAGGGAGGAATCACACACATTGCTTCAGATGTGATGGAAATAGAATCATCAGCAGCTGGCTAGAAGAGTCGAGCTGGAGACTGAAAAGGATACTGTAAAAGGATGCACACACAGACGTTTGTCAGAAATAAACCCCTGCACTGTTATCAGAACAGTTTTCAAATTGGGAACTTACAGTCATGCACTTCTCATCCAAAGGATACCTAGATGAACACCTGAAGCTTCATTCAAAATTATTCAAAGCTTTGCAAAGCTTTTTTTGTGAACATGGATTGAATTTCAAGAAAAAATACATTGTAAAGCACTTATGGTTTTGTTTCTCATTTAACAAAATGGGAAAAGGGCAAGCTTCTGAATCTTATGAATTGCTGTTCAGTTTTATTCAGCTGCCTCTTCAAAGTTGCATGACTTCGTATTTGAGGTAGAAATCATGTTCAACACATCATTTTAGGTCTCTCTTCAGATCTCAGAGATAGCAATTTCATATGAATCATGATTTGAGGGGTTGGACTAGATGACCTTTAAAGGTCCCTTCCATCTCAAAGCATTCTATGATTCTATGTTAATAAATAACACCCAGTGCCATATAGCATGTAAAGGCTATTAAGAGTGAACAACAATAATGAATGATAGCACAGCTCATCAGTTACCACGCAGTATTCCTCCAATCTTTATGGGGGGGAAACGTACGCACACAAAGGAAATTAGACAGGACATTGGAGTTAACACCATCATTTCAGAAACATGTTAAGTGTTATTTCTCAGTAGTTGCTAGGACCGCACGCAGGGTCAAACAAATAGACACGGGTTAGGGTTTTGATTGCTTGTCAGCTTTCCACTAAGTACTATAACTTTGCCAAGACCTGACTTTGAAAGGAAGATGTTAGCTATGGCAATATTCTTTTTCTTTTCAATGGAAAAAAATAATTTTGTCTAATAAGATGTCATTTATTCTAAAATATGTCATTTTTTTCAAATGAATTCTGAGCTTCCCACAGTTGAACAAAATATCTTCAGTGAAGTCTCTTTCTATCCATTAAAAAACTCCTGACCAGCTCCAGTTCTGAACTGTCTAGAGATTCAGATTCCAGCTGTTATTTTATAAGCCAGATACCGTTGACATTTGAAATAATATCTGATATTATTTCATACAGAAGGTGGCATTTTCAATCATAAAACGGCTAAACAGAGAGTAAGCTGAGATCATCGAAGACAAGCATTCCCAAAATTGTCAATTCAGAGGCAAATTATTCCTTATTCACAAGCTTATACAGTGGTGGCACAGGGGGAAAGTGGCAAGTCCTTCACTGAGACAATGAAATTCCTTCTTTTATTAAAATTGCACACATTTTTACTTCCTCAGTCATCAGCAACGGCCACTGCTTTGGCGTTGTCCATGGATGTTTTGCCTGACGACAAGCCTATAGCTGTGCTTTTGGGATCCATCCGGAGGGATCACAGCTCAGCACTACACAGGCAAGCAGGTTCAAAGAGCACCTGGATTTGTTACAAGGTCACTGTCACCTGCCTTCTCTCCCAAATTTCTGGCATTCCAAGTTGCCTTCTTCTTTCCCTTCCAAAGTAGCAGTAGCTGGATCTGCTTATAAAACAATATACTTCCCCTTCTAAGCTGTTACTGAGGTAGACTAGTCTCCCTAGATCAAAAGCAGCTCTGTTCCTGGCTTGAGCTATAGAGGTCTTCAGGATTATTTGCTCAATTAAAGCAGTGATAAGGACAGCCAGCTCCTTTGCTAGCCTTCCTTCCTCAAATTGGTTTTACTCTGTAGGAGTCATAGCTAACTAATGGCCCCTGGGGAAGAGCAGGAAGGCTCTGGATTAACACCTGTGTGCACCATGGTGGCAGCCTGGGGTTGGGATGCATCTTTTCCAGCATGGGCGTGGAGCACAGCATCTCCCATTGCAGGCTCCCCTGCTGATCAAATCTTCAGGCACATAAAAGTATTGGCTCAGGAAGACTTTAAAAACCAGGATCTCCCACATCACAGCTCCCTCAGATGTGCTAAAAAGTTGCTCATCCTGGGCTCTGCAAGGAGACAGTGCTCCTGCCTGGATCCAGAAAAGCTGCAAACACACACAGCTCCCTGGGGTCCCTGTTGCTGCTGCCACACATCAGAAGCTGTAGCTTTTTGCTGCTGTGTCTCAGCGTGCGGTCTACAGAAACAAGGTGTGTCACCTCAGGACACATCCATACCATCCTCATTCTGTAAAGTTCAGGTGCTTTCACAGACAGGCTTCATCCAGCTGTAAACACTGGGCCTGCAAGTTCCTGGCAGACAGCTTCAGGGGATGTCCTAGGAACATCTGTAAGTTGAAGCTTTACAGTCAGCATACCAGCCATTAGTGTGAAGAGAAGCCAGATGAAGTTTTTCCTCTGCTGTAACGAATTCCCAGAGCCTCGCTGTTCCCATGCACTGGTCTGCAGCTGTTTGGAACAGCAGCTGCTTAAGTTTTCAACATTCCTATGATTTCAAATGCATAATTAGAAGTGTCAAAAGGCAACAGAGAAGCATGTCGTGCCACAGATCTCCTCTTCAAGACTTTTATTTCGCCTTCTTCCCATTTTGGATGTTTAAGACAGCAACCAGCCAGCTGACCCAAAGATGTAGCAATGGTTATGCTAACAGAAAGCTGAGATCAAATACATTTCAAAGCTGTTGTTGAGCATGTTTTGAGTG
The DNA here is from genome assembly GCF_047370975.1 of Nipponia nippon. Lineage (NCBI taxonomy): Eukaryota > Metazoa > Chordata > Aves > Pelecaniformes > Threskiornithidae > Nipponia > Nipponia nippon. The sequence goes on along the minus strand of NW_028262357.1, from coordinate 1,231,772 downwards.
TACCTTGAGGCTGAAACTTCGGTAGGACAAAGGTTAGGGTTGTGGCTTTAACTAAGTTGGTTTGACAAGAAACAACCTAGTAAAAGCCACAACCCTAACATAGCTTCCCTCCAACAGAAAACGAGCTTGGTTGGACTGGACAAGAGAGATCTGTGAAAAATTTAATTTTGCTCTATGCAATATTTTGATTGTATAAACTACCACTATGATAAACACAAGCATGTTCAGAATTCATCATAAAAATAATATACAAGGGAAACATCAACCAAACACTTTCATTCCTGTAGAGAGATGTTCCTGCCATTAAATATCTTTATTGGTGATCTGGAAGAAAACAGAAAATCAGTGCTGAGAGTATTTGCAGATGACACAAAAATTGGTGAGACAGTAAATGAGGAAGATTGGTTAGATAGGGTGAACTGGGTCACTTGCTAAAGTCAGTGGAATTTAAAGATCTGCTTTCATAAAGGAAGAAAAACTAAAAGCGAAGATGAGAGGTCACATATAAGAGGGGGGCTGTATGCTGAAGTTCATGACATTGGAAAATAGCAGCATAGTAATGGCAAACTACCAACTGAGTTTATGTTTATAATGTAATGCTAGAACTGTAATAAGTAAAATTTGACCCTGAAAAAGTAATAGAATACCAATGCTGCGTGCAGTGACAAGACCAGATTTGCAATACATTAGCAAGTTTTTGTGTCTGCACTTCAAAGTTAAAATTTTAAAGGTTCAAAAACAGAACAGAAAAAAATGAAGTCCATGAAATATGCCTTGGAATAACTGAAGAAACTCGCTGTATTTATTTCCTTTAAGGGAAGACAGAGAGGTGTTTTGACCAAAGTTTGCAAGCACCTCTCTGTGGAACAGATTTCTAATGGAGGCTGCACCTATTCTTGGAACTGAAAGAAAGAGCACAGTCCTGAGGTTGGAAGCAGAAGGTACAAAAATTACAGTTAGCAAAAGGCAAAAAGTTTCAAAATGTGTAGTAATGAAACATGAGATTAATCAGGAGTTTCAGTCATCCTAGCAGCCCAACTCATGAGCAAACAAGAAGATGTCTTGATTTCACTGGGACACAACCTCCGCATAGCTCAAATTAAGAACATACTTCTCCTTTGATCAGAACAAGTACTGTTAAGGATGCAACAGTCCTTGTGCTAGCAACCTTAATTCACTAATCTAGGGATAAATATTTACAGTCATTCACCAAATGTAAAGGAAACCAATAAATAAAGATGATGAAAGACAAGGAAGCTCGTTGCCCGTGTAGCTCTAATCTACAGTGGATTTTGCGCTCCATATACAGCATATTTTCATCTCAGCAGGCAACTCCCATCTGAGAAGGAGAGGTAGCATGGGCTGTTGCAGAGGATACGCAATGTTCTTTCCTCAAAGACTTATTTTATTGTTTCCTCTATAAAAGGTCTTGAGGCTCAAGCACATGACTGCCCTCTGTGCAGAAACAATGGGAGTCAGTCAGACATACCCTATAAATGTGTTTGGGGACTTTTGGTAGTTGCTTACTGGGCCAATTCAGCATCAACTTGCCTTGGCCGTTGGCTAGTAAAACACACCCGGTGAAAACAACAACTTTCAGCTTTGTGCTCAGCAGATTTTCTGTATAAAACCAGCACAATGTGTCCTGCCACCAGAAAATAAATAGCTTTTCTGGGTAACTGTTTCTTCCTCAGCTGACTGATGATTTATTTAAAAAAAAAAAAAAAAAAAGATTGTCTAGGGTCAAGATGAAACTGAGATGTTTCTCTGTGCACTGGAGAGGGGACTGGTCCTTGCTCTCAGCCCTGAATACCACATTATACTGTCTGTGCTGCCATAATTTTCACTATATAGTGGAAAACTCTGTCAAACAGAAAGACTGGAAGGGGACCACTCCGGCATCCTGCACAAACCTGCACTTAGGGCACTCGCACCAAGTTGCAGCTAGGTACCTGATCCAAATGTGAACTCCAAGCAAGTGGCAGGTGATGGATGAACCACCCGATACAGTTTCTGTCCTGTGAACAGCACCCGCCTACATTCCCCAACAGAAACGTTTCCTCTCAGAAATATCAAAATTGTCAGTTTTGATATCATTCATGATTTCTCAGGGAACCTGACTTCGTGTGCAAAAAGTTTCAAACACTCTAATACTCCACTTGTCAGCAACTAAACTTTCTAGCCTACTTTGTCCCCATTGCTGCCTAACAAAAACCTCACATTTACACAGACGAACTCATTCTGCACCTAGGGCAAGGGTGACTGGCTGTAGCAGATGGAAAATTTCAACTCCAGTCTTGATTACCTTTCTGCACTTTCAGACCCAATAAGGGTCATGGCCATGGCAGTCACAGCAGCAGGATAAAAGCTCCTTGGACAAAGCTTCCTTTGTATTAGTGGACACTTTTTGCCTCCTCACATGCTTGTAACAACAGTAGTCAGTGAACCCAGAGACATGGGTTGCTCAAAGGATTTGTTGAGCTCGGCAGAGAATGTTTTTGTGTTCCCCATCTCACCACTCTTTTGGATACTGTGAGTCCCACAAGGGGTGAAAGACACATTTCCCATTAGGAGGGTGAATGCAGGTCAAGCGGACTGAAGCTGAGCCTGAGTGGGTGTTGAAGAGGCAAAGGAGCAGCAGATCAAAAGCCCCAGCATCCTTGCACAGCTTTTACACCAGTGCTGTCTGCTCCCAGGAGGGTCTCCGTATAAAGGAGGGTACCTTGTCAATCAGACCATGTGTCCCTTGTGGGAGGGGAATGGGAGCCAGGAGGAAGCTTCAGCCAAAATCAGTTTAGCTGAATGTGTAACTACAATAACCACCAAGACCCAGTTTGGCTCCCATTAACTCTAGCGGGGTCTGGCTGCTGCAACATCCCCTCTGACCTCCTTGCCTAAACACACACTTGCAAGACAGGCATGGATAGAAATGAAGTGACCTGGGAGCAACAAGGAACTGTCAGCTTCCAGGTCACCTGCAGGGAGCACCTGCTAACAAGGGGGATGTCTGCTGTAAGCAAACTGCTGCTTCATGCTGGACCCTGAGGATGCTCATAGCCTCCCCTCAGCTCAGATGCAATAACTTTAATTTTACATGGCTGCGAAGCCAAGACCAGCTGGGCTTGGCTTCTCATCAGATGGGCAGGAGGAGTAAAGTCAGTCACTTTTCATCTAGGTCCACAGCTGCTGGGTGCAGGGTCTGGCACAGCCTGCTTTTAGCTGGGGGCAGAATCTCACTGGTCTTTCAGTGCGTTAGTTATTCCAGCGACTTGCTTTGACTACCAGGGCCAGGACTGTGTCCCATGAAGGCTAGGACTAGGGATGGGGACACATAGAAAAGAATTTGCAATTTTCCTCTGGAGAAAAATGCCATTCAGTTAGCTTTCAGATAGTAGGTGTTGCAGCAAAGGACAGTATTTTATAAGCCAGCACTGTTTGTTATGAGGCTGATTCAGGCTTCCATATATTATAACATGACAATATATTTTTTACTTCCAGAGCCAAACAACCAAATAACATAATTCCAAGCGAACACAGTGGATAAGAGGTAATTTAATCTCAAGCTTCATTAGTTCAGCTATTGTATGAAACAGATAACAGATGCAGGAGAATAGACAGAAAACATAGTCTCTCCATGCCTGCCATCTGTGTAAATAAGCATGTGGGGAGCTTGAAAATTTACTGCACTCTTGTTCACAGAATCCTCATGGGTTTGCAATAAAGCATTCCCTCTCTGCTAGTTCATTAGTCAGCTTCCCTCACACAGGAGCTTTCCTTATGGCGGTTTCCCGTTAATGCCACATTTGCCATCACTCCAGCATGCTAGCGTTCCCAGTGGGAATTTCCCCTAACACTAGCACTACAATAAACAGCAGTGCTCTTTGCCCAGGCAGTCCAGCAAGAAGGACCACAGAAGTGGTATTGCGAGAGGGCAGCACTGGGCGCCTGTTCACATCCCAAGGATTACTGCTGCAGTAAAGCCACGTGCTGCCTTGAAATGCTCGCATGTACAGTGACCTTCACCTGCCTGGGACTCCCCTTCTCCTTTGCAAGGAACTGGCTTGACCCCACATGCAGCCTTTTCTTGCTTCCAGCTTCCCCCAGCCTCTACACGCAGAGCACATTCTCTTTTTGCTAGCAGATAGTATTTACTCAAATCCAAGACAACCTTTAAGGGTTTAAAATCCAACATTCACCCCTTCTTTCATTTATTGAGACTTCATGCTAAACAAGAGGGAATTCAGGGTTTCTGTTCTGCCTTTATGGCATAGTGAGAGCTGACTTTTAGACTGTGTCCTTTGCTCCATGCCTTGGGCACTGTATTGGCCTGTTAATTAGGAAGCTGGGCTCAACCCCTTCCCTTTCAAATCTAGAGGGAAGTCAGACTGCAGCCTCTCACAGACCAGGGTTTGGGGCAGGCCTCTGACTTCTGGAGCCTGCATGAGCCCCAAAAGTACTGTTCTCCACAGTGAGTATAAGGAGAAGGGATACATCATGTCTTAGCCCCCAGCCAAAGCCACTGAATCACTGAATCCAGCGGAGAACAGATGTCTGCTGAGGACCATCTTCCTACCTGCTTGTAACATGACAGGGATAAGAGGTAAGACCAGAGGTCTAGCAAAAGACTGCCTCCCCAAAACACCCAATCCCTCCGAGTAACTATTTTCCTCTGTTCCAAATCTTTAACTTTGATTTAGTAAAAGCTACATCCAATGACTCATAATGGTAACAGTGAATTAGCAGAAGCCCTCAAGAACCTTTGATAAATTTTCTTTTTGATTTGTCTTTCAGGTAGGCATCCGATGGCAGTCCAGATATTTAACAACTTCCTGGTTTTCACATGTTGGCCACAGATTCCTTCCAAAACCCAAGCACCTCAGCTTACAGAAGATGGTTGACCACTAAAAAGGTACTGTAGCTATTGCTCATCCTCCTGGCTCTTACTGCTGCTACCACCATGTCTGTAGAAGAGACTTGTACTCCTTGGCTGACACATCCCACGTTTCGTTTCTGTGGGTATGCTGGAGGTATCTGCATTTTTTCGTTAAGAGAAAGGAGGAGGCTGGGATCAATCAGTCACAGAAATAAGCAATATCCTTGTGTGAGCTCCCCATAGTCTACTACCTGCAGGCGTAGGGGCTAGGGAGGCTGCAGTGCTGGGCAGCAGCAATAAACCATGTTTCTTATTAATCACCATTCTGTAGCAGAATGAGTCCCTGTAAATGCAGTTGGGTCAGTCAGTCAATGAGGAGAGGTGTCTGGCACCAAGTCTTGCTCTCCAGGGGAACACGATAACCCACTGAAAACAAGGACATCTAGGACATTCCCTTCAACAGGGCTGAAATTTCTCCCTCATAATTCTCCAATGTACTGTGTTTCTGTAGCCACAAAATTAATCTACCAGTACTGCTGCATTAAGTGCCTCCGTCTGGAATGCCACTCCTCAAACCCCTACTTCTCTCTTGCCTCATCCCATCATCATACAAGTGTGCTCCTGCTGGCAGAGAACCCTGCACACCTACAAACCTCCTGCTGAAAAGATCTAGTAAGCACGTAAGCACAATGTTTTCCCTCCATGCTGATTTCATTTCAAGCTGATGCTAGGTAGCCACAAGACAGTTCCTTTGGTGGGTCCTGCATGCTTGGCCAGGCCAAGTGCAGCAAGCCATTCCACACAGTGCAGCAGAGAGCAGAAACTGCTCATCAGGCTGTGCGTTGTGCAGCAGGTCATCATCCAGTGAATGCCTATTAAGCCTTTGCAAAGCAGAGGGAGCTTCAACTCATTTCTCAATTCAGTTCATTCCTCTCCCTTAGAGCGCCTGTGCAGTGTGCTGCCCCTGCGGGCTGGAGACCCACACTTACTTTTTGAAGTAAGAATGAGCAACTTCCTGCAACTTCCACAGGGTGTTATTGAGGCTGAATCCATGGGTGGATGCACGGGTGGAGTTTGGTAACTGACTGCAAACTGATGGTGTTCTCTACCCAAGCTTATATGCCTAACTGCGATGCCTGTGCTCCTGGGCTGCATGCCAAGGAACGCAGTTAGTGTGATAAAGTTTCTGGGCATCAACATCAGCAGTACTTGGAAAATTTAAGCACTGAAAAGATTCCCAGGGTGGGGGGAGTGGGGGAGTGGGCATGATGATATTGTATACAGCTCTTCCGGAAAACAAATAGATCCCACAATAGACATGCACACATCTGCTGCCAAGGAGCTAAGGCACATCTGCTTGCACTAGAAGTGGTAAGATGTCATCTACTTCATAGGAAATAACTAAGCCTATTAATGTATATTTTTACTTAGCACCATGCTCTATTGCACTACTTTTCCCCTCACCCTTTTTAATGATCTCTTTTATGTTGAAATATTAAGCATCAAAATACTTCAGTGATGAGGATTCCCCTGGAACAGAAAAGATACTTTCTAAGCTTTTTTTCCCTTGGTATTCCATCTTACGAATTTCCTTGCACTGGAAACATAAAATACCAGAGACATCAGGCATAAGCAATGCCATTTATTGAAGCTTGAAACAAATATGTCATCATAGTTTGCTTTTTAAACCTTGACATGTTAGAACAAACAGTGAATGTGCCAAATACACATATTTTCCTGAGCAACCTGTTGAAGCTGATGTGTCTCAGGCTAATATGAGAATATAATGATGTCACGCCTCTGTACTTAATACTCTATTCAGTTTTGACAGTAGTGACCATCTGGATTAGGATCATAAATCCACCTTTACTTAAAAATAGTTATGTCATAAGAAAGGAATCTTTGCTAAATGGATAGGAGAGATGACTGCACATATTATTAGCATAGAGGAGATATTAGGCTGAAGAGTGTGATGTAAGAACCTATGTAAAATATAGCAGTGGCACTGCTCTATTAAAACAGCTCATGTTGTTGTCACAGTCTTTTCCCTAAAGTTTTAAGCTGAGCAACAGTGTAGACTGTGCTTCCCTGGGTAGAAAGGTTATTTTGATTAAAGTCCATAATATAATTCATTCACTTCTATCCATTTCAAATGAAATTACAGCTCCCTGAAGAAAAGAATGAAGCCAGAAATGGTTTTACTCCACACTAGCCATAAGGAGCACTGGAAGGTTGTTCGGCCATCAGAGAACTGCCTTGGACATAGCAGTACAGGCTCTGCTCTACACAGTGCAGCCTGAGGCCAAGCCCTACCCAAAAGCTTCCTGAATAAGATGGGACACCTCCACTCCTTCATATGATTCAGTATTTCTGTGCCCAGTGGAACAACAACTGCCCAGATTTCTATTGCTCAAAGGGTCAGTAGCCATTCAGGACCCCAGAAGGACATAAGCACACTGTGAAACTTGAAAAGCATTATGTCTGGCATTGGCCAGCAACACCATAGACATGTATTATTTTAAGAATATGTGCACGTATGCTATGTACACACATGCATGCACATGCACCATTGTGAGTCATCCCCCACATCTGTTATATTAGCACCATGTTTTTAACAGTGGATTTTAAGTTTTATCAGCACCTATAACTGGGGTTATATTGCCATCACAGAGGTTAATAAATCTAACCTTTCCATGCTGCATATCCTGAACTCCCAGTGACTTCAGGTGAAGAAGTGAGCCCTTAGCCAAAGGTCACAAACCTATGAAAAAGGACAATTAGACTTGTGGCCATCATTAAAGCCAGGCCCAAATACTTCTATTAACTTTCATAAAGGTCTGTCTAGAAATAGGGCTATTGCTAGTCATAGCTCTGTAACCATAGTGACACTTGGATTCATGGCTATGTGTCTCACTCCACACTGCATAAAATGTGACGTTTCCCTGTATTACAATCTCAAATTGTCAGGTAGCCAGGGAGTAAATCTGAGATTTTCAAAAGAGCACGAAGAACCAAGGTGTCCAAATCCTACTGAATTTCAAAGGAATCTAAATGTCAGACTCTGTCCAGCTCTTTTGAAAATGCCCAGCTTTGCTTCAAAGGGTTCAGCCTGGTCTCCCTGAAGTTTCTTCTGCCATTTTCTTCAATAGCAAAACAGATACACTATTTGGCTAGTAATGCCTGAGGCCCAGAGCTATGCAGATGCTATAGGTGGGTCTCAGGCTCCTGTCCCAGGTGCCCTCACCCTCACTAAGATCAAGGATTTGCACTGGGGAAAAAGTCTGCTGTGAGTGATGTGATAGAGTAGTCTTGTGGATGTGGGTTTACACTTTACTAGGAGATACTGGATTAAATGATAGCTCTATCACTGAATATCAGTGTGAATTACAATCTATCTATTAAGGTGGTAGATGCAAACAGCTTTGCTTTCATAGTACCAAGAAATGTTTCTTAAAACGTATTTGGGAACTTAACATCCCATATTTGGTGGAGTTTTCAGGTTACAGCAAGACATTTGTAGTAGAAGAAAACCGACCAGGACAGGCTATTGCTGAGGTATCCTTTAGAGGTTCAATCAAGTACTAAAGAAACAGTTTTTCTTTTGAAAAACCCAATGTTTCAATTTGGCCTGCATAGCACAATCAGTTATTATAAAACTCTGCTTTTAAATTTATGAAGTGAGCAAACAATTTAGAGAAACACTGCCACTTCAACTTGATTCCTAAAAACAGAAAAGTGAGTGAGCATAGAGGGATTTGGCCCACAGTGCAGGTCTGTGTCTCTGCTGCCTCATCGGCCGACTTTCTCTCAGCACTCTTGAGTAAGTGGTGCTGCTGTTTCAAGTGGGTTTCAGAAAAGAAATGGAAGAAAGAACAAGTAAAACATTCATTTAAAAAAATAAAAAAATTCTTGCAAGCTTGTTTCTAGCCTCTATGCGTGACTAAGAAGTACTAGCTGCTGGTACGTTGCAAATTATGTTACAAATTTTGGACTATTACAGAGAAAAATTTGAAGAAGTAAATTAGGACTGATAACCCTAAGGGATGTGTTCCCTCAGTTTTGATCACAGATTTCCATTTTTGTTGGATGGTTCAGAAAAAAAAGAAACATAAAACCTGTAAACAGAAGCCCTACTCCAAGCAACTAGATAAAAAAAAAGCTAGTGCCAAGAAGCTTAGTTGTTGTTTTCTTGGTTTTGAGGTGATTTTCTTCTAGATTTAGTGTAATTTTGTTGCTTGAGGCCTCGCTGATCCCAATATCTTGCTTTGTTACGAATTCGGGGCTGACTACACGTGAAGCAGCACTGAGTCTGTATTGACGGCAGCAAGCACTTGCCAATGCCTTTCAGCCTCTGGCAGAAGTGAACTGACAGTTGGTCTTTGCTGCAGGGTAGCCCTGTGGTGGAGAAGATGAGAAGAATTAGCTATATTTTGCTGACAAATTATCTGTAGTTCTAGAATTTTAAACTGCTTTAGGCCAGACACTCATGCTTGTTATAGCTCTTATTTATGACCGTTTCTCTTCCTTTGTATTATGGGTCAGCTGGATCCCCCTGAAATTTTAGGACTTCTAAGTAAACAGGTCCTATTAAACTTCATGCAACCTTCTGTCCTGGAAAATACAGCACTCTTTTATCACTGTTCAGTGAGGCTTTACTTTTGCAGCAGACATAGCTGATCTATGTTTTTCACTTTAAGGTTTCTGCTTTTAAGAACTGCCAGAGAAAGTCTAGCAACAATGATTTGTGAGTCTGGTACATTCACGTTCTTGTAATAGTGCATTTAAGACAAGCGCAGTGGGCTGGCAGCGTGCTGCAGAGCCATGCAGGGCAGGCAGAAGAGCATAGACAAGGCATGTGCAACTACACGTTCAGCTTGACTACACTTCAATTTCTGCAGCACCAGAATAAGCCAGGGACTGGTACTGTATGTAGTATGGTGCTGATAGGTCTGTGGTAGCTTTAATAAACTGAGATGTGTCAGATTTAGTTAGATGTTACAAAATGGGGGTCCTCTGCTGTGAGAAGAGATGGCTAGAGTCAAGGTTTGCAAAAGCAGGAAGGTGGTGGATTAGCTGAATGCAAGGCTGTTCAGCAAATTCCTCAACAGCAGAACTAGGGAAACTCAATGAAACTAGTATAAAGGTAGTTTAAAAAAGATAAAAGCACATCTTTTCACAGCAGACTGTGAACCTCTGGAACTTGCTGCCATAGGAGAGGGTGGAAGCACACAGCATTACAGCATCAAAAAGGGATGCAACATATTGATGGAAAAAGTTACATAAATTTAAACTAAAAGGCACTAGAAGGGGTGCCTTTAATAGTCCCAATATGTCAGTTGGGAATGGTGGAGGAATACCATGGCAATGAATCACAGGAAAGGACTAAACTCCTGTATTCTCCCTAAGTAGCATCTTCTAATGCCATTGCTGGAGACACAATATTGGGCTGCATGGACCACTGGTCTACCCAGTAGGGCATTTCTTACGTTTTACTGGCCCCTTGAGCTTTTCTTCACAGAAATAACTATTACTAATCTGTGTAGGTACTATTTATCTGAGTCTGTCTTTCTGAACATGAAAGGGACAGGAGATGAGCAGATCAATTCAACCCTAGGGCAAAATATGTGCTAAAGATCTTTGAACAGCAAGAGGAGTGATGCATCGCTCTCAAGTGTATGCCAGATCTGAACTGCCCTCAGCAGTCAACCTCTTGTCTCATTGCTGGATCGGACCCTTACAGCTGACTTGCTAGGAGGGAAGAATCCTCCTCCAAAAGGCCTTTGAAGGCTCTTCCAGAAGGACTCTGTGCTGCTGCTCTTCTTACCTGAGGATACCTGCTGGATACTGCACTATACAGATAAAGATACCCTTATGTAAGGTTCCTCCCTCCCCTGCCACTTCTGTTCTGTGCTATTACCATCTACACAACGGGGCTCCTGGGCCCTTGAAGGATAGAGGTACGGGACACCCTGAGTCACAAGAGGACTTCTCTCCATCTCTTAATTTTGGAGACAGTCTCACCCTGTGGGACACTGAATTAATTCAGTGTGTATCAGTATATGTGTATTCAATTCAGGCTGTATCTGGATTCACTGCCAGTCAGATTTTTCTTATGGTGTCTGTCTCAATTTGCTTGCTTGCACTCCCAGCCCAGAATCTGCAGTTCCCATAGAGGTATCTGTCTTAAGAAATGGCATGTGTTTGGACTCACAGCATGGCCTTCCACAGCCCTCAAAGCAGCCTGTGAGTTACCTAAAACAGGTCAATACAAGCAGACCTATTCATTTAGTCGTGGCATTGTAAATTAGGGATGCATGCTCAGAGAACTGCATTCCCCATCATGGCAACACAAGGCCAGTAGGGCTGGAGAACATGACAACGTGATTCTGCCAACCGTGCAGCTGAGCAGTAGCAGGTTAGGCTGACCTATAATTACTGAGCCTGCAGTATTCACAACAAGCTGATAAATTGGGTCAGCTCCCAGTTTTTACAGAATCTCAGCACAAATGGAGAGCTTTTTGGAAACTGTCTGATGCATACCTGTACTTTTCCTGCAGTCTTGCAGATTGCATTTCTGATACCCTGTGGGCTTGGGTTTATCCACACACATACTGTCATCTTCAATGTCATTAGTTTCTATATTCATGCACTTCACAGTTCTTTGCTGAATGCCCCCTCCACAAGAAACGGTGCACTGGAAGAGAGTAATATTAACATATATAAAAGTCTTTTACATGGAAATTGTGTAATATGCCAATATTTGACCTGTAAGGTGACGGAAAGCTAGAAGTGCCATATGATTCAGAACCAATGACACTAAAGTACTTTGTGTACTGCATTCTCCACCCAGACACCTCCACGGTGCATCGTGGCCAGATTTGGCAGGATACACTGGAGGGGTAAACAGCAGAAATACAGCATCTTGGAATGTGTAACCAGGGTAAGAGGACTGTTTTCTACAGAGGAGGAAGATCTGAAATGTCAGTCCTACAAAGTAAGAGAGTAGTAATCCGAATTAGTACTGCACACTGACATTTTTTGTTTCCTGTGTTTTCTCACCCTTTGAATTAAACATGCATCATCAATTACAATGTTAGGTCTAGAAATGACCGAGCTGAAGATTTCAAAAAAGCTCAGTGAGATGTTTTTTCTTTGGTGACATTTACACTGTGGTTACCCTTTCTTTACGACCACAAAACAACTGCCAGCTGCTTGTTCTGGCTGCACACAGATGGCCATAAAAAAAGAACATTTTCAAAACATGTTCCTGTACTATTCTGTAAATGTATTTAATTCTTCCGACATTCCAGAGCATCTGACAATTCCAGTTAATTTTAAATTCTTTTTCTCTTCAGATAAATAGTGGCCAGTAAGATAAATACTTCAACAGATAGAGAATGACAGCTGTTGAAGCACAAGTGATAAAGACAGGACTGGTACCTCTTTAGTTTTTCTGCAAATTATCCTCTCTCTAATGTATGTCTCTGTGCATAAGACATGATATTACTGTTGTGAAGTACATTAAAATATCTTAGGTACTCCTGCCGCAACTTTAGATTAATGTTTAAAATAGGTTTTTTTATAAAGTAAAATAAATGGGATTAATAAATCAGTAAAATAGCTGCTATGCATTTTGGTATTCAGTTGCTTATTTTATGCATGTCCCAACATTTTCACCTCCATATTTAAGCGCTAGAGTTACACTAACTCTACATGACATTATACTCATGTCCCATCTAACGGCCTTTTGTCAAAAACAACTCATTAAATTTTCTGTATTAAGTGACTCTCTGTTATTTCCTGGCTTTTGGTGTACTTTCAATGTTCTCTTCTGCTGTAAGAACTATTTGCAATGTACGAATAGGTTTATTAAGGAAACTGGAAGGAAAGGTTTATCAGATACACAGGTTTCTTTGTAACTAGACATGTATTGCAGATACTGGAAGGTTCCCCAAAGATACACCCCATATTTGTCAATTAGATTTCCAGAAGCCAGAGTAGAGGGCTATTGGTCAAAATTCACAATTTCTGTTTGTGTGGGCAAGTCCAATATTCCACAAAGTTGCTTTAAGGGCCACCCCCAATCCCCCAAAAAATAGTCTTGAGCAGTAAAACATTACAATGACTGGAGAGGCTCCAGAAGCACAGACAGATCAAACAGCCTCATTGCACTTGGAAGGATTCAGTGAGGTGTGTGTCAGGGACTTTTATTAGCAATTCAAGCTTTTCCCTTCCTCTCTAAAGATAATCTTGTCCTCTCATCCTCTTGAAATTCCTCCTTATTCTATACCTAACTGAACATGGTTAAATTTAGTACCCAGTAGCCTCTTCCAGTGGAAAATTTCAAATGAGTAATGGAAGAATGTCAATGGTAACTCTTTTTTTATTAGAAAAGGAAAAAAAAACCAAACCAGCCTTTCATCCAACAACATCTAATGCAGCAACAAAAAGTAAAAACTACAATGCCTATCACCTGAAGGAACTGAGATGGGCTGTCTCTGAAATGTTCAGTAATATTTTCAGAAGATCTTCCTTTGTAGCTCCAGCTGTGCATAAGAAACCATACTTGCCATAGGCACTGTGGTTCACGGACAAGTGGGTAATATGACCAAACACGGCCAACTCAGGACAACAAATTAAACAAAAAAGAACTGAATCCTACCGGACCCCATGCCTGGTTAATCCACTGCGTACAAGGTTGCCTGTTACACGATGCAATGGCATTAGGTCTTTTTGTCCAGTCACAGTAGCCTTCTTCTGGGCAGTAGATATGTCGCTTTTGCTGGCCTCCACCACATGTTCTTGAACACTAACAAAAGAGGTGCACAAACCCGTGAGGAGAGAGGTCGGAATGGATGAGAAACCAGAAACAGACCATAAAGACAGTAGGACATGTTCTTCATTTAGAAATATGGAGCCACAGGTAACAAGAAGCATGTCACTGACCTGTGTCATTTAGAAAGATGTACAGGCTAGCCTGCATATCAAGTCTTACAGCCCAGATATGAAGAAAAGCTCTGCACTGAGACATTTATTTCATCATGTGCTTGGAAAGAGACAGGGAAGATGCCATTATGGGTCCAAAATACTTGGGGGAAAGCTGTTCCTGACATGTATTAATGCAAGGCATATAGGACAGCATGGAAGTGGCAACATAGAACAGGCAACACAGAACTGCTCATGCAGCACCACCAGCAACAGTAACTTCCCTAACAAGAATGAGATTGGAAGTTGCATGTCTGCAGGATTATTCTGTAATATTTACTGAAGACAGTACAAGTTTGCGAGATGCAACATCTCATTTTTATGAGGCGACTGGGGACATTGAAATTCACTCAATCCATACAATAAATTAACTATTTTGCAATAAAAGCATCATACAAAGACAGTGACCCAGGTTATTTATTAAACATTCTTTTGTCCACATTCTAGTATTACTTACCAACTGATTTTTTACTATTATTCACTAGGTCTGCAGCAGAGCCTGCTTGAAATACACAAAAGATTTCATACTCTGCCATGGAATAAGGCATCAGATATACTTTGAATAATGCATTGTTCCTGTCCTACAAGGAATTGCATCCCTATGGACATAGGACCAGAGTTGACATCTGACAAATGAACCTTTTCAATCCAATTCTATCCAGTATCCTTAGCATGAGGACAACTGCCAGGGTTGGATAAGTGTTTTTATAAAATATTTTAAGTGGCAAATGGGTGCAATCACTTGGCTACTCTTACTTTTTCAAACCTTGCTGACTGCTCTGACTGGAAACCCACATCCCGGTCTCCCCCTTATCGCAGGTGTGATTTCTCAGTGGCCTGTAAGGAAGCAATGTGATCACCTTCCTTAAAATCCAAAAGCATCAAGTCCACAGTGTTGCAAACATTGTGGTGTTTTCTCCAAAGCTGCTTTTAGCGGGAGTAAACACTAAAATGTAATCAGACCACGTGCTTTAGCTGACATAAGTATGTGCCTGGCTGCCTATGAGTTTGTTGGCACAGATTTATATTACAAAGTGACCCAAAAGTCAGATTTATCTTAAGTCTGACCTCAGTCTCTGGCCCCATAAAATTCCAGCCCAAAAGTGTAGAGGAAAATTCTAAATTAATCATAATGAGAAAGCAACATTAAAATGGCAGCAAAAGGGATCAGTCTGAATGAATCACATTTACTGATTCAGTAGGATAGCTAAAACAAATCTTCTTCCAGACCACCTGCTTCTCTCTTTCAGGGTGTGGTAATTTACAGCTTTAGCTGTGTATCACGTGTGTATCACAATGCTAAGAATGATTCTGGGAAGTCTTACAAATGTCTACGATGATTTTTGCTGTAACCATACACAAGGACTGCAGAGCCTCTGAGTGGTACCAACTGCTGTCTTCCTTTGAGTGAAAGTTTACCTAACAGCATGGGATCTAACAGTCACTGTTAACTGACAGCTTATTGCCCATTCCCAAAGCTTCTTTTAAAGAACAATACCTCATTCCAGGGCTCCACACGCCACTGCAAGCAAGGCTCCATGTTACAACTAGTGTTGAGTTGTGGTTTATATCCGAGTAATTGGCAATGAAAAGGCCTTAGAAGTCGCTTTTCACGAACATCAATGCAGTGAACATCTCGGGTCTTGAAACCGCCATTGCAGTTAGCAGAGCACTGTACGCAAAACAGAACGGGGCACGTCTCCAAATGATGCTCCACTGAGCAGCTGTCCCTTCCCCAGTCATAGAGGAGGAGGACAGCCTGAGCTTTAAGCATCCTGACTCACAGAGGGAATTACCAGTTTATCATTACAACAATCTGTTGTTAGGCTTAAAAACTGTGGTCTTCAGCATAGCAAATCAGAACACACCATATAAATATTTCCCTTTCTTGACTGGAACATACGTTAATAACACAAAAGCAATATTGAATTAGGAAATCTTGCCAGCTACTTCCAAAAATGTCATAGTGAAAGAGTCATAATGCAATAAATAAAATAAACAAATCCTGTATGCAGGTAAATTGTCAGTTCTTCAGTTCTTTCTGAGGGAGGAAGGGAGGAAAGAGGCACAGCTGCGTAAGTTGATTTCTCTCATTCAGCCACGGGAGAGGTCAGTGTCCATGGCAGCAGACTGCCCAGGCTGGCAAAACTGCTCCTTGTCTTAGCCCATAGACTTGAGCTGCTGCTTGATACCACTGGGAGATGGCGAACTCATCCCACAGCAGCAGCTCCCACCCTCACCTTCCTCGCTTCTCCGTGGCACCAGGAGGATCCATACCCCAAGAGCAGCCTGGGCATGAGAGAACAGGAGAGAAGACAGTAACGCCCTGAGCCTCACTCACTGTCTGTGAAATTGCTTCTCAGCTTGGAGCACGACTCGCGAGCCAAGCAGGCCCTTCCAGTCTCCTATTTCTCCCCAGAACTTGCTCCAAGGCCTCATGCAGCAGCACCAGGTTGTGTCCCCACCTAACAAAGCCCAGGACCTCTCCTGCTGCTGAGGAAGAACTGAATTTGCTACCCTGAGGATAAGGACAAATATACATTTAATTATTTTGCCTTCATCCAGAGTTAAAGCCAATTCTACCAACACCACTGAATAACCTCAGATCAGCTTTTATCTTTACTTCCACGATGCTGTTCTCCTTTGCATAAACAAGCATTCTTCAGTTGAACAAGGAGACTGAATATAATACTTCCCCAAGGAGCTGCAGGATGGATGGAAAAGGAGTCCCTGCTCTTGCTCACAGAAGCTTCTGTCCCTCTCGATAGAAACAATGGGCAGAAGTGACTGTGCAAAAAACTGAGTACACACAGCCCCAAATACGTGCAAATTATATTTGGTATTAAACTTAGACTGTAAGATCTAGTCTGAAGCACCTTTCTTTTCAGGGAGGGGAACAATTAGATAAGAGAAAAGGAACAGAGAAAGCTTTACTACACTGGCAGGGGAATATAACCATCTTGCTGTGATAAGGTGACATAAAAATGTTTGAAACAAGCAATGAGAAAAACAATTGTCACTTGCAAAAGCAAACAAAAAATAGCCATTTTTATATATGAAATTGTAATTAGGTTCATATAGTTCTAGTGCTGGAAAATAAGGGTGGCTAACACAACAGAAATCTGCTAGAAAAAGCCTTTTGTCTCAAATTGACCTCATAAGTCGACTGACACTTTAAAACATTTGTTTCCTGTAATATTTTATCATTAAACCTAATTTCTAGCTACTTTCTGTGACATAACTATCATCCACTTGTTGCAAGAGCAAAAACATTTATGAACAAAAATTGAAGATGACATATGCCCTACTGCAAGTGGGACTGCAGAATGTCTATGTATCATTTTAAATGAATTTTGAAGGCTTAAATATGGTTATGTAATGCCTTGGCCTTTCCTGGACTTTCTGAAGAGTCATGTATGTCACGTATAAATCGATTCTATGTCAAAGACCTCAATAATATAACACAGTAACTGTAACCTTTTCTTTGTATGAATCTGCCCTCTCGTCCAATGGCAACAACATTGTCCACAAAAATGATACGTATTGAGAAAGTTTGAGAGACCTATCTTTTTCTTTATTAAATCAACATTATTTCAAGTAGAATTTTGTAGTTTTTCTCTTTTGATTCTTGAAAAATAACCGACTGTTTGAAGCCCCAGTTTTAGACAGCCTGAAGACAAAATGTAACAAGCTTCAAGAAGTCACTGAAGTCCTTCTAGGTGTTCGTCACACATCTTACAATACCAAAAAAGAACTCAAACGCAATTCCTTGCATTCCACTTACCACCTTGGACACCTTCTTGTCTCTTGACCAGGCCTCTGTACATAACTAGGACCAAACAAGACCCTAGTCATAGCAGGTATTCTCCCCACTACATTTTTCTTTAGTTTTTGTAATGTAAAACTTAGAGGTTACACGAAGAGGGAACAGACCACATCATGTAAGAGATAATACGCGGTGGCAAGGGTGAACAGGAACATGCCAACTCCCCCTCCCAAATTCCCACTTGCTTCTTAAAGTTAGGATATGCCTCTGGAGGCAGAGATCAAAAAGATGCCACATGCAAATATGTACAGCTTTGCCCTAGGATCTCCACAGAACATGGATGGTGAGCCCTGCTTTAGCTCTAGATGCAAGAGTTAATGAGCATGACCCCCCCACAGGAAGAACTGAATTCACAGCAGATGCGTTTCCATAAATAACTTAGTCAGGAAATGAGTAAATTAGTGCTGAATGGTCAACTGGGAATCATGTATGCATTCACTGAGTAAATAATTATTTTAAAAATGAAGTATTTAGAACTCCCTACTCTTTGAAGCTAGCAAGCTTACTGTTCACACACAGCTCTGAATGAAGTTACCTTGCTCCAATTTCCTGTTTTCCAGCTAGCACATGGGCGGAGATAACATTTTCTTGCAGGATCAGGCTTTTTCATGTGCTGACAGTGAGATGCGTTCCTGCTGCTGCACTCCACGTGTCTCCAGAAAGCCCCCATTCCACAGGTGGTAGAGCACTGCACAAGGGTGAGAGGAAAGCCCAGGGGCAAACTCAACATCAGTAAATCATTCTGGAAACAATCCAGGAACCTAAATATAAATATGTAGAGCCATTTTAGACGACCTACTTTATCTGAGGTACTCAAAACAACATTTCAAATTCACCTAAGTCTTACTTAAGGTTCTGAAGGAGGTCTTTTTGTTGCTTTGTTAAGAAAATACCAATTCTGATTTATACCGTGCACTGCTCTTTTTTGGCAAACTCCTTCTTCCTGAGACATTCTAAATCTGTACCAGCTGTTCCACTGTTTACTTTTGTGATCTTTGGGGATCCAATGCAAAATGTCATTGCATCCAATCTTCAGCACTGTTCCCTCTCTATCTCTAATACTGCTGATGAGATATTCAGCAAATTGAGTGCATGATGCTGCAAATCTAAAACAAATTGTGAGACTCTTGGGAAAACTGTGCGGGAAAAGGATTTTTGAAATTATTAGTTCAGAGAGTGGCTAATTGTTTCCAACATTTGGGAGGGTTTTAGTGTCTGAGGTAAGAGAATATTGATCATGCCAGTCCAGATCCCAAGAGTGCATACTCTTCACCAAAAAAGTGACTATCGTATTCTGAAGCAGGAAGAGGTGAAAAGTGGCTGGAGACACCCATTTACCTTTTTCTCCTTTAAAAAGGGAGGGACAGTGAACTATATGCATAGAGTCAAATCCAATACATGCCAAGCAGACTGTAGCTGGCACGAGAAACAGCATAAATAATCCTGGATTAAGTCAGCAAAATGACGAAGAGAGCAACTGCTGTTGTGTGGTTTGAACTCCCTACATGGAAGTGGGAGAGTTAAACAAGAAAACCTGAGTAAGTGTCCTTGGAAAGATAAGGAAAGCTAAGCTGAAGCTAAGGCAGGGAAAAAAAACATTGAAGACATGGAGTTGTTACCAGATTCAATCAGAGAAATGAAAAAACGGTTAATGGTCACAACAAAGATTTTTTGAAAAATTGCACATTATGAAGAGTGTGCACCAGCAAGGCCTCTGCAGCATGCCATCTTCAGCTTCCAGGATTCCTGGGACATCTGTCCAAGAGGCCACAAAGATCCTGTTAAAGGGGACTGCACACCACTGTTCAGTTTTGCATAGTCACCTATCTCTCCAAGACAACTTGCCTGTTCAAGAGGATGGACTATCCTTGTCTTGGTTGCTGACTGTTTGATGGCTTCCCCCAGCCCTGCTATACCAGTCTGACAACACCAAGACTTTATTCAAGGGCTGCTTACTCTTTGACCAAAGCCCCATTCCGAGCATTCATGAGAAGACCAAAGATAGCTCCAGGGATGATGCTGGGCAGATCATACTGACAAAGCTTTATGTTCTTGTCTGAGGGAGGTGAAACACAGCAGGATTCTTTCAAAAATTGTTCTGTGCAAGTACAGAGCCAAGAGATAAAGGCAGGATGCCACAAATAGCACTGGGAGAAAGCTTTAGCTTTCTTGACCATTGTTTCATGTTACATAAAGGAGACCGATTGCTCTGAAGTTGAGGAAGACTTACTGCTTTCCCCTTTTGTCATTCAGTAGCCTAGACTTCCTCTTGTCACAGCAGATGTCTATTACAGAGGGAGGAAGTGTAGGTGACTTTTCATGACCAATGACAGAGGTGCAGAATGAGCAGATCTGGTGTAATTGGGTATCTTTGGTACCCAGAAAGCTCTCAGACGGGGAAAAGTGACAGCCCAGAATGACCTGGGAAAGTAGTAGGAAAGAAGTTAAAAGTTACAGACAGAGGCACCGGTGTCACTGGGCACTGTTTTGCCCTACTCTACTTAGTGCTCTCCCTTGGGAGGTATGTGTCAACAGTGTTATGGGACATGTCACACCAATCCATCTCAGTTACTATTGCTATTCTTTTTATTTACTAGTATAAATACACCCTAAGGAGCAAAGAAATGTCAGAATATTGGCAGTCACTAAAAGACAGAGATAGAGAGCATGGCAAGAGATTCAGCTACGTAGATGCAACAGTCTTGGAATATCAATGCCTTGGAGAGATGTCACCTAAAAACAGGCACAAAGTTTTACAAAGGACAGGTAAATAGAAAGAGCAAAAATAAAGTCAGAAAATTGTAGACTAAAAATTAATTAAAAGTAATGAACAATAAGAAGAGGTTCTGTGAATGTTAGAATAAAGGTGTAGGAAGCAAATACAAAAGTTTCATTCTATGAGAAAGAGAATAGATGACTCATTTACAGAATCTCAGAATGGTTGAGATTGAAAAGGACCTCTGAATGTCACCTTGTCCAATCCCCCTGCTTGAGCAGGGCCACCTAGAGCCAGTTGCCCAGGACCATGTTCAGATGGTTTCAGAATATCTCCAAGGATGGAGATTCCACAAATTCTCTTTTTCACCACCTTTTCTTCTTCAAACTTGAAAAAAAAAATTAAATGTGCGAGACTTCACATAAAGTTAACTTTAATAAGAAACAATAGCTTGAATGAGAATAGCAAAAGATTACTAAAACACTAAAGAACAGTAAAGTAAGTTAGATGCATTAAGTATACTTGAATTGATTTCATCAGTTCCGTGAAACCAAATGTATTGACCTTACCTCAATATTCATTCAAGTGCTCTTGAATAATCTTTGAACTGTTGAAAATTATTTTTTAAAATAGGTTGGGAAAGTCCTGGAAGATTAGAGAGGAACATCTTTCAAGTTATCTTTCAGAGAAGAAGAAGGCAGATCTATGGACTAATGGAACACTTCACCTAACTTTACTTCACAAGAAGATACAAAAGCAAGTTATTAAAGAATCAGGGCCAAAATGGTAAATACCAACAAAGATGATAAAGCAATAAAACAGCCCACGTGGACCTATCTAGAAAAAATTATTCAAGTCAATCTAATATCAGGTCTCTGAGCAACCTGATCTAGCTGAAGATGTCCCTGCTGATTGCAGGGGGGTTGGACCGGATGGCCTTTAAAGGTCCCTTCCATCCCAAACCATTCTATGATTCTGTGATCCTTCTCTGACAGGGGTGCCTGCCTTAATGAAAAGACAGACAGCTGATATGATGCATATTGACATGATCTCATAGAGCATTCTTCTAGCAAATGATGGAATTATGGTCTAGGTGAAATAATTACAAGATTGGTGCACAGCTAACTGAAAACCTGTAATAAAGTGGTCCTCAGTGATTCCGTGTCAAAATGAAATGTCATTTCAAATATGGTCCTGCAGGGCTCTGTCCAGAGCCAAGCTCTCTTCACTATTTTTGTTAACTAACGGAACGATGAAAGACAGCATGCACTTAAAACATTTGCAGATGACGCCAAGCTGGGAGAGTTGGCAGGAATGTTGGAGGACACAATCTGAATTGAAAAACATCTCGCCAAGGTGAAAAATTGTAAGAAAGCAGTAACCTAAAACTCAAAAACATATGCGAAATCCTACATTTGAAGATAACATTTTATACATATATATACACATGCACACACATATATACACACCCCAAACAAAACTGAGAACATCTGCTGATCTAGAAATACTGTATTAAGGGATCCAGGGTTTACAATGGACGACAAATTGAATAAATCAAAGTGGTATGGTTACAAAACCAGAAAAATATCATCCCAACATTCATAAAGAGAGTCATATATAAAATGATAGTAATTATTCCATTTTATTTGTCAGGTGTCAGCTGGGGCCATAATGAACATCACTGATGAAGAAATATATGATGAAACTGAGCAAGTCCGTAGGAGAACAACAAAGTCACCAGATATTTAGAAAACTCAAGGAAAATACAAAAAGAACCATATTGTTTTGTTTAGAAAGCAGATCTAAAACCAGTTATTAAAAAGACAATTATCTTCTATGGTCTGCATATAAAAAATAGAATCTTCATTTTCAGTACAGAAAATGTTGGTTATGTACAAGGGAAATATTTCTAATGTGCTTGGACTTTCTCTTGCAGGCTCTTTCACCCAAGCAAATCTAAATGCAGGTCTTTGGGCATGTGCAGAAGGAAATGCTTCATTTGTCCCACTTGAACATGGGAAGCTAAAGCCATTTTCACCTGGCCATGGGAAGGCACAAGATGAAACTTCAGACTGCCATCAGGAGTGCATGTCCTGAACAACTGCTGATGAGGTAGTGACAGAGCAGGGGTCTTACCCTCTGGCTGCATCCAGACAGAGGGCACCAACAGGATCTCGGTGGTCTAGCTGGGCCTACACTGCCATGAGATACACTAAGTCATCTCTTGCTGTCCTTTTTAGCCCTGCATTTCTGCATTTCCATTAATTTGCATCATTCCAGGCAGACCCGAGAGCAAACAGGTACAGAGAAACAGTCCTTTGACAGCTTTCTCCATCAACACTGAGACACAGAGGCAGACCAGTGCAAGGAGGTTTCCAGATCGGGACCCTTGGCTGTACTGATTAACTTGGTTAAAAAAGGCTGTCAGAAAAATGAGGTAGCTTGTTCAGATACTGAAGTCTCTCACTTTAGGTATCATGATTTGAAGAATATAAAATCCATTAGGATAAAAAGAACTCTGTTTACATAAAAATAGAACTTTAAAGTGGGAAGGATATCAAATGAAAGTTTATTCTGTATTCTCTTATTATAGTTGCTAGAATTAGGTGGTTGCCCCCACCAGCCCTGACTCCATAAAAATTGCTATCTCAGACCACAGCAACGTAACAGCACAGAAATCTAACTGTCAAAAAGCCTGGTGCTGGGTATTGGTAAAGGAAAGTCAACAGCAATATACAAAAAATAGTAAGCACTTTTCTGAGGCCATAGAAAACTCTGCAACCTATATTGCTCCTGCACAGAAGTTAGTCAAGTGTTATAACTATTCAGTAATGACCAGGGAGCAGGGGAAATTGGGACAAGTCATCATCTTTCAGACCAAGTATCTTCCAGATACTTTACACCTCAAAAGAGTTTTCACACTCCCTGTACTTGTTTCATTTATTCAAACAGAAAGACAGCACTTTCAAAAGTTAGTATTACATGATATTAACACCTATTTTGACTGAATTTCATTACCATTAGAAATTAAAAAGTTCATCTTGGCACGGCCATTAATGCAGATAAAATAACTGTTCATTTCTACATTCAAACACGACACAGTATAACACTTAATTATCAGCTACTGTATCCAAAGATACTGTACAACCACAACCACTGGCCTGACGATTCTAATTTCTATGCCAACCAGACAAAATGGTTTTACTTTACCGCTGCTACAACCCAGTTCCCATATATGATCACCTAAACTTCAAAAAAAGGTGCAGAACTCCATGTTACAATGTCTCCCCATGGACATGTGCTGGACAAATTATAAACCCCGGGGATACCAGTTTAACTTTGGACTAATATTCTTATCTTTGCTTTGCAGATTCAAACTGGTTTTACCAGGCAGAATTCTGCTCTGAGTTCGGAGGTATGTGCATAATGGTCGATACAAATGCTGATGGAGGGATGACACAGAAATGCCCCACAAAACCCTGTTATGTTAACAGACAACTAAAAATATGTTTAAGTATCCATGTTATTAATGTGCTTTATACAGTAATAAAGCTAGCTTACCTACATGACCCTGGTCACATACTAAGTTAGAAAACACACATAATTCAGAGAGAAATTATATGTAAGTGAAGGTTAGAACATAATAGCACATCTACAGCTAACTTGCACTATGTGCTTATTTGGAAATACAAGCATATTCATTTGGTGTCTCCAGGATTCATTTAATAGCTTCATTTTTTGCTGTGCCCTAAAACAAAACTCTTGAGGTATTTCTGGTTATAGTCAAACCTGGGTGTCACGTCCCTGGAAGAATTATGCATAGTTTTGCAGACTCCATAAATACAGACACATCCTACGTAAGCAATCTAACATTAGATATTCCAAGTTACCAATTTTTTTGTGTGACAAGTATTTCATCTGAATGTATGATACCTATTTCAGACAGTTCTGACAAACTACAAAGCTTTATTTCCTCAGCAGTGGTTCAGACAGCTGTTCACACTCTGCACTTCTTATGAGTTAAAAATAACTTACCTCACTCCAATTGCTTACTATCCAGTAGGCATCACCAGGCAAATTGTTGGATGTTATTAGGTGGCTGTTAGCTGTGACGTTCATCAAAACCCTCTCAGGTGTTGCACTTTGGTTCCTGAGAACATGCTCGAGAGCTGACGATTGTGTGCTGGAGGTTATGGTGTCAAATAGCTTCGTTTCTCTTCTGTTGTCAGTCTGGTCTCTCAGTACACGATCAAACACTGTGGGCATTACTGTAACAGATGCTTCTTGGGTAGTTACTTCTACAACAGGCATACCAACTTGCAGACTGATATCATTTGCTGTTGTTGGAAATGCCAGTCCTTGTGCTGCTCTGCTCACAGGAAGGAGTGTAGAAGGTTCTTGGTGATCAGATGCAGGGGTGGACTGAGAAGCCATGCTCTCATTTTGAAGGACAGGAGAGCCGGTATCTAGGGTTGTGCTCCTGGTTCTGATTTCAGGATTGATTTCTGTGCTGTAAAGGAGATCAATCGGTTTCTCGCTGCCTCCAACTGACCCATCAATGTCGTCAGATTCTTCGGTTAAGTAATCATAGCTGGAAGTTATTTCTGGACTACTGGTAAAAGAGGAGACAGGAGTGTCCTCACTTCTTTGCACCTCACTTTCTACAGTAGAAACGGGCTCCCTTTCAGAAATATTTTCAGCATGCCTTATAATTTCCGTACTTAAGCTATTATGAAAAGGCCATGAAGTAGTATTTTGGTGTGAACTATTTTCAGTAGAAACAACCGGATAATTGTAAACATCACTTGGCCCAGGAAAATGATTTTGTAATGTTTTGTTGGCTGTCCCTTCTTTTTCTATGACATTACCCAAACCAGAGGACGTAGGCAAACAGGGAGTTACAATTTCAGGTTTTGGCATTTTTGTTGTTGTATGGGACCTCGGGCTTGGTATGGGTATTCTGCGAGGAGGACTCCGTTTCGGATTAGTACTTGTTTTTCTGATGATGATCTTTCCTCTTCTGGGTGCCAGTGGGGGTATCAGAAATCTTCCAGCAGAAGGACATTGCTGGAGACCACACAGGGCTTTAGAGTTTGGTCTCTTGGAAGTATCACATGGCTCATCATTATTTTTGGCACAAGTGACATTACGAGTCCTTATTCCACCACCACAAGTAACCGTGCACTGCAAAAGAAACAGAATTAATGTATTTCCCCTCTTCATTCTGCTGCACATATCAATAAAAATAAGTACCAAATGGCATCTGCTTATAATAAAGAAGCATCGTGAGAAATAACCAGTAACAACGCTTTTCCTGAGGAACAAGTCCTTCATTCTAGTGATGTTCTGCTATCATGGAGCTCTTTCTAAGTTTTTAGAACAGTAAATGTCACCTTGGGGAAACAGCAGTGGGAAAAAAGACTACATGATAAAGACAAAATATGAAAGTAATGTGCTAGAATTTTATTTCTTCAGTGAATCACAAAAGTTGTTTTGCTAATACCTTTTCCACCAGGGTTATAAAAACCAGACTAGAGACCTGTCGTTAAAAACATACCTGACTGGCTCTGTGCTGGCTACTCACAGTGCCACAAACCTGCTACGATCATCCATGCAGCTTACAGATCCTTGTTGACTTTATGAAATGGATTTTTCATTCAGTCTTAGTGCAACCACCACATGCTGCCAGGGCTGCTAGTATGTCTCTCCTAAATTACAGACTAGTGAAAGTAATTAACCTATCTGGCTTCTATTTAAAAGGAAGCACTGTTGTGTACAAAGGGTGTTGGAATCTAAGGAGACTCAGTTTTTTTCTGTGATGTTTCTCATACTCAGCCCTGCAGGCACAGCCATGCGTTCAGCAGCTGTCCCTCCACTGAGGACTTTCTGAAATTTCAACACAGTTCTCTGGTTTGAGGTACTAAGGCTGGATGACTGGTTGGGTATGGATGGAGATGTTGCATACAATCTACTGGAAGAAGTCTTCCTAGGATGAGAGGGAGCCTGACCTAATTCAGCTGGCTTAAACCAGGTGTTCAACATGAACCAATGAACACTCCTATTGCCCGCACTTTAAAACCCCTGCAACATCTAACCCTTTTTAGAGTTAGTCTAGGTCACAGGGCAGTAGAAACACCAGTGACCTTGTGTCATTGGGCCTCTCTCTATTGTTAACACCTGTAAAATACCATCAGGTCTGCAGCAACAGGAGCAGGGAGGAAAGTAGAGTAACGTCAGAGTAGTTAAGGTCATTAGCTATTCTGTCTGTCCTCCTTGCACTTCCAGCTGTATAGCACATTTAAAGTACTCAGAGCTATGCAAGTTTACATCAGCTGCAATTTGACCTCTGAAGTTATTCAGTAAAGGTTTTTGCTTATTGAGGAAGATAACAACTACTACCACTATGTTGTTGCTTACACAGAAATACTACACACTTTTTTTGTCAGACTTTGCCACTTGGATGATTTAGATTAGCATTCATGTGAGTTAAAGGGAACATCCAACCTCATTAGCTTTTGAGGGTAATGGCTGTCTTCCAGAATTAGCTTTGAAAATCCCTGCTTTAGATTATTACAGCCATATACTAAAAAGAGATTTCAGAACAGCTAAAACACTCTATCCTCATTATCTGCATAATGAAGTACATTCAGTTTATAAGACACAGACTGATTTTCTAACAGCCAGATAAGTTCAGAGCAAAAGGAAGTTTTGCCTGTGTAAAATCTCTCCCCTTACATTCACTAGTAAAGAACATTCTGCAGTTACAAGTCTCTTGACAATCCTGTCATTTGTGCAGGGGAAATAACCTGTCCTATGCACCCTCCCCAATTTCTACAGCTGTAGAAATTTATTTTTGTCAGTAACTTCCAAATACAATCCAACAACACACAAGCACCAGCTGTATTCTGTAACAGCATGCTATTTCTATATAATCGTACTGCTAGCCATGTAATCCCAGTCTATTTTTTCGCAGGCAGTTAAAACATGGTGGCTACTCAATTCACAAAAGAATGAACATTCAGTGATGACGGTTTGTGAGCAGCATAAATGGAATTAATACTGTCACAAAATTCTATTAGTGCATTATCTGAATCTACTCTCAAACAGAATAGTGAATTTGGTAAAAATAAAAAGAGGAGAAAGAAGGGAGAGGAGTTTTCAAAAAGGGAATAGAATAGAATATTTTCAGTTGGAAGGGACCTACAACTGAACCTACAACAGCTACTCCAACTGCCTGACCAGTTCAGGGCTGACCAAAAGTTAAAGCGTGTTATTAAGGGCATTGTCCAAATGCCTCTTAAACACTGACAGGCTTGGGGCATGGACCACCTCTCTAGGAAGCCTGTTCCAGGGTTTGACCACCCTCTCCATAAAGAAATGCTTCCTAAAGTAGCAGTCAAAACCTCCCCTGGTGCAGCTTTGAACCATTCCCACGCATCCGGTCACTGGATGCCAGGGAGAAGAGCTCAGCACCTCCCTCTGCCCATCCCCTCCTCAGGAACCTGCAGAGAGCAATGGGGTCGCCCCTCGGCCTCCTTTTCTCCAAACCAGACAAGCCCAGAGCCCTCAGCCGCTCCTCACAGGACATGCCCTCCAGCCCTTGCACCAGCTTTGTTGCCCTCCTCTGGAGGCATTCAAGGATCTTCACATCCTTCGTAAATGGCAGGGCCCAGAGCTGCGCACAGTGCCCAAGGTGAGGCTGCACCAACGCTGAATACAGCGGGACGATCCCCTCTTTTGACCGGCCGGCCGTGCTGTGCTTGGTGCACCCCTCACTGCTGACTCACAGTGAGCCTGCTGCCCACCAGCACCCCCAGATCCCTTTCTGCAGTGCTGCTCTCCAGCCACTCCTCTCCCAGTTTATACTTGAGTCACTCTATCCCAGGCACAGAATCCGGAGTTTGTTCTTGTTAAACTTCATACCATTAATGATTGCCCCATGCTCCAATCTATCTGGATCCCTCTGCAAGGCCTCCTGTCCCTCAAGAGTGTCAACAGCACCTCCCAGTTTGGTATCATCAGCAAACTTGCTAATGGTGCATTAGCAAGATCCTGCATCCAGATCATTGGTCTTGTAGTTTTGAAAAACTTAGTAAACATTTTTATTGACACTTGAAAAGGAAAATATTTGTTGTCCATTTGTTGTCATGATTGTCAGCTACACTGATAGCTAAACTGCCTATTTGTGAGGTGAACCATGAATAAGTCGTACTACAACAGAATCAGAATAAAATAAATTTTAAATTTCACATGACTCAAAACCTACTTCTCCCCACTCCAGAAGAAATATCTTAGTGCATTTTTAGTTTTCATGGAGAAACAGACTGCTCCACATGTTGGGGGCCCTGAACTCTCCTTGACTTCAATTGAAAGTGAAGTTGTGAAACACCTGTAGATACCAGCATCCTAATCTAAAGAAAGCTAAGAAGTGTGAGGTCCTTCCATGGATTAAAACCTATGACAAAGCACATCAAATGAGTGCTCCCTACTAATACTAACAAACATCACAAATATGTTGCAGTATATTTAAACAAATTTAGTATACTGCAGTCATTGTTTTGATGACCTCACATTCTGCAATTCATCAGCTGCCAGTGAAATGACTGCACAATATTTAATTAACTCTTGAATGATACACAGGTATTCGAGTGTTTGTTATGGCTTCAGATTAATACTAGAAGTAAAAAGCTTGCATGCTGTGGCAAAAACAGCAGAGTTATGAATGCAAGAGATATGAATGTAAAGAATGTAAAAATGCTTCTTTGTAGGCCTCAAGACATGACACAGAACCTCCCCCCATCTGCTCCACAGCAGTAATGAGTATTACACAGATTTTTAGCACACAAGCATGCTCTGTTCTACCGCCCAAAAGCTCAGCAAACCAAACCCCTAGAAACAGTTAACACACAACATTTGCTGAGGTCTTTAGCACAAAGGATTTGTGAAGACATGTTAACAAAAAAAAATTAAAAAAAAAAAGGCAAAAAGCAGGTCATTGGTCCTCTCTGCTGCCTATAATAGGTCATTTGGAAAAAAAAAGTTCCATATCACAGTTGACATGAATTTACCTCAGTCCAGTTGCTCACTGTCCAGTCAGATGGGCACAAGACATCTCTGTTGCATGACAGATGGGTCTTCGGTTTAAGCAGGTGCTGGCACTCTGTGACGGCCAGCGCCTGCTCATCAGATCCCACTGTCTGGATGCAAAGAACAGTTCGCTTCTTCTGGCCTGTTGGGCCACACGTGGTTGAACATTTCTGCCATTCTCCTGCCCACCATCTGAAAACCAGGGGGGTAAAGAACCATCAGAAAACAAACCCTCACAGGGACATTAAGGAAAAGTTCAGAGACTACAAGGAAAAGAAACAGTAATTTAAATTAATGGTTCAGACCTATGCTTTTCATATTAAGTCCAGATTACTCAAGCTTTCCCATCTGCCCTGTGCTCTTGTACCTGCCAGTCACTGAAAGATGCTTATTCCCAGACAGCAGTAGGAACTGAGTATTATGTTTCTACAAAGTGTAAGAATTCACTGAGTAGACGGTCTTTCAAATCTAAATTGGAGGAACTGCTAGCAAGTTTAGTCATCTATTTACCCTATTGTTTATCTGCTTATTGCTACCTCAGTACAGAAAGTGTTAACAAATGACAATCACCGGGGAGTCTGTAATGACAGCACAGAGGTGGAGGTCCCCTCACACACATCTATGCAGCCAGTACTGCAGAAGTGCTCAAACTGGCCCTGCATTACCTCCAGAAGAAGCAGCAGCAAGGCACACCACCCCAAAAACTAGGCTAGTCAGAGCTATGCTGCGTGCACCCACGTGGGATCAGTGCCCTGCAGTGCTGCACCTCTGAGCCTAGTCTCTGGGTCTGCACTAGGCTGGACTTTTCTGTACTTTGTTCCTTCATGAAATAAAGGAGGAACCCTTATGTGTCTCTCTCCTGATTAAACATGGTCTTCTGTAGTGTGCTATGCAATGTTCCACTGAATGAAAGAGAAATGTTTCCTCTACTGCAGTATTTTCCAATGCAAAACACCTTACCAACAAGAGCCATCCCCTTTATATTTGGTTTAGCTTAGCCTTTCTCCAGCTTCATCCACCTATTTCTTCTCATGCTGACCCAGAGTGGATCAAATATCTGCATCTGCATACTTACCTTCCATGATAAGAAAGGAGGGCAAAAACTTCTGGGTTTCTACTATTTGAGAAGCATTGGCATCAACTGTGATACTTGCCTAAAGATGTACCTTTATACTTTAAAAAAAAAAAAAAATACTCTTTTTCCTTCCAGTTTAGAGTGCCCTAGGCAAGAACATAGCTCCAAGCTGCTGAATAAAAAATCTGGTCCAGCTGTGAACTCTAAGCCACAAGAGCTTCTAGGCAATGTTACTTGTTCCTGAGTTTTGAAGCAGCCTTATGTTTTCAGCCTTATGCTGAAAACAAAACCAGGATATATTTAGAAAACACCTTTCTAGATAGAAAGGTGAAAAAAATTGGTTTTGGCTTACAACCATTCCATTGTATTTTTTTCCTTTTAAGGTCAATGAACTTAGAGGAAAATAATCCCATTTTGATAAACACATCAAAGTTCAACATCCAATTTTATAACAGTTTTTGCTCCTTGCTTTGTCTCCCATCTTACTGCATTTCTGGCTTCTTCAGACAATCTGTCAGATTTCTGACACTCCCTCTCCCCTTTCCTCTGTAGTTTCCATGTTCCTTCTCTGTTTCCTGATTAATTCGTTCTCCAGTTGCAAATGAGCTGTCACTGATGTGGAAGGCACTAATATGTATTCCTGATCATGTTAAAAAAAAAAAGGACTCAGAGCAATCAAGCTATGCACACAGCTCATTTGTGCAACCATCTGGTCTTCTCTGGGGTATCTACACCTACCTTCCTTCTCTTTAGTTATATATATATATACCACAACTTGATTCAGTTGAAGATGTCCCTGCCTATTGCAGGGGGTTGGACTAGATGGCCTTTAAAGGTCCCTTCCATCCCAAAGCATTCTGTGATTTCCTTTTAAATTACCCTAGAAGCACTTTAGGGCACAGACTGTTCTGCTACATGCTCTAGAATGCAATCTATTGCCACCACAACCCTGTGTGAGGCCTCTGGACATTGCTGTAATAAAAGAACAAGTTATTTTTCTCCTTCTCCTGCCTTTCTTTGGATTGTTTCTTGCTCTTCCAAGCTTCTGAAAACAACAAAGGAAAACTAACAAGTGGTTAAAGAGAAAAAGTGAGTGGAATGCAGCAATAAAAAAGAGAAAAATATATTATTGCAACCCGAATCAAGCCATTTCAGGGTTGTTTTCATGTCTTGCATCTTCTTTCCAATTTTATCATCTTTAGTATCTTGT